>NC_138579.1:57238514-58438514 GCF_964289735.1 Phaethon aethereus
TTACCATTTTTTGCATTTCTCTGTGATGAGTGTTTGGAGGAATATTATCATGTCATATGATCCCTAGTAATAATGTAACGGTAGTCAGTTTTTCACTGAAAACACAGAGATTTCATATTGCGAAAGGACCCAATGTAATTTTTCTATGCCAAGAAAAGTTGTTAAGGATATATCTTTAGCTGAATAAAGAGGATTCAATTAACCTCAGTACAGCTGCTCTGATTTAGGGTGTCTGAGGATCTGACCCATACTTGAAAGTCTGTAATGATTCTATGTCTGTGTCATAATTTCTAGATTAAAGATACATTTCTTTTCAATTCTAGTCGTATTTGGTTTAAAACCACAGACACTGGACTGTCTCGTTGATGGTTCATGGTAGGGATGACAGCCGTACCAGCTAAATGTGCCTGTAAAGCTGTATGTTCTGTATGCCAATGCTTTTGAAATTGATAATAGAGCTCTTAAGAAATGTCCATCAGAAAACGAAACTGTTTGAATTTGTTTTTAGAAGTAATACGCTGCACATATTATGTACTGTTTGCTTGTCTATTATAAATTATTACCAATAAATGTAAGAGAGAAACTGTTACAAAATATAGCCCTCAGCAAAAATTGACACTGTTTGAGAAAACAAGACTTCTTTACAAATGCAGATCATATGTTTTATCCTTAAAATATAGGAAAAAATGGGTCAGAGATGAAAACCACATCAAGGCGCTGTGTATTTCAATGGTAAACATACTGCATCACAAGTTATAATAGAATAGTTCAGTATTTTAGCTAAAATCACTTGTATGAGATCTAACTGAATTTAAACGGTAATGGTAAAAATGTTTAAAATTGCTTACAATATTTTAAGTTTGCATTTTAGATGTTTGTTTTTTTACTTTCTTATTATTTGGAGACAATGTCACCTGACTGGGCCTTTGATCCATGTGCTGGTTTATTTTTTTCTTTTTATTCTGATAGTTGTGCTTCGTGATTTCGTTAAAATTGGTAGAGATTTAATCTGTGGATCTTGTGAAAGGATAGGAGGTTCAAAGTCTCAATAAATTGAACTTTAAATTGTTTGCACTTCTTAATGGCAACTGATTAGCTTAATTAATAGAGGAGATAATGTTTTGTTTTACTTTATTTGAATTCTTAGACCGTTGAGATTATTTATCTTTTGTCTTCATATTTTCATACTGAAGTAAATTAACATTAAGAAAAAAGGGTCCCATCTAATCCCTCCCACGAGAACTCACACAACTCAAGCAGTGGAGGGCTTGGGGGGAGAAAGAGAGAAGTTGCCACATTGTTGTTCTTGGCCACATTGCCAATCAAACAGGGATATTTTTGAAATATTTCCTGAGTAGTTTCAGCTAGGCATAGCATCCCCTGTAATCTTTTTCTGAACAGTATGCTGCTTCAGACTACCCTGTCCTTTATCCCAGTAGTAGCTGCAGCTCACTGGCAAATAAGCTGGTTCCTGTAGGGGTCTGTAAACACATTTTAGGGGTCCCATTGTGCACATATGTAAGGATCATATTGTGAAAGCCTTAGTTCAAAACAAAGAAATATTGTGCATAATGCTGCCTTGTAAAAACCTGTAAGGACTTTAACAAAAATCAGAATTTATCGAAATTGCAGAAAGTGGGGCATTTTGTCTAGTTTTGTTTTGTCTGATCAAAATGCTTGTGACTTTAAAGTTATTGTGGGTCTTTGCTACCTTCTTTTCTTCCTCTGTTCCCACTGACCCATATCCCAACCTGTCCTCCTAAATTTGCTGCTTAGCCCCTTGAAAACAACGCCCCAGTTAGGAATATCAGCTAGAGCGCATCCTTCTAATACAGTAGAAAAGAAGGTGCTATGTCATGTGATACAGTGTAGTGCACAAGACCAAGCATCAATGGCCAAAATCTGCGAGCAGGTTGTAGCTGGGAAGCCCAGCCTTTTGGTGCCGCTTCTGAGCTCCTGGGGGTGCAACACCTGAGACAAGACGCAAGAGGTGTTCCCGGTTATGCAGAGCCTGCATCTTTTCCTTAACCTCTTCTGCAAGGGTAACAACATATTTAAGCAGTCCTTGTGCCTGCTTTTTATCCTCAAGGGTTAGGATTACATCTGGCTCTGGTGCAATTGTGCAATGTGGAAAAAAGCTGCTTGTACCTTACTGCCATTCTTGAATATTCCTTCGGAGAAAAAAAAATGATGTCAAAGACCGATTCTCAGCTTTGCATATTTTGCTTTTCTTTCTCCTTTTGTAACTCCTCCAGCACTGGTGAAACTTCAAAAAATGTGTGAAGGTGATGTGCATTTACGTCAATAAATGTACAAGAACTTTGTGTATGCGTTAGTAGCAACTGGAGTATTGATACAGAAAAGATAATCCATGACATCACTCAATAATGCAAGCTTTTCAAGAAGAATTTAAGTTTAGCTTCATTTCTGTGAAGCAGATGAAAATATTTTTCAAGTATATATCCTACCTAGGACACTCTTTTATATTTTATAGGATGCCCAGAGCTACTGTAGATATAAAACACAATTTCTGGTTACGAGATCTCTGCATCACCAAAATGCAAATTTCACTCCTGAATATGTAGGCCACTTGCTGAATAACCTAAAGAAATATATGGTGAAAATGTTAGTTCTCATGTATTCAGATTAGCCCCTTCAAAGGTTTTCTTCAGGTTTTTAATATCCTGAAAGTCCCCGTTCTGAGGCAGTCTGCAGTTCAAACTTCATTTTCGGTTCTTAGAGTGAAGTCATTTAAATAAACAAATAAAAGTGGCACGTCATGCTTAGCTTGTGCCAAAGTACACCATGTGCCAGTAAGAATTAATTTTTATGAATCCTTACATATATGAGCTTATAGTAACAACTATGCAGATACATGTGCTTGTCCCTAGCATCTCTGATGGCACTTGCAGTACTTTAAACGTGCACAGGTAACACCCCAGCATGGTTCTGACCTCTGTTTATTTTTAGTATTTCGTGCATCACCTTCTTTAACTGTTTTACTTTTTGACTCAATGAAAGGCATAGAAATCTTACTGCTAAATAACACTAGGATATTTGATAGTAAAAATAAAATCCCTCCTCCTTTTCTTTGTGAATAGCCAGATGGATGTGTTAGAGAAACTTAGATTTGATCTTTTTTTTATGTTTTGTTTTCTTCCTGGTAATTATGTTGGCACTTTGCTGATCCCTAGTTGTGCATTATTACAATGGAAGGTGACAATTTGATTGTCTTCAGTTGGAGAAACAAGTAATTTTATATTCACCAAGCTGTCAGGTAACAGTACCTCGCAGTATTAAGAGCTCCTGGCAATGTGGTTTGGCACCTATATTTAAGTGCTTTGATGATTGCATAACCTCTACTGAATCAGAAATATTTTGCCTGCTATAAATGTTTTTAGGCTTGTAGTGTAAGTTTTCTATTAAAAAGACAATCCGTAGCTGAGCTGCAGAGCCATTGTTTCATGTTCCATGGAGGTACTAATTAGGTGGTTTAATGTAAGTGGGTAGAGGTGAGCCTGAAATTGATACTTCACTTCACTGTCTGCTGAGGTGCTCTATTTGATTTAGAAATGAGAGTCAAAAATATGGTGAGGAGGGAGGAGAATGGAGAAGGAGGGGAGAGAAATCTGACTGTAGATAAAATATTTCAGTTCTGAATGAGGTGGTGCAGAGAAATGGTGCATGACCTTTTGTTTTCACACCTGTAGGATTGAAAATTAGCTGTTTAATGCGTTACATGGAATCTTGAGCACCTCCTGAAAATTAACTGTAGGAGGAAAAAAAAAAAGTAAGAATACTACTTCTTACCCTTGGAGCACGTATCTCGCAGAGTATTGAAAGGATTTAATGAACCTTTCAGGAACTTCTGCCCATCAGGCTTAAGTGTGGTCAGGAAGATTTCTAGTTATTAGAACAAGTTCTTAACTGGCCTTGTAAAGGGAAAAAAAAAGTATTCCTGTCTTTTGTATAAAGTCTCAACTCAATGTCTAAACATGCTAAAATAAATTCCTCTTAGTATTTTTAGGCATCCTTTATCAAAACCATTTATATAATCATTCAGCTAAACAATTAAGTCATTTTATTCCATAAAAAACCTGTGAATTAATGCTTATTTATAGCAACCATTGTTTTTTAATTTTATTGTTAATGATTTCTTTTATTTATATTGTATATTCTGTTACTTGCTGCTTAAAACAACAAATCCTAATAAGTTGCTGATGGATAAATTCTTGGCATGCTCACTCTTGTTCCCATAGTTATTGGTAAAGATAGCTGGAAGTCAGTACTGCCTTTTTTCTTTTTCTTTTTCCAACAGTAAGAAATTGGATATCCAGAGACACATGGTGTAGTCATAGGACTTGAAAGGCACTCATCACTGAGAAGCTAATACCAGCCAATTAAACAGAGGTGGTTACGTGATGTAACATTATCAGGAGAAACAATTCATGAGTCAAAGCATTCCAGGGCATATGAGCTCCAGTCCAAAGAACAGACTCAAGCTGTTTAAATAAAGTGACAGCAATATTGTCAGCTAAATATAAACTATAGAAAATATTAACTACAGTGACTGAAGATGAGCACATCCCAGGTGCTTAAAGGACTATTCTTTCACTGCCCGTTGCTGCATTCAATGTGAGTTCACCCTAGGCATTTTCAGTGAAAGCTCCTGGTAGTGAATAAAGAGAATGGACCATTTAACCTACTAGAAAGGTAGGTTGTATTTTTAGCATTTTATGAATCCAAATAAACACTTTGGATTTTCACTGAAAAGTCATCAGGGGCTGTGAGACTGTTTTGCTGCATCCATTTTAGTATTTTTGACAACTGGATGAATAGACAGGAACTCGTTCCCTAACCCTAATATTTTACTGTGGCTGCATGGCTGAGAAGGTCACTATAATGGCAGCTCTCACATTGTTTGATTACAAATGAGAAGAAATACTATAAAAATTGTTTCAAACCCTCTGAGCTTTGAGGAAGTCTGAATCTGAAGTCCAACTTTGTGATTTGGATTCATATCTATTAGCAGAAGTGTAATTTGTCTGGATTGGAAAAACAAATGCAAGAATAGTTGAGTGTGTATCTTGGGAGCCGTGGGTGTATTGCTTAGCTTGGTGCTTATGTCAGCTAGAGATTTGGGTGCTCAGTTAATGTTATAGCTGTCATTTCTTGAATCATATTTGCTTCCATCACTCTCCCTCTTTTTATTTCTAAGGTGATTCCTGCAACTACCATAAACTCTCTAATCTTGCAATCCTGTTTATGACCCATATGTAACTAATTCTTGTAGTATTCCTGAAAAATGAAGCCGAGGAAGAGCTTGAGGGAGTTGAACTGATTTGTCTAAGGCCTTGCTGTGACTCAGAGCCAGAGCCAGGAACAGAAATTCAGAGATTCTCTCCCATTGCTGCCTTGTCAGTTTATATAGGGTTTTGTGCATGGGGATTCTTTCTGGGGTATGGAGCCCCAGGGGAATGGAGTCTATTAATAACTGTTCATTTGTGTTACTAAGGCTCCTTGAAAATAGATACGAGATTTCATGATTTTAGGAAATAACTGTTTATTTTAAAATGGCAGACAGATTAGGGCATTAGATTTACAGTGAATTACATTACTGAGTTATGCCTACATAACATTGTTTCACAGGGGCAGAGCTGTGAAATATTTTGGCTGCTGGCATAGCATTTTCATTTTTCTTTAAGTCTATCTGAACCCTAGTGTAACTGGTATCTTTATACAGCAAAAATAAAGATCAGTTTTCCTGATTGTTTAAACTATGCCAAATTGGTTTGCAGCTATGCCAGTAACTTCTATGCAACTATGTCAGCGTACCCCGTTCTACAACAGGTCTGTATTGCAAAATAGATTGCATAAAGGATGCTCCATGGGTCCGCTCTTGAGTTTCAGAACGAGTTTGAGGATCCACAAAAGACACAGGGCTACCAGGTTATGAGGTGTGCCATAGGTATGGAAAGAGGAGGATACCGTGGGCAGTGCAGGGAAAGAAGAGTATACAATGCATTTGTCCCAAAGCTGAGCGATGGTTTGTAAGGGACGGTCCTGTAAGTCACGCTTCATATTACGAGAGGAGTATGCACATTTGTTGCTCTTTTAAAAGGTGGGGAGGGCTAAGATGCTGTGGCTGAATTTTACTTCACATGAACACCAGGTTAGCATAGAAGTTTAGAAGCAACTATTTAAAAGGTTACGAGTACTTCTAAAAATGGTTTCTCCTAATTTATTTAGTTCTGGAGTCACCAAAGCATTTAGGCATGTGCTTAACTTTTTGAAACTGAGGAGTCCAATTAGAAATTAGTGGACTGCTTGCATACTTACAGTTAATCATGCACTTAAGTACTTTAATCTGGCACTTTGGGGAAAAGGAATGGAGACTGTTCATAAAAGCTCTGTAAGCGAATGTATTTCTAATCTAATCTGATTCCAATCTACTGTTGGAGCTGTAGACCTGGGTTATGTCTATACTGCAGTCACTAAAGCAGGATGAATTAGTCCATCTGAGTACCACGCTACTGTAGTTGGAGTGCTATCAGAAACGAGCTTGTTTAAAATTAGTTTGGATAACTCAGCATTACAAAGCAGTCATTTATGCGGCTGCAGTGTAGACATGCCTTTAGGTTTATGAATGCTTTGTGAGGGTGGAGCAGAGCAGAAGCTAGAGTCTCCGTCCAACTACAAGTCTGCGTTGTCATATATCTCGTTATTGCTTAGTTTATATGTTTTTGAAATAGTGTCTGGACTATCACAGTGTTGTGTGTGTTAATGCTTTGTGGCTTGATTCTAAATGTCTAGTAGATAAAATTCCAGGTTTAGCCATAATTTCCACTGTAACATTTAATCGTTTGTGCAATCAGCAGGGTTGGAAGATTTTAGGCTTTGGAAACCTTTCATGTCAGGAATATCATCTAACTGTTTCAAAAAAGAAGATATACATTGCCTGAAGAATTTGAGACCATTGAAAAGCCCTAGACACAAAAAAAGTATTATTATTTGTATTTAGGAAGATAGAACATATGTTATCTGTAGGAAAGAAGGAAAAGTGATGTTTTGAGAATCTGACTGGCAGTCTTCATTAGAGCAGAGAGAATTTCTTCTCTGGATTAAAATAAAAAAAGTCTTGTCAGATATATAGAGAATGGAGCTGCTTGGGACTGTGTTTAGTTTTACGCAGATAAAAAACCCTTAGCAGTTCAATTTTAGCTTTACTACCTCTGTATCAAGGCCAACTGAAATTGGGGTCCAGTTCTTCAGCTTTACTGAGGTTTTGATAAATGATCCCATTATTCTTCTGTCGTGAGTTCAAAATGAGATAGAATTTATTCTAGTTTGGAAAATACAAATCAAGATTTATTTAATTCTCAAAGTTGAGTAGGTGATAGGACTTGAGGTAATTAGGGCCCTTTTCAACTTTTTTTTCATACCCATTAGGTATATTTTCTACCTTTAGTGATTGCTGTGTTCAGCTAATCTGTCAATTTAACCAAAGCAACAATTTCACAATGTAGTTTTCTTTCTGATTGTGTGCTCTGTAATCAATATACTGATATAATGTGAGTGTAATTTCCTCTCTTATTTTATCTCCACTGCACAGTATTATAAATAAACAGCTAAAAAAGAAAAAAGAAAGAAAAGCACCAAACAAATCTGTTGCATCTTCTTTTAAGATTGTACCACTGTAGACACTTGTTCTAGTAAAGTAGAATTGGACCCACTTGATTGCATTTAAATTTTTCATGCTTCAGCAGTTTGTCTGGGAGCACAGTAAAGAAAACCCCACGAGCGAGGATAGTTTAGAATAATAGAACTTGATTTTGTGTATTATAGCGGCACCATTTGCGCTGCTGTAGTTAGGGTTGTGTCAGCACTTCCATTATAAACCCCTGTTTGCAGGGGTTATAACTAGGGAGATATTTTTTATCAGAAACTTTTTTAAAAACCATTTGAGTGAATTTAATTGATAATAGGAGAAAAATAAAATAAATTATTATGAAATTAGTAAGTTTCTCATACCTTTTCCAAGCCTCATTTATTATGAATATTGATTTTTTTTTTTTCTCACACCGGAGATTTTAGCAAATGTATTTTGAATATTTTAAATGTAAAATTGGGAAGTTATCATGACTTAAAATTTGACTGCTATTCATACTCATATTTTAATGTTAAAACATTTTAATGCAACAACCTGTTCTGTGGTTTATTTTTATCATAAACACAAACTACTCAAATGGGCCAGATTCTTCTCTCTCTGAATCTGAATGGGACCTTGGAGTTATTGGCTGAAATCTGATGAGGTCCCTTGTACAGAATTCTCGCATTTATGTAAAAACAAAGAGGTAACGAGTGAAAACCTGCATGAAGTAATTGACTGGATAACCCCAGTCACAGAGTTTATATTTACTCTGTTTTACTGATTATAATCGATAATTAACAATATATCAATATCATAATCAATATTTGGTGCATAACCTGGCACCCTCAGAAGACGTATACATGAGGTACATTGATTGTGCTGGGAAAAGAAGGTGGAGGGCTCAGTCTAGCAGGGTCCTATATCTCTGTCCCTTTTACCCCAGTGTTTAAAATCTAGCAACCAAAAACCTGAAAGGTACCATTAAGTGCTGACTTCTGACCATAATTAATGTGCTAAATCTTGCTGTTTCAACAAAGGTTTGGGGGAAAATAGAAGTGAAACACACCCCTAAAAATTATGTCATGAGGAGAGCAAGTGCCTGGGAGGCCTGCCTGAGCTTGTCTTTCTTTTCAGGCTCCAGGACTATAGGCAACTGAGTAAAGTGCAGTATGAAAACGTGTCTGATCATAATGCAGCAGTGGATAAAAGGGGTAGGTGGAGCTAGGAAGGATTTGAACCCAGCTCTTGGTCTGTTCTCTTAGTCTAATACAGAAAAAAGTTGCTGGGCATGGCTTGAGATTATTAATGAATGCATCTTTGTCAATATGATTTTATTTTTAAGGTTAACAGAGTCCCCTTTTCTCTGTGTGATCAACTTAAGCAACAGAACATAAATAGAGATTTTTATTTAATTGTGTTTAAAACATCCTGAATAAGAGGAAAGTATATTAGTGTATATGGCAAAAAAAAAAAGAAGTATTTCCTCTATAGTGCATTACCAGTAGATAGCTTTACTGAATGGTCACTTGAGGAAATACCAAAAGCCTGTTTATGAAATAGAGGTGAAGCCTTACTAGACTAATTATATTCAGCATGTAATTTCTAAACTTCAGTCTGAATTTTGATTTTCAATTAACATTCCCAATTTGAAGATAATTTTCTATTTAATGTAATTGCAGGAAATAATTTATTGGCTGATTAAGACTGAGGGCCCAGCCTTCCTTAAGAAAACAGTCCCTAACAAACCAGCCTTTAAAGCCAACTCGTAGCTTTGGACAGATTCAGCCTATTTTTGCAGCTGCAGAGTTGTGTTTAATTAGGATTGTGCACTACTATTCATTGGTGCAGTTTGTAGTTGAAATTATTCTTAAGAGACATTTTCATTTCTAGTTTTGTGTCATGATTAATTTATAGTGAAGAAACAGCCATAGCTATTGCTCTTCACAGAAGCTCGTTCAGTTTGAAACAGGAACGAGATCTGCTGAGAAGGTAAAAGAAAGGCAAATCCTTTATTGTGACTTTCAGTTTTCATGCCTGGTTTTCAAATTGCATAGAGTGTTGACTTATATTTTCATGTGAGTGATTACATTAACGTGACTCTCTTAATGAGAAAAGGGAAAGTAAACCTTTTATTTTATCTTGGATCACAGTAATTATGAAGCAGAACCTTTTGAAGTATGTACAATAATGCCGGTTGCTGAACTCTTGGCATGTTCTCTGTAGCATCAACACAAATTCTTTAGCGTAGTAAGAATGTAATACACGGTTTAAATTCCTCAGTTCTGCTTATTGGCAACATTAATAATAGACTCCCACTTACACTTAGGCTTCCCTAAAGAAAATGCAAATCTTTTTTTCCCCACCAGTATCGAGTTTAAGAGGTAGGATTATCTCTATTTACAGAATAGTTATTCTAAATAGGTATCAGTGTTTTAATATGTTTCAAAGCACTTCAAAGCTTTGTAATACTTTCATATAGAACTGTACATAATTAGATTAGCTGATCCTATATTAATTTTTTTTCACTGTAGGATACAAAATCTGAATTCCCTCATTAATTGTGAGAAATTTAGCATTAGCTGTTAAATCCTATGTGAAACACGGGCTGCTACATAAAAACTACTGTTTAAATTGGAATTAACTTAATTATTTTTCTTTGCACTTGATATTTCCTTCACTGTAATATTCATGAAAGCATGTGACAGATTTGTAAATTTAACTGTTAGTCTCAGATTTCCAGACCCTTTAATCAGTATTTATTTGTCTGTAGAAACAGTACTAGCAAGTTAATGATTTGCTAATTTGAAAAATGCTCATGTGGTTTCCTATGTTAACTGATTTGTGCATTTTTAAAGAAATGGTATGAAATCAATTATTGTTAAAAAGCAATTAAGGTGAAGACCTTATTCCTTAGTTTCTCAGCAATTTCAGTGTCAAGGATATTCTAAAGTTACTAAAACCTGGGAAAATAGCTAATATATTTAAGCTGACTTCTTTCAGGTTTATTAATGATTGTTTTAACAGTTGTAGTTAATCTTATTAGAAATTTAAAAAAAAGTGTTTTCAGATTTTGAGTTGAAGTCAGTTATATTTTCATTTAAGTGCAGAAACTGTGGTGAAAGCTGTGTTTGCATATGAGATGGTAGTAAGAGGCCATTATTAGGAAAAGACATTTAACATAAATCAATGCATTTATTCATTACACTTTTAAGTCATTTAAAGTAATTTGTTGAGCTATATCCTGCACTCGATGCCTAATATGAAATGAAACATAATTATTTTAGATTTTTAGTTCAAACTGTAAAAGATTACTCAGATATTATCTACCCATTTGATAAACCTTTCAGTTTTAGAACACTTTTCACATGAACTTCTCAAAACACTTTCCAAAAGGTAAAACTGGGTAAAATTTTAAACAGGTTAAGAGCAGATACAGCTTTAAACAAACAGCAAAAGGACTTATTTAGCAGAATTTGAAATGGATTAAAAATTCTCATCTGTGTAGAAAACATCTTCTGCTTGCAAGGAATGACATTCAGAAAGCACGATGGACTCTCTCATTTAAACGTTTGCTTATAACCTTCAGATTGCTCATGGGAGTAAGAATGTAAAGACTTGAACTCTTATGCAAAATCAACATGAAAATACCAACAAAATCACTATTTTCTTATGGCTGGAGAAAATTATATTGTTTGACAAGTCTAAATGAATAGAATGACATCATATAACTTAACCCTGACCTTGGCTTGGCATCAACGAATACTTTATCTCAGTGTTTTGCATCCAGATCCCCCAAACCCATACTTTTTAGAGTACTTTTGTCAACTACATATGATTTATTTTTAACTGTTGTAGGCAAGTGTGGTGTGTTTAGAGGACTGTTTTGAGCTTGATTTTATTTTCATTTAACACCAATGTTTTATTTTTGTCTGCTTTTCTTGTTTTGTAGAAGAATGTCTTCCAAGCAGGCTACCTCTCCATTTGCATGTGCAGCTGATGGAGAGGAAACAATGACCCAGGATCTAGCATCACGAGACAAGGAAGAGGGCAACAGTGATCAACATGTGACCTCTCATCTGCCTCTACATAACGTAATGCACAACAAACCTCACTCTGAGGAGCTACCAACTCTGGTCACTACCATCCAACAAGATCCTGAGTGGGATGGAGTCATCTCAGCCCAACACAGAATGGTGAGTTTCATTGTTCTCACAGTGTCTTTCTAAATTAGGATTGTAAAAAACTGTTCACTTCCATTTTGAATTACGTGTTTAGTACAATCCTTCATAGGTGTAAAGCTCTTTAAATGTTAAAGTGTCAGTGTTAGTAATAGATCAACATCAATATGGTGTAATTGTAAATTACAATTGTATAATCTTCTTAAGTATACAGGTCTATATGAATGAGGTCATTTGATGAGTTCACCTTCGGAAAGGAAATGCATCTATTTATCATGTTTTCATTCATAACCTGATTTATGTCATAACCTCTCTAGCTCATATATTCAAGCATTAATTTCTGACAGGAGGATGTAGCTCACAACTGTTTGTCATCTGCAAAGTGTTGTGCTGAAGGAAGAAATTTTAATGTATTTTTTTACTTGTCTCTCAGAAATCTAGAGTAGTATAGCTTTACATAACAACAAAGCGGCTGGCATTTTAGGTAACAAACATCCTGCTGTATTTATAGGAAATTACAACCTTGTGTTGTGTGGAGGGGAAAGATGTTTATGAGTAACTATGTCATGCTCTTCTGCTCTAGATCACCAGTTTGTATATAGGTGATGTTAGCAATGATCAGAATTATTATCTGTATTCTCTTCAGTAACCTAGATAAGATTATTTTACAGTTGTAATTCTGTCTCTCTATCCCCAAAACTCTGCAATAAATGAGCAGACTGAATGGGTATAGCATCTCCGTCAATTCATTTTCCTTGCATGTGTTTCTGAGGAACAGAATTAAGGTATATGGAGCAGCCAGGTGTTCTGTAAATTTAGATCACCATAATTCCAGACTCTCCAGAAAGTGACTTTCACAGACATTAAATTCACACAGCTAATTTAGAAAGAATACCTTGCGTTTTCATAAAATTTCTTCTGTATTTTTATTAAATGTCTGAGGGTTTTTTTTTTCAGCAAGTATTTTTTTTTATTATGAATCAACAGCTTTCAATAAGGTTAAAAAGCAATTGTAGAATTTTTTGACAACACTAACAATAATGAGCTTATTTCAATTTTGACTAGAAATAGTAATTCTAATGCATTAATCAACATAGATACTGAAATTCTTCATGCATATTGTGATACCTGGAATTAATTAAATACTATCACTACAATAATACGTATTTTGTTAATATAGTGGGTTTTTTTTTTCTTTCTAAAATCTAATTGACTAAAAAGATCAAACCAAACCAGAAAGATGCTACCTAATATGTAATGCACAGTTGAACACAGTGCAGAACTTTCTGTCAGGCCTAAAATATTCCTGTGTATTTGTGTGACTGTCATGAGGAAGGCAAAATTTCAACTGTAAAAATGGCTAAAAAGAAAAATTATCATAGGTTAGTAATTTGGCAAGGTAGGTTGTGAGTTATATATATGGCTTCTATGCAGAATTCTCAGATGGAACCTCATTTTGGATGGAGAGTCGCTCTTTTGCCCAAGTCATGCGTTAAGCACTTAAGAATAATTTTAACTTCTATGTTACCAGGAGAAGAAGCTGGATGCAGACTAGAAAGGATTGACCAAGTTTGTTGATGGAAAAAATAAATCTGTGAATTCATTAGCTACTTTCTTATTCATTCAGAGAGGCATGTGCAGTCTGGGAATTTCGGCCTTAGGACACCAGTAACATTAATAAAATGACCCTGTCCCAGAGAGAAAGGGATTTCTAGCCTCTAGGAGTCCCTCAAAGCATTTGTTTTTGATTCAGGCTGTTTCTTGGACCTGGAGTAACGCTTCAGCCAAAATGATAGATCCTCTTGCAGTATGATCAGTTGTATTGCTCTGAAGTGGGTTTACACGTACAGCAACAGAGTGCAATCTCTGTTTTCTTTCGTAATACTGCACTATCATGTCAACACTTGCTGTACCTCTGGACAGGCATGAATCAATACACAGCTTATCGTGTTTCAGAACAGGTGCATAAACGTTGCTTGAGTGACTTAGCACTCTGGTTTTCCTCTCTCCTTTTTTCAGTAAATATTCCATCATATATGTAGATGAATGTCCTGAAAATCATTAGGAGTTTCAACAATTCCCTTGGGTTAAATCTGGTGGTGGATGTGTGTCATTATTATTTAGGTAGCTCAAGGATAAACCAAACAGGTTTTTTTTTTTCCCCAGCTCAAAGCTGGGTATAATTTAAAAGGCTTGGCTAGAAGTGAAAACTGAAGTTCTGAAGAATGCTATTTGGTAGCACTTAAGTGATCTAAAATGCACAGAGCAAAGTCCCAGTGTATTTACAGTTTGGGTGAGTTAGATGACTAGCTAGATCACAAGAGTGAAGTGGTGAAAAGATTTTTTTTTTTTTTTTCCCCCCCCTCCTTAACGGACTGTCAATTAGGGTAACTTGTTTAATTTTTTTTTTTTTTTTCTCCCTCATTTATGTCCTTCATGAGCAAACCTTTAAGCTTCAATTAATTGCATAAAGTTTCTCTGAAACACTGCTCAATCTCCAAGCAATCATCAATATTGCTAAGAAAGAATTCAGAGGTGTCTGCAATTTTCCTGATGAAGGCAATTTCATACTCCTTTAAGGGAGGATAGGAGTTTCTTTCCAGAAAGACAAATTCCAGAAGGTGGGTTGGGCAATTTTGAGATAGGTGCTGGGGTAGTGACCACTTTTCTACTTACTAAAACCAAACTCCTACAAGGATAAGTGCTTTCTGACCTTTCCCAGATGAATCCTCTTAAAGCAGATTTGAAGAAGCACCTGCTCATAGCAGTTACACTGAAAGCAAAGACAGTAGTGCTGTCATTAAAATGCATCAATAACTTGTGTTGTCTCTTTATAAGATAGTACATTCAAAGAATGCTGTGTCGACATATATGGAGGAAAAAAAATTCTCTTTTATATGGTACCTAATTAAGGGCACAATCCTGCATCCTTCGTGCCCTTAAAACTACTAAGGAGTTCGCTGGAATTTGTGAGAGCACACAGTATGCATTGTAACATGCTAAGAGGGCCATGCAGATCTTAGGTGAAAAAAAGACACTGTAGTAGGGCAACTTGACTGAAAAAAACCCATTGAGTTTCTTCCCAACATTTATGGTATGCAGCACTTTCTGTAATACAAGATACCTTTAAACTACATTGTGTATTATCATAAAAAAACCACACTGGCTAGAAGTGTTTTCAAACTTTCACTCCCTTTTGATATCAGGCATTGCTTTCCACTGAGTCCTTTGTGTATTCTGAATGTCTGGAAGCCAAAATATTTTGTTTTAACTCCCACTCTATAGTATTTCCCAGCTGTGTACTTATATGGTGTAATAAAAGGATTTAACAAATGGGAAATAGCAGCTGCATTTGGAAATTCCCTTTGTGCTCCCTTTTCATTTGACAGATTCAGCAATGTGTAACAACTGTAACGTCAGACCTGTAATGACTTACACTGCGAGTATCGTATCACCAGCCAATTTGATGTTACAGTGGGGAGAAAATAAAACAACTGAAAGATATCTGTAATTTCATATTGCTGAGTTGAAAAGATTATATGTATATTTCTGACTGTAACTTAATATAAAAATAACTGGACATATGGGTAGTTGTGGCTGCCTGTAGTTCTACTATAAAATAAAATCTATTTTAGGCTAAGGACATATCTGTTTGCTGCAGTAAACTGTAGGAAAGAGAGCAAAGTGGTACTAAGGTCATGAGGGAACTATCCTGCTTTCTCCCTTGGACAGTGAGTAGCAGGCAAGAAATACAGTCAAATTTCTAGATTGTATCCAAAACCTGTCTCTCTTAGGGCAACAGACTGAGAGAGAATGAGTGGGGAAAAGCCAACAATACTTACCTTTGCTAAGTTTAGTAGTAATTGAATTGTTGTATCCCAATGATATGTTTACTAGTAAATATGTAAAGAACTGGAGAATCATAATTTGTGCTTTGTTTGCTGAGGAACCAGGAATGGTCCCCATCTTTATATAGAGCCCCGCACAGCTTGTGAGGTAAATTGTGAAGGTTTTATATTTTTGCTCTGAAGTATCAGAAGAAAGCAGTGCCAACAAGAAGATACAAAATTAGATGGCAAGTGCCCTGATCTTTGAGGAATGGGATGGTGTATTCCCATGGCTCTAAAAGCTAGATGCGGCCTTCATGAACAATAAATTTGAGCAGCTTTAGCCTAATGAAATTCAGAATCTTTCTCCAAATAGTAGGATTCCACAGACACCACCCCCCCCGCCCCGATATAGCAATCTGGTAACAGACAGGGTTTGTGAAGGACTTGCAGGCACTGTGCCGATCATCATACATGACAACGTAGCACCGTGATGGTCACTGTACTCTTTTGTTTTCCCACTGTTGTTCCTCCCCTGACCACCACCTTAGATGGCACATAGTGTGTGCAGGCACAGAATGAGGACATCCACATCTTTTTTCTCCACTGTTACTTGGAAAGATGCAGTGAGAGACTGTTACAGGGAACCATAGCAGGAAGTAAAGGCTGAAGGGTGGGTGTTGCTTCCCTGTGACTGAGGAAAATCAAACACTTATACATATACATATACAAATACAAGTTAATTGCCTCCAAATATATGCTATGTTTCCCCATACATTTTGTAACATCATTTAGAGACACCTTGGATTTAGAAATGAAATGTATCTCATTGGATTTTATCTCAAATGGCAACGTCGACATGTATTTCATAATTATGTCAAGTCCCTGTCTTTTGTTGACTTCTTGCCAAAAGAGCGAAAGGCTTGCTACCTTTCCCCTGTGTCTGCACACACATCTCAGCAGCACTGATAGTAAATTTGAATATGCAGCAGAAAAAGTGAAGGTCTCTTAATGCCACATGTATTTGTTGCTTTTAAAATCATTTTAAATCACCAAGTATCAAATTTAACTTTATATAGCTTTAGCAAAACTACTGGTATCAGAAAGGCAGAAATAGGCGGTATCCTGAAGGTCTTAACGTTTCAGTGCTTACTGTCTCTACATAAAACAAGCACAATCCTGTCGCTCCCCTCACTCCTTGTTATTAACTCCTCTTGTTGAAAGTTTTTCCCTTTGAGGAAAATAAACTCAGGTTTTTAGGAAAGATCATTGAAAACCATTTACACATGCTAAACATTGTGAATTTGTTGTTATATAAATTCATGGCTTCAAATTCTCAAAAGTTATAGATACAATTACATGTTTTGAAATTTTATTTTTAGTTCATTTACAGGCTGGATATGAGCATATAAAATGCATCAAATATAAATGCCTTAAACTCTGGCAATTCTGTATCTACTAAATTGCTCATGCAGCTGTTATTTACATGTAGAAATCTGAGTTTTGTGATGATCGAAAGCAATTCTACTGTGATTGTGATATTATTTCTGCATGCCAGGTAGTGCATCAGAATTTTTATCTAACTAAAGAGATAAATACTTTCACATGTAATTGCATGGATACAAAGTTTTGGCTGAAAGTAAAGGGTGTGAAAAAGCAGATGATATGATATTTTACTTTGCATTAAATGACTTACGTGAGAAAGGTATTGCAGAAAAGATAGAAATATTTTTTTTTTCCCAAGCACATTGTTTTGATTCAAAAAGCGTTTGGGTATTCGCTAAACTTGGCTTTATTAGAACTACCAACAACTATAATGTTAAGCACACGTCTAAAGGTTTGAAAGATCAAGGACTTAGTTTTACTAGCTTTAGCATAAAAAGATGTTTACATTTAATATGAAAAATTATAAAACAATTCCCTAAAAGTGAGCAGGGTAATGCGCTTAAGCAGGGTGGTGAAATACAAAATTGAATTTATTTTAAAGAATAACCAAATAATTGTTCTTTTTGGCATGCCTGTTATACTTGTATTATTTTCATTTTGACACAGTATAATTTTTTTTCCAAATGCACGGTCTATTTTAAACCTTTCCCTATATTCTAGGGTGGACTGTGTTTAAACAGAATTAATCATCCCCTGAATTCTTCACAAAAGTTTATGTTTGTCTCAACCTGTAGTCATTCTATTTCTTTCTCTTATTTTAACCTTACTTATTTTTTATAAAGCAATTTCTGAAAAGTTTTTAATTCCATTCTGTATATTGACATAAATTTTTTCAAAAGTAGAAGCATTAACATGCTCGAAATTGTTAAATTTTTTTTTCCTTGGGCAAGAAGGAATCAGGTATGCATGCTGATTAACACACTCCAGTCATTAACATGTGATTATGTGGGCTGCATATTGAGCACCTGCCAAAAGATAAAATCCAGCACTTTACTACATCTGTGCAAGGACTTTTTGCATTTCTTTTGTACTTTGACAGCTCAAGAAAGAGCAGACTTTGGTATCTTTGTTCAGCATAATAAAACTGTGTACATAAAATGTCTTCATGGAGGGAGGAAAGATACTACATGTATTTATTTTAATCTTTGAGGCCATGAAAAATCCAGTGACTGAGACTCACACAGCACCAAGTGTAATATGAATCTCCTAATGTACTATATCACTGACATTCATATACAGTTTACAACATTCCTGCATGTTTATAAGGATTATCTGTTCTGGGATTCAGCCAATGTTATTGTAATTCACAACAGTTTTATGTGATACCTTTATGTCTCATAAATGTCTTGTTTTTATTTCAATCTTCCAAATGTTTCATCAGTGTTTACCTTAAAGAAATACAAGTATTCTATGCAGCAGGCTGGTTTCCTGCATGCATTCCTCTGCAAATGCTAAAAGGGAAACATAAAGCATGTAATACATGTCATGTAACTATATACAGAGAAGGATTTCCATGTGCATTTGATATTGCTAAAAACATAAATACAAATTTTATTTTGATATTTACAATAGATCTAGTTATAAGTTGAACAACTAAGACGACCTAATAGGAGGAAGTTGGATATATACAAAGTGGTCTGGAATATCCAAGCCACAGAATCCTTGTTTTATTTGGCAGCTTCTGACAAGCATACATCACAAAATATGTGTCTTTATTTACCCAAAAGGTAAACAGTGCTAATCAGCTGGGATTGATCACAATGCAACTTCAGTTTCAGTTTAGATGAAAATATAAGTCTAAATACTCATTCTATAAATGGTTCTTCCATTACTTTTTCCTTAATAAGAGCATTTAACCAAAGTCCAGGGCATAAAGTCTCAATATTGTTGTGATTTATTACCAAACCTAAACAGAGGGAGTTAGGACATATGGTATTTGGAGAATTAAGGAAATCCTTAGCATCTAACTCTTAGAAAAGCACACATGAGTTTATGTATATCATTTGTGGGTGAGTTGATTGCCATATCAAAATGATTGGTCATTGTAGTGTCGACAATTCTGAGGTGATTTTCTGTTCTGAAATGGAGCAAAATGCCTGTCAACATTTTTCACAGATTTGCTCATTTGTAAAGAGAAGGATTTAAATCACATAGGTGAATAATTGTAATCTCCTGAAATCTCTCTACCCAAAAGTTGGTGTACCTAGATTCATTTGGTTTGCTCCAACAACTGAGTATGCAAGGATTGCTGAAATTAAGTGGTCGTATTTTACATCAAGGAAAAAGTCCCTGCCTATTCCTTCCAAACAGATATCTAGTCTTGCAGTGGCCTATCCATAAGGCCATATTTGTATCATATGTGCCTGATTATTTTGTCATCTCATTTTCAAACTTTTGATCTAAACAAAATTTATTTTCCTTTCTTTTTTTCTTAATTTAGCATACTATTTCTTGGCTTAGAGCTAATGCTTATTGTTGCACTGGTTCTTGTTGATGTTTTTAGATGTGTATAAAAGGTGAAATACAAGCCTTTTACAAGTTGTATTTAGCCTATAATTTGGCAGTGAAATCGGTGTAAGTTTTATCAGAGTAGATGCTGAGTTAAAGACTTGAGGTTTTATTCCATTACTTGCCATTTGCCCTCCCACTAGCATAATTTGCCGAGACTTTACAAATTATGTTCTCTCAATAGCTCATAGCAGTCATTCTCAAGCCTTGGATTTAAATAAATCTTTCTTAATAAAAGTATTTTTTTTTTAAATCAGATGAGAATTGGAAATGATCACTTAGATTTTTAATTTCTCTTAATTCTATTTAATTAAATTCCTCAAAATGGGAAACCTTATTTAATGTAGTGATTGGAAATGATTTTGTAAACATTTGCTTTCATTATATGTTAACTCCAGACTAGTTCCAAGTGCCAGCATGCCTCTAGTACTTGGAATCAAAACCGCTCTGGATATCCAACTTTCCTGGGGTGTTTACATGTGTCCCATTCAATGCAGAGGCAGATAAATATCCATTTATAACAGAAAAGCCTCATCCACATGGAAATAAGCAATTCAGCTAACACATTTTATGTTAGTAATATTTGCTTTCTACTTCTTCTTGGCCATTCATCCTGTGTTTTCAGTTGAACTCTTACAGAGACAGTTTTCTCTTTGGCTATTGGGGAGGGTTGCAGTCATCAACTTTCAATCAAAATTGACAGTAGTTATTATTGAATTGCTAACACTGTTACCCTGATTTTGTACAGCCCATAGTTTCAGTTCCTGAGTTTTCCTCTTTTCACACCTTCATCTGAGACAGAATCTATCCTCTCTACAGGAAATATAAATGCCACCATAATGCAATTGCAATGTCTCTTTATGAAAATCCACAGCCTTGTGCACTCCCCTCTTCTAAGGCTCCTGACCAGACAATCCAGTTCACCAGACTGTTGGTCTGTCCTAAACCCTTATGAGGATCCCAAAGAGAGATCTGTTCCAAGCCAGATCTCCACTCATGTTGGGTTGACCATTGGACTTGATCTTAGAGATCCTTTCCTACCTTAATGATTCCATGATTCTGTGATTGTGGAGTCCCCAAACTGAGATGTTGCTTCTCAGCCCCCAAATGCAGCCCCCAAATGCAGCCCCCATATCTTGTACTTTGGTCATTCAGAGGAAGGAACAAGAATATTGAATCCTGTTTTTAGTATACAGTCTTGCACCAATAGAACTGTCACTTTGTGTGTGTTTACTCTATTTTGGAAATGAACGGGCTTCATAAAAGTTGATACAAATTGGCTCATGATTCAGTTTGCAGATATTGCTATAAACATTAGCTTCCTGATATAAAAAATATTGGGTCAACTTTCAATACCTTTATTTACATTTACCAGTACTTACAGCAGTAGTCCTTCATTTATTCTGTTAAAACCAGTGTAACAACTGATGGGAAAATTAACTACTTAAACTGTTAGAATCTAAAACCAAAAGAAAATACATTTTTTACACTAACAAGAAAATTATAACTATTTGTTCAATCCCTTTTCAACAGAAACATCTAGGAAAGTATAAGGATCTTCCTTCCTTTGTACAGAAACTAAGCAGCTCTCTTTTTTAAGGATTTTACCAGTGTAACTTGTGAAATTGAATGAATGTACATGCTAAAAAAATAAGTCTATCAGAGTAAGAGGCATGCTGAAATATCTGTACTTATTATCTTAATGTAAAAGTTTTAAAGGAATTATTATGGAGTGTGAAGAAACTGCCATGTATGTAGTCAGAAAGAGTCTACCTCTTTATTTATACCAAGCCGTTGTTTGTAATTATTCAGAATTGTTTCTGCTGTTAACAAAACTATATTTGAGCCATTCACAGCAATTCTAAAAGGAATGGCCAATAGGCCACTCATTGTTTACACTGGGCCGCCTGGAAAGCTGATGGGGCTAAGGACATTGCTGTTGGACCACATATCATCAAAGCAAACCTGGGATTGGTTAAAGAATTACACTGCCCCTCTAACTTGAAAAAGGCCAAGGATAGACCTAGGAAAGCTTTTACCATATTGCAACTCAAAATATTAATGTTGTTTTCTCATTGACATATGAGTAGGGGGTTAGGTAGAGGTTTTAGGGGTAAGTAAAAGTATGATTTCATGCACAGGCTACCTACCTCTGTGAGCCATGCGTAGTATTTTAGTATTCATGCCTTGCTAATTTCTGGTTTTCTGTCTTTTGTGCATTTATTTATTTTTCTCCATTTTGCCCACTTTGAAACTTAATCCTTAAATTTTAATGGCTATATATAGGTATTTAAGGTGTTATAATAGGGACATTTTGTCAAAACACTAGGTACAGTGGGCTGAATGATCTGTAATAAAATTTTGTTTGTGCTAATGGTCTGGCAAGGAAATGTATACAGAAAAAATGCCCTTTATTTACCTTGATGTTAAAACCTAACTTTTCAAAAATAGAGTTAATTTTGTCCCTGCTGAATAGTAAGCAGCTGGAATAGTAAGATCAGTCCAGACTGAGTTTCTGTCTTCAGCTGCTGGGCAGTAAGATTTTCTGGTTTAGTCATATCTGCAAATAGATACTTATTCAGCTTAAAACATTTTTATATCTGACACAGTAAGGCAAAGTATAAAGCTTAAGATGCAAAATCGTCATATGTGTTGTTCCTTAGGCGGTCAGATTTATGCCTAATTTTGTGTAATAAGCTGTCTTTAAATTTTATTGTTTGCCAATTATCAAGGGCTAGTCTGGAAAAGCCACCGTTATGCTGGGAAAAAATCCCTATGCAATACCCCTATGTATTCTGGTATGGGCATAAACAATTGTTCTACAATTATCCAGTATTAGCATGTGAGTGGGAGGATAGTTTTATAATATGTCTAGGAAAGGTATGGTGGGATCCTGAGCAGTCTGCACCAGATGTCACTTTGGATCAAACTGAGAAGAAACCCACTTTGCTAGGTTATCTGTGGTAAGCAATACTTTTACCTAACTCTTTCTGTTAGGACCAAATTCAAAATTTTACAAACATACCTTTTTCTTAAATTTCTGCTTTTCTAAGCACTCCGTTCTTATTGGAAGTAAAATACGCTTCAGATGGGCATAATATTTTCATACGGACGCTTTATTAATATGCTGATATTGTTCTATTTCTTGACTAATACAGTCAAGATTAAAAGTGTGTAGAGATTACTGTGACCAAGTTTCACCAATGTTGGATGAAGAAGCATGCTCTGTTTTAAAACTTTTGTCCATAGAATAAATGTCTGATATTTATCTTATTACAAAATATTTTTCTTTTTCCCCCCTCCTTTACATGCATATCACCGAAATCGGGAAGAATAGCACACCTTGAAAAATGCACCTTTCAAAGGGACTGTCATGTGTTGAAGATATTATTTCAAGTTTAGACTTAAAATGCCATTTTACAGAAATACATGAATTTTAAACGTGAGAATTCAGGGTCATGCAGTGGATGAGGTGCTGGGACATAAATGTGACATGCATTGGTCCGCAAAATATTATAAGGTCCACCAAGCAAATTAAAATCCTTAATAAAATTGCTGCAACTTTTATTTGCTTTTCAACAAACTGAATGCTGCAGTAACCACTTCCCTTCAAATACAGTTGAGTAACCTTTCTAGAGAAAACAGAACAGAGATGCTTCTCTTGCCCACTGTTTTTTGATCTGTCTAGTTTGCCATGGATGTGAGGTCAATATAACCTGTTCATATGGCTGGGATAAAAAAGAAGGCTGCCAACATTAGATGCATTGGAATAAAAATTTCTATTCTGATTGCATAGATATAAAATTCTTTCTGAAACCTTTTCAGTGTTTCATTGTAGCTACATTTTATTTCTAGATTATTCACAAATATATCTAGAATCATAGAATGCATGGGAATTGGTTTTGTTTCTTGTGGATAATTGTACATGCAGCTGATTTAGATTTTTCTAGATGAGTTCTGCTATTATTAGATAAGGTATTTGTACTGGACTGGTCTACAGTTTTTCCATTTGCCCATTTAATCCTTTGAATGTCTTTCAGTTTGTGCAGTTCTCTTGCTGAATCCTCAGCCGCTCCTTTTAACCATTTCTGATTTCAGAAAAAGATGGAAAGATTTTTTCTGAAATATTTCAGAAAAGCTCAAGAAGTCATCCTTGCTGGGTTTCTTAGAGTGCCAATTCAGATAATACACTGCAAATGTATTAGCCATTTAGTGACTTCAATACTATAGCTGTAGGGCCAAACTGAACAAAAAATATTAGGGATACCTTTTACTCTTTTATTTTTATTCTGAATTTTAATTACCCACAAACCTGACAATATAAAATACTCTATTACTTGAAAAAAATCCTCGTTCTTGCACAGGCTGTCATTCTTCCTCCATTCCATAAATGTACATAGTTTGAAATGAGTTTAAACTTCTCATCATGATTACGGACATTACAGTCTTTTGGTCAAGAAAAAGAAGTGCGGATGTGCTGCCTAACGGATGCTGGACTTGGACGATCTTTCATTAACAGTGAAGGACCATGTACGCATCCAGACAAGGGACAGGCTAGGTTATCAGGAGGAAGAACATTCAGTCATTTCTACTTGCTCCACAGATTAGCCTTATCTTCTTGTTTCCGGCCTAAACAATAGATTTAGTGTTCCTTGCTGAGAGCATGAAAAACCCTGTATTAAGCCTGATGGGTATGCTTCATGTGCTGTAAGAGGACATTGCTTTCTTGAGAACAAAGTCCTTTGAAATTACTAAGATGCTCTTATACTGTAGTCTTCAAAGGTGAAAATGACGTGTTATATAGTATTAATTCTTCACTGAGGAAATGTATTCTAGAAATTCAAGTTTTACATTTGAAAAATACTAGAAGATGCTTTTTTCATCTCCATGGTAACTTAGACCAAATTTTAAGAAAAACGCCAAGTAGTTTTCAGAAACAATTGAAGATAAGAAAGCCTTCCTTTTCTAAAAGCAACTAAATAAATTTCACTCTGTACCTGGTTTGTCTAAGCTATTATTGTCCTTTGTGATATTTGATTATTTAATGAATACAAATGGGTGAAATGAAAGTTTCTTTAATGTTTGATAGATGAAAAAATGAAGGTAAAGTTTTTGTTCCCTGTCACCTCTCTGTCTGCGCTTACAAAACCTCTGTCACTCCTACTGTGTTGACAGGGGTGCTGCTACTGTTGGGATGCGATAGCATCTTCTTCTAGTTTCCTGTCTTAGTGAATAAATACATTTTCAACATCATGAGCAAATGCTGCCTCCTTCTCCAATGGCAATAACAGTGCTGTGCTGATCATATGCTGCTGTGCTTGATGACGACTTGTCACCACCACCTTAGTTACCACACTTGCTCATTGTTAGTGTTAGTCCTTCTGTTACATTGCACAGCTACTTCTTAATGCGTTCAAGACGGAAGCAAAGGTTTATGTTTGATGTTGTTGCCGATGGTTAATGTTCTCTAGGCCATCTTTCTTCAGACCTTGTTTCACCTGGGACATTTCCCAACACAAGTTTCTTCTCTGTAGATGAGTATTTTCAGCTCATAGAGTGGTAGGAATATTATTGTTTGTGGGGAACACTATGCACTTTTTTGAGGAAGAATTTGTGCTCTTTTTAGCTGAAAGAGTGAAAGCAGAGATGCAGCAAATGTTGCGTGTATGGTTGGGACAATGAGGAGTCAGAGCCAGAGAAGTTCACAAAGGGCTTGACTGTTGGGTGGTATCATAAAACTGAGGAGAATTGACATTGCTCTTTGCTTTTTGATGCTTTTTTTCTTTTAGGTTATTGCTCAGATACTGCGTGTTATCTATTGACAAGGGAGATGAACCATTTTTACTTTGTGTGTTTTTGACTATATAACACCTTCTCCGATACATGTAGTCTCAATACCTATGTATCAGCAAACATGATTTGTTCTGCCATAAACTCATTTCCTTGCTCATTTTTGACTATGTTAGCCTGGAAAGTAACATCTCCTTTTTCTATATTAGAAGCATTACAACCTTAATTCTTTAAGAAAATGGTTTAATTTAAAAAGCAGTGAATGAGCATGGATAGACACATACCATAAGCTTTGTTTAACTGTGAAGTAGATTCCTTGCTCCTCAGTCATTATTGGCCTAACTCTTTTTCTAGTTTTAAAATGATACTGTTTTCCATTAGCTGAGGATCCATCCAGGAATAATTTGTCCTTGCCTGTATTTTCTCTCTCAGTGCTACATGTATTGCCTTTACTTAAGGAACTAAAGAACACTAAAAGCTTAACACATTCACTGAAAAAAGTGAAGTGGCTTGTTTCTGACAAGGAAAATCCTTGATGAGGGTGTCTCAGGCATGAAGTATGATCATTAGAAGCATGGAGAGGACTGGTCTTAAGGAAAAAAGAGCCCCTGTCAAGCACTGAAACTGAGAAACTGAAATCATAGAATCTCATTCTAGAAAGTGGAGTATACACGTAGGCTCATTAGTATTACAGAATAATAAATAATGCTTTCAACTTTTGCTTGTTTGAGATCTTTTTGTTGTAAGAGAATAGCTTATGTTTTCACATTGTATTGTTTCTTTGCAGGACTCGGAGAGTAATAAGTTATGTTCCCTATATTCCTTCCGAAATACCTCTACCTCACCAAACAAGCCCGATGAAGGAGGTCGTGACCGCAGTGAGCTAATGACCAGTGTTAATTTTGGAACGCCAGAACGCCGCAAAGGAAGCCTTGCAGATGTGGTGGACACATTGAAGCAGAAGAAACTAGAAGAAATGACCAGGACTGAGCAAGAGGGTATGTGTTGGATAAGACTAATACATTTTCCCCACGCCCAAACCCAACAGTTTTTATGGCACAAAGAATGTGTTGGGTATCAAGAGCCAGAAAATTGCATAATTGGCAAAGGCTAGGATAAAGTTATTCACAGGTTACCATGACAATGGTAGTTTGAGACCTATTAGGGATTTTAGGCAAATATGCCAGTTTTTTCAAACTTTCTAAATTGTGTTGTCTGTCTGTGAATCAAAACAAGAATGTTGGTATAGGTGAAAACTCAACTCTTGAAAGGTTATGATGAATTCATAACAACATTGTAGAGTTGTGAGGGATATTCTTCAGCGGTATTTTTTCTTTTAAAAGATAAATGTTTGTTTTAAACAATAGGCATGAATAGAACATGAACTGGTTTGTTTTGCCTTAGAAATTCTCATCTTTCATCACCTTAATGACCCAACATTTGTGGCTAGGTGAAAGGGAAAGAGTTTTAAGTGTAAAGAGTACCTAGTTCTGACCTATATATCTAGAATTGTGGCTGAAGAAATTTTTTTACAGTCTGCTCAGATATTGTTACAAGCGTTAAAAGGGAGAGATAAAAATGAGGACAAATCCTTGCAATCTAAGGCAGTTTATATATTCACTCCTTATTCAGATATTTTCACTGACTTTGCTAAGATTTTTGCCTCGATAGGAACTAAAGATAATTGGAGAATGAGTTTATCAGTATATGTGTTCACATGGTCAGGGTCCACTATGAAAATCTCTCCCCATGTCCAGTAGAATGAATTCTTGGTTGCTTCTGCAACAATACCTTCTAGTCTGTGAGCTCATGCATGAGTTTGAACCAGGGAAGATGTGAGAGCAGGAGGCTCTGAAATACATAAACAGGTGTGGAGGCATCCGTGTGGATTCTGTTAGTTATTTTACCAGTGTTGTTTTGCAGAATTAAAAATAATCCAGGAAGAGTATTTGTAACTTAGTAGAATGACACGGCAGTAGAACTTTGTGATTTCTTTTTTCTTTGAAATATGAATGAGTTCAGAATGATTTTACCTCCTCAATTTCATGGTTTGGTCACAGTGCACTTCAAACAGTGCACTTTAGGATCCCTTGGCTCCATATAGCACTGTAGTTTTCAATTAAAATTGATGCTGCTACAATAACATGTTTAAATATGGGATAAAATCATGTAGGGATGGAAGTAAGCTTTCAAATTTTTTGGCATAGTTGTTAAATGCCAGCACATATACAAATGTGTTCTATAGGTGTCCTTTCTGAAGCTGGTGAAACATCTCTAAAGAGAGAATGTCCCAGATTCTTTACTACCATCTGTCAGTTTTCAGCTGTAAAGATCACTCTTTTAAAAATTACTTTCTTAGATTTAGTAGTTAGGCTAGGAAAACTATTTTAAATGTTACTTTGGCAAAGTTGATTTTTACAGTCAGTAACAGTCATTCGGCACTCCATGCTAATCAAAGGTCTTGGCTCATACTTTGCTGCGGGAATATACAAGTTCCTGTTGATTATAGTGACACCACAGCTAAGACTTTTCCAGGAGTATACTGAATGGTGTGCTAATAAAAATGTGCATCAAAAAGTTTAAACATAGTATCTTACTGTAAGGATTCAAGCATTTCATAGCTTATTTTTGTATGAATCCTCAAGAATCTTCTGCACTTCCTCCATGTTATTATACACTAGTTGATTTAAGAGGTGTGTGCACAGCAGAGATCTCCCTCTCACTGAGTCTGAGCCTCCCATGCTGTATGTTCTCACAAGCTGCAAAATAAAGGTAATTTCTGATCTATAAAGTAATCTTGCCTTCTATGGACCGCATTATACTGGAAAACTATTCTACAGTCTCCCTATAAGTTCAAAGGTCATTGACTGTATTTTCATGTTCAGTTCTTTTCAGTTCATCCAGCATTTTCTGTACAAAAAAAGATCACTTCCATTTTATGGAAAATAATTAATGAACATCTGACTGGTACCATATAAACTAACACAGAAAAATCATTAATGGAAAGACTGGAAATTCTTTACAATGTTACACTTAGGAAGTTCAATGATTTTAAACTCGTGTGTAGACTAGGAATACCAAAATTCTTAGGACAGATTTGAATACCTATTTCAGTATTCAGAGGTTTCTCTGAATTAAAAAGAAGTAATTTCTCCATGCTTGTTTGTTTGGAATAAAATAACATTTTAAAAATAATTACTATTTTAAGACTCTGATCTTTGTGACTGTGGGTGCTGCAACTGACTCAGTGCGGAGTCAGTTGGAGAAATGAGGTCTGAGATGATGAAAATGTTTTGCGATCTTATAGTCTCTTTTAAACAACCTAATTAATAGCCTAATCGCACATGTACCATACATGATGCTCCTTAATATCTATCATTTAAAATAGGATGTTTCTATGGAGTTTTTTTCTTAAAATGGTATGCAGCCAATGCTGTTGAGGAACCCTTTGTGTAATAAGTCCTGATCTGTCACGAAATTGCTTACCCATATTGGAAAACACCTACTGATTTTTTGAGCAAATAGATAGCATAATATAATTGCTTTAATGAATGTAATGGGGAAAAGACATGTATTTCTACTGTACACTACTGTGTAAAATCTGTGGGGCTTGAAGTCTTGCATCACTCCTTTGGATAAATTAATAGTACATGTTCGCATCTTTTATAGGGAGGAGCTCCATGAACGTTGATATAGCTGTGGGAATTGGGCTAACACATGGTCATATATCAAGTTAATTGTAGAGTTAGAAGTGGAATAAAGAACTCGAGAATTCCAGTCATCTGTTCTAACCCCTGCGCAAGTACAGCAACAAGTCTTTTGTAATGTTATTGTAATAACTTTTTGATCCATCTGTAAGATCTGAGTTTGAGTAATATGAGTTGCTGGTGTCAAATACTTAAATATTTTGTGGTATACCTTCAGATATTAGGTGTCTGTTATACTTGTATATACTACTTGTGGTCTCTGTTGTACCTCATAACATTGGAAAAGATATAGTGAAAGACTTTATTATGTCTAAATAGATATATTTAATCAGAGTCCTTTGGCTTCTGAAAATAAGTTGTCTAATGAGAATTTCATCCGAGCAGCTGTGACTGAGGAGGTCAACATGCATTGCCTAAGAGAATATGGCCCAGCTGGTTAAATCTGGTTGTTGTAGTGATTTAAATGGTCAAGTGCTGCTTGTAATCCAGGACCGTCTGTTTGTAAAGGAAAGAGTGAGTGCTTCAGCATAATGTACAGCTGTTTTAATCTCTCTTTAATAATAGTGCTTCAGCCAGTGTCATGTCTTGTGTATAAATCTGGGAACATGAGCGCCTCATACAGGACTGAATATACCTTAGGTATGTTTCTAGCATTATTTGTAGTTTGAACAAAGATTACCAACATCACAGGATAAACGACATTTTTTGACTTCATGGTCCAGTATTTGCATATTTTGTACATTAAGGCATTCCTGTGTCTTAATTTGTAGTGATTTGGAAATGAGAAAATTGATGAGAAAATTGTAACTGGGGAAAAAAAAAAAAGAATGCTACAAATGTTTAGAGTTAATTTGAGTCTGTAAAGACTTTGCTGACATGTGTTCTCATAAGACAGAAGAGGTCAGAAATGAACAGGTGTCTAATTTAATCAACAACACTAGACTCTAGGACCTCTTGGATAACTTCAATATATTCATCATCTTAGTTTTTCTATGAGCAGAAGGATTGTTTTACTGACTTTTTTCTTTGGAAGTATCCCCCAGTGCAACCAAGTATTAATTCTCTTTAGAGCTCAAATGAAGAGTTTATGCTAGATAGTATGGTGAGACTGCTTCTTTCCCTTTCTATCCCCCTTCAGTAAAAGACCTTTCTTTCAGAACGTTGCTTATATTACTTTTGTGAGACAGATTTACATTGTCTGGGCTGCCTGAATTCTAGGCTAAGAATTGGCTTCCGGACAACTATCCTACTGTACTTCATCATAAGCCTCTACGAGCAATAATTAGTAGTGCACATCTTGTCTGTAGCTAGGAGAGCAGATTTCCCCCTTTCAGATCTGGAATGCTAGGTTGGCAGGTCAGCTGGCACTTCTGAGCTGGAAACTGGGCATGTCATTTCTGCTAAGTGCTAAGCCCTCATTACTCAGGGCCTGGATTCCTAATTCACTTTTGACCTTGATTCTGAGCGATGTATACAGTATCATTTTTCAACCAAGCTCAGTTCACAATTCTAGCACAAGCTTTTTATAAACTGCTTCCCATTCTTGTTTCCTCCTTGAAGACCATAGTTGAACATTCAGAGATCAAAGATTTTTACGTATGCATGTTGGAATAATGAGCATCTATATAAAGAGTAGTATATTCATGAATTTCCATCTATTCTCTGTCATGTGCACCTGTTTGTAACTCTTTCTCTATGGGTGGATATATGTAACTCATAGTGATATATAATACGTCCAAAGATATCTACATTAAAAATTAAGAATTCACATGTATTATTCATTTTATATGCAATAGGGAAAATCTTACTACACTACTCAGTAGTGGTGGTTTTTCTGATTTTGTGTTTTGTTTTTTTTTCCCCTTCAGCTTCATTAGTTAATAATAATTGAAGGCTTTCTTTTATATTGACTTAAAATAGATTAACACTTCCCCTATAAATTTTTCTATCATGCCAGTAAGGGCAGTATACTCAAGTATTGAACACACAAATATGTACATATTTCCTGTTGACTTCACACTGGGAAATAAAGAAACTTAAACTCTCACATACTGTGTTTTATAACCGGACACTGGTAAACCATTTTTGTGTAATTTTATGCAGGACTTTTTGTTGTTGGGGGTTTGGGGTTGCTTTTGTTATGGTTTTTTTGTTTTGTTTTTTTAATGGGATATCTGGATGCTATATTGTATTAAATGAATGGAGAGTTTCAGTTTTGTATTCTTTTTTCAAGCTGGCCACAGTTGAGAACAGAGTTCAGGCATACACACTTGTTTTCTGGTATAGTTTTAAGCACAACCTTTGAGGACATTACATGTCAACAGTTATCTTTTGTGGATCAGGTCTAGAAGTGAACTACTGTGGTCAATGAACATTTTTGAATGTTTTTCAGAAGTTTTACTGAGATTTAATTCAAGTCATCTGTCTTGTGGTGTGCTCTATACCCACACTTTCCACTGATGAAGGCATGATCCCTGCTTGTCCTAATACACCTGGCATTTATAGACCCTTGTTCTTTATTCTTCAGTTTTCTTGATGGCTACAGATATTTTGTTCTGTTTCAAGGCTTTAAAAATGTTATTGGGATTTGGCATGAGGATTATCCAAACTAATTGTTAAAAATTAATTAATACTACTGTTCTATTTTTTGTGATACCTGTGGAATTTGTAAATGGTAACCGGGGTTTCTCTCAGCTAGAAACAAGCCCTTTGAATGTGAAAAAACCAATGTTTTTCAGAGTCCTGTCATCATCTCTGCAAAACCTTGCCACATCTCATTGTGTTTCTCTTTTCTTCTTAAAAATATTTTTTGGTAAGGAAATTCAGAATCAGTTATGTACATAGTTAATTTAATACATAACATTTACTTGCTTTGTGGCAGAAGCCATATACAGTGGCATCTAGGCTGAGGAATTTTTTTCTGCTAAGCTCCAAACATGCTTCCAAAATAAAAACACAAAAGCCCGAAAATCCACACCATAAATAGATGACTCGGATCAAGTTAGAGGAGAGATATGAGGCACATTTTCCTAAACCACTGTTTTCTTGAATTACTTACCTCTTCACCATATAATTAAAAGCAACTCACTGTCTTTTTTTTTTTTCATCCAATGATCTTGGTAAAATCACATTGGTCACTCCTTTTTCTTGTAATTTATGTTGCTGTTTTAGAAAAATATTTTCTTCTATTTAGAGAAGCCTTATACATCATAAATTTTCTAAGAATTCATTTGTTAAAGTGTACAGTTAATTCCTATGTCTTAATGTATTAAATTAAAGTAATTTAGGACGTTTTAGGAACATTACCACAAAGAAAGTGGTTTCTAGGATTATTTTCCTGGTAACTAAAAGAAGATGTAGCCTAGTTTCTCTCTATGTGATGTATTTGATTTTTTCTATCAAAAATAATTCATTCTTGTCTGAAGCAGAAATAACTTCAATGAACTTGTTTTAATGACATTTAGAACGCAACATGTGTTTAGGTAATTTTTTTTTTTTTCAAATGCAGATCCAGCCTGTGTAACCATACTATATCTGGTCATTAATATTTTGATTCATATTTTTGTTTACCCTTCTAGGTATATGAGAATTTATAGTTTCTATTATTTCTTGTCTTATATCCTTTAAGTCTTTCAGAGTACACTTGTGTGATTAAATGCTTTCTCACAGTTTTTATTTAAGAAACTGGCACATGTTGTCATCTTTCAACCTTATCTTTGCATTTATCATCTGGCTGCCTACATTACAATCTTGCCCAGTGTTGTAGCATTTGAACATTTAGTCATTACTCGCAGTTTCTGTGTGGATTACAGTATAATAATTCTTCAGCATTTTTCAGTATGCCCCATGCTGCATTGGAAAGTTTCCCTTCAGTTTTCTTTGTTCTGAAATTTGTTCATAGCACAGAAATGGGGAACAGTACTGTCTTTTACATAGGTATCACGAAGAATGACATCTCTATGAATAGTCAATAGATTATGGAGACCATCCTTTTTGCTAAAGGGTTTTCATATCTCTTCAGTTCTTATGGCTAATTCAGGATTATCAACAAGAATGTGCTGAGTGTGATAGTAGCATTTTTTGTAAGATGATCTGCTGGAAGTTGAACAGAAATAGCTACATGAGGACCTGTCGGGTGAAAATACACCTTGATTACTATCAGGCAGTTACCTAGATGTAGGATCTATGGCATTTTATGGAGCTTCTACTTTTATGGAGGTTCTGTTTCCCAATGCAGATTGTTTTTCTGAAGCTTTATACCTCTGCATCTCTACAAAATTGTTGCTTTTGCCAATAGTTAATCACAGCTCGAATCCTTACGTGGGGAGAGTCTGAAATTCAAGTCTTAATTCTGAAGACTGGGACATCCCTTCTAGCTATGATAACTCTTTAAAATATTTTTGGGTAGATGTTTACTTTTGCCATTTTGAGATTCTCACATTACATTGAGGAAATGTCTTTATTCAGCCCTGAATATTTGAGATGAGGAAAATCCTTTTCATTAGAACAAATGGGCTTTCAGCCTTTCCTCATTGTGTCTGAATTTGAGCTGTAGACAGGGACAGTTTAAACTGAAACAAGCTGAGATCTTCTCAACCACAGCATCTATTGACCATTCCATCCAGTTCCTCCCCAGTGATTTTATTTTCCATTGTCCTACCTTCAGGGGTCATCTCATCTTTTTCTTTAATCTCTCTGTACCTCTCAATTCTGACATCATCCACTGCTGGATACAATTTAGTTTAATTTAATTTAATTTTTACTGTGTGATAAATTGTCTCCATGCTTCCATTTTACATAATTTTCTGCGCTATGCTCCTCTATATTTTTGTCTCCTTTTCAGACATGTTATAAGATCTGCTAGCTTTACACTATTTGTATGTTATTAGTGTTATGAAAACATTATTAATAAAGCATATCTAAAAAGCCAGCTTTTTCCTTAGGGCAGTAAGAAATGCAAGTTCAGTATGAATGGGTACAACTGACATTGGGCTATGTGATGAAGAATGTGAGTGAGTAAATAGCTCTAAAAACATGGAGAGTTGCTTCAGTTGTGTGGTCTTGGCAGCAGAAAAATAAAGTCAAACTTCATTGGTTTCTGATGTACTGTGACACAAAGAATGTTATGATCAGATCATGCTTTAAAATGAGAACTGAAATACATTTTGTAGTTATCAGGTTCATAGTTGGGACTAGACTGCAATACTTCCTGTCCTAAAATCGCTAATGTAAATATAAAAATATGAGGGAAAGATAGGGCTCGAACATGGTCGATCTTGTGTGCCATTGTATTTTCCAAGTTCTGTAGGGTGAATGACTTCAAATTTCTTTGGTGATGAACTTCAGTTTTAGTTGGTCTTATTTGCTTTGCCATTCCTGCTCTTTTGCAACAGGGCCTAAAAGTGCTTTAAGTGCTTGTGACTGGGATAATGAATGAAAATATCTTTCCAGCACTGAGAGTATTGCATTAGACTGAATAGTCACCTTACTTGTAAAAGCACTATTAGCGAGGGGCAGCTGTAAGTAAGGATAACGATTTGTGTCCAGTGCTTATTTACTGAAAATTGTAAATGTATTATTTATTGAGAGCTCTCTAGACAGTGCTTGTCAGAATAAAAATGTCAACTCTAAGCAAAATGTTATAATACATAATAAAAATGCTAGGTACGCACTTTAGAGATACAGCTAATTAGATCTGCTTTTCTTAAAGAAATGACAGTAAAAATGCTCAGCAGCATATACATTTTAAATGCTGATATATTCCTTATTTTTCTATACAGTATTTGGTTTAGATACCTTATCATTACTTAAAAATAATTTTGACAACTTTATTTGGTTGCCACAAGAGACACAGAGGCATTCGATGCCTGGCTGCACGAGGCAGCTACATGCTCAGGCTGTCTTGTTCATCTAACGGAGCGAGCAGCTACTCTCACCTCTGTGTTTTAGTCTGAAACTCCAAGGTGCCAGTTCTTTCATGAGGGAAACCTGCCTCCAGTGGAAACAACAAACAGTTATTAAGAATAGCCTTCAGCCATGCTAATTAACGTCAAACAAATATTAGTTGTTAAAGAATCTATTATTAAATACAAGTAAGAATCAGAAAAGAAAAAAAAATCTTTTTTTTTTCTGTTGAAAATATTGCTTTATTTAAGTATTTTTTAGACATTTTTATTTTCCTTGAAATTTGTGATGGGAAAAATTTGAGTTTAAAAAATTTGGAAACCTTCTAGAGTGTTTATAAAGTGAGGGAGGAAATTGGATTTTGAGTTTATCCTTTTTACAAAGAACTGCTCAGTTCAGCGTCATAAAACTTGTCATCATTAAAAGCAGCTTTCTTCTTTCAAATATATCGGCCAATACATGAAGGAGCCTTACTGTGTTTATTTCAGCAGTGCTGTATCCATGTTCTCCTGCACTCAGGTTGCCATCAGTTTCACAGAGCCAGAGAACCACGGGATGGCTGAGCTGGGAAGGCACCGCTCCCCATCGTCCAGTCCAACCCCAACTGCTCAGAGCAGGATCACCTAAAACAGGTTGCTCAGGGCTCTGTCATATCAGTTTTTGAATACGTCCAATGATGGGAATCTCCACAACCTGTTCAGTGTTTGGTCATCCTTACAATAAAAAAGGTTTTTCTTATGTTTCAAGGGAATTTTCTGTGTTTCCATTTGTCCCCTTTACCTTTGGGCTTGTCACTGGGCACCACTGAAAAGAGTGTGGATCTGTCATCTTTACTCCCACCATCAGATGTTTATATATTATTGCCTGGAGCCTGCTCTTTTCCAGGCTAAACACTCATGGCTCTCTCAGCCCTTCTTCATGAGAAATGCTCCCATCGGTTATGGCCCATTGCTGGACTCTCTCCAGTATGCCCATGTCTTTCTTGTACTGGGGAGCCCAGAACTGGACACAGCACCCCAGGTGTGGTCTCAGATGCGTTGTTTTTTTTTAAGGCCTTTAGTTCTGCACTGTGGGACTGATCTGGTACCTTTAAAGCCAAGAAGGGCTTTATCATGAACTTCAACAGTAGTATGCTCAAGCCCTGTCTGAGTCCTATTCATCTGTCTAATTTGAGTTTTAGCCCTGTGTGTGTGCTCTCACGTCCCAGTGTATAGGTGATGAGCGCAAATTGAAAACCAGGAACAAAACGTAATTCAGTGTTCTGAACTACATGTTTCCGTGCTTCATAAGTGTATTTTGGACTGTGATGAATCCTTCTAGTTCCCTTTTGTAGCCCGGCTTCTTCCTTATTTACTCATTGGCATGTTGATCTCCAAAATAAAGCAAGAATTAATAGTAGTTAATGTGTCAAAATTCTCCCTATCCTGTATTACTTTAATAACATAAAGAAGTGGTGGTGTTTCTGTAGAGTTCAGATTGTGATATTAATGAAAAAAGAAGGAAATAGCCCTCGTTAAATATAGTTGTGAGGGCAAGTACTGTGAAAACATCTGCAGATAGCTCCTGTTAGGATTGCTCTGTCCTGACTAGCAGCACCCATTCTGCTGCAGTCTTGGGTCAGTCTTTAACACAGGCTGCAAATCAGTAAAGCCATGCCAAAATGTCTTGTTCTACAGCCTAGCATTTTGGAATGCATCTAATAGCTGTTTTCTTCCATTAATCATAATATATTTTTAGTTTTACTTACATGGGTGCCCAGAGTTCCTGGGCACAGTGCTCAATGTATGAATGCGTGTTTATTTTCCTCTTCCTTTTTGGTAGCTATTTTACTTAATGCTTTACATAACCATTTCGACATGAAGCTATAATGCGCTGCTGCCTGCTCACATTTCTTAAAGAACTTGATGTGACATCACCTTCTACGGTGAATCATGATCTTCACTGAACCTAAAAAAAACCATCTTGAATGCTCTTCTGTCTTTCATTTGTTTGAAAATGTTGAAGCAAGCAGGCTCTTTCACCCATCTGGAGGAACTCTGAATAGTACAGTCTAGCGAGCCTGCAGTGGCACCAAAAATACTGAGAGCTCTGTAGTGAATTTCTTGTTAGTCTAACACCACCTTAAGACTGAATTCTGTTTGCATTTATAGCTATGCTGTATATCTTAGGGGATATGAATGAGGGCAGAATTTGGCTCTTTCTACTCTATCTTCAAATTTACCTTCATTTTCAATGTTTAAAACAGCTCTGGTTCTCAGCGTAGGTCTTAGCAGTCCTTATCATATCTTAAATATGTAACAAGCAGATTACTTTTAAATATTTACAGTGAAACAAAACCTAACACATTGGGCAGAGGTTTGTTAAAATGTCAGAAGAACTTGCTGTAGTGAAAAATAAATATTGAACCAAGTTTATTCCTGAGCTGACTCTATTAATTTCAATGGAATTACTGCTAGAGTAGTTCTGAGAAAATCCATCTAGATTTTGTACCATAATTTTAATGTTTTTTTAACAGAACTTTGAATAGCTCGGAAGTAATTTCGGAGTTCTGGCATGCACATGCATCTCTAAGTAAAATAAGCTTCCTTTACTTCAGTTTCTGTTTCGTCTGTGGACTGTTTGTGTTTTTAACTGTTTAAATGCGGTTGTTGCAGCTTTATTAATAGGTTTGGTTATATTTGCAGTTATACCTGTAATTAAAAATTTAGTCGGAGCATTGGTTCCTCCAAGTTCCAGCATATCTGTTGTTTCTACCATGTAATGGCTAGACATCGTATCATGTCTGTTGCCTTTCTGTGTATCAGATAACACAACAGACAGTGGCCAGGCATACCACCTCAAAAATCAAACCAATTTGTTAATGGACTAACAAGGCAATGTAATAAGCATCTCTATTCAGTTATTTTCCTCAGCTTTCAGTTATTCCTTAGAGCAAGAGTAGCTAGTGCTGTATGAACAAATTATTTGATGACAATAATTTGGCTGATGAGAATACAAGGAAAAAGCCCTAATCTAATTAGAAAACACTGTATATTAGGTGGCAAAACGTGGCTAATATTTTATCTTTTATTGTAAAACTGCAATTTGCAACTTTTGGTAGTTAACGATTTTTATGTCCCTCCCTCCCCCTCCATGCCCACTAAATCATTAAAAAAAAGGCCAAAAAGAGACTACAGGATTTGAAACACAGTGGCCCTGAAGTGATGGGAAAATGGCCAAGGTGTCACAGCTAATTTCTGACCCTGCTTTATGAGTTCTGCTGTTCCTTATTCCCCTTGTCAGTCTGTGAATCCCTGAGGCTGTACAAACTGGCCTAACATCACTCAACTCCAGTTTTATACCCTCTTTTAATAATGTTGAGTCTATTCTGTCCAACTTTGATTCAGACAACCTGCTTGTCTTGAAAAAGTGATATATTTAATCAGTGGCTCTGTCTCCAGCATAGCTCCCACTGCGTGAGACTAGAGCCAAAGAGTAGTGCAGTGGCCTGTCACTTCTGTTTGAATAGGTAATGTGGAGCCGTTCAGCCGAAGAGACAGGAGCTGGAACTGCTTGTTAGGACACATGATCAAAAGCCACTCTCTGCTTTCTGCCAATCAAACCTCATGTCGCCTTGTGGGGCAGACATTAAATAGATTTTTCTGCCGTACACTGTGGGCACTTTGCCAGTTTGACATGTGAACTGTTACAAAAGATACCAGAGTTTCCACTGCTTGCTGGCTGCTTTTAAATATTACCAAGCCCTTGCTGTCCAACGTAGAATATTTTAAATAATGGATTATGATAAATTTCCACTACTATTAGGTAGCCTCCTTTCTGCTCCCAACAACTCAAAGATATTTTAAAAATCAAAACTCCAAGTTGGTTTCTGATAACAAACAAGCAAACAAAAAACTGTTGAACAACCCTATGGCACATAGATTTGAACATGATTATTGTCCGAGAATTGCAGTCAGTTATTGTTTTCACTGGTGCAGTTTTGAATATTGTTTCTGGGTTTGGTCTTTTTACATTATTTAATTAGATTTTCCTAGTTGAGATCATAGCAATATTTTATTATTATGTTTATGTGGAGGGATATTAAAATTGGCTTGTTTTGTAAATTAGGTTGAATTTATTTATTGTGTTTGTTGGCTGCCAGTGCAAATATAAATGTCTTAAAATGGCTCTGTAGTTGTTTTTAGTTATACTTTCCCTTGTTTTTTTCCTCTTTGTCTATTACCCTTCATAACCACCTCAGCTCTTGTGCCCATGGCAACAACACTCAGTGGTGGAGGCTAACAAAGATGACATTTAGGCTTTGCCTAAGTAATGAATATTCTTTTGTAACTTCCAGGGCCACTGAATTTATGTCATTTTTTAGAGTTCCCCAGTACCTAGATGGCTGCTTCTATTACTATACTTGCAGTCATGATATTCAGATATTTACTCCCTTGTTCTTGCTCTTCCTTATATAATATCTTTTTTTTTTTTTTTTTTTTGAGTAAAACATTTTTACCAAAACATACCATGGCAATCTAGTGGAACTCATTTAAACAGTGAGCTACACATAAACAGCTGCTCCTTCAATAAGCCATTCTTTATAATACCCTTATTACCTTCTAGTGTCTCAAATTCTGATTAGTCAACAGTGCTGATTACTGTATGGCATTCCACTGCCCATCTTCCTTCTGCTCAGCTGCTCATGTCTTAGCTGTTACGTGATTACAACACAACTTGTGCATTGTTTCTCCAAGTTGTTCTTCATATTGTATATCTTTAAAAAAACAACTAAACCCTCTTGAGGAGATGGAAAAATTTATTTTGAGTCACTATGAATTCCCTGAAACTCTGTGAATTGTTTTTGTACAACTGTGATCTTCACAGTCTGTGAGCTCTGCAACTTTGTAGCAGGATGAGTAAGTTCTTTAGAATTGCAAGGGTAATCTATAAATAAATTCCAGTTAAAAGAAGTTTAGAAAAATGACGGTTAGTTACCGTGGAATTTGTAATATTGCAGAGCAGGAGAAACCTAAGACTGTGTTTTAAAGAAAATACCCAAAACCAAAACCCAAAACACGCATAGAGCTTTGTCCTAGAGTGGCTTTCGCAAAAATCTCTGGGTTCAAACGTCAGTAACAACAGAGCTACGTCAGGAGAAAGCAGTTTGGAAGAGGTACCCCCAGTAATACATGCTGAGTTTCAGAAAGGTGTGTAGCGGTAGAAGTAACGCACAGAAATAAAACGGGAAGAGAAGGAATTGTATCACCTGATATCTCTGGTTTCTGGTCAAAGCAGCACACACAGAGCTTTGTTAAGGCCATTAAAACTTTGTCAGCTGGTTTGCAGGTAAATAGCACGGTAGTGACCCTTGCTGTGGCTCCATAAGCCCCTGCAGCTTCTTTTGGTGCAGCCCCATAGAATCAAGTCCTGGTGAGTATGAAACGCTGACACACTCAAAACGCAACCCCATTAAAGGCCTTAAAGCTGTCATTGTGCTCTGGAGCCTGTTCTGAAAATAGCAGAGCTCTTTTTGTAAATTAAAATCGGTGTGAATGGGAACAGATGTTGACATGCTTTACTTTATCTGCAGGGATCCCCGTTAGGGGGGAGAGGGTCAGTGAGGTTAGATGGTAGGAATTACTGCAAATGTGCAAAGGATGGGATGGTCTAATGTAGACATTGTCTTTGGTTTTATGTAGAGCTGTAATAATATCCAGTGGTTACTTCTGGTTGCTGATAAGTCTGTATACAAGGGAAGATGATTGTGTAATACCTTTAATTCCTTGGAGAACGCTGTCCCCTTTTCTATCGGTTTACAGAGATAAAGGGGAGGGATGCTCGCCCTGTTTTTCAGAGTTGCTGTACTCGGTCAGATCTGGATTCCAAGAGATTCTGAGTGACCTCAATTCCCATTTACTTCCCTATTACCTGAGCTCAGGACCTCATGGAAGGTGCTTAGCATATCCTAAGTTCAATGTACAAAAAAATTTGTATTCAGTCTGACATTAGGTCACATTTTTGGTATTTCAGCATTACTTTTTAAGATTTTGGGTGAACTCCCATGTTGCATCATCATCAACTTTTAGTAGTTTTTGAAATAAAAAAGTAGTTCTATTCTGAAATGTGCAATTTATTAAATAGCTTTGCCAGTCAATCTAAATAAATTCTTGCTGAGGATTTTTCCTGATTTAAAAAAAAATAGCAAAGGATGAATTTATTTATAAGAACTGTAATAGTTTCCCTCAATTCCTTTTATATTTTAGATTACCTTATAATTTTCTAAATCTACATGAACAATAATGATCAATTTTGTCAGTATTATTCACACCTTTTATTAATTTAGCATAGATGAATAAATGTGAATGTTGTGAAGAGTTGATTGGGAATAGATTTTAAATCTGACAGTTAGATTACAGGGTAACTAAGAAAAAATGGCTCTTTCACTAGGTACCTAGTAATTTAATTCTTGTTTGAAATTATTATAATTTATTACAGTGTGTAGGTCCTAATGAATGTCTACTATTAAATGAAAAGGAGAAATTGAAATTATGAAATTCTTTTAACTTGTATCTTAAAAATCCTCTTAAACAATTCAGTAGATATTAATAAGCAATGTGGTTTTCTTTCCCTTTTACGTGAGTGCAAACAAAAACATTTTTGATGGTACATAATGATATCAGATGAGTGCTGCTGCAGAATCTTAGTTAGAATCAATACTGTCTTAAAATAGGATGGAATAATATTATGTGATGAAAAATATCTAATATTTTCTATTTTGATTAGACATTTAGACTTTAACATGAGTCCTTCTTCAAAGAAAGCTCAAAATCATTCTCCAGTTTTACCTTTGTTAGAAATGCAAAAATGTGTGTACTGAGAAATTAAAACTTCTCAGCATTTTTCGTGCTGAAGGAGTCGGTCATCAAGGCTTGAGACTATAATAAAGAATTATTCATTTACTATCATATAAGATTATTTTTCCACTTTCCTTGTTAACTTGGTTTTGAAAAATGGGTAGGAGAACTTGGTAGAAATGGGTAGGCATTTCCAAATAAATGGAAAATGGGTAAGTATTTCCACATAAATGGAGAATAGGTAGGCATTTCCAAATAGATGTGAAGAATGGGCTATAGTGACATTTTCAATAAGTGATGGAACACAAATTGTGATGTATCTTTGTTAAAAGGATGAACACGGATTAGAAAATTCTTAGATACAATGTATATCAGTTCATACTACTGTAGCTCACATAAAATTAGGCCACTGATGGGGTTATACCAGGATAAAATCTGTTTAAAGAATAGAAGTCTTCTAGTTTTGTCTGTACATACCACAGTATCTAAAATTACGGGAGCATTGTATAAGAATCTGATGAATAAAAAAAGGTTAGGGGTTTCAGTGGAAATTTTGTTTGTAATTACACTGTTTACAAGTCAGTAACAGTTGTGGCCATTGGCATTAACTGGTTTCAAACTGGCTCAAGTTTCTCATCTGTACTGGTTTTTTGTAGCTCTTCTACAGCTCTTACTGTAGAGGATTTCCATTGTTAAAATATGAGCCAGGGTCTTCCTACAAGCCAGGAAAATGTATTTTTAAGCTGAACAAGTCATTGGGATTGTTTGCCATGTCTTGATTATTTTCTCTAACTGGAAAACAATACAGTTACCCTCCTTAGTGGAGTCAACTTAGTATGAGTAATAAAATATTACCTCTGGTTACCTGTTGCTGTCTTGCAGCTGACAGATGGAGCACCAGTTGGATATTCCATTTTAAGGTACCAAGCATCGCGTGCTTGCATCCTTTGAGATGCATGTGTCTTTTCCTCTGGTAAGAGTGTGTGGGATATTATTCCACTGCATGTTTCCTGATGTGATGCCAGCAAGGAAAAGAAAAAAGAACAGAAAAGAAAAATACAACAGAAAGAAAAGGAAAAGAAAAAAACAAAGGAAAAAGAAAAGAAGAGAAAAGGAGACAAGTCTGTTTTGGGCTGTGGGTGTGATTTGTCACCTCAATAAGTATTGCATTTTCATTAGATAGATGCTTCTGAGTTCAAGGGGACATAGCTGAAGCCAGTATTTTAAAAAGTAACCTGAATTTGGGATTGTATTTTTTTTAATATTCCCTATCCAAAATAAAAGGCACCCAAAGTCACCAAATTTGAAAATGACATTAAGCACAGAACAAAAGTGGTCGCTTTAACCCTTTGTATTCTTTCTTACTGGACATATTTGTGGAGTGGAATGTGAACTTTGCTATTTAGCTGGTAGGATCCATTTCAAGCTACTAGTAGAAAAATGAAGACTGAACAGAATTTGTTCTTTTCAAACTTCAACAAATATTTGGGCCTTTCTCATGATGTTAGGAATTTTTATGTTTTCTGTTCTTCAGTATAACCAATTCCAACAACTGCCCTGTTACAGTAAAAAAATAGGAGCATGCTAAAACATGAACTGAAATATCCTTAAAGAGCTAACATTTCAAAATGTAAATATGAATTAATGCTAGTGTCAGGTTTTTTCCTATTTTCCAAATTTCTTAGGCTTATTCTAGCTATGCATGCTGTTTATTAAAATTTATTTTCAGTAAAACATGTAAGTACTATGAAATAAAATTATTTATTTTATTAAACTTGTGGTTTTAGTTCTTATTTGAACCTTGAATGTGGAAATCTGAATGAGATTAAAAGGTTTAAATAGCTTTAAAATTATATTTACATTAGTGCAATCTGTCAGTTTTAATACTAATCTGCTTTTTTAGCTGAGATTGTATTATAAAAAAACACCCAGAGTGGGTAAAAATAGGCCAAAATATTTGCATTATGAAGCTTGTTTGTTCATTTCTTAATCAGTCAGAGTTCTCAAGGAAAAGTTCAGTTCAGATATTAGCTATACTTCTTAGAAATGACCTTGTGGGGTAGAGAAGCATGGCACAGTGGCACTTTCCAGCTGTACACATGGTATCCGTCGGGGTACAATCATGCTCAGTCCCAGCACCGCAGGCTTGGACATATGTTGAGTTTTATTTCTTTCTTCTGACATTAATCCTATTCACCAGCTGTTCTGCCAGCTGCCATTCTTCAGCTTGGAGATTACATTTTGGGGGATACCAACAATCGCCTAGTTGACCAGTGTTCTCCCCACTTACTTTAAAAATGATTGGAGTTCTGGGTTGACATTACTCAGTCTTTTTTACTGCCTATGTCCTTAACTGTCTTTGAATTCTAGACCTGATTTATGATCACTTTGAATACACTGCAGAAAAACCCTTAAAAGAGCTCTAATTTCCACCATACGGGTAAATCTGTGCTCACAGAGAAAAAAAAAAAAGGTTTGCAGTTAACATTCTGAAAGCTGTAATTAATGTTACATGCACTATTATGTAAACAACATTAACTAGTGACAAATTCTTCTGATAAAAATCATATTTTAGTCAAAAGGATGTCTTAATTTTTCATTTTTACATGGGTCTATTTTAAGAAGTTGCATTTTTGTAAGAAACGGTTTCACTAATCTAGTTTGAACAGACTATTGAATCCCTGTTACACTCATAACATATACTAATAAGTCGTATAGATTTCTCAGTTCATATTCCAGATGATCTGTCCATAAGCAGGATGTTAAACATCTGTAGTTTAAGCCTTCTGGGACTAACAAATGCATTAATGCTGGAAAGAAATGTGGCCTGAACAATAAGGTTACAGACCATGTGGTAAAGAAACAACCCCGATATCATCAACTCAGCACATACGGTGCACTGTGCCTGGGTTGTAACACAGCAATAAAAGAACAATGACAGTCTTAAACTGTATCCATTTATAGCATATATTTATCACATTCATATCAGTAAAGGTGGAGATTCCCATCATCAATGCAATTATTTCATGTGGCAATTTAAAGATCTTTGTTGCACATCCTTCACAATTGGGCAAAATTGGCTATTAGCTGGATAAGGTTAAACTAAACTATAATGGTAAATATTTATTACAGGAATATTCAATTAATAACACATATTCTGCATTTCTCTGCACAGGCAGTGATTACATTCAGATCATGCAAAGCAAGCGTTGGAATCATCCAACTCAGGGCACACTTTAAGGAAACAGTAGCTACATTGATAAAAACCACCCACCTTGATTCCTTTTCCCTGTTCTCTTTTGCAGACTTCACACAACGTTCATTTAGTGCAGTTATAGAATTAAGGTGTCAATACTTAATACAGACGATTTTTTTTTTTTAAATAGGAGTTACTCTTGACTTCCATTATAGTCAAGAAAAGTTTTGGGGAGGAATGGGGGGGGAATCCTAAGAAATATTCCTGATGAGATGATGTTCCAGACTCACCAGTAGTGAACCCCCTTTACTAAATATGGCCATTCTATTTATAGAAATATTCATATTTTCATTGGTGGCCAAAGCACTGCTTATAGGAAAACCTACAGGTGACTAATAGGAGTTGCTCACTAAGTGGAATAATGAATAGTATTAGGTGTCAATTAAATCAAGCTTCCCCGAGGTGCAGGTGCTCCACAATGTACTGACACATTTCAAGTAGCAGCGCCACTTCACCCATGCATATGAACAAGCACATTTGCATATTAAAAAGCTGAAAATTATTTAACTGAAGCAAAAGTCTTTTAGAGATGATGGAGGTTATTAAAACTGTTGACAAGAAAGAAGGTAATTGCCTGAAAATGAGAGATGACATTCTGCTATACACAGGGAACGTTGTTTTTGTTGTATTGTGCAGCAGTGCCTGGGTGTATAACCTATTACATTGAGATTGCTCCTATGCAATTAGACCCTTTTTGTCCTCACTTCAATAAGGCTATGATTATGAAGGATTGAAGAACACTTGGCATATTGAATGTCTGTTGTTTTTATAACTTCGTCAGAAATGACAAAACACATTTTGTGTCCTGTTTTTTCTTTGTGGGCTTATTGATTCTGTGATTATAATATTCATAAAAGACAATGTGTTCATGGTTGAACACTCTGTCATTTATACAGGTTTTATTTTTTTTATTTTTGAGCATAGTACTTGTTTGAATGCCAAGGTGTTAGTCAGAAAGACAGGCATATAGAATGTAAAAGATGAATAGGTGAGAAATACAGCACTCTAATAATGCCAAATATTTCTATTAGAAGTGAAATGTATAAAAAGCCCATGTATTTCAGAAGTGTCTGCTCAGAAATACTCACCAACTCACAGTGAATTTACTTTTTATGTCTCAGCAGTGATTGTTTTACTGTGTTTTTTCTTTGTCCTGTCTTTCCTAGTGATAGTTTAAAGAAACTGGTTGAATTGCACCTTGGAAGTGGCAGGAAAAATTGCTTCTGTGTAAGCCACAAGTGAGAAACTTCATTTTGCTCACATTCTACAAGGAAGAAAACAATGGGGCTTCGTTTTACGTAGCTCCCTAAGAAAAAGGTGCCTGGCAGGCAATACCATTTAATGCTTACCACCTAAATGGTCATTTGTGGTGGGATTTGCAAAACTGCCTAAGAGATTTGGATGCCCAGTTCCCATTAAAGTTAATGAGAATTGGCGGCATCCAAATTCCCTTTGCAGCTTTGAAAATGTCAACCAGCCTTTCAGTGTTCGTGATCATGCTGTATGTTAAGAGAATGTTTCCTACAAGCTCTGTTTTTGTTAGGTTTTCTATTATGTTCCAGGAGTTGGCTCAGAATCTGGGGAGAAGCACAGCAATTGCAGTGACTTGCTTTGAGTTTGGGCAGAAATGTTAACCTTTCTGCTTCAGATACTTTGACTGTAAATTGGGGCGCTTACTTGATTTTGCTCTATGCTTTGATATCTTTTGAATTAATTTACTTATATGAAGAGGTATTAATGCTTACTAATAAGAAGGTTTTGTTTCACTCTTAGTGTCCTGGTCTGTTGAGGTGTGTGAGACATGTAAGACCCTCACCTGTCTAAAACAGTTTTAAATGCATTAAATCACAGAACATTGTAATGATATAAATTATTTATGATATAATTGATGTACTCAGATACATAATGAGTCATGAGGATAGATGATCCAAACTCAAGTAAAAGTATGTCATCTATTAGTATTAAGTATCTTTTCAAGAATGCATGATTTCTTTTAGGTAGTGGCTTGTTCATATGCCATTGCATTTTAATCTTTTGTCAGCCACTTGCATGCCATATACTTTCAGCTGACCCTTTCATGAAACAATTTGTTTATTTTGATCTCTGAGACATTGAAATTATTTGGTTTCTTAAAATTACATTGGTCACAATTTGAAAAAGTAAAATTTACAATTTATGGGACCAGTCTTGCAGTTCTTTCTTAGATAATGCGCTGTTGTGCCCCAAAAGTAGCAAACTGTTGTATTAAAGATGCTAGTTGGACTTCCCGTCACTCTGAGATATCCCCACCGGACCAGATTTTCAAACAGCTGTTATTTAGCCACATTAAAAAAATGTTTCATTTATTAAAACTCATAGTGCTGAGAATAGCAACAACACTTCAGAAAAATTGTTTCACATCTTACAAGTGCTTGAAAAAGAGTTGAACTTTCTGAAAAATCTAACTACTTGATTCTTAGTATAAATGCATGAGAAAAATGGAAGCTCAGCAGCTGTCACGTAGTCTATTCTAGTATCATGTTCGCTGTGATATACGGTATGCATGTGTATATTTTGACAGTTATATATTGAATACTTGATATTTTGTTGCCTTAGCATCTAGTATTCTTTTCAGGCAAAGAAAATACAAAATCAAAGAAAACACTGATCTATTTGTTCCAAGGGAGTCCACCACTTACTAGCTGTAAAGAACATCTATGGCTTGATAAAATAAGCTATAACTTCAAACACAGTAGCTCACATATTGTACTATAATATACTGTGGGAAGGTTTCTTAGCCAGGAGAAAGGATAGATGACTGTTATGGGCCAGGAAACATCATTTGATAGGTCTTGTGCAGAAACCATTATGGAAGTCTTTTAAAACTTAAAGTAATCGCACAGATTTTAGTAGAAAATAAATCAGTTTGCATGCTATTGAAAATTAATGTTTCTAAAATAAATCTTATTTTAACCAACAAACATTTGGCTTCAACCAAAAGAGAATCAGAGAATGTTCTTTATGCCATTAGTGAAGCAGAACATATGTTTCTGCTTTATAGGTTGCTGACATTAAGCATGCTGATTTACTGGTTTGAAAGTGGTAGTTGGGCCACTAGGATTCATTTAATTTGTTTTAAGAATTAAGTTTCTGTTGCATTTTTAAATTTTAGAAAATTTTCTCTTTGTTTTTTATATTACAGAGAGAGTAAGCAATATGCTTAACACACAATCTTTCTTTTACAAAACCAGACAATCTTCTGTGCTGTGAAGCATGGAAAAGTTGAGAGTGGTAGCTGTTCTTTTGCGGGATTGTCAGTCGGCAGGCAAGTAGGGAAAGAAAAATGATTTTAAACCCAAGTCTGCTGAACCCCCACTCTTACGATGACTCTGAAATCAGACCCATGTTCATTTTGAAGTGAGTAGCCACCTGGAGCTTGGTGAACTTTGCAGACTTTGCTGCTCGTTATTATACGGTTACCTGCACTTACTGAGGACAGGACTCAGGGGCTCAAGAGATGCCTGCTTGACTGGGGCTCCTAATGTATGGGGTCCCCACTGACATTTCTGACAACTCCTTAGTAGCTTTTGCTGTGTCCCAAACTGCCAAGATAGGAGGTACGGCGTAGGCTTTGTGAGTTGTGGCAGAAGGACCTGTGAAAATGCTCTCTGAGGTATGATGAGAAAGGGTTAAGGTCCCCAAAAGAATTAGCTGACTTCCCCCCAGGGAGGCTCGGAATTCTAAAAACATATTCCCAGCTGGTGGTTCCTGTATTGCTTTGTCTGAAAGGTATTACATAACAGTCTTTTTTTCTGATGGAAGTGATATTTAGCTCGTAGTGTCTTGAGTCTGTAGTTGTGTGTACTGTGAACATACTTTCCAGTGACCCAAATGATCAGTTGTGGTTACTGCGTTTGGATGCCTAACGTGAAACATACTGGGACTGATTTTTCAGATATGTTCAGCACTTATAACTTCAACTTCCAAAACTACTGGGCCCACCAGCTTTGAAAATGAGATGTAATTTGATTCAAACACCATACCTAAAACTTCTGGCCATTTAAATAATCCTGCAATTGTGTATGTATCTGTATCTAACTATATGCACACAGATGTATAAATAAGTTTCATAAGCATTCAATGTACATAAAATACATGGGTTCTATGTATTATTCCAATTCATCTGGGCAGTAAAACCCAGCTGTCATTAAACAACACTTTTCCCTTTCAAATGACAGTTATGAAATGGCAGACTAGTCATTCTTTCAAAGACCCAGACCTCAGTTATTGAGATGCTCAGAAGCATCTGTTGATTTTGCTGTGCCTCTATTATGCCAGGCTGAAGGTGCTGTTGATAAAGCCTTCTGAAAAACCTTCTGTTTTAAAAGGGATCAAATTCTCTTTATTAGCATGAAAAAAGAGAAATACTTACCATTTGAACTGGATAAAAGCTTCTCCAATTCTTACTAAATGTTTCTGGAATCACAGTGGTCAATAAACTCTTCCTTTCTTTTCTGATATTTGGAGGTGCTATCTTGTCTTCTACCAGAAAATTTGATAAATAAAAATCTATATGTATTTCAGTGAAAATTACACTTTATTCTGCCTATATTTATGCAGGCAGGATTTTTTTCCTTTTATTTGGTTTTGTCTTTAATCTATGTTAAGAATTGAATGGTTGAGAGCTTTTTTACCATTTTTTTCATTGGGATAATGCTGAGAGTTTCATTAACAGAAAAGCTTACATCTCAGTGGAATAAAGACACCCAAACTATTGTTTAGCTATCTAACTCCCAATTACACAAATGGCAATTAGGCACTTAAATCCTATTTAGATATCTGAATAACTTCAGGGATTTGAGCTAATAGATCTGTATGTCTGACACATTTCTTATGTGGAAATGAAAATTAGGGAGGGGAGTATGAAAGCAATAGCACAATGTCTGATGAATTGATTCCTGGGTGATTTGCCTGGCTGAGTCTACACAGCATTTGTAAGCATCTCAACGAAATATTTAGAAAATTAGCCTCTGTACTACTTACTGAATTTTGAAATTTCAGAGATCTACCCGACACATTTGATTTTTCTGACAGATAAGTTAAAAGGAGAGCAAATTCTTTTGTGAAGATTTTCATTTGGTCTGAATCAGAAAAGATTTTAAATATAGTTTCTTATTGCACCTTATTTCTCTGTATGACTCAAAACAATATGATTTTTGCATGATATCTGTAGGCAAATTTGACCTCTGCTGAATGAACCCCATTGAAGTTTGAATAACTGTTTGAAGAAATTATGAGGTCCAAATTCTACCTGTTTTTTTATTCATCTGGAGATTACACAAAAGCTAAGAAGGGGCTTGATGAGCAAGATCTCTTGCCCACTTTTGGGTAATGATAATAACTAAAATGAAATTCTGAGCCCTATTTGGAATAATTAATTATTACATTTTCCAGGCATGAGTATCTGGGGCAGCTCTTTTCTGTCACATGTAATCATTTAATACTCATTATGAAATTATAGTCAGGATGAGCTTAATAACTTTGCATTGTTGTGTTTTCAAGTCAGTTCTCTCTATTACGTGATGTTATTTTTCAAGTCCATTTTTTTAAAATTGTGGTTTGCCAAATTTTCCTGTTTATGAACTATTCAGAGATAATTGAAATTGCCTGTTTCTCACATGTATCCTATTCATGCCATCTGCTACCTGAAATTTAGTTTGGATATTTGCCATGCAGTTGTAAAGTGTTTTCAGTTTTATTTATTTCTTGTTGACCATATGTTGTACTTATATTTGCATGTATTTATTATCATATATATATATAAAGGGAAAGCATTCATCTTGATTTATCCAGTTTACAGCAGATATTATTACCTCATGATGTCTCAAGCCCAAAATTAATTTCATTCAGATTTAGTGAAATTTGGTCTTCATTTATGCCAAAATTTAAGAGTTTCTGAATATGGGTGGTTCTGAAAAAATGAATATTGTCAAGTAAACTTTGAAAATATGTCAAAGTTGAGATAGGATAATAAAAAAAAAGATACTGTTGTGCTTAAAGCTGTTTGTATTACCATTTTGCAAAAGAATTAAATTCTTCAGAACTTGTGTGAGATAAAAAGATCTTCTTTCTATCTGGGAAACTTAGTCACAAAAGGATTGAGGGATTGAATTTTCCCCCGTTGACATTTTGAAAACCAGGATGTTTTGCAGGAGTGTGATGATAAACGCTGGTATCCCTGTATTCCAACTTCATTCTAGTGGGGTGGACCAGCTAGACTAGTCTGTGTGACTGTCCAGGAGTAAGCAGAGCAGTTTCTGCAGCTTGGTAGTTGCTTGCATGGTAGTTTTACAGCACTTGGAGACTTTTTTCCAAGCTAGTCTGAGAATTGTTAGGTTTTTCTTAACACTAGTTTGAACGCCACCACTGTGTGCTTATAGGTGTGTAGCACAGCTGAGAGTTGATTTGTTGCAATATTTACCTTCCTTTGTGCAGTGAGATGGTGTCATTTACTCCTGGCTGTATCACTTAGGAGTAATGTTTTCTCTATTTGCTCTTGGAAATAAATTTTGTAGAAGGTCAGCTATCATATGTCTTTCAAATTGTTTCAGAAATGTATGTTTGTATATGTTTGTGTATATAATATGCATTCTGCCTGTATCAAAGGCTGATAAAAATGGCCGATAGCAGTGTGGAGTGCGTAAAACCTTTACCAGCCTAATCATTGTGGTTGGGTGTGCATGCTGACTGCTCCTGCGCCTTTATAGTTCCCAGGGGCGATTGCTGGAAGTGGGGTCAGAGAGGCGTCATGGCTTCACCTCCGTATCTGCGCACATATAAAGGTCTGGCAGGTTAGAGGGAAGCATGAGGCTCCATCCACAGCCCCACCTGCTGAAGCAAAGCTGCTCTGAAGGTCTTGCTGGGTTCATGTCAGCTGCGTTGCTGCCTTGAAGGGCAATGGCACGTGTTTCACTCAATGTTTCTGAACATTGAACTGCTATACTTTTCCAGAGAGAGAATGCAAAAGAGTTAGTGGAAGCAGGAAGTAACACTGATTGCTCGACTTCATTCTCCAAAGTAATCGTGGCTCTTGTATGCTTATACTCTGCAAATAAGCTTCTGAAGCCCTGTGTAAAGCAGTATTTAATTCCTTGAAAGCTGTTTAATTCTCCATGAAAGTCCTTAACATCATTTCTGAGAAGGGAATCTTGCCTGCTTTGGATTCATTGGCCCAAGCCCTCAGGTTCACTAAATCCAGGCTGGCCCCAAAGGGCTACCTGTGGAGCCTGTCTGAGCAGAATGCGTCTTTCAAGAGGTACAGGAGAAGAGAGTACGTGTTAGCATAAAGACTAGGTGATTCTAGGTAAAGGAGAAAGGAAACAGAAGCAGCCAAAAAAGGTAATAGAAACATTAAGGAAGAAGGAGAATTTTTTCCTAATCAAGTCTAGAGCGCAAGGAGCGTTTGCAGAAAGGGTACAACGGTTTATCCCTGCAGCCCATTTCACCATTGGAGACCACTCTGTGGTATGCGCAGACCCAGCTTTCCTCTTTCACACACAAAGAACCCAGTTCCCTAAAACATACGCGTTACATGTGGGGATTACAATTATTTCATAGTTGCTCTCTGGCATTTAGCCTATGGTCACCTGAGAAGGATGGCATTTTTAGGGTAAGTGCTATTATTTTTCTGGGCTCAGGGTTTACAGTCGTCATTCAATTTGGAAAATGTGGACTGGATGAATGGGCTCGTTCCTTTTGTAGGGGATTACAATAACACACGGAAGCTTGTGAGTGCTTCTGACAGATGTGCTGGCGGCCTGCCACTGCATGAAGGGTGCGGCTCTGACTGACAACTTGCAATTATATGATGATGAATAGTTCTGATGTGTGTTCAAGAGAAAACCACTTTCTAGAAAGTGAAAGTTGTGCATACGGTTCCTATAAAGTAAGTCTTAAGAAAGGTCCTAACTTCTATTTTTTGTTGGGATAACCAATTTCGATCCCCTTTTCTGTCAAACTTGTTCTGGTTTTGATAAATAAGGGCCAAACCAAAGTTTATATGGGGAAAATTAGCTTTGGCCCATTTTGGCTTAAGAAATGCTTTATCTGCATTTTTAGTCAAACTGACATCATCACTATAGAGATATACAAATGCATGCACACAGAGAAATACTTAAATATATACACATGACTGTGCAGTAGCCAACAAGTTCATCAAAGAAAATCCATCGAGCAAAAAACCACTTTTCTGTCAGGGATATAATTCACCCATCAGTAGGCCTTCGTAGCTCATGTTAGTGTTAATGGGAGTTTCAGCCGCACACCAAAGACAGAATGTACCCACAGATGACTTATACATGATCTCTTTCTTTGCTAGATTTAATCCAGATTTTTACAGTACTATTGGAGTCACAGCCTCCAAGCAACAACACATAAAGAAGGTCCAGTATAGGAGGGCACCTGGCACTTCGGCCCTGGCAAGTTGTTACAGAATATGGTTGATGCTGGCTGGTATTTTTTTCCAAAGTATGGACTGCATCCAGTAGCTGATATGAATCAACTAATTTTGGAGAGCTGTTATCGATAACTTTGCCTGTTAGAGCTGTGATATTGTGAATTGAAACCAGAACACCTGCAAAACAAGAGAAATTGGGCTTTAAGATTAGGATGTTCCATCTAAGCAAAGAACAGGAAGTTATAAAAGTACTGTTTAAAAAGCCACTAAATTTTATTTGATTTGAACAAAGATGAGAACATGTGTATCTGCACATGTAGGTAACATAACCTTCTGGATGCAAAATTAGTGGTTTACAGGTTGGTTTTTTGTGGTTTTCTGCTTGGCCAAACTCTACTAACCCTTTCTGTGGAACACTGGTCCTTGTCGTCTCTGGTATAAAGGGGTGGAAACTCTTCAAATGAAAAATGATTTTTGCTTAAAAGTGCAGTTTGGAATATAGGTGGAACATGCTCATAGTATTCAAACTCTTAATCTAGTCTTTGCAAAAATGCCATTGTTAGAGAGGAATTGTTAAGTAGTCTGATCCAATGTGGTGATTCCTGCATGACTTTGCAGTAAAAAATTATCATGGTTTTCCTACATATTTGTTGGTAATATTTGTTCTTATTCTCTGATCAGCTCTTTAATACAGGATGAGGTTCCATTTTTAGGGCCTGGATCTCTGTCATTGTCCATTTTTTGAAATTATTGCACTATTGCAAAAAGAGCAAAAAAATCCTATCAAAATGAATGGGAAAATATTATACTTATTTTGTAAATAGCTGCAAAAAGTAGTGAACTGTGGCAATTTAAATTCTTTAACCTATGTTCTGGGACTAAATGGCTGTAGTCTTAGGTGCCGAGTAGGACCAGTTAACAGTTTTCAGAAGAAGGGAGATGGTATTGTCTTTATATCAAAGTTCACGTTTACACCACTGTTTATAAGATAATAAACTCATTAGGGAGTTACATTTTGCTGAAGAATGAAATAGTTTATTTTCTGTCAGCTAAAAATCTTTAGCAGAATACCTGAAAATATCTGGATGTAAGGAATAACTGGATGTTCACTGAAAAGAATTGTTGTTCCTAAATGCAAGATCTTGTCACAAATGTTCCTAGTTGCCTAAAAATGGAAACTTTCTAAACTTGAGAAACTCAAGTAGAATTAAAAAAATGCATGTGACTTCAGCATTCATGGAGTATACCAGCAGCTCTGGGACCAGAGGTGACCACTTTGCCTTGGGAAAAGCTGTGCCTGTGCATACTGCCTTTCTCCCTTTGCACAGGCAAAGGTATGATGTTCATTGACTACTGGCTTAGTCTGAGGACTAGGAGTTGTTCCAGCTGAGATAGGAAGTTATATGACATGTATAGCTTTGAAAGGGAAAAGGAACAAAAAGAAAGTAACTTATTCCATGGAGCTTAGGCCACTGAGATCTGAAGGGTCTCTGAGTTTCACTACAAATAATTAAGATGATTCCTTACAATTTTTTCCAGGGGCCTCTGTCAGGAACTATGTTAGGTGCTATACAGATAGCAGTTACTACTGTTTGTTAAGCAAACAACAGCCCTTGTCCCAGAGAGCTCTCAGTCAAGTCTTATGATGAGAGAGAACAGGTGAGAATATGATCGGTGGGGAAAAGTGGGCACCACTGACAATGATGTTAGCGTATTTGATATAAGGAGCAGCAGTCACAGCGTACCACCTGCCCAGCCATACATAAGGTGGTGTAAATTATACCTTGCCCATAAATAAGTGTTTAAAAAAAGCTTAAGGAACCAGAGACATTTAACTTGCAATGTCTGAAACTCTGCCTTCCTAGTGCTCATGGTTATATTAACAGTGAGTGCAAATGCTGGAGTAGTGTTTAGGCAGGTTTGCAGCCCAGAGATTAGGGAAGTGATTAGTTGACAAAAAAGATTGTATGATTGTCTAAAAACAATGAGTTTTGTCGGTACCGTAAAGATAAAAACCCCAGTAATGTAATTCTCACGTGGAGTAAAGACAATGAAAATCGCAACCAAAGGGTAAGAGAATCTCAACTTTAGCATGTGTAAACACAAATTAGATGGACCAAACTGTGAGCACATGGCGAACCTGGCAGCAGCCCAAACTTCTGCCTTTGGCTTCATAGTAATAAGCTGTGGCATTGCGTGTTCAAATCATTGCGGTCACACTACTTTTTCTGCATGAAGTCCATACATACAACCTTGTATATAAAGGATCTAGCCTTAGAAATCATGCAGTGGCCTTGCTAAAGATACTCTAAAAGACAGGAACTACAGCTTACAATTAAGAAATATATGGATCGACGGTTGGACTTGATGACCTTAAAGGTCTTTTCCAATCTTAACGATTCTGTGATCCTGTTTTGAATGTTGTTATTCCTAGAGTACAAATGCAGGAAGTGCATTAGAGTGTGATCTGTTGAATGCAATAGGAATCAAATCTTCGCCTGTTACTCATGCACTGAATTTGGTAATATCCTTAAATGAATAGGACAATGTCATACTTTTCCAATATACTATTCGAACAAAGTTATTTGCTATCTGTACTGTTCTCTGGAATGGGTACTTCTAAGGTCATAAATAAGAACTTATAATTGAACAATCTTTTGTGTAGATTGTTCTGATAACATGACATTTTCTATTGGCCCTAAATATGAGGAAAATCCTTCTGAACAATTCAGTCTTTGCCAGATTCTTTTGCATTTGTGTAAAGAGTATATAACGAAACAACATTAATCTACAGTTTCAAAGTAGCTGTGTAGGATTTCATGCATGCTTAAATTTTCCGGGGAGTTATGCAGCTAAAATTCAGCTCATTAATTTAAACTGTTATAACTATAGAGTCTGGATTAAATCAACAAAAGCAAGAAGACTAAATATTTCAGACAGAAATCCTCTAAATTATCTTTTTTACCTGCAATATAACTTTTACTGAAGGTTGTGGCATAATTCTCTAGAGCTTCATTGCCTATTTCTTGCTCGTAGTGAGGAGGATTCTGGAAAAGAAAGGACATTCATTAGCAGAATAGGAAATAAAGAATAACTTGAAGCAGGTAGCGTGAGCTTACTGTAGTTTCCCTTTTCTGTAGCTATGAAGATTTAATTGTACTGAATATGTATTTACCTCTTTGGGTAGCAGATTTTGGTATGAGAACTTCCCAAGCATTATTAAATCTTCTCTCAGATATTTCCAAATGACCCCCATTTTCTTGGCTCTGAAATTTGTTGTATTAATGTGCTACATATTTTGGGAAGCTGTGTATGGTGGTGGATTTGTGCACCAGCTTTGGGGGCAAAAGTTATATTCTGCCAAGAAACCTGTGATGAGGTAATGGGTCAAGTAGCACATCATGCTGTGACATCACTTGCTCTAAGCAGACAGGGGAACCTATATAGGTCTGTCAGCCTGCACGTGGGGGATTTGCTCTGTCAGGAGACCAAAAGGGGGGCTGTGTCTGTTTTGCCGCACTAGGACAGGGTGCAACATGTACTTTTTTATTATAGTGCTTTTAATTGGTGAATTATGGTGTGGAGAAACCAAAGTCCATTTCCTGTTCACCCTGTCTTTAATTTGATGTGATCAGTACCCGTCAAATTGCCATTGTTTCCAAATATGTCTACTAAATCTAATTTATAAAAGTCTGAGCTGTATATAAGCACAGGTTTAAAGCTGTTTAAATTTTGCAGAATGTCTGCATAACAGGTGAAAGATTTCTTCAGGTAGTCAACAGAACTTAAAATGTTTTAAAATTAAGACAATTTTTGTTTCCATGTAGATAAGTATATTTTTTCTTATATAATTAGCAATATTTTTCCTCAAAAGAAACTCTCATTCATCCAGTTCACTAATAGGGTGGTCCTCCGTGAATGTGAAACTATCTAGTAGCTTGTTATATCCTTACTGGTCAATCTGAAGTCTTAGTGTCTATTAATTACTTATTATTCAAGACATGGATGTTACACAACTGGCTGGGTTTCTTTCAGCATAATTTGTAAATGTGCTACAAACAAATTACCTTCTCAAAATCTTTGTAGAGAGGGAAAAAGGGTAGTCAGTATACCAACTTCACACGTGTGGGACTAAGAGCATAACTTTAAAAACATCACTGTTTTATTGGTTGCTCAGCTTGAGGTCCTGATTCTTTTCCAGAGGACTTAACTCTGTGCAGCAGTTTATATATGGCTATGTATGCTATAGCCTCAATCTTTAAATTGACTTTACATTGACACAGCTGTAGCTGTGAACGTTCAGCAATTCCTCAAATAAAACCCTAAGTTTTTTAAATTGAGCTCCCAGAAAATCAAACTGTGACCCATCATTTCTCCTTTGGTGGTTCCCTCCGTCATTCATCTAATTTCTTTGAACTTTTGCAATGAAACGTGGCCAATGATTGGATGGGCAACAGCCTCATCTGCTCTGCAGGTCCAGTTTATGCTTTTGTCTGGGGTTGTCCCATGTGCTGAATGTAGTAAGAACCCCCTACAGAAACTGCTTTTTTTTTTTTTTTTAATTGAATGTTTTTGGTTTTGGTTTTGGTTTTTAGTTTAAAGAATGTATCATAATGTTTATTCACACAGGGGCTGCATTAGGATTTCCTGGACAAATTTAATTGTAGCATTTCCATATCGTTCCAGTACTTGACTTTACAAAATCAATAAAGTTATTTTGCAGGAAAAAAATTATGGCTAATTTTCAGCTCTATGTGTATAGGGAAATGAAAATGTTAAGATATTGTTCTTGAAGATATTAGTGCATTCTTTTCTTAAATCTTTCCACATATTTGTAACAAACCAGCTATTATTCCTGAAATATATATCCATGGCAAGTAGACTGGCGCTTGTGAGATTTGTAAACCTTTTAAAACTCTGTTTGCTGAAATTAGCTCAGGAAAGTCTTGTTTGTTTTATATTTATATTTATACAGAATATGATAGTTTGTTAAACTCAAAGTTTTATTAGTATAAAGGAGGCTATAGAACTGATTTTGTCAGTGTATTTTAGTGTCCTGGAAAAGACTGCATCATGTGCCACAGAGACCTTCAGAAATGGTAAATAGAGAGGAGATTCTAGCTATTGTTTTCATTCCTTTGCATCCTTGTTTGAAGTCATTTCAAATCAAGAGCATATTATTTTGCTTTCTTTGTATTATACTTTTACATACACAAAAGCTTAAGGATTTTTCATGAAAAATTCTTTTTGTTATACAATTGTTTTAATTTCAGAATATTTTATGTAAGAGCTGAGTTAAGATTTTTATACACAATATTAAGAAGCCTTCAAATCATTAAACAGATGTTTATTACTGCATTATTAGGGTAATGAGTAGAACATGATTTGGGGGAACAAAATAGAGGTCTTTTGAAACATCCATGTTTTGTTCATAAATCGTCTGGTGTCACGAATTTTCTGAGGAACATTAATGAGTTTAATAGAAAATGGCTTTTCTTGCTTTTCAGGAAGTCCCCTCACTCCCCACACCCCTGCAAACTAACCTGGTGTGGAGGAGATTACACTCAGTTGTATTTTTGTATTACCTTTTGTTTAAGATGTTTTTACTCTCCAAAACTTTTGCTAATATTTTCATAGTAATTTTATGGAATTTCTGCTTTGTTTAATGATACAGTACTTATTTGTCATTCCACTTGATAGGAGAAGGTGCAATGACATAAATGCTTATTTGTGCTACCAAATTATTTCTTGAGTTGAGATGGGATCCTCTGCTTGCTTCAGCTTGGTAGGAGAATCTGGGAGAGCTGTGCAATGTTAAGACAAAATAAAAATCTGCCCCGATGTCTTTAATGAGTCCAGTGAGTGGGTTTAGCACATAGCTGAACACAGGCTGACATGCAATCTGCAACTTCTTGAGCTACTAGGGAAATTCATTTGTAAAAGAAAGACGCTACATGTCCAAAGGCCATATGATAGACGATTTGTTCCAGAGCAGTTTAACAAAGAAAGATTTAAAGATTAAATTCTCAATAGTTTGTGCAATAATGAGAAGAATGTCACTTCAACTCACAAGTGTTTGAAAAGACTGGATACCAAAGACGAAAGTGAATTGTTTAGGGTTATAAAAGGAGTATAACAGGGAACGGAGGCATGAGATTAAAAGAAAGAATAATTATGCCAAATATTGGGAGAAATTTCAAATCTATTTAAGACTAAGTAGACTTTGATGGAGCTATGCTGATGAGTTCTAGGTAAGGTATTGGTTCAGTCTGTTCTTCTTTTCCACTCTGAGGAAAAAAATGATCTTCTGGAGCTGGTCAATACCGAAGGATGTGAAGATGTGGAAGCAAAGGAAAGCAATGAAGATTTTGAGATCTGCTTCCATTAACACAACTTTCTTCATTTGCAAAATAACAAATTTTGCAAATCCTATTGATTTTGTTACTTTACTGATACATAGTAAGAGACAGAAAAACAAGGGCATCATTCTCCTTTATTATATTGGTTTATGTAATCTTTTGGCCAGGGATTGCAAGGAAATTGTCCTCCTCTTTTCCTGACTATCCCTGATTGCTGTTGTGTAAAGCCTGAGACTCTCTCTTGCCAATATTATATATTCACTTGGGAAGTAAATAGAGGTGCACACACTTAGGGAATAGGTGATTACATATAATACGCGGTATACTATCATTGTAATGCAAATAAGGCAATGATGTGTACTTCAATGAATACAGCCAATCTAACAGTAAAATATAGCTTATAATGGAAGGGAAACTTTAAGTGGAGGAATGAAATGTACATGTAATTTTGACAGACTTAAAAGATCTTTCTCTTCTACTAATATGCCAAAACATTGCATCCAGGCGATTACACTGACATTTGAGAAAGCTCCTTTTGACATACATAGTGTATCGTCTAGTGCAGTGTTCATGAAATTAACATTTTCCTGAAGTAATCATATACAATTAAGTGACCAAATAGTTCTGAGGCAATACAACTGTATTTCACAGGAACTAAATATATTTCTTCACACTGATCCTGCATGTTTTAGTTGAGCAGTCATTAGCATGTTTATAATGGTTCTAATTTAGCACAACATTTTCTGAATTTTATCCTTGAGTCATTTACAAATTGTTCATATTGAGTAAACAAAGGAAACAGATTGCATTTTATACTTAGCAATTTATCTGAAAGAGGAGGGGAGGGTTAATTGTCTGAAAGTTTTGCTCTGTTTGGGGAAGTGATTCTAGTCTTACATTGCTTGGCACACAATGCCTTTTTCCCTCTGTTCTGGGGGGAAAAAAAAAAAAAAGAATGGAGGAGTGAGTAAAATGAAAAATTAGGAGCAGGACAAGATTTGCCACTCCCAAAGGGGAGTGCAGAGCAGAATTGGAGCTGGCACGAGATTATCTAAAACAGTTGGTGCATTCCTTAATGATCAAGTGCTTGAGAAGTCCAGCACTCTCTCACAGAGCATCTGTGTTGATGTTTATATCCGTGCCCTGCTGTATGGGAAAAGCATGCTTTCTCTTGTTGCTTTTCTAAAAATAGTGTGGCATATAGCATTGTGTGAGTTATTTTAAGAGAACAAAAACATTTGCAAGGTTAAAGGTTCTGCTTTTTAATAAATAAATAAAAATAAAGGTCAGAACTGTATCTTGGCTTATTCTTTCCATGAAATTCAAACTCCTTTTAATCTAGAGTTTTGCCCCGAGCAGAATGCATTCTGCTTGGTGCAAATGCTCTTTGCTCCAGAGAATTCCTGTTGAAACAAGCCATTTTAGGTGGAACTGGTACAAGCTTCAGACTCTCTACAGTTTTTCCCACTAGCCACATCATAGAAAGCGAGCCTGGAAATCACCCCCAGTTGAATTCCAATGTTTCTGTTTAGAATATCTGTTGCTTCATGCAAGATCTAGACCATTCAAGTAGTGCAAATGAATTCAGAGGAAAACCAGAACATTTTAATGCCTAATTATTTTTAGTGAGCTTGGAGAATTTTAATTAAAAGTTAAGAGAGCTCTCCAAGCTCTTACAGTTCTAATTTTATCATATTGTGGAAATCTTGTCACTGTGAAAAAATGTACAGCAGTTGGCAGATTTACTTGGTTCCCTGTCCTAAACAAAACTGTAACGGTAGGTAGTCAGATCTCAGTTGCACTGCCATTATGGCTCTTGCAAGAAAACATCTACTGAGCTGACTGCCTTTTGCATAGAAATGTACTTAGGAAGGCTCCTTTGCCCATTTTTTGTTTTTCTTTTTTCCTTTTTGAATTTACAGTACTGCCTACAGGTTGCACTAAGAACCAGGACCACGTTCTAATTAATGATCAGGAATGTGCTAGGTGTTCGATAAAACCCTCGTGACATATGCAGTCTGTGCCAGAAATGTCACAGCCTCAACAGCCAAGGCAGACAGAGGTGGATAGAAATGAGTCAATATGAGAGGAGGGAGTAAACGACTGGCCAGGATTATTTTGTTCCTTAATGACAGGAGTAAGATATAGAATTTAGGAGTGATTTTTTTTTTTTTTTTAAATAATTTGCAGTAAATGCAGCAAAAGTAATTAGCAGGTTTTCCTGTTCTAAATGTCATGTTGCTCCTTTTTGTGTTGTGATTGTATTTTTGTTTTTCAAGAACTTGGATTTGGAAAGCTTGTTAAATCAAGAAAATTTTGAAAAGTTGGCCAAGGAAATCAGTTTACTGGCTAACAACAAGTCTGAAATGCCGTATATTGTAATTTTCTGTTAGACCACGACAATTAATTACTGTACAAGAACAGTATGGAAATTGAGAAGGATGAGATGAAATTCCCCTGACCTGCCTCTCCACTGACAAGATTGAAGCCAAGCTGCTTATAAGCAAGAGACAGTGGCAGTACATTGCAACTGTGGATGTTAAGCCTTCAGGCTGATTTTTGATTAGTTTTGTATTGTTGCTGTCTCCTTTTCTTTTATTTAAAGTTTATTAAAACAGAAAAGGATAATTTGTGTTTGAAAGAAGAAAAAAAAGTAACTATGGCAACAAAAGATCTATTTTAGTAACATTACACAAACTTTACATCCTTGGATTAAAAAAGAATAGATAGTACCAGCCAGCAGTTAAGTTTCTGATAGTCATGGTTAAATTATATTTTTATTTCTTGAATCATGAATGTAAATGTAAAGTCCTTAATTTAATTTTGAATTGTTAGAAGATTATAAAATCATGTTCAAAGTGAATTAAATTAACCTTTTGCCTTTCCCTTTCATACTAAAATGTTAGCGTTTGTATATAATTTTAAAATACGTAATATGAAGCACAAAAATTAGAGAATATTTTCATGATAGAGATCTATGCTAGGTGGTTCTTTACCTCGAGGAAATCTGATGGGCAGTAAACTCACAAAAGGCATGTAAGCAAGCTGTTGTCATGCCCTCAGAGATGGATCAGTTAATCAAAGGCCCCAACACAGGTATATTAAAATTCATCACCGAATTTATAAAAAAAATACTTATTTTTCTGAACAATTCACATTTTTTATGAATGATCTACTCATAGCACCAATGGACCTGGTGTTTTAGTTTAATTGTAAGTAACAAACACTGACTAGGTTAAATCTAAATTATGCTTGACTTTTATTCAGGAATATTTGTAGAGTACTGATTTTATTGAGATTTTTCTAGTCGGAACAGGATTTAGTGTTCTATGAAGAATACTGAAGCAGACCTTCCTCTTTCTGATGCGTGATGGGCTGTGTTGTTATTTTTACTATTTTAGATGTCAGGTCCTTAGCTTCACGCACTTGAAAATAGCACATTTGCACTTGAGGCATGGGGTGAGATGTGCAAAGGTACAGTAGGGAGCAGGGCAACCAAAGGGTAGGCACCATAATGTTTATTTGCAGGTTACTTGGCATTGGGGGCAAAAAAGCAGCTCTTCTCCTGTAGAAGATTCTTCACACTGGAATCCAGTGTGGTAGGCCTCATAAGCACACAAATGCCTGTCCCAAGAAGTTCATAATCTCATTTAACATTCTTTCAAAGGAAAAAAAAAACAACCCACACAACATTTTTTCTCTAACAAATATTTCGCAGGTGCTGACAGTGTAATTCCATTTGTGCTGTTTTTCTCATGATGTAAACTTGAATGGGGCATTTGGGGGTTGGACTAGATGACCTTTAAAGGTCCCTTACAACCCAAACTATTCTATGGTTCAACGATTTGAACTCCTTTGACAAAGGCTGATCCAAAAGACACCTTTTCTCCTGATGGCAAATAAATGTAATGAGAGTAGCTTAGAGAATATAGAACATTAGAGGTGGAGGAACTTGCGTATTGTTATATAGTCCCAAAGCTTGTAAAAATACAATCTTTTTATATTTAGCAATATCTACTCAATTGTAATGGGCTGTAACTATAGACTATAGCTCTCAAACAGAGACAAAGTTGCCACTGATTCTGTAGTATTGTTCTTCTAAAATGCAGAAAAGAAGTTTATCCTCCTCCTGCTGAGGATCTGATCACATTTTAGAATGGTTTCTCTTGTAGCATGCCTGATTTCTCTTCTAATTCCTCTACCTTGTCTTTCCCAGTGCCTCTTCCCTTGAGATGTAACAGTTCAGATGCGTGTAAAAATATGTCACCCATACCTTTGATTGAATTATATTTCTGTATTGTTTATGAACTTGCTATGCATTTGCAATCATTATTAATAAATCAATGTGCTTTTGTCTTCTGTCACAAAGTAATGCATGTATTCAAAAAGAATTGTATGCAAAACAAGTCATGTTTTAGAACTCATATCATTAATAATTATCAGTTTGCAGTATTGTTACAACATGTTTTGAGGGAAGCTTATTATAAAAGAAATAACAAGGCACTGCACGGTAGCAAGAATAAGACAGTTCAGCTGATCACTGGTATAGGTGCTATAAATATGCCAGTCTGTACTATAGTGTTTTATTAAGTCTCAGAAAGTCAAAGCTGATTTGAAATAATAATGTCTGACAGTCAGTGCTTTGAAGTTTTGCTGCTGCACTCTCACATTTAGGCTTTCTTTTATGTATGACTTTACCATAAAAAACAAAAACACACACACGGCATGAACGCTTTTTTCCCCCCCCATATCTGTATTTCAAAGAAAGTAATAGGAGGCTACTTCAGTGAATTAGAAGGAAAAAAAAAAAGGAACAACCCCCCAAAATCGATGAGGATAGGTACGGGCCACTGTAAGGTCATAGAGTATTCATGTAAGCTATAGCTGGGGTTGGTAACTTGTTGAAGACTGTAAAAGTGAAATTAAAAGAAAAAAGGGAAGAATAAGGAGGGGACAAGAGGCAAAAGCTATCCTTGATAGGGACAAGATGACTTTGATTCAGTCGGAAGAACTTGACTGCTTGGCTGTGATAGCTAACACACTCGTTCTTCATCACCGGTTGTGCAACAAAGAGCTGGATTCCATCCATTCCATGACTGATTGATTACCCAATGGACAAATGTTAATTCTTTTCATCGAAGCTTTGTCATTGTGGAGAGATCCTTTTCATCTAACACCTAGGCTTTTTTTTGCCTCAGCTTTTTTTTTTTTTCTGCTTATTTACCTTTTAACATTCTCTTCTCATTCACCTTTGCAAAACTGTCATGTCTAACAAGATTCTCACAGTACTTTAAACTCTTTTAGTCTACAATTAAAATTGCTAACAAAGTATGTAATAAACCGTGATATTAAATAATACTGAATGATTTCATTTAGTCACCTCAGTCTAATTATACTTAACCTGTTTGCTGTCCTTGAAAGAAAATTTTTCCTAGTTCATAAGAGAAGGATATAAAGGATGAGAAGCTGTGTTGTTAATATAATAAATTGCTCCAGTGCAACTGCGTGAGTTTGATCTTACATGTGTCAGTACAAAATACACTACTTTGCGGCATAAGCCCAACTGTGGTTTCTAAAGTCAGCGAGAAGAGCTAAAAATTTATAAATGCTAGTTTCTTTCTTTGCTTCTTTTATAATTGTCTTTTATAATTCTTTTATAATTGTCTTTAACAACAATACCCCTTAATTTGAAAATGTCAGGATCCATAAGGTTTTGGAACGGTGCTGAAGCATTCTCCCTCAGTGCAGGGAGAATGATGCAGTGCAGATGTGAATTCAGGCTTCTTCAATGCTCAGTGCTGGATTCTGAGTCGATGTTTTGTTTCTATAATGAATCAAATCAGCAAATGAATCAATATGAATGAAGACATTTTACTGATGTCAGAAGATATCTTTGTAGATTTTATATTTATGTAAAAATTAATTTTCAGTACAGAAAGAAGAAAAAATCCCTTTCTGATTCACAGCCCTTTTCAAAATGTGTGTTTGTGAACACAGAATACAGAACTTGAAGGGAGACATGCCTTTCAAGTAAAAGCCTTTATATGTAATTTTGTGTCTAATGTGGAGGACCTCCAGAGAGCTTTAACATATATCATTATTTGAAATTGTAAAAATTATGCAGATTAAACCTGCTAATTGAAAATTTACAGGAATTTCAAAAGAGATATTTCTACAATAGTATAAGAAAAGTTTATTAAAACACTCATTGTGTGTTTTTGTAATCTTCCCAATAACAAAATACAGTAGCTATAAATTGTGTGGTCAGATCTATAACATAGACTTTGAATGAGATAGGAGTGTTTGAAGAAATGTTTCCTAAGGAATTTTCCAGTCATTTATAGAGATAAAAATTGTGACTAGCAATGTGGTTATATCAAAAAGAAGGCACAGAGACAGACCTCTTTTCCACTCCAGTTCTTTCTCAGTCTGTCTTTAGAAATATGTTTTTTGCCCTTATGTAATATAAGAACACTACAGATAAATATGGGTGTTCTTAAGAAGAGTAAGAGGAGAAACAAAGCAAGTGCTTTTGAGGAAAGTATTTTATCAACTCGTCTGATAGTCTAATTGTTTCTTTTTTTTTTAATTTATATGTTTTTCTTTCTTTGTGTGAATCAAGGGAAATATCTTCGTTAAAAAGCAGTGGAATAAATAAACTATAGCAAACATCAAAATAAAACTCTAAAGCTCTTTTTTTTCAGGGATGAGGGGTCTGAAATTTTGGCAGGGGAGAAACACAGAAACATCTTTTTAAACTAATGATGATATCACAAAAAAGGACAAATTATAATGTTCTATTGATAATTGATGGTTATTTCTTGATTCTTCTATTATCAGGCCAGAACTCATAAAAGTAATAAGTGCCTGTTATTGTTAAAAGTAAATTGTTATTATATAACAAGTATTTTAACACTGCCTATTGCAACTTACAGCTCCTTAATTTTATCTCTTTCATAGAAAGATATAATTAGTAAATAAATTATCTTTTCTACTGAAATATTACTTCAAAAACATTTATGAGCTGTGCTGTCTTTCCACGGAGGCTTGCACGGTATAAATGTGCTGCAATTAAAACCTGATCTTTGATCTTTTGGTAGTTACAGTTTGGTTTGCTTTCAACTGATTTTTGGGTTTTTTATGTTTGTTTGTTTGTTTGTTTCTTTCTTTCTTTCTTTCTTTCTTTGAAATGAGTGATGCTAATGTGAATTTTTACAGTGAAACTACTTGCACCCTAAAATGTGATTGGCTTTATGACCTTTTATTTCCTTCCTTAAAATTCTCCCTAAACCTTTAACTCCTCCTTTTGTGACCTCTTTGAATGCTTCTCCTCCCTCTGAGTGTTTTTAGAATCCTCTGAGGTGGAACAAACTGTTACCCGTCGCACTGATGTGTTCTGTGTTGCAATTCTTAATCTGGGCTTCTTGCTTCTGTTTTTGCTGATGTGAGTGCCGCTCACTCTGGGACTGCTGACATGAGAATTTGAGCCACAATTTGGCCTTAATCTGCCAGTAATTTAGCGGTAACTATGTTAGGCTGAATTCTGTCTTCTTGTACACCCCAGTGTTAATTCTTAAGTGACTGGAGTGGGATCAACAAATGTTGTCAAAATTTGGAACATTATTAGTTATTTAGAAAGCACTGTATAAATTGATCTAACACGAATGGCAGCTTGCTAGGAGAGTTTCTAACAAGCTTAGGTGTATGGCTATCCCAGTGCATGCACTAAGAAATAACGTGCTCAGCACCACCCAGAGTGATATGTAGTCTTCTAATGAAGGCTCGTTGTGAAGATTCATTTTAGGACTAAAGCTGCATTTAAATAATGTGTTTGGTATCTTGTGAACTGGGCATAAGGGTTTCCAAGGAGTTTAGCATAGACATTGTTGATGAGTCTGTCTACCAATGAAGGTAAATGCATAATGTTTAATGGAGATTCTATTACTACTAACTAGGAAGAGAAAATAAGCGTTCGATTGTGTGTAAATTTTTCTTGATAATTGTTTATGAATCTGAATTGCAGTTCTTAAAGTCATAAAGTTCTAGATCGCAACATAAACCGTAAGAACTCCCAGCTTAAAAATCACCTTTTTAAAGTTATCTGGAAGGTTATGTTTAGGTTATTTAGACTTCAGAGCCAATTAGTTTAATTTAGGAACTGAAAAAAAACTTTAGATTTTATTGAAATCTCTTATGCTCACTATCAAGTTTTCTAGTGGAATTGGGGACTGATTACATGAAACCTGCTAAGGCCAGTCTTCTACTTTCTCCTAAGTGTAATGACTTCAGTGTCAGTTTTGCCTACAGGAGGCCTCCCAGATTGGGGCAAAGATTTGAAATGTATTCTGAACTTCAGATTCTGAAAGCGTATCTTCTAATCATTGCATGTTGTTTATAGTGTACTGAGAAATTTTCTGATACTGTGAACATCCAATATGTAGAGTGCTTTTATGAATTCCATGGAGACATTATATGAATAACTTTTGCATTGACATGGGTATAAAAATGGGTTTCAGATGTCACTGTGTGCCAAATTTCCAAAAAAAGCTTCTATATCTTCATGTATAATTTCGAGTGTACAATCATTCTCATATGAAAAAGACAGAATTTGTATATACATTGGCAATCTATGCATGTAAATTGGCAGTTAGCATGCATAAATCCTGAACGAAGTTTTTCTTTCAATTAGACCCTTGTTAAATCCATAGTAACTCCATTAACCTCGGTGGAATTACTTTGGATTTAAAATGCAGTTAAATGAGAACTCCGTTTGGTTACATTTCTTTTGAAACTATGGTCCAACTCGAATAGAGGGAACAGTTTTAAAATGAAGGTGGCACCTGTTTTCCTGATGTGTGAGAATATATTTGATAATTATTCTTTTTTTTTTTTTTAAATAGATTCGTCCTGCATGGAAAAGCTACTTTCTAAAGACTGGAAGGAGAAAATGGAAAAATTAAACACAAGTGATCTACTTGGAGAAATTAAAGGTATCTCACTAGATCAAATTTTTAATTTTGCAGATATTTTTAAAAGGGGACCGAGATTTTTCAAAGTTCACAAAAATAATAGAAATAACAATCAGAACTAGAGGGTGATTTCCAATTTCCAGTCAATTCACCCTGTTTCTTAATGTTTATCTTTGAGGTGATGGATGCGTCTGCCAAATAAGTAAATTAGAGTATGTCACAATCAGTTATAGGAAGTATCAAGGACGTTATCACAAACACCAGCTTAGTTACGTTAGTTCATTGACATTAGCTGTATATCCCTGTGACCAGAGAAAGAGGAAGAAACATCTTGAAAACATGGAGTTACTAGTACTTGGTACTGTTTCTTCCCTTTCACTGAACATGAAATTCAGTGTTTTTGATTAAGCAAAAAATTAAAAAGGTGTTTTTTGTGCCGTGAGAAAGGGTCATAAGGTGTTTTTGAGGAGTATACAAGGTACCTAAGATATATATCTTTTCATTGGTATAATTTGATTAAATAGCAACTACAAATGTGTGGCAACAAAAAATCATGTGCATCATATGAATAAATCTTTACTAGTGTGAAAAAAAAAGATACTGTTTGCTGAAAATTAATGCTTAGGATTTTTACATTTCTACCAGGGAAACTTAAGATAGTTCAAATTTATTATTACACAAACAGATGAAAGATTGGCCCTTTTTAACAAGTAAGTTATAATTGGTTCCTTCAGCTGATTCAGGACCAAAATCTGTTGGATTCTCGTGTTGGATTTTTTTTGGTAGAATTATGACAATGCTTATATTTTAGGAAGGTAAGAAATCCTATAGTAATGTCAGTGGCAGAAATACAGTATGCAGTTTTACAGGAACATGTTAAAATTGACTGTAATAAAATCCAACAAAATTATGTTTTGAAAGCACATTCTATTTAAATCTGTATTGTCTCTTAATAGTGTGGAAAACATTGAATGCTAGTTTGTCCATTAATTGCAGAATAGAGCTACTTAGTCTTTAAATAGGAACTACTCGAACGCTATTAGTGAATCAAAATTAAAGGAGGTGGGATCTCTAACAATGCAGAATAATGTTCTCTATTCTTTTATATGGCACAAAAAACTTTTTCATGAGCTTTCATTTATTTAAAAAAGTTTGTTTTTCTGGATTTATGTTATTCCTTCTATTTCCTTCATGTATATATATTCACTGCAGAGTGAATGGGTAGAATTCTAGCTTCAAATCCTTTTCTCATCCACCTACAAAGCTTTCTCACTCAGATTTGGAAGAACTGTCAACTCATTCAACTACCTTTCCTGGAGGTATAGTCTATTAGCTGTATAAAAAGGATCACCTGATTAGGCTCACCAGATTTATGTGTGTCCATCATTCAGTTAGTTTCCACAACTTACTTCCTGTGTCTCATGCCTAGAAACCTATCCTTAAGCGGTATTCCTCTCCACTGCTAGCTGACTTCCAGCAAGGTGCAATACTGAATCTTTGTTACTGCAACTGCTTTTAACATTTTTCATGAACAGGCAAAAGTGCAAAAAAGCATGCACAAACATGGACGATAAAGGGCGGTTGCTGTTATGTCGTGTTTTACACTTAAAGTCATTAGGGTAATTTTATAGTAGAAGAAAACAATGTGCAGAGTTACATAGCAGGAGTAGTGGCAGAGCTGAAGTAGGACTCTTCCTTTGGGCTCCCAAGCCAGTGGCCTAGCTACTGTCTCCAGGCTGGTTAGCTCATAGCTGATAAAATTGCCATCAACCTGATAGCATGGTATCATATTAGCATTTGTGTGCCTTAAATAATGTCAGAAAGAAAAAAACCCAAGCCAACAATCTAGCCTATGGCATCATGAAAACCAGATTACAAGAAGGAAATAAGGCTAAGTAGGGGAACCAGAGCGATTTTAATCTGACAAAGAAGCATATTTAAAAAACAAAAAATATTTTCAGTGTTCAAGGTGGTAGATTTCCAAATCATGAAGTTCGTTTCCATAATGCTGAATGAATTTCCAGTTAGGTAACTGGCAGGGCATGCTGAGGTCTGAAAGAACTACTTTGAAAATGTGTTGTCTTTGGGAGGTCAACTATATTTTTCCTTAATTTCCATTAAATTCTAAATCAATTTATATAACTGGCTGATATTTTTGGCTTTTGTGCAGACTTTCTGCTCATGGTACCGAAAGCCTAACTTAAAGACATGAAGCAATGCAGTAAAAATAAATAAATGAGGTCATTAGGGAAAAAAATCTTGATTATAAGAAAGTGAGGTGTGGTCCTGTGAGGAACTGCTCTTTGCACTGGCTGTTACTGGGAGTTGTTTATTTTAGAGAGAAGGCGTTGTTCTTGCTAAGGATAACCTGAGCACATACTCTTCCTCTGTGTCTGCACAACTACAACCCTCCCCCCTTCAGTGAAAGACTAGCATCTTGGTTGTGGGAAGGCAGTTCGCTAAGAATCAGTGCCAGAAAAAAGGATGAAAGCAGAAAAAAAATGTACCACTGACACAAACTGTTTCTATTCATGTTTGGGAAGCACATAGACGAGAAGAAAAGATAATTGGCTGAGAGAAACAAATAAAAATGGTATTTTCTTGCTTTATCTTCTATATTTAGAACACAATAGGGTTAATCAAGATATAATTATAAACTGTATCTATTAATTCAAACAATAGAAGCCAATACAAAAGTAACAAACAGTGAATAATTTTTTTTTCTCTAAGTGGGATTGTTCTTGTTCACAATTACTCTTGCATAGTGTGCTTCATTTGTAAAACTGCTTTTTCTGAGTTTCTTTATTAGGGTTTCAGTTATTGATAATGGTCCAGATTCTTCCTTGAATTCCAGCCAAACAAGCCATTGACTTCAGGGAGGTTGCATGAAACTCAGAGGAGCATTTGGCAGAATGCTTTGTAGCCAAATTCCAGTGGTTAAATAAGTCTGCTTGTTCATTTGATATGTTTATAAATGAAGCACATAGGTCAAATTTTCAAAGGTCTATGAAGCAATTGAGCTGAGTTAAATGACCTGCTCACCTGGAAAAAACCCCACAGCTGCCCATGCAAATCATTTGATTGTATGCTCTTTGCCAGTGTGTGCGTGCAAATACATGTATTTAAGGTATTACAAGCAATTTGTTAGGCTTACGTCCAGCTTTTGCATTGTTGGTTTTTTGTGTAAAAATTAGGATCAGGAAATACTTTCCATTCTAATTTCTGTTATGTATTTGAGTAAATAAAGTGGTGGAGGACTCTTTTCTAGATTTCCAGATACTTGGGTGCACAGAGTTCTGTCCTCACCCTTCCTCGCTGCATGTATTTCTGTTGCTTAGTTATCTAGTTTTTCTTCAGCAGCCACAGCTAGGCAGAGTAGCATCATTTATCACTATACAGAGTCTGTTTTAAGTTTTCTGTTTCTGTTCCAAATATAAATCTCTGGAATAGCATAGTCTTGCCTGCATCAGGCAGTTGTCCTACTGAAATATCCCACAATGGTCTTTCTCAGCATGCAGGGTCTTTGAAGATCAAATAAGAAAGGTCAGTCTTTAAGTAACTTAAGCAATGATGTTATCATGAAAGGGTCAGAATTGGTCTAGCAGTCTTACAGAAGAGTTACTCCTGGGTCACCGGCTACTGTGTTGCAGGTTAGTTCTCTGGCTTCCACTGGTGGTGTTTACAACTGGAACTATCTATATTTATAGGCATTGTGACTTGAATGTCACATGCTGTCTTTGTACAGTATACTCTATTTTGGGACGCGTAGTGATTGATGTCCATGGCTTTATCCAACACAGAAGGCTGTTTGCATCATGTTTCCCATGCTTATTCCTTCCCCTTTTATATCTGCCACTTTATTAAAAAGAGCCTAAACCTCCTATTTCATGTGACGTATACATTTAATGGCCACAAAATATTTGGATAGGTGGGAGGTAGCATGCCTGTTTCCTAGGAAATGTTGAATTTAGTAAAATGAAGCAACTTCACCCACTTGATAGTCTCCTTGTGAGATACACTATAAACAATATGGAAAATGGTATTTGTCCCTGGTATTAGAACACAGGAGAGATGGAAAGAGGTGTTTTCTAGGAGCACTTTTCTGTGTGTGCATTAATGTCTGGAAGGGAACAGTGAGGCACAACTGTTTGAATCTAGTGATTTAACACTTTCCATTTTGGGAATAGTCTTGGAGAGAGTGCTGCATGAATGAATCCTTGAGAAAGTTATGGTTTATGTGTTTTTACAGTGAATTAAATCTTTTCTTAAAATATGCATGATTTACAAAACATTTTAAAATGCTATTTTTGCTTCCAATTTGTCTTCACAGATAAGCTTTTGGGTGTTTCTCGATGCACTATATAAAATGTGAAGACCATTTTGAGGAAAATAAAACTGATGTTTTCCTGTAGCCCTGACCAACACTGCAGTCTAGATTTGCAGTAATTATTTCTCAGTATAATTGCTGAAATTTCTTTCTCATGAATTCTAAGGGTATATAACAGTCTGCCTTATAAATATGTATAAATAAATATATATAAGTCTTATATCACAGAGGCACTCAGAGGTTTTTAATTATGTCACTTTGTATGGCTATAGACATTTCAAAGCTCTCCTTTGTGCTCTCTGTTATAAACGTATTTTATTTCTTTTGAAGTCTGTGTGATATACATACTAGCAATTAAAAACCCAGCTCAGGCTTTGAGACACAAGGTCTTCTTAATTAAAACTCAAACAAAAGCTACAAGCAAAAGCTCCACTATATGATTAAGGTCTAAAGTGTTATGATACATTAGAATCATTGTTAACTGCTAGGATTTAAAAAATCAATACACAGGAAAAAGGATCAACTGGTTCCAATTAGTGAAACCAATGAAAGCATCCAAGAAAACATTAACAAAACAATGCAACCCAGAACCCCTACACCCAAATCCTTAAGAAATTGTTCCTGATTAGAAATATACCACAGGCTATAAAGGTTTCTCATAAAGTATTTATTACCATGACCCAATGAAGTGATATGTTTATCTTTATGTTGTAGGTCTCCAAATCAGAGAGATATTTTTGTTTTGCCATTTCTCAAGCCATTGGCACTTTGTGTAACATGTTACAAAAGCTACATTTCCAGGTCTAAGCTGACCTTCTAAATTAAGTGGTACCTTGATACTTGAATGACTGAATATTTCGTAAGCACTTTCAACATTTAATGTTTGCATTCACTTCTGTCTGATGTGCTTGAAGAAGGTAATGGATTCCAAAATAAAAATATTTTGGTTAAAATTACCATGCCCCATTGTATCTATTTGTTATGATTGAGGTACCGATATAGTTAGACTAATCACTAGTGTGAAGTAGATTAAACTATATGGTCTTATGTAATCTTGACTTTTTTTGATATGAATTACTTTTCTCCAGATTCTGGATTTAAATAGACATACCCTGAACTGTACAGGCGGAGGGTTGTCCTGTGGAAATGAATGAGACTGCTCACTGTGCATAGTTCTGTTATTTAAACTACGCACATGTAAGTCTTGGCAGGATCGAAGCTGTACGTAGCAAGAAAAAAAAAAAAGACGTAAACGTTTTTGTGGCTCTGGTGTTTTGGTCAGAGGGTTATATTTCAGTGGCACCTATCACGATCGTGCCTGCTTCTAATGTTAAAAGTTAATGACTATTAGCGTTTCTAGTTCTTAAAACTCCACAACTGTAAATTACATTGTAATCAACCTTTCACATAAATCAAGTTCTCCATATTGTTGAATACATTTTATAAATAATATCAACCAGGATGCATGCAGTATATTTCCAGGCACATAATGAATTTGTTACTTACTGCAATCACATATATCTATATTTTACCTTACCATTGTATGTTTTTAAGCTTAACAATTCAGGGCTAAATATATGAACCCTGTACTGCACTGAAATCAATGGGGCAGCTCACTTACATGATGTGTTCTGCGGAACTGTGTCCCAAACAGAGTACTAAGGAATAGTATTAAGGAATAAGAAGGATAATGATGCTAATAATAAGGAACTTGAAACAGCAATACATTTATTTGGCACATTAGAAAAGAATACATTCTGGAATTTGATCCGTTCTTCATTTGTGCGAATAGTGACAAGAAAATGTATAGTATTAAACAGTGTTTATTTTCAAATGCCATTTAATTTTTTTAACAGAAGAAGGGGTGAATATAAACTAAAAATGACAAGTAGGCTTCCTTCACTTTTTCTTTGAAAATTTGCCATTTTCTTCTATTGGTAGGTTGTTTTAGTATTGTGTGTGTATATATATATATGTATTTTTTTTTCCATTATCTCAGTAATTGTTTTCCTTAATAAATACAGAGTCTTTAACTGTAGTTGAAAGGCTTCTATGTTGAAGAAGCCTATCACTACTTGGAACTTGAGGCCTTCTCTTCTGACAATGGATGCCAGTGGCAAATTTCCTTTTGACTCAAGTCCCAGCTTAGTCGCCAATGAAGTAAGTTACCTTTAGCAAAATAAAACTCCTACTGAAGACAAATATACAACTTATGAAAAAGCAAGTGCATATGTAGGAGTTTGCAGTGCTAAAACAAGAGTGGAAGCTCCATTTCTCAGGTTTCATCATGTTTCAGTGCTTTTGGCTTTTTGCTGCTGTAGACATATGAAGTCAAATTCTAACAAATGAATGAATGTAAGCAGTTCTCTAGAAAGATGCAGATAGGCACAGTACGGAAAGGACTGAAATTTTCTGATCAATTTGGATTCTGTGGAAACCTGTAGATGTACTTTCTCGGTCTTCTGTTAGAGGAGTTTCATATTAAGGAAATCTTTGATTTTTATATTGTCAGATATAAAGAACATATGGTCCTATAGTGTTCTGTCCGTATGGATACTGAGCAACCTGGGGAAGGGTGTAAGGAAAGGGCAAACAGACAGTAATAATTCTTCAATATACTCTTCCAATTTCCCACAAAATACTATTAATGAGCTTCTTGATTTATAGGTGGTACATTTGGATTTAATGGCCCTTGATAGAATTATCACCTATGAACATGTCAAATCAGTTTTGAACCCTTTAATAGACAGCTGGAAAGTCTGTGGGGATAAGCTCAGCAGTTAACAATATGCTGTGTATTTAAATCTAATACCTTGTAGGTGTCCCCTAGATCTTGTATTGTAATGGACAGGGAATGGTTGTCCCCTGTTCATCTTCTCTGTTACACTACATTCAGTTGTCTCTTCTCCAGGTTGAAAAGTAAAATATATTTAATTATTTGTTCCTTATATGAAAGCTGTTCTGCGCTTTGGCCACTCTCATCACCCTTCTCTGCAGTTAATTTGGAAAGAAAACTTTTGCACAAAATATCCCTATTCAGAGCAACATCAAGCTTTGGCGCCAATTAATGAGAACATTTGTGGCAATTCTTTTCACCTCAGTTGGTTTTAATCTCTCTTTCTGAATAGGGAGTCTGTCTTGAAGTGGGGTCTTGATGTGTGGATGTTCTGTGGTAATGAAAGCATCCTGATGATATCAAAGATATCAGATTTTTTTTCTTGAGAGATACATAAAAATACCTCATTGGGAACTTTACAAAATGTGGACCCAGATGTGGCTCAGAAATGTCATCTGTAAAACTTAAGGGGCATAGCATTAATACCAAGGAAAAATGAAGTATGAGCACATTTGGGAAACTCACATGCAACTGAGAATAGCAAGAACATAATGTGCAATCTGACACAGCCACTGCCACAAAAGCCAAAGCTCAATGAGGAATAGAAGAAGAAATATAAGAAGGGTTGTCCTCTCTAAACAGGTTGACCCTTTGGAAGAGGTTAACTATCAGTATTATTTTCAAGAGGCCTTGATTTGTCTAACTGTGTCACCTCACTTCAGATCTGACCCATGACATCTGACAGTTTTCTGCCCAAGGGCAGATCTAGCCAAACTGTGCTCATTTGCCTTGTTTTTACCTCCTCCTGACAACATTAAAGTGATTTTGGGCTAATCAGGATCCACTTGCTCCAGTCAGGTCATTCACAATACTGCCCTTTTACTTGTTGAGTGCATTGGTCTCAATTCACTGTCTCCCTTGTATCTCTCCTCCAGATATTTATTTTGGATTAAAGTAAATAATTTCTCTCTTTTCCACTCTCTCCAACTTTTTTTGGGGGTTTTAACATGATTTGCCAAGAGAGAAAATTTTAAAAAACATGAAGTCTCATCAATTAATGTGAATATATGAATTGTAAAGCAAATTGAGAGCGCTATATTGAAACAGTTTCCATAGGAAATTTGGTTGAACAGAGGAAACAGAAATAGAAATCTATTACGGACATACCCTGTCCTGATTCCATGAGTTTAACATAGGTATTACTCTCTGTGTTAATAAAAGTAATAGTTTTATACCCAGGCAGCTTGATAAGAAATGGTTCTTTGTCATTAGCTCTCACATTGAAATCCTGTTATATATACTTTTTTTACCATTTTTTCTTTAAATTACTGTTAGTTTGACCTGCAAATCCTAATATTTACCTTATTTTTCATCTCTGTATCGAGATGAATTAACAAATTTTAATGTTAGTCACATTGTCATAAATGTTCTTTAAGAGTTACACAAGATTAACTGAGACTTGCTGAATGGCTGTTTAAAATTTGTTGCCCTGTAGATAGCAATAATGAGAGGCTAACACACTCATGTTGGGAATGAATCCTCATGTCTATTAAGATTTGTTTGAATAGGTTTCCATCACAACAGGTGCACAATTATTTTATGAGTAAAATATTATCAGCCTTCCAAATTAGCCAGGGCAAAATGCAAGTTGTCTGATTAAATAATCAAACCCAATACTTAAAATGCACTTGATTTCCACAGGAATTTTAAGATGCTAAGTCCTAGTCTATCAGTGAAACTGTGATTGTTTGCAGCATGCAAGTAGCAGCTTGTAGAGTATCCTGTTTGGTGTGTTTTACATAATTCATCCTACATTATACAAGACAAAACCGCTAAAAAAGCATGTAATAATACATTTTACTTCTAGTCAAACAATTTTAATCTACCAATGAAGGTATTATACTGTGCATTAAAATCAGAAGAAAGTGGGCCTCTAATGGAAAATAGTTTGAAAGTGTTCTGCATTCAATTAGGAGGCACATCAGTTTAGAAATACAAAACCCTGTGTTGTTTTTTGAATAATTTAGTTTATGAAGGGGGAGGGAAAAAAAGAAAATCCTCTGAATCTGAAGTGCAGCTTGCAGTGTGGAGATCACATATGTCACCAGTTATTGAATGGCTCAGTAAAAGCAGTGACTCTGAGACCCAAGAAATGGGTAAAATCTGAAACAATAGGTTCACCACGAATGGAAAACTTCACGGTGCAGCTGTCAGATGCAGATTATATACAGGTAACTGTTTGTTTTCGTATCTGAATCTGTCAATCAAGGAATGCTATGAATCAGGAGATGGGATCTCAAATACAAAACCACAAAGTCAGAGACAGCATCTGGAGAAGCTCCAAACCACAAAAATTAGGGAAGAAGCACAGAGGGAACAAAAACAGTAAATGCTTGCATGGATTCTGCCTCTATATACATTGAATTTAAATAATTGTGTTGATACATCAGTAATAATAATTGCTGATAAAAATTATAGTCCTTATTTTGGGCAGCAATATGTTTTACTAAATGTGAAATTAAATGCAATTTGTATTAATTAGGGATAATATGAAAATATGTAAGTGGTTGACATTTCCGACATTTTTAAACATACTACTGTATGTGAAGATACATCTTTTGCATTTGTTTTGACTTGGAAATATTGTAGGTTGATATATGCCCCTAATGGGTTCTGTTGAAATAAGATCACAGTTCTAACCCCTAAGATCAGAAAATTATTTATAGACAAAGTTCACCATACTTTGAAATGTAGTTACGGGATTTGATCATTGATGTAACTGTTTACCAGAGAATTGTAGTTCTCTCTGGAAGCTGGAATACAGTCTTATTACAGATACTAAAACAAAATCTACTGGTAAAATGCAGGTGGTGTACTCAGGTTGTGGGATTTCAAAAGTCAGTGTAGTGTACACAGACATTTTATATAGGTTTGTACAACCTAATTTTTTGTAAATGTAGGAAAGTTTACGGAGACTTCAAGTTTTGATTGGTACAGAGGTTTGCTAGGGAAGGTAAAGAAAATGAAATGGTCACAACTGTTCTGTGGTTTGTTTTTTCAGATTCATTCAGAATCATAGAGTTCCTTTTAACGTGTAACTAAAAGAACTTCTTTTTACCTTCGCTGCTTTACTCTGGTACCAGGATCCATTTGCCGATGTATTGTTGAGATTCTACAACAGTCACAGGATGACTGTGGATTTTCTTTTGGGGGCTGTAATGAATAGAGGGTTCCTACTTCAGGTTGTATTCATAAATTAATTAAACCTCTTCTCTATTTTGTTGTTTTCTTCACCTCCCAAGGGTCTTATAGTGTAGTTTTGGGTGTCTCAGATGAGGGTGCCCACTTCTTCTGAAATGTAAGGATTTTTCTTAAAAAGAAATACTTTAGCCTCTCAGGTTATGGTCTGCCACTTTTCAAGATAACAGTGATTGACAAAGGCACTTGCAGTCTCTCAGCGTACTTTCAGATAATATATCCCACCGTAAGACAAATATGAACACTTGGTGCTAAGTACTGGCTGTGAGCAGATCATACTGAGAACTCTCTATCTGCTGACCTGGAAAACCCATAGTCAGTCTCCATGCATGTTCAAGTTTAGTTAACTTCATAGGTAGGTAAGTCTCTTCTCTCACTTTGCCTCTTCCTGTCCCCTTCCATGTTTATTGTGCTAACAAACACTGAGAAAAACACATTTCTGAGTTATAGCTACAACTACTGAAAAGGGCTGCGGTGATAATCAGCAAATCACCTGCAACAAAATATAGGTGTTAACTGCACATCAGCTGAATCTGCCTTAAGAAATTTACATTATGACAGCTATGCCTGTGTGAAATGTTTGAATGCATTCAACATAGAAATTAATATAAAGTTCAATTTTGGAAGTGAGGGAAAGTGAAGCTTTATGTGACGAAAATGAACGTTGTTTAACTTGTTTTAATGAAATAGTCTTGACAAAGGAGAAGAGTGATCCTTGCAATAGGCCCACTCCAACACTTGCAGCATGATCTGTAAAAGGAGAACACTGCTCCTCACCGGTCAAAGTCAGATCCTATAGAGCAGCTGGCATCACCAATGCTCAGGCTGGGGCTACTGTCTGAAACGGTAACATTTATAGACTCAGTTTCTGTGATGGTTCTTAACAACCTCTGAGAGGTGTGTATTTTTTTTTTAAACAAAACTAGCGTGCCATTTTTCACTGGGTTTCTGAAAGAGTTTGTTTCCTGTTGTTCATGAACTCAAGATATATTTATTTCATTTTCTTGCCTGACAGCTAGAAGATAAGGATTGGTTAAACGATACTGTGAGAATTAGAAGGTTAGTTGGTAAACTAGGTAATGCTTTTGCCATGTATACATGTTCAGTAGTGCTCTTTTTTGTCACTTTTATGCTATGGCATCACAGGCGTAGAGTTGCGCATTTGGTTAAGCACCTGAGAAAGTCACTCCTTTTAAAGTATATACACTGAATTAATACCTAAAGCAATACTGAATACTTCAGTTAGTAAAAATCTTTATTTTTTTCATAGGGAAGTAAATGTGAATGAGTGTGTGTAAGTGTTACCTTATAAATGCATTTTCTGTATTGTCTTCACATGTTAGATTGGTATTCATAGCTGTGCAAGCTGGTGGTCTTATGTGGACTTTTGTCTGTATATGTCGAGTCCATGATATAACTGAAAGCTTACTGCAAGCTTAGCTTTACTGCAAGCTGCTGGAGGTCCCCTAAATGCAGAATATTTAATGTACACAAGAGCAGAAAAATCTCATCTTTGCTATTAGATATCAAGCCAGTAATGTAAGAAGTCCAAGATTTGAAAATCTGTAAGTGAATGCAGTCCTTGCTACTTTGAAGTTACCAAAGTGCTACTGAGTTCTAGAAAGTGATATCTAAATACCCCATGTCCTTCAGCAGTTCTTCACCAATATTTCCATTTATGACTGTCTTTATTTTGATACCCTGAAATTACAATGATAACATAATGTATTGATGGTTATATGTTAGAATTTAGCTGTAAGGGTGCAGCTGAAAACTTTCTTTTGTGCTAAGATTATTAACTATATGAAACTCAAAGTGAGCGACTTAAGGTTTTGATTGAAACATGTCAGCCCTAAGCCTGTGTACACCTTCACACAGATCCAGGTTCTCATGTCCACCAGCTAGTGTTGCACATCAGAAAAGTAAATGAAACTACTTTTATTTTAAGGAAAGACAGTTGGTAGACTCATAGATATGAATTCTCGTACAGGGAAAACAAATCTTAATAAAAAAATAATCAAATACTGTGTCTGAAGGGCTAAAGTTGCTACCCAAGAACTCAGAGAAAAAATGGAAAGGAAATCTTTGGTATAGAGAGAAAATAAACAACCAAACATCCATTTGACTCCAGTGGGAATGATAAATGGGCACACACGAACAAGGAAGAACAGGGTAAGCATATGCTTTCACACTAACATTACCCCAGCCTCTGACTATTTTCAGTTCCAGGGATTTCCTGACTCTGATGTGGTTTGCTTATTTTGTATCAGTCAACTAGATCTCTCTTACCCACTTCCAAATACTTGTCCAGTCTCTCCTTGAGCCTATATAAAACTTTGCACCCGCAGCAGCTTTTACGAAGATATTCTGTGGCTCTAGTGTCCACTGTGTGAGGAAGTGCCTGAGATCACAATGAACTGAAAACTTTTAAGGTGTTGTTATCTGATTCAGATACACTTATCTCATTTTTAAAAATAGTGTAAAATGTCATCTGAGTTAATGGGTGTTAGATGCTTAACGTATTTTTTAAAACATGGCCATAGATTTATCTGCAATAGTAAGAGTCCTAAATCCCTTTAAAATACCTGGCCCAGAGACACCTAAAACTAAGAAACCCCTTGGAAAAATACCTCAGATGCAGATGGATTGAAATTTTGATGTATATTTAAAATTAATAGAGAGGAAATCACCCTAAAATATGTTGCTGAAGTGCAAAAATATTTTTCAGCCCCAACTAGCCTTCATCTTAGTGGGCAGTATCTCAGCAGCACATTTATACTGATGTAACTTCTGAGAAACATGTCAGAAACATTACATCGAGTTGCAATATGTATGTTATTGCAGACATAGCTCATTTTTTTAATAGGACACTTAAAAGGCAGATGATTAACTTTCAAAACCAATCGAGATAACTCTCAGTAGAAATCCGTTTTCCCTCCTCCTGCTGCTTCTTCGTTTGTGGTTTTAGTTGTAGTGTCTTCTTATGAGGGAAAAATAATGATGAAATTGCAGTCACTGTAGAAATAAATTAATGAAAATGCAACTTGGACAGTGTTTCATTTTCTTACAGAGAGAGAAACAATTAGGAGGTCCTTATTTCTTAAATATATCCCAGGTCTCTTTATAATGTATTGAGTTAGAATACCGTTATAATGGAATTTAAAACCTCTTGGTGTGTTTCCTACATGCTCCCAGTGCCTCAAGATTTATTCTGAATTATCTTTAGGCTCTGCTTAAAGTTGTGCCTGAGTTCAGGTCTCGAATGTTAAATTATATTAGGTCTTTTGAATAGGCAGTGTTTATGTTTCCGTGCTGAGTGATCCCTTTTGAGTGGTAGAGTACCTATATAAGCACAACAAAATAACACGATACCACTCTCTGGTTTGAGACTGTGAAGAATTTCATTACCAGCCATTCTGTAGCGAAGGGCTGTGTTAAATGTTTTGGTTTGTGATCAACTAGGTACACACATAAATTGAATTAAGAAAATTTCCAACTGTACTTTTAGTTGCTTCTAAGAAACATCTGGCTAAACATACTCATGCTTGTGGTTAGAGTATAATTATACCAGAACACTCTTAGAATATGTGTGGAACTTCAGTCTGCAAATGTAGGCCACCTCTTTTGTGCTCTGGTTAATGTGATTTAGGAGGCTTTTCCGCAGTTAGAAAACTTGACGGCTAATTTTGTAGCATATTTCATAGGAGCACAAGCAGCTTGTCATAGAATTCTAATTTGTTCTGGAATGTGTTCTATTTATTTATATATATATAAAATAAACCCAGTGGGAACAACAAGCATAGTTTACTTGTTTGGTTTTTATTTCTCATATGCATACAGTGAGGTTGTGGTTATTTCAAAAGACATAAGATAATTCATATTTGTAGCATTAATGTGCTCTGCTGAATTTGTTTTACAGATTACTAGGTTGTGTGTAGCAGATAAGTAGCACTTTCAATTTATAACTGTTTGATTATGAGAGAAATTTAAAATACTATTCATATTTTCAAGCCTGAAGCTGCCTTTTTTGACCACCTAATGCCATTATTGATGAACATATCAATGGACCTGTTTCAGAGGCCACTGAAATAAGTGTAAATCCTTCAACTGACTTCCGTGGGCACATTCTAAATGTATGAAATGTTGTTGCTGTTCCATACATATCAAAGGCTTTTGATTAAATTGTCTCTTCTTAGATGAAGTAGGAAGTTTCTTCTTTACAGCTTCCATGATAGACAGGCTATGCTAATGTCCTTGTTTTGCAATAAACTTTGCTTCTTCATTACTTATCACCAGAGGCAATAAAAATCTTCAGAGGCAAATATAAGTTTTTCATTGATATACTTGTTTGTATTTGTAAGACATGAAAGATGAACATGTAATTAAGATCAAAATTAAAATTTATATTTAAAGTATATAAATCTTGCAGTACTAATAGTCCTCATATTTATATTTAGACATTTCTGAGTGGTGTAGCTAATAACTACTAACTAAAAACTCATGGAAATAACTTATTTAACGAGATATAAAAAGTAACTGCAAGACATCATAAGTCAGAGTACATTTCACAGGGGCACATCTCCTGTGTATGTTGTGCATTCTGGATGTAGTAGAAGAAACGCACTTGGGTTACGATTTTGAGTAGAGGAAGAGAGGCAAGATTCCTAGAGTGTTTTGGAGTGGGATCCTCAGTGTTAGCTTTAAGGCAAATGAACTCCAATAATAATCCTAATATGTAAATCGATAGCCTTTTTATACAAAAGCTGCAATGGTACCTATGGAAAGGATCTCTTCCCTTCTTGCACCCACAGAGAAAAGTATTAATTCCTGTCCCTGTTCTCATAGACCTTTCTAGTACACAGATGCTCAGGTACAATATAAGGCACCACATTGTCCTCCTTAAAACTAGATTAGCCCTGCGGGAAGATACAGTGATGACATATTTTTTCACCTGGTTTGCACATGTCCAACCACAGAACTATACATAAAAGCTGTATGGACTTCAGCTGTCACCTTTTCTTACCATCATGCCATATAGGTAGTTATAGACATTACAGTGCAAAGTATTCCTCACTATTTACAGAGAAGAATCCTGTTATTTCTGCAAATACTGTGACACAAAAACAGAAAAAAAAATTAAAAACCTTATTTTCTATAGCTTGCTGTTTAAAATGGAAAACTTAATTAAGACATACAATTCTTTTTCATCTTTATTAATCCATAGTTTAGACAATGTGAGAATACTGAAAAAACAACCAAAAGCTTCTTTTACATCATGAACTTTTTTATGAAAGACAAATATTGGCTAATAGAATCATAAGTAACTATATTCTATTATATAGGGAAATTAATGTTGTCTAATTCATACAAGTTATACTCACCAAATGAGATACTGAACTAACTTACTCTCAGCTTCCTTCCAGTCATTTATATGCATGTACATATACAATTCTCTTTCCAGAACAAGATTAGATAGAACACATACTCAGTTCATCCCTGTGATTGAAGATACAAGTTTTAATTGGAGAGCTCTTCCTTCCAAACAAGTGCTTTTTGCACTCGCACCACAACAGGAAGAAATACTACTTTAAAAAGAATGAAAAATTGTATAGATCACTTGGGATCATATCATGTTTACATAATAAAAAAATAATATTCATTTTGAAGAGTATCATAGTACCCAGAAATCACTTGTTAAAGTTAAAATTGAATATGGAAACAAAATGATTTTTATCCAGCTGTACGCTGTTATGAAAGAACAATCAATGAAATAGAGCAATTTCAAAATCAGTCCTGAATTCTCCATTTACATTTTTTTCTCCAGCAGACTCCTAATCTTTTCGTGTTGGTTGATAAGATCCTACTTATTCCAGACTGTCATTAGTTGTGGCTTTCAACATTGTAATTCCAAAGAAGATACTACCTATGATTGTACATTAAGCAAAACAAAATATCATTTCACATCTAAAAGTGGAAGTTACAAAAAAGTATCTTGCACCTTTTACTGCAATGTTTTGTATGAATATTAGAGGTGGCTTGGCATTCATATGTCAGACCATCCTTTCCTCCATATCAAGGAATGGGTGCAAATGCTCATCTAGAACTAAAATATTTTTCTTATTTTCTGGAAATGAAGGGTAGGAGTTTTCCATTTATTTCAAACATCTTAAACATTACTTAACTAAATTAACATATCGTGACACTACTAGTACAGCAGAACTCCATTCAGTAAATTTTACATGTCAGAAGAGAAAAAAATAATTGAAAGAATGATCCAGGAAGCAAAATAATGTTTAGGACAAAATGCTGTTGTGTTGGAATCTGTATGAAGGTGGTGTAAAAGATGGGGCAGTATTTCGCTGTGTAGGCATCTTATTCGCAGTTTTACATCTATAGTTTCACATTAAGCTATAAGCTGCTTATGGAGAGAGGTAAGAATTTAATAAGAAAGCGCATTAAAAATTTCTAATACTATGTGCAGTTTTGTACATCAAATGATGCTGTCAGGACACAGCATCCTCAGATCTAAAACTGAGATGGTGCTATAGAATATGTGTAAGTATAGGCTTTCTCTAGTAACATTTTAAAATACCTAATATAGTGAGTTTTGTAGGCATTGAGAGATAGAATATCATTAAAAACAACGTTATTCCATAATGTTCAGTGATGAGATATTTTGCACTTCTATTTGGCATCTTCTATTGGTCCTCCGACTATTACAAAATTCAGCCAAAGCTTACGAAAGCATCCATGGGTTTTCAGTCGGGTTCAGAGATAAAATAATAGGGAAGGTGAACCAGTGGCTTCACTTACTATGTATGGGAACATGGGGATCAGTTCCCATAGTCCTGTAAATAAAGGATATTTATGAAGTTTCTGGTTCTACACGTATGTGTAAATAATGTGAACAGAGAATTAGGCCTGCTGAGTTGTTGATTCCAGTGTAATGAAGAGGCTATAAGCGCTGTGAACATCATTGTTATCGAGGGACTTGTTTATTCTGATATTTAGTACTTGTGTCCCATCTTCAGAAGGAGAACGTTTGGTTATTTCCATTTGCCTATGAAACTTCTCCTGTTTTGTTATGTGAGAACTTAAAGCGTTATAGGACCATTCGGTTGGAGCTGGTTGTACAGCCTTTGTAAATGAGAAAAATTACAGGATTTGATTTTCAAACCTTTTTATTACTTTCTTGTCTCCTTGAGATAGACATAGCATTGGCCTGCTATTGTTTTTTGTGCTTAATGTGCGTTCTCTGATAGTGAAAGGAGAACCAATCTTGTGCCATTTTAACTTAAGATACTAACTTCCACAAAAAAAAATGGATTTGTGTGTGGGGATGTTTGCACAGAGAAGATTTTTGAAATTTTTTTCCTACTTTGATGTTTCAGTATTTCTGCTATCATTATTAACATAGTTTCTGGCATCTCAGTGTGATTTTTCTACAGAAGAGGAACTGTTATATAATTACATAATGGTTAGATTTTCTATTTTTTTCTGTTTATCAATTTGTTTCACTTCCAATACCTCCCCTATCCTTTGGATTTTTTATTTTTTAATATACTATTTCCTTCTGTTGTACGGCCCACAAATACTGTTTATATCAGAATAACATCCTCCTCCCCCTCCCCTCCCTGATCTGGGGAAGTACAGTCGTCTGTATTTAAATGGGAAAAACCGAAACTGAATGTCAGGATATTTTTTCAACTCTCTCAAGTCCTGAGTGAATAGCTTAAATGGATGGACCATCTTTCCTCTTCTCTTGTTTGTAATTTTTTTTCCTTTAAAAGCATTGGAATTGAGCATTAAAGTCAACAATAATAATAATGTTAATAATACAAATTTTGCTCTCTGTAGAACACCACCATGTCCATTTTATTTTGGTGTGCTGTGCCCTGGACTACATTCTTCTCAGTCAACAGAATAAAACTACTAATTTTTCTTTTCTCTTTACATCATATTTTAGTGTTTGCATCACTGTACATATTACTCACAGCCTATGGCCTCTGCTATATCATTATATTCTAATTCAGCAATAACAGGTTAGCTGTGAGTTTTTAGTTGCAATGCATAATATGTATTTCTCTGTTTATATCCAGTATTAGCACATTTTTCCCACATAGAGTCTGAACAGCTCATATTAGTTATATATGAAGCATTTCTACACCCACTGAAAGCACTAAAGCATTCTAATTGAGTCTCTACTTGGTTCTGAAAAACCCTAGGAATAATTTATTCAGAAAATTGTCGTTGTCTTTCTTCCAAATACGCATGCATGAATTAACACTTAATATGTACTTGACTTAACACTTAATATATAGTTCAAGTATTTTTTAGAATGTAAGGTGACAAGTTCTTCTGGAATTTGAGAGTAAGTCTAAGAAAATGGCTAATGTATTTTTTTTTTTCCTTTTTAAAAAAAGTCAAACAATACTAAAGTAGAATTGTATATATGAGATAGTAACAAAATCATAGTTAAAGTGCTCCAAGGCTTATGTCAGCTATCGTTCTTCTTTTCATACGTGTTAAAGAAAGTAAGGAGTCCAAGATTTTTGTTGGAATTCCGCTTTTTACTGGGTGCTGGTTTGGAGGAGGGGAAGGTTGAAGCTCTGGCTAACATCACATTCTTTCCCACATTCCTGACGTGGATTACATTTTAGGACTCAACTGTGGATTCACCACATCCCTAAAAATGGGGCAACGTTATAATTGTGCTGCTCCATGAGCTGACCCGGCACTCCTCGATCCAAGCCTTTGCCTAGCAGGTTACTTTGACAGTTGTTGGAACTGTTTGATAGTAACTTGTGAACAGTTTATGTTGATCCAGTCACTGCAGAGTTGTTCTTTTGAATGTATTGCATTACTTTGTTTGGAACTGTCAAGGAAGAAAACCTCTGAATGTAAGATATTCCTCAGGAAACACTTGAGAATTGCTAAGAAGCAATGCAAGAACAGAAAGTCCAGCAAACACATGAGATCAAAAAAAAAGTTAAAGGCCACGAAAGACACATTGTCTCAGAAGAGGTGGTTATTTGCAGGAGCAAAGCTAAGGTACAAGCATTTGCTGGGAAATGCGAAGGCAGGTAAGCCTGCCTCAGTTGCCATCCAGTGATGGCAAATAGTTAGGGGAAGTATTCAGCTGGATTACTATATGCATTCTCGTGACTTATTTGTTCTTAATGCAGAATAAACTGTTCTATGATTTGTGAAGTCTGAAGAAGCGATAAATTCTTCAAATTCTTTTGAGAAGGAGAAAAAACAACGGAGTGCGGCACGTTAAATGATCAAATAGGGCACCCGAAGGCTCAGAGGCACGGTGGCAAAGTGAGGGCCTGTGAGGGCACCCAGGTCCAGGGACTCCTGCCTCTATCCCAGCTCGACGTCAGGGAGAGAGCGGGATGCGCGCTGCCCTCCTGCATGTGTACTGTCTCCCCTGGCTAGGCAAGACGTATGTGCGGACGGGACGAAAGCCTTGGTAGGATGCAACCTGAAGAGCAGTGGGGGCAGGAGCCTGATGTTTGCTGTGAGACGTGCCAGCAGCTTGGTCTGCGCAGAGCCAGAGAGGTGGCTGTGGCGATGGGGGTGCAGCTAGCCCTGCAGTCATGGTCCCAGCTCTCTCCCTCTCCTGTCTGTGGGCATACTGACGTGGGAAAAGGAAGGGGCATTGTCATCTCGCTGAGGTAATTTAATTTTCACTCTACTACCTGCAATTTTATGGCTGGTCTAGGAAAGGCACACTGGCCTTTGATAGGGTTAGGATTGTATTAAAACTCCCCTGTTCTGTGAATCGTAATCATTCCAAATTGCTCTCACCGAAGAGACAGCTTAAGCATCTGAGATTTAGTATATGTGAAATAAAGACGAATCCTGCCGGTTGTCAGTAAAGCATTTTCACCCTTCTCATAAGCGCAGCTAACTTGGACCGTCTTTTGTTTTTCTAAACCCGAGAAGCCGATTTTGCTCTACAGAACATTTTCAGTAGTTCCAAATATTAATTCCTGTTACTGTTTATGAACATAGGGTATTAATTTTTCCTTGCTCAAAGGTTAAAACACAGAATCGTTTTGAGACACGAGGGTGCGGGGGGATCTCACACCTTCACAAGAGAAGCTCTCCGCTGTGGTTTGCATGCTGGACATGTTTGCTGCGCTGCCTTCTGCGCTGGGATGCTACAAAGCACAATGGAAGCATTTATAAAACTTTTTATTGACTAAGGACTGGACAGTAGCATATGGGAACATCAACAATTGCTAACTGATCATGAAATAAAGAAATTCCAGTATTCTAGTGTTATAAAAAGAAGGGGGGAAAAGAAGTCATTCAGAACTTAGTCATATTGGTTCAGCTGTTGTAACCAAAGACTGATAAGATAATAGAGGTCTTTGTGGCTGTTTTCTACTGAAATGCTTTATCTTTATGATGCACTTGGGGCCCTTTAGAGTGGAAAGCTTTTTAAACTGCTGTTGGAGTTGGAACTCAAATTAGATGCTATTGCAAAGGCAAGGGGGCTCCTTAGTCAGGCAGCCCTCACAAAGTGACTTTTATCTCCGAAGCCTTTCCATTAGATTCTTACTTTCTTCTGTTTTCCGTGTTTATTTTTGTTGACTTTTGCTGCCCTATTTTGTGGCATTTAAAAGGTGACCCAATCAAAAAAGGGTAAATGCTAAATGCTGGGCAGAGCCTGTGAAGTAGAGACATCACAGCCTATCTGATGTGTGCTGCAGGCTGCCGTGTTAGACAGAATGGTTTAACCAGGTTATCTCTGGGCAGCTAAGATCAAATACACATTCTTTTATGTCTAGCATTATGTTTTTCTTTCTTTTCAAACAATGTCCATTAAAAAAAAAAAAGGGAACTAACAGAGGAATGGATTCATAAAGGCTTTTTTTTTTTTTTTTTAAATGCTGAAATTGCTTAACTTGATTCAAAATAATTCAAACAATAATCAAAAATTGCTTTGGTTGATGAGACTGTGGAACTGCAGTTACGTGATTTAAAGCCCTTCCTACTTTCTGGCAAAGTCCACACTTTCTTGCATTACTGTCTCTTGATTTCATGAAAGTCACACTATGTGTTTATTCTAAGAACATAACAGGAGTAATCATTTGTGATTTATTAATTTGTATTTCCTGTAAGCATGTGGGGCAAAAGGTAGTTTAGATGCAATGCATAAACAAGGATGATATTTGTCATGGTTTACTCTAATCACAGAATTCAAGAGAACCAATAATACTTTGCAGCTGTGTAGAGATTCCATGCAAAGATCTCAAAGCACTTCAGAAGCATTAACTAACCAGGCATAAAACCTCTGATTGGTAGTGTTTTACTTGGTGTTCACCTTGGGAAACTAAGGCAAGCACATTCAAGAACCCACAGTAATTTAGTGTCAGGGCTAAGAATCCTACTTCAGCAAGCCTTGGCTCATGCCTATAAATTTTTGGCTTATTTATGACTCCAGTATTTTGTCTTTTATTCACTTGATAGAATATGTGGTTTTATCTTGCTTGCTTTTGCTGAGTGTCAAAGAGATTAGTTTAAATTATACTAGGTAAGTCTAGAAGTCTATTTTTTCTTATTCCTGCTTATTTTTTTCCCTTACCAGCAGCTATTACTCTGCCTCTATCTCATGACAACTTGCCACAAGGACAGTTTCAAATTTAACATTGAAAAGCCTCCTGTGCTTGTTGACATGCACCTACATGTGTGTATAGACTGAATATGTAGTAAGAGGTGTCAGAAGTGTGTTAAAGTGGTAAACCACAGATTGGTAGGAACTATAGTTATAGTACGTACCTATACCTACAGGATACTAGATTTTTAATCTTTTTTGCAACCCTTAAAGAAATCTAGGTAGATAAAATGCAAGATGATGTTTATAATTTTTATTAAATGCATTTCATTCTAAGATATACAACAATCTTTTTATTATTTTGTGTACCAGAAGTCATGTAGTATTGTGATCAGTTTTAAAAGGTAGTTTTTTGCCACAAGCAGAATTCTTTCTAAATGTACTTTTAGACCACAAGTTGAACTCTCCTCTCTCTTTCAGCAGATTTATAGCTACTTTTTATTTTCTCACTCCTGGTTAGATTGACCTATGACCAGAATTTCTCAAAAGTTCTCTTTGATGCCTTAGTTCTGTTCAGTCAGACCATTTTATCTCAATTTGTGCTCAAATCCATACAAAAATAAAGGGTAAAACAATAAGCACACATGGAAAAATTAAATAATTGCTGCAATCAAATTATTTTTTAGCTTGTGATTATAATCACAAAGGCAAGAATATATAACCAAAGGACAATTAATAACTATTTTTTCTGAACTTTTGATAACACTAGCTGTTACATTTTCATTTTAAAAATAAGTCCTTAAACACTATTGACTTCCCACCAATACTCAAAATTTAAATACTGCTGGTAAAGGGAGTCAATGGATCAAATTCAGTATATCTGAAGTCACTGAAATAAAGGCCCCTAAGAAAAATGTGTCAATTTTAAAGGTCTTTCCTAACTGAAGACCATTTTGTGATAGAGCCAAAGGTTAATAAAATCAGTAGTGAATGTTGCAATTTTACAGATAAGCTATTCACAACAAGTGTAGTTACTTGAATAAAAAGCTAATTCAGTTCTAAAATGCCACATGCAGTAGTAGTGAATAGCTGCTTTTAGGTGCTTTCTGGAGGAGGATAAAATACAGAATCACAGCACTCTTCTTTTCCAGCATCCCTGGCTGCCTGTAAATTGCTGTGAATGGGACTGTAGGCTGACAGGCTCTATTAAGACAAACTGCCTTTCTCATCGGAGAGATAAAATAAATCAGGTGTTTAGTCAAATTAAAATACTTCAGATGGAGCAGGCCCTGGGGAGCACTGATCCACCTGACAAATCTGAAAGAAACTCAAGACAGATGTGTTTTGGGGATAAGGAAGACCCCATAGAAAAAAAAAAAAAAAAAAAAGCACTCCTGTCTTTGGAGTAAGAGAATAGGATTAGAACAGAGTGTGAGCTGTGATATATAATATTTTATGGAAGCTGGCATATTTATTGTATATTTTTACTGAGTTTTTTGTTTTATCTCTTTTTATGGCAAATACATTTTACAGATAGCTATATTTTTATTATTTATAGATATTTTTAGTCAGCAGAAGAAGTTTATTTACTGGTAATGAGTTTAGGAATCTCATTGCTTGCTGTAGTAAGTGGATGCAAAACAGATGATGATGGCACACAGCTACTGATGACCTCTCTTGGCCCAGCCAGATCAGCTCAATCTGGTCTGCATTCTGAGCAAGTTGTTTTTTATTGGTATTTAAACTGTAAAATAATGGTTGGGATTTTCCACTCTACAATTAAATTATAACTCCCCCCCCACTGTGTGTACAACAACATTCTGCATCTTAAGCTTTTTCTTGTCTTGAGCAGTGTTTGGTTAGGTGTCTTGCAGCTTCATGGAGGTCTTGTTATTTTCCAGGAGCACAGTGTACATTTGTGGTCATCAGTTCTATTCTGCTGTTGGATTACATAGCACAGTACAAATTAAAGAGTAGAGTACTTTAAATGGGGTCATTCATTTCAGATATATTTCTCTGGGGGGAAAAAGGAAAGAAAAACAATTACTATGAATTCCTGAATAAGAACAGTATTTCTGCCTGCTATTGTATAAAATTCAGAAAAAAAAGAAAAAAGACCTTGTAAGTTTGCTGCAACTATATCAAATGGTTCTAACTTAACATGACAAAAGAACCAAATTTTGTAGCCTTAGCAGTCACTCTTTGTGGTAGCTTTCTACTCATATTACGAAGCAAGTACAAAGTATACAGAATAATATGGAAATGGAGCAGGAGATTAATATCTGCTTTGGGTGTGTAAAATATTTTATGACTGTAAGATCAGGGCCCTGCATTACAATGCCAAAGCTGCTTGACAGATGTGAAAGTCTCAAGCTGTGGTTTCCCAGGTGGCAGTGCATGGCAATAAGTATCATTTGAGGCAGCAGGTTGCTTCCCATTGGCTTTCTAAAATAGATGGAGTGGTTGGTCTCTTCTAGTCACAACGGGCAAGGGAGATTTTCTTTGGCAGAACAGCATTTTATCCGCGAAAAAGAATTTCAGTGTACAATAACATATGCAAAAGCACCTAAGTAACCTTTGATCCATGATGCAAAATCTTCAAGACTGAATAATACAGTTTAAGAGGGTTAAGGTAAGTCTATATTGAAGTTGTAGATAATTGAACTGGTATCAACAGTGTGGAGCTCAATACAAGCTAATGGATCCTGGCAAGGCAGTACCTTCAGTGCAGTCATTTTTCTGGCCACATACCTGTCTAAGCTTACTTTCAAAAATCTTTTTTTTTTATTGTTTTGAAACACCTTTTTTGCGCAGAACTCGCTTACTGCTTCAGTTGTGCATCTCACGCTAAGGTTTTGCAATGAGTTGGTCTGAATATTAGAGCGTCCTTTAGCTTTAACTTTATGCATCCATCATACTGCTTGTGACTAAGAAAATTGCTAACAATTTCTAAAACCTCTATTACAGCAGAAGTTATTCATTTTCCTTTGTCCGGAGGCCTGTGTCACATGTATACTGAATTAAGATTTGGCATTACAGGATACTGAAACACCAGTTTGTTGCAGACTCTTTTAAAACTAAGATAGTTAATAGTGGCTAAGAAATTGGATATTTTCAGTACTGTATGTTGTTAAATGCAGTTAAGAGATGTACAGGAAAAAAGGTACCCTTTGTTTCTGGGAGTTTGCTTTGTTTGGAGTGAATGACTTCAGCCATGCAGTTTCTTTTTCCATTGAAAGCAACTATAGACAGATATTTTCTTGTATGCTGCTTTTGCAAATAAAATTCTGTTTAATGTTGGTCCCATCATAGCACAATGTAAGTAGTGGAGCATCTTAGGTTTGTGATGTGCTTGGCAGGAGTCTGTTTTGCCTTCCCTCTCCTTATGAAACCTGTCAACCTCTTTCTTCTCTTCCCTAGAAGATATCCATCTTACTCCTGGGAAGAAGGTGGAGTCATAATTTTGGTGACAGTTTCTCCATTCCCTCCCAGGTCCTGTTCCTCACACATTTTCTTCCTCTTCAAAAGTCCCGTGACAGCTTTACCACAGTCCTCTATTGTGAATGGAGGAAAGGAAGGGGGCGAATACCCTCCCTTTTCTGCCACTTCTCATATCATTGTGGCAGATTAGAGACTGGACTAATTCTTGATTTGGTTCACATCTTTTCTAAGGCTCAGTTTTCCACTACAGCATAAAGTTACTTCATTTATCCCATTCCAACTGTAAACCTCTTTCAGATGCTCTTCCAGTACTCCTGAACTGCTACCTTACTGTACTTATATTACGTCTTACAGACCTGTGGGTCTGAGATACTCACACAAGGAAATGCAGCGTATGGCTCAAATATAGGAGCTGACATTGCTGTTTGTGACAGAGTAATATCTTCATACATAAGCTAAGATATTTTTGGATTTATTTGCAAAAGTACTCTCTATTTAGGAGACCCATGCAATTTGCCCATAAACAGACCATTAAGCATCATTAGTGCAAAGAATAAATGTACCGTAGTTTCATATTAATTAAGTCCTCTCTGTAGAGTAAACTTTGAAAGTTAAATGAAAATTTTTAAGCCATTTTCTCAGGTTAGCCATTTCTCTTAGGGACAAATAGAGCTCATTTTTAGTAGGCATTCCATAACCAAAGTTTACGTTCACCGAGATGACCTACCAGATATATGGGTATTTTAGAGAAATGATCAATAAACTATTAAACTGCTTCCTCCACTGAACAGCATTTTTTTTTAGCATCTTTACATACTTGGGGAAAAAAACAACAAAATATTTAAAGTGAAGGAAAATTATGTCTAATCAACTGTGAATGTATTTATCACACTGGGCAGATTTAGATGGAAAAGATATTGGGATTTGTACATTGTGCATCATTAATTAATCCTGTCAGAAAGAAAGAAATACTCTATATCTTTTTTTTTTCTGCTCCAATTTTTGTTATATCCTCCACTGCTTAGAGCACAGCAAAGCTATGTGTTAGATTCTTTTGGGATCTTTTGTTAATAAAATATATATTCAAGCTGCCACTTGAAATAAGCATGTAGGTGATTCAGCCTTCTTTTTTGGTGAATATTGCTTGGTAACTATTGTCTATCTCGTATTTACAGTACATCTTTCCTGCACATTTAGGTACACCAGAAAGCCTGGCAGAAAAAGAGCGACAGCTCTCTACTATGATCACCCAGCTGATCAGCTTACGGGAGCAGCTCCTGGCTGCCCATGATGAACAGAAAAAGCTGGCAGCCTCACAAATTGAAAAGCAACGGCAGCAAATGGACCTTGCTCGCCAACAGCAAGAACAGGTGAGGCTCCAAGAAAGAAACCTGTGCAAATGTTTCATGCAGAATGCTTATCATAAACACTGTTCTGCTTGGTGTTTCCTTTCATCTTTTTTGTTATAAGAGCTTAAATACCTTAAGAAATTACATCTTTTTCCAGAAGGAGAAAATATTATAAGACCCTCAGAAAAAAAGTGGGTGTGGACATTCAAATCACTTCTTTCCTAGAATAAATGGCATTTGATAGATTTCACAGTTTGTGCTTCTTACACTGAGATGCAGTTTTGGGAGTTACAAATAAGCCAGAGTATAACCATTACTTAACTTTTTCTCTTTTTGAAAAGAAAATAATTGAACAGAAAACCTTAAGCATCCCCAAACCTTCAAATATCTTCTACAAGTAAGGTTTGATTTGTTTGTTTGTGTTATAGGGTTTTTTGTTGTTGTTGTTGTTTTTTAAGATGCAGTTGTCCAAAGAGCTGTCCTTTTCTCAGTGTACAAAAGTGTAACAACAGTGATCTCATACACTAGTCCCCTAGGCATTAGTCAAACGGATCCAAATTAATGTGTGGTTTTTAGGAATCTGACATTATTACTAGAATTATCTTTTCAGTTAAACGTATTTTATGGAATATATACAGCAATATATGCTCTGTTGATTTTAATGAGTTGTGACGTCTGGTATTTTATGTGCTTGAGTATTTGCCCACATGTAGGAATATGGACTCATCCCCTAATGGAAAATAACATAAAGGAACACTGTAAAAAATCAGAAGTTAGAATGTCATTTAGCCATCCAGAGATGACACAGTAATTAACTATTGACACTTGTGAATAAGCTAGCACAAATTAATCTTGACACATTTGCAGACGAGTGATATCTTACAGTGAACACTTTGTAATTATATTTCAAAATGAAAATTAAATGACACTTAAAACTAGGTTGTCATGCTCAATGAAGCGAGTATGTAGCTCAACGGATAGGCAAATAAAATTCAGAATTTGAGCCACATGGTGCTTGTGTACCCTACTTTACTGTGTCAAGCCTATACATCAAGACTATGCTATGGTAATTGCATTGCGGGGTATTAAATACATTTTCTGTCACAGTACTGTTTCATCTAAGAGGAACCATTGACATTAGATGCTTCATTGTGTATTTCTGGTTTTCATCAAGAAATGCCCATTCAGATGGTACTGTATTGTACATACACATACAAAAAACTGTTCACAAGCAGTCTGAACTCGGCAGATCAGTGCCTTTGCACATGTACCAAAGATGTCACCCTTGCCTTGGCTATAGCTTACCAGGTTAAGTAGCATCCAGGTCACCAGCAGCTCCAAACAATTCTGCGCATCGGATACTGTGTATCTGTGAAAAAAGATACAGGACTCACAAAAAATGACCCATGATGCAGCTCCATGCTGTGTCCAATTTCAATGTGAAATGACAAATAATTACTTTCTGAAGCTGAATATCATGATAATCTGTCTATTACCTTCACTGAGATTTTAGCAGCAGGGACAATGTGGACATAAACCCGACAGAGCTTATCTTTAGTGACAAGCGCTACACTTCTAAGATGGAATAGCACAATTGGTGCGTTACTCATTAAAAATAGTAACTTAAGAACTCATGTAGGTTTTAAAAGATTACCTGTAGCACAGTTACCCTTAGAGTTGCTTTTCCAAGTGTAGACACTACTGCTGACCACTGATCTGACAATAGATGACCTGAGGTCCTAGGAGCTGCCCGTAGGTCACTTGGGCACACAGGCTGCTAGTTCTGCTTGAACTGCCTTTTTCACTAGCAGACTAGGACCTGCTTCTTCAGTCTTCATTCACCATATTTTCATTGACTTTACGGGGAGATTTATCCAGAAATATTTGAATACCAGTCTCATAAAGTGAGCTTGATCCCTGTTACAAGCATCAGTGTAGGGAGCTATGATAGATGCTTGTTTCCTTTTCTGTGTGGCACTTGGCCTTGATCCAACCCCAGAATCACATAGACCTCAATTTGTCTCTTTGAGGCCGTATGCAAGACTTCAAATATGTATGGATTTTGTGTTGATCTCCTATACAAAACTGAATTTTAACTGTAGCAGTGAAATAAAAGACAAAGCTATTTCCAAGTGACAAAGTGAGGGATTAAGGAAATGACAGATTTGATCTCTGTGTGTGCACAATTACAAGCTGTTAACATGCAACTGCAGATTCCTTAGGAGTTAATCCGAACAGTTTTCACTAAAACTATGTGATCGTTTACTGTTTACTTCCAAATCAACCTTGCTACATTTCTGTGATTTTTTTATCATAAAAGCATTTTACTTAACTTTCTCTGTTTGTAACAGAGAGAGTAAGTGTGTCGGAAGATGGTGGGGAAGGAGTCCAGGAGGGTTTTTGGCAAAACCGAAAGAGTGGACTTGAGTGACCAAGCTACCTTTGTCACCAACTTCTTGCTGGCTTATGTGGTGCCTCTGCTGTAGATAAATATTTATAGGAGGGGAAATTATACTTAAGAAATGAAGGTAGCAGAACACTGCTGAGGCTGGGGTTTCCAGGAAACGCAGATCTTGTCCTTGTTTCAGGCTGCTGCACAGTTACCCTTCTAAAGCAGAAGTCCAGTTGTTCCCCCAGCTCCCTGCAGCTTCTTCCCCGTGGCTGCAGTCCCTGTTACCTATTGCAGGGAGCAGCTCTGTGGTCTGAGGGCAGCACCCTATACCCCTTCTGCTCTTGCATGCTGATTTTGGATGGTTTGTGGGAATTGGGGAGAGGGAGTGTCTGGAGCAGATTCTCTCTGGTTAGCCTCAGCGCTCCCTGCCCTGAGCACTTGCTTATCTCCATCTATGTTAAAGAAGGGATATAGTGAACCTTTACCCTGCAGATCCTTTACTGAACCTACCAAATGAGGGTAAGAATATCTACATATTTCATAGGGTTGTGTTGAAGGTGAGTTACTGAGCATTACTCCATTTATGCAGAATGAGACTCTACTTCCTTGAGGAGTTCCAAGAAAGACTTTGAGATTTACAAGAGACGTACTGTGCTGCTCATTGTGAGTGAAGGTAGAGAAGCTTGCCCTAGGAGCTTGTGCTGAATAGTGAAACATCTATAAATACTAGCTAAGGCTCCAGTTCAGCAAAGCAGGAAAATGTGTCTTTAACCTTAAGCACCTGAGTAATCCCATCCCCATTCAGCAAAGCACTTAATTTTAAGCATGTGTTTCATTCCCATTGTAGCTAACAGTAATGCATCATAGTCAAAGATCACCACAGGCTTAAATGCTTTGTTGAATAGTGATGAGATTATTCACGTGCACACAGCTAAACCCGTGTTTCTATGCTTTGCAGAATTGAGGCCTAAGTGCTTAAAATACATATTCCTTACTGGCTAACTAGATTTTTATGTTGCATTTAAATTTAAAATGTTTGTCACATATATAGATACCTCTAAACTATCCTTAATTTTTTTAAAAAATAAATGATGTTTAATAAAATATAATAAAGAATAACTAATAAGATGTTTTTCATTCATAATATTGAAGTTTCAATATTACTGTTTTAATTTAATGGAAATTTTATTTCTAATAGATTGCAAGACAACAGCAGCAACTTCTGCAACAGCAGCACAAAATCAATCTACTGCAGCAGCAAATTCAGGTCAGTGTGTTTTATTGCTCTCTTCTGATTATACTTAAATTCCATTTATGGAGAGAGAAGGGTCTAAAATAAAGCAGCCATATGCTTTACTAACAAGCCTCAGTAAAGATGCTTCTTATGGAGGGTCTTTGTGTCTTAGAAAATTACTGTCAAACATCTTTTTTGTGGAAAGAGCTTTTGTTTACTAAGCAGAGTTTTCTTAGGAAAGTTAGGAACTCTTTCTTAAATCTTGTCATTTAATCCTGAAATCTGCAATCAGTTTGACTTGTATTGTGTGAAGTAAAAGCACGGTTTCAATCATTGTTTATAGGATTCCTTATTCTACAAAGGCAAAATTGGCTTCATAAGAAGTTTAGAAGAATGTTTTCCATTTCATTAACTAAAGCAAACAGCTATAGAATAGGATGATAGACATTGAGACAGTACTAAGTCCCTGGGACCAGTCTGCTCATGTACAAAGAACCACAGGTATATGTGTCCAATGTACCTTCGGAGTAACTGTACCTTTGTGGATCTGGGAGGGTTCTGGAGGTATTCAGTTATCTGTACTTGTATTCAAAACCTGGTTTAATTTTGCACAAATATATGCCAGTAGGGAATGACATGGACGTAAGAAGCATTGCTGAGTGACTGTATTACCTTCTCTGCTTTCCACTTTGAAAACATTTCCATGGGCCTGTTCTTTGATTTAAGTATTTCTGTTTGGTCTGACAGATGATTGTGCTGCCAGTAATTTCTTACAAGTTTGGACTATCAGGTTTTTTTCCTTAATCAGCTGATTGCTATGTTACTAGATGCCAAAACTGAAGTTTTTCCTTCCCTCATCCCAAAGGAATGCTTGTAAATGCTTTTGCAAATATTGTAATGCTGTTTCAGTTACACTTTAAGGAGTTTAATTAACATATATAAATGCATTGATACCTGGGATGGGAGAGACAATTGAATTTTAAAGCACCATTATTGTCATAGCGTATTGGAGGACTGCATGATCATATTAGGTGTACATAAAGGGTGGAAGAGGAAAAAAACCACCAACTTTTCTAAGTATTATTTGCAAGTCTGGCTTCAGAAAACAAAGCATCATATAAAAAAGTCTTTTCTTGGCATAAAAACAAAGACTGAAACATAGCCGAGTTTGCTAAACAGAACAGTTCTTTGCATGAGAAATTTCTGATTTTTTAAACATGTTTATAAATTAGGATACAGAAAGAGGAATCATGACCAGGTAATTTTTGTTCCTATTTGGAGAATGTGTGTATGTTTTATTGGGAAGTATCCTGCTCCATAGTAAAAAGTTTAAAGGTACTTTATGTTTCAGTTCACTCACTACTTTCCAGTAACTTTACCTTTCCACTGACTCCAGGGAAACACGGTCTTAGAACAGGGTGCAGGTTCATTTTCTTTTCACTCACAATTTCCATCTTGCATAGTGCTGAACCCTCCACAAGTTTTCTTTTCCATCCTTTCTTAAATGTAGATGCAAAGAAGTGTTTTAATGATTGTTCTGTTCATGAGAGCTAAATTATTTCTTGGTGATCCTTCTCTATGGTTGTTTCAAAATTCTTGCCAATTAAGTTCCTCTTATTCCATATTTCCTCAGTAGTTTGGCGTCTTTACCTTATGTTTACATGAATCTAATCAGTGTATTTGAGGCAGTGAGGACTGTGTCCTATCGCAGCTTGTTAGCCACATTGGTAGTGGGCATCTCATTGCCCAAGCAACATTGTAGACTGCAGTATGAAACACTAGGCATGTTGGGCAGATGCCATCTCAAACATACATTGATCTTAGGAGGAGATTACCGAAAAAAAATTTGTTAGGAGATTGTTTCTTAGGCTAAACACCAGCTTACATAGCTCATTTGCTTGTGAGCCAAGTGGTTGTTCTTTGTTTATTTGTTCTTTCTTAATTCTGTGGCAGGTTTGCTAGCCAGGAGTTGCTTGGGAGAGAAGTTAGTTGCTCCGTCACTTCTGCAGTTCGCAATAGGTTTGTTGCTATTGAGTTGATTGCAAGTGTTAGTTTGTTGAGACCTGTAGCTCCCTGAGGGCTATAGGTGGGATGGAGGCAAACCAGGAGGCAGGCGAGAGATACAGTGCTGTGCCTGTTCTCCCAGGTCCCCTCCCAGCATCTTCGCAGGAAACCTCAGTACCGACACTGAAGTCGTGCTGGTGACTCTGGGTGGAATTTATCATACAAAAAGTAGCTAACTGCAGTGTAGACTCTGTCTCAATTAATTATCCAGATTGTTTTTATAGTGAACAGGGAGAAGCAGAGTGAATAGTTTTAGGATGCAATTCATCTTGTCCTAAAGTAGGCATTTAAAATATGTCAGATGAATTGTTCCCCAAAATGGCTGTTTCTCTCCATTAACTATAAAGGATAGGGAAGCCGATGCCTATAACATAGAGATCTGAAGTGAGATGAGGTGAATCACGCTCTCCGTGGCTTGAGGGGAAAAAACAAATTTCCAATAAATATTTACATTCTCAGTTTAGTTTTTGGGTTTGGTAAAATTTTGAACTGTGTCCCAAATAACTTACTTGATTTTATTCAGAAGGTGCATTTGTTTAAAGACACTCTTGAGCAACCCCTTCTCAGGAAACAGTGATTACTTATATAAAATGGTATGGATCCTTCTCTGTGCTTTGTATGCATGGAAAAACAATAGTATTCTTCCCTGCCCCTCCCATTTTGAGAAGATTACAAAATATAAGCAGCACAGGTGCCAGTTCCATCTGGGCATGGGCCTATTCATGGCACTGCTGCTTTAAATAAGTAGAGTATGTTCTCCAGGATGCAGGAGTGGGGCATTGCTGATGCAACATTTTCATCACATGAGACATACACAGTGTACCACTGTCATCTGCTGAGCTACGGTATCAATTATTAAACAATAATTTCTGTGAATAAGTGCATCCAGTAACCATTTAAACAATTAGAAATGACTTTAGATAAGGCTTACAAGACTTCTGTCAACCACATATAAAAGTGGAAATAATCCATATTAAATAAAACACATCTTTCCCTGGATACCTACTGGGTTAATTTACTGAGAATTTTCATTATTTGGTATTTATTATTTCCATTATGTTGTATATTATTTATTTATTTAATCATTTTCACACCTTATTTAATCTAGTTGTGTGTTTTGTTTTGTTTTTAAACCATTTACGGGAGCACCTTACTCCAAACTTGTTATACATCCAAAACTTTGTCAACGATCTATGAGCAAAGAGGACATTAGCTAGGCTAAACATATGGAAACAACATAGGTATTTCAAGAGTACTGATGTCATTAAAGATTCTGCATAATTGTCTCATGTTTTCGAAGTGAAGTCAATGTTACTTTCAGGGTGTGCATGTTGGGGAAAGCAGTTTTGTCTGTTGGATAAAAGGAGGAGGAATCTGGAGTTGTTCTCAGTTCTGTCTCTGATTATCTGAAATTTGGCAAATTGTTTCCTGTTCCTTGATTCAAATAATCAAGACTATTTTGAGAATCTTAAATGAAAAATTTCAAGTAAATGCAGTGGATTATTACTTTTCAGCTCAAATGTTCATAATGCTCATAAACGCTGTTCTGCAGAGGAGCCCATAGAGATGGGAGGAAATCTAGTATGCCAAATTAAGTTCTTCATTCTGCAAAGGTGTGCAGAGAAATCATTGTTTTTAGTTGAAATAAGGTTTAGAAAATACTGTAGGGCAAGTAAGAGGTCATAGATCAGTCTCTAGGTTGATTCAGATTTTTTAAAAGAACTTTTTCTTTTTTAATAAGAAGTATTCGTTCTCAAAGTAAAAGAGACAAAATGAGACTATTTCAAGGACTATCTCTTAGCCTGTGCTGTGAAAGGGAAAACCTCTAGGGATATGGGAAAAAGCTGTTTAAGGGAGGAATCTAGGGGTACCTCATGAAGATAAGACTACACTGGAGAAGGGAAGGTTTGCATCTCTAGAACGGTTCCAACCTTGAGAACCCCCTGAAGCCCTGAAATCACTGTGAATTCAGTGCCTCGTTGCCAGAGTTCACTCCTTTCAGACTGAGGCTTGGGCACTGCCTCTGACCCCACCACGTCCAGCTGAGGAAGCAGTTGGATCCCACTGATGCTTGGAGCATGTTGCTCCAGGATTTCCCTATGTGGTGGGGGGATGCAAGGGATGAAAGTTTGAGGGTTTACCTCCTCTGGTGGGCAGGCTTCATTAGGGCAAGTCCTAAATTGTGACTGAAATCTTTAAAAGGGATACTGGCTGTTGAGCTTTTCTGAAAAACTTGCTATGGCTATTACAGGAAGGGCTGGTCCAAACTGCTTTCGTCCATTTTCCTTCACTTCATTCCTCTGTACCATGCTCAATGCCATTGCAGAGCATTTCTTTTTCTGTTTGAATCGGTATGATTTCCATCACATAGAAAAACTGGCTTCCTCTGCTCTCATAAGTATTCTGTTTTAATTCAGCCACTAGACACTATTCCTAATACTATTTTTTTTTCTAGTTTTAATCTATACATTCATGCTGATGTAGCTTCATATTAATGTTCTTGCATTTTGTTTCAGTCAAAAAGAGTGAACATGACTACTGCGATAGTAAACAAACAAAGGAACAGTAACATAAAAATTACAACTATTTAAACTGTCCTTGAATAGGAATCCTTTGAATCGTGTTTAAAACTTAAGAGGCTGAACCAATGAGTCTCTCTTCTTATCCATGATTAACTACTGACAATTCAGGTACCTGGTGAGCTGAATAAGGACTATCTCTTTATGTGAAGTACATGTCTAAAGATCAGGAATAATTACATTCCACATTAGCCTTCATGGCCTTCCTGCCCTGGTTAATTAATTTTTTGCTAGGATAATAATAGTAGAAATAGATTTAAAGATATGCTTCATCATTAAGTATGTAACTGACCTCCAATTTTAAGAGCCAAACCTTTCATTTATTGCCTTTTGGAGACAGGTTAAAGCTCCTTGCAGTCAGCTTGCTGAAAGTGCCCAGGCTGGAATCTAGTTATTGTCAGTTCAGTTACGCTCTCTGAGTTTGTCTCTCTTTGTAGACTGTATTTAGCATTGACAAGCAAAAAGCAATTGCAATGCTTCTGTTCTGGCACTAGGGAATATTCTCCCCCACCTTTTTTTTTCTTTTCTTTTTTTTCTTATTGATCATGAAACTGATCCCCTTCCAGCAAGCTCTGAACAGGACCAAATAAAGCCATCGAAAGCAATTTGATACTTCTATTGGCAGGATACGCAGATCAGATACTCCCTTGAAAGAGAGCGAGAGTTATAAACAAAGCTTAGAAGTCTAGGAATAGCCCCCAGCTTCAGCAAACCCTTAAAATATTTTGTAATTGTATCTTCAATCATGAATTAGCCAGGAAAAACAGACCTTTTTTGCCTTTATATTTCACTGCTCTACGCTGTTTTTAATTGCCCACAGGCACACTGTTGTGATCTTCTTTGGAAGTTTAAAACCAGGATAAAAATGCAAATCTAATTATTTCTTTTATCTAATCTAATTAACTTCTATAAGTAATGATAGATGCACTGTAGCCTGCATCAAACATTTTAATAATGATGTTTCTGGATTAAAGAATAGGTAAAACTACTGTAATTTATAAGCAGTCAAGATTATGGCAGTAGAAAATGTAAATTATTGTGGTGGCTTAATAAACTATAGCTGCAGTTTATTAATTTACAGTAGAAAGGATACATTTCCCTTAAATTCCCGTTTGCTCATGAATTGATTCCCAGCTGTCACTGATATCTTTTTTAAAAAAAAAAACAGTTCAGTATTAAAAAAAAAGTATGTCGAACTCCCTTCTGCAATGCAGTTATGTGCACATAGAAGAGAAAAATGCTGTTATGTGCCTGTAACTTGTAGATGGCTGGTAAATCATTGATTCAAATTCACAGAGCTCTGCCATAGGTGTGGCATCATAGCTTCTGTCCAGCTCATAACTCGCTTAGTGAAAATAGAAACTGAACCAACAGAGGAAAGACATATGCTAAACATCAAAGTCAAATGTTTCACATTTTATTTATTATTACATAGTGGCTTATTAATGAGTTCTAAAATCCTTATTTGATAATTACCCAAGCAAAAGGTCTATTACAAGCCAGATTTTTCCAACAAAAGCCAACTTTGTGGCTGGCTGGCTTGGAATTTTCTCTGTCAGCGGTGTGGGAAGAGAAGTGATGTGGGATCCTTACCTTCTCCAAGCAGCCCATGCTTTAATAAATATTCCGGCGATGCTCCCTATCCTTTATTCAGCTTCTTCCATACTAAAAATGCTTTGGCATGACAGCATAGCAGTGGCCCAAGGAAAAAGACACACTGTGCTAAAGGTGCACCCCTCCTGTGCTACTCTTAAGCTTCTGGTCTTGCACTTTGGTCCCCCATTTGCAAGGATCCTGCTAGCTGCTCTGCCCCTGAGGCCTTCAGCCACTGGAAACAAGATTTATCCTGGCAAAGCATAAAGTAGTTCTGGATTTGACTCTTAACACAATCCTTAAAACTGTATGCCGTCTTGAGGTGGGGGAGTAGGTTTTTAAAAATTTTTACTGACCTTCTAAGAGTTAAAAGAGCTTTCTTGTAGTTTTCTAATTCACTATATTTTTTTTTCTTTTGAATAGCTTTATTTCGCCTACCCGAGTCTAAACAAATTGTATTTAATGCAAAAATTAAGCCTTGTGTATCTCTTTCATATGACTTCTCTAATTATAGAGCAGTAAATGGTAGAATAGCATATGTTAGCAACATGAGCAGCAGTCTATGAAATGAGCTACAAGTTAATAAAATGATCTTGTGGTGGTGTTGGCCAAATGTTAGCACACATGTTTCGGAAAGTGATATTTCAACAGACTTGAAGAATAGGACTTTGGCACACGGGTGCCGAACATGATCTGGTGTGTGGAAATTAGTTAAACCAAAGTAAATGTCATTGTTTCTCAGGCTCATGTTGGTGCAGAAAATGATAGTAGCTGCCCTCCCACTTTCCCTCTCCCACGTCTGTTTCAAAATTGGAAATGAAGGCACGGGCATCCACACTCCCCAGCTCAAGTATTGCTGCTTCGTTCACCCGGGGCGTGCTGCACTGCAATCTCACCAGTGGCTTAAGGGCTTGTTCTCAGCCGTGCCTCTCTCAAAGCCAGGGGCTAAAATCTCATTGATTCTATTGAGCCCAAACACTCGTTCTACAGCCTTTGCTTACAGAAGGGCCTCAGATTTGAGTCCTGTTAATTTAGGGGCAGATTATAACCAGCTCCCAAATAACAGCAGAGGATCAAGCAAATATTTGCTGCGCACCTGTACTGCTGCCCAGGGGTCACTCTCAGCTGGTGGTCTGCCCATTGCAACCAAGCGTGGAGTGACGTGCCGTGGCAGCCTCAGTGCTTGCTGATCCAGACACCCTGGTCTAGCTCCCGAAGAGTTTGGCAGGGATTATGCCCCTCTGAAACCCTCTGGCGCTATTCCTCTGGTAGTACAGGTCTGCATCACCCTCTCTGTCAGTCTGCATAATGTAATATTTGCAATATTGCAAGATTTAGAATAATGCAATAATAACGCGGTATTTGCTCCAGCACAGAAAACCAGTTTCCTTCCTAAGTGGCATGTGTACAAACGAAAATGGATAACTGGGAGCAGAAATTGAGCCAACTGGCAGCTTACCAACAGGGCTGATCCTGTGAAGTCTTATTTTCTTGAGTAATACTTGCATAGCCAGTATTTGATGACTTGTATATCTAAGTGTTGCTCACATAAGTAGACTTTGTGGAATTGAGCACCTCATATGAGGAAGGACTTAGAATAATAGTAGTGTGGTTGGAATACCAAAGATACAAATGAGGCAGGGGTCTTAGGGGATGTAATTTGTTTTATTAGACAAACAGATGTTGTTGGAAAAAACAGGCAACCTTTTGGGCACACCAGCTTTTTTTTAAGTCTTACATCAGTGTTACATTGAAACATATCCCAGGACTGAGAGAAACTGCCTAAGATATTGGCCTTTCATTTCTAATTAGTTACTTTTTCAGTGATGATTTTTGTGATTGACAACCATGTGATGGCCAAGAGGAAAAACAATCAGGATTTGAATTAATTTTTTTTAACACCCCCCCCACCCATTTAACAGATTCATCAGGAGATAGGAAATAAAGAAAATAGTTAATAAATTTTAGTATTGATATGACTTGATTTATGGAGATACTCAGATATACAGGCAAGACTGGAATGTGATGATATCAGAGGTCAAAATTTCTGTCTGCAGAAGCAGGTATTTGGAGGAAAATGATGAAGTACAGTCCCATATAAAAAGGCCAAAAACATTTAGCAAATAAATTGTAAAGTACTTTTTGAAATCTCACAGTAAAATCTTAAATTTACCACATGGACGAAATCCTGACCTAAAGAATCAAAATGTGTTTTGGTTGTAATTGTGGAAATGCTCCAGAATGCAAGTATATTACTGAATCAATTTGAGCATAAAAGCTTATTTTGTATATATTTAATGTCATGATAACAAGGAGGAAGTAAGTGCATTGCTCTCTGAATGCATTCAGGAATTATGAATTCACATAAAGAAAGTAGTAGTTTGTGCAAACCAGTAAATGAACAAACCAGATGCTGTTTAACATTTGGTATACATTTGTTGGCATATATGTAAAAGTAAAGTGAATGAATATTTCTAATGTTCACTGTCTTATGCAACCAGCTAATCCAGACACTCGCAAAAATGTCAAAGCGTAGCTCTCAAGGAAAGGTGAATGGCCTTGCCTGGAATTTATCTACCTAAATTTAAAGTCACCTTTAAAGTAAACACAACTTGGTTTATACTGCAGTTTACATCCTATTTCCTTTTGTCTGTTACATTAGAAACCCCTCCCCAAATAATTCGATAATGTAGTGGCTTGTGTTGTATGCAAGACTTTGCTTGTTTGAAAGAACCGGTCTTTTATATAAATCTTGTATATATCATCTTCAGCAAGTTGGGCATTTGCACAGCTTGGGTAAATTATGTCTATATTGAGAATCTAAGAAGTTACACAGTATGCATTCCATACTTGAGGGATGGGAAATAAAAATTGATATACTGTGCGGCACATGATATAACACAGTGAAATATCTTTTAAATTCCAGAGGGATGCACTGACATCACCACACTTAATTCACATGCAGTAACTCCCACAAAATGTTATTAATTTTAAATTGAAGTTTGTAATCATTCAATAAAAAGAAAACAAATGATGTAAACAGTATACAATGGTGTATTATGAAATGCTGAATTCATCTTATTCACCCACTCAAAATGCCAGTATGTTAAGAAAATATTAAAGGATTAAATAATAAAAGCAAAGAAATTCACAGTTGATGGTGAAGTGTGAAATCCATCTTGAGACATATCACCGCCCCACAGTATGGAAGGGCACTTCTGAGTTAGGGAACTTTATTTTAAAGTAATGTATTAGTCATTTTTATTCTGTAAACAAGAGATTAACCAGTTGGAGGAACATATATTAGTTTAAAATCTAGATCAGGTAGATAAATGAGTAGTGTGGGTAGTTGCTACAGCTAACAAAATAAAGTTGATAGTGCAATGTATACCTAATGGCCTAAGCAAAGACTGAGGTTCCTTATTTGACAAAGCAATTTATATAATATAGAAACAAACTTTTCTCAGAGGAAGAGGTATGGCACTTGTTTTTTGCTCTGACAACGACTGATTTGTATGAAGAACTCTACTATCACATTTCTAGCTTTACCTTTTCCATCTCATTGAATTTTATCGGTGATATATTTTCAGGATACTCATGTCCTCTGTAACTGCATATCTGAGCGTCTCATAAGCTGAAGTGTATTATCCTCGGAACACTCTTTTGAGCAGAATAAAAAGCATATAGATATTTGGGGGCAACTAATTTTAGATATCTAATTTGGGTGACTGAATTAGGACATTTGGCTCCATATATAAAGTAGTCCAGGTGCTGTGAATTACCTTCTGTTGATTAGACAACGAGGTTCCTAATTTAAGCACCTAAGTTAAATTTCCTAAGTGACTTGATCCAGTTCTTACATGAAAGTTGACTGACCTGAAATCTGTGGTTTCAGAATTCATAGGGTGGTTCACTTATGTCTTGGTTGTCTTTTCTACCGTGACTTTCTGTCAACTTATCACTTGCCTTAATTTACTTGGATGGAGCTTTTAGCCAGAGTGAATCCACTTCAGTCAGACAGAGAAATATTTGTTAATTCCTTTCACCCACTCTTCTGCCTCAGTGAAAACCATTTCTGCTAGCTTGAGTCTCCCATGTGGTCGAGCTGCTGACCACATATAGCCGTTGTCATACAGGAAGAGGCAAGTGGAGAGACTACCCTCTCTGAAGAAGTGTGTAGTTTCCCAAATTACGTATCTTCCTTACAGGTATGGAGCAACTTCCATGGCTGTGAAACATCCTTTGAACTGTGGCTTACTGTGGAGAGGAAAAATTTTTTTGTTCCAAGAATGCCTAGATTTCTTGACGGTCTTTCACACATTTTGTAGGGCATTCAAAAGACTTATGTGAAACAGCCATTAAATAATGTTTTTTATTTAATCAAAATGGCTGCTTCTAAACTGAGACCTTGCATGCCACATTTTCGACCAGAATATATTTTTACGGCCAAGTTATAAACATTTGAAAAAGGGGGCTTATAATGGAAAGGTTGACACAACATTAATTTTAGTGTTGTAAACGCAATGGTATAATTTTGGAAAAAAGCCTTTATAGCTCTGCTAAGATATTAATTGCAGGAAATTACAGCATATCCTATTAAAGTATTATGTCAGTGGCATATATAGCATATAACACCTTTGCATATTCTCCCTTGTTTTCACGGCAACGTTTTGCATTTTGATCTGTAAAGAGTAGGTGGATAAAGTGGCTCAGAGTTTCTGATCATTTTTGCTCAAGGGGAAAACACCAGCCTGGGTAATGCTTGCTTATGGCCAACTCCAGAAACAGGTCTTCTGTCAACCGGGTAAAACCAATATGGGTATTGAGGAACGAACCAAATTCTGATGAAATGAAAATCTTTCCTTTGTTTTGTGACTTTTGCACCAGGGGTTTGAATTTGGACCCAATCCTTACTGACACAAATTAGGTTTAGTCAGACTCTTTCCAGAATGACAACTACTTTTATGACCAACTTATTTTTACTGATAAGGGCTTAGTTTTAATTTGCTTATACTTACAGAATAATTGCTGACTGTTACAACCGCACAGCAGACCCAGTCTCTTACCATTTTGATTTCTGTTCAGTTAATTATTCAGAAATGCTTTTTGTGTATATATGGTGGAGGAGAAGCTGTAGATCCCTATTAAGTTGAACAATGTAAATATATGCATTGCATTGTACAGCTTTTTATTCCTAAGGAATAGGTTATTTATTGCATTTCTGCACTTTTAGGATTGCAGGGGCATGATATAATAGTATCATGTTTTCTTTACAGGAATTTGTTCTTAGAAGTTAATTATTTGTTAATATCTTGGTTTTAATATACACTGAATTGTAGCCTTTGAGTATAGGCTAACGTTGGACATTTTTTAACTGTGGTTGCTATTTTTAACTAGGAATAACTACTATTACAATAGTTTCTTCTCCCTGTCAGATCTTTCAGGACAAGGGGCCACATCTCTGTATTTGTGAAACACCTCATACTGAGGTCATGATCCTGTCAGGCACTTTGCATTGCTACACTGACACAAATTTGCAGTGAAAAATATCAATAATACCAACATGCAGGGTTTTTTAAAATATATAAATGGGACCTGGAGTCTTGATATCTTATCTCTTTTCCCCTCTGACCGTGGTGGAGCATGCACAATTCTTTACACAAAAAAAGTCATGACTGTTTTACAGTAGACGAGTTTTTAACAAGATGGGAGAAAAGGCCTTCTCAAAGACCCTGGTGATATGCAAGTTCGTTGGACCGTTGATGTTTCCCATTAATTGCAAGGCTTTAGCATATAACCATCGACTATATCTGGTTTTACTTATCAAATCCAGAACTGCTTTTTCTCTGCCTGCTGAGCAGGGAAAACTCCATGCTGTACCAGTTTCTTTTTACTTGCGGCTCCCAGTATCATCAGGATTAAAGCTGTCAGAACAGTCAGCCCTCTTTACTTTGTGGTTTTAAATACAAAGCGTAATATTGTTGCTTGAGAAATGGCATGCTTTCAATGTGTTAGTTAAAAATTGCCGAGTGGACAAAACAAAAAAAATCACTGTTAATAGCAGGCATTGAAACATTGCTTTCACCGTTTTGGAGAAGGAAGATACAACTCTGCACTTTAATTTGTTTTTATTCTACACCACTAACTTATCTTCATTGGCTTAATCCTACACTCAAATATAAGGAAAAACTCATGCTCAACTTAGTGAGAGTTTTGCTTCATTAAATGCGGTGCAGGGTGCCATTTCCTCAGCTGGTGTCGTTCATTTTCTCTCCACTTATGTCAGCCTAATACTAGAAGTACAGAATTAGGCCCTCTTTTTAAAAACAAAAAGAGCTCACGTGGAAATGACAGCATTTCATTTTGCTTTTTTTCATTCACTGTAAAATATTCCTCTGGTCTGTGTGTGCATTTATATTTGGGGATAATTGTGCCCATCCACCCTAGAGCACTCAGAGGTAGCTGATATATTGTATATGACTATTTTTGTCTTGCATGTATTTACTTCAGTTATCACTTTGTGCAATTATTTATTTTTTTAATCATCAAAGTCCTTTTTATTTTGTTTTAAGCAGGATAGTATAGATGCATCTTTGTGACAACACCTTGTAGAGAACAAAGCTAAAATGATTTCCTCATATTACTTTCCTGTTTGGTTTGTTTTAATTGAGAAAAGACCCTCTTTCTAGGCAAGGCTACACATCTGTCATTTTATTTACCCTGTTGTTTTGCTATCAGTTTAAATATGCATACATTTCAGACGTAACTTTAGGAGGAACAGAATATACTAGTAATTTATACAATAGACCCTGACAATTATTGACCATTAAAGAGTAATAAAACATTTCCTGTGTGAAATAGATGTAGCATCAGATATCTTTATTTCAGTAAATGTTTCAGGTTTACTTTGCAGACGTTAATGTTATTATATAAAGGTAAAAACCTGGCTACACTCTAGCAGACATAGGTCACCTCTCAATAAATGAATGGAGTTGCAAGCAAAAGAAAAAAAATACTTTGAAGAAAGTCCTAGGCTCATGTGTATATTAACCAGAGCAGATGAAATGATTTATTGGGTTTTATACACAATCTGTAAAGGGTAAGCATTGCTAACAGAATGAGTGGCAGCCTCAGGGAGCTGAGTAGCCCCCAGGGACCAGCCTTTGTTCCTGTGGACTTGACAGGCATGTGTCCCTGTTAAATGAGGGCTTAATTTCTCTCATATGTGCACAATTTCCAAGCTTGACAAAGGCAGCCAGGACTGGAGCTATTTAAAAGAGCCAGCTCAGGAGGAAGCATTCCTGGAGAAAGGGGATGCTAAGGGGCTAATTACTCACCATAGTTCAGCAATTTTTTTTTTTTTTTTTCCTAAGCAAGGTTTATTAACATGGAACTGCCACTTTCATTTTACACAAACATACATTAAAATTACAAGGGTGTTATTTCTCTTTGTGAAATAGCCATTTTAAAGGTCCTGCTGACCACAAATAAAATAAGAAATGTGTTCATTTTATTTGGGGTCTGCAATGAAAAGCATCATCTCTTAAGCTCATGGAAAGATTTTTTTCCCAAAAGCTGCAGAGAAATTACTTCTCCAATGTCTTCCTCAGTCTTTCTTTGTCTCACATACAGTAGTAGGAGTTGTCCTCAGTGCTTACTGCATTCATATAAATATGATAATTAATATTGTCCAGATAAATGGTTCAGCATATGTAAAGCATATTAATTTACTTAATTACGTTTCTAGTGTGGTATGCTTTTTATAAGCCTCTCACTACGTATTTAAATATGTGTTTAGATCCAGCAGACTTTTATGGTGCCTTTCAAGAAGTCTACTGATGCTACTCCATACAAGAGTATTGTCCCCCTTTTCTAATATGGGCCTTGGGTCACACACTTGGGTTACTGGCAGTTGGCATTCTCTGTGGAGAATAGGCCAATCATTTCACAGAGTGATGTATTTTTTTTTTAAAGTGTGGAAAACAGACTTATTTTCTTTGGACAGTGTTGCCAAACTCTGTTGTTACCTTGAGAAAAAGATGAGCCACTCCAGCACAACAGGTTTGAAAATGTTGTGGTCACCATTAGCAAACCACTTTGTCAAGAAATACTATGTGGTTTCAGGCTTATTTCCTATTCTGAAACAAACAGGAAACTTTATTGTGAAACAGGCAGCCCATTTGGTTCTTCTCGATCAGAACATACTGATCCTTTTAAAATCAGAACCCAAACAGGTGGAAAAAATTGTTCTTCCATTGCTCTGTGGGGTCACGGGCTGAATGGGCTTCAACATGGCACAGGAGAAGGCTTTTGGATGTGTGGTGTCAAAGCTCGTAGCCTATGCTCAGGACATGTACATTTGTGAAAACTGAGACAACAGTAGCAATTATAGAGTAGAAGCAGCTTGCTTTTTGGATCGAGATGAGCCTTTGAATGTGAAAGGGATAAAATTCAGAAAAACTGAAACTGGTGCATCTAACGGAGTGCTGCTTCCAACATTATATAGAGAGTTTGTACAGGTAATGTTAGATGTTACCCCTTTGACACAGGTCCTATGAAATCTTTGTGAGATTACTCACTGTCTAATGTTACAGATGCAAGTATGGGTTTGTTTTTTTTTTTTTTAATTGGATTCTTTATACATGTTTGTTTATTTTTTTAAAACCAGTGTTGTAGGCTGACATTCAGGCAGTTTCAAACCAAAAGTGAACCAACCAAATCTGACTGTGGTCTTTTGACAAGTTATACATTTAGCATTGGAAGCAAGAATTAATCTTTCCAAGGCTAGGATGTTAAACTAAGCAATGTTTTGTCTTGCATGGTTTCTTTGCCATGCAATTTTTGTATGATAACCTTATTTTAAATTTTTACTTCAAGTGTCCACCTTTAGAACCAATATATTATTATATTATATTATCTCAAATATAATGATTATAATTATCAGAATTGTTCTGGAAATGTCAAGTGAACCTTATAGTCTCTGAGATCTACTTTAAGAAAAATTGTAATTCAAAAAATATTAGAGAAATATTTTTTTCTATTTTCAGTATTTCTGATCCATTATGTAGTTGAGGCAACATAAATAGATATAACATCCTCATAGAATGAAAAGAGCAAATAATCAGGTTTTATTCTTTGACCTTCCACTGTATATGTAGGAAGATGGTGAATGAACAAACTACATGTTGCAGAATGCTAGGAATGAAACTATTTGCAAACTTTTACATGCTTTAAATCATCCCTGAGTAGACAGTGCTCTAGCAGTATGAGGAATTAAAGATTTCAGAGGCAGTATTTTAGATGAAAGATACCCATTTTTCTTTCTGAGAAGAATGGAATGGACAATGGATCACTGGAATGGGGTATAGGACTCTTGGTTTATCTACTCTTTTCTTTCAAGGCTTTGCTTTTTCATGCTGAAGAAGGGAATAACAGTAATAGGAAGGAGTGCAAAGCTGCTTTAGTTTTTTTGAAGAGGGTTTTGGGGTTTTTTCAAGTCATTATTAAGTAAATAAACTTACGTTTCTTTTCACTAAATAAAGGAATTCTGATTGGATAGAAGTCACAAACCTGACCCAGATCCTACTTACCTCTGTGCAAGTCAGGAATAACTCCACAGAATAGAAACAGTACGTCTGCCTTCATCCTCGTAACAGATTTACAGCCGTCAAGGCTTAGAGTCACCCATTTATTTCCTTTCTCCCTAGAGATGACAAAGTATATAACACTTGATGAACTGCAGCTTCCAGGAACATTCAGATGTTAATACTACAAAGGCCTATATTGCAGGTTGAAATCTTGCCGGGATTAAAATTCTGCTTTGGATGAAGTTAAGGAGCTACATATATGCAGGGGCATTTGGTACTGTTACAATGCCCAGGGAAAATGGTTTAACCTGGATTCCATGCAGATTCTGACTAAGCCTTTCTCTAAAGATTTGTTTCTATTCTCTGGAGGAGGAGGGGTTCCTTACCAAGAGACTTTCTTTCCATCTGATTACGAAAAAGCACCTCCTAATCAGAAAGGAAGGTCCCACACAGATTATCTTCTTGTCATGCTATGACAGGACCCAGATTTCACTGAGGCTTTTGTGAAGAGCTGTGGAGAGTATTAAAGCCATGGCTCCACAGTACTTAGCTTTTTTTACAATAGAAAAAAAGATGAACTCATGCTCACTGTTTCCAGCCAAGAATAAACTTTTATTCCTTTGCTGCATTGTTGTCCAGTTACAAGAATGAAATGTTAATCATGTAGAAGTAGCGTGTCAGTCTACTGAAGAAAGAAGGAATAATCAACACTTCTCTCTCACATTCTTGCTACCTGAATGCTTTGACTCAGTGTTACACTTCTCCTCCCCACTTCTTAGATCTTTTTCTATATTTACAAACAGCCACCTTTGTCTGGTGGGAGGTTTATTACTATTTTGCAGCTTACTTCCATAAAATGTTAATAATTAATGCAAATTTCAGTCAACCTGCCTGTTTCCCATGTTTGTCATAGCATTTAGTTTTAAAGAAAAAAAACCCCAACCCCCAAAACCAAAGCATTTTTTACCCCGATGTTGTAAGGAAAGGACTTTTATGTAACTGTGCTGCCAGTCTATCACAGTTCCACCTGAATAGTTTTTGGACACATTAGGTAATTAGGTAACCACAACTGAGATCTAGGAAGAAGCCTAGAAAGTATTGCATAAGCTCTCCCCAGATTAGAAGTTGAAGAATGTACTTGGGAAAGAGATGTTAAAGTGCCCTAACTTCAGGAGAAGTTTTGTTCTGAGCTTATACTTTAAAAGACTTCAAAAGACTATACTTTAAAAGCAGAGAAGCAAAACTCTGAGTTTGCATCTCATGTAAAACCATGGGAAACAAGCATTCATAAATTACGTTGCTTACCAAACTACTTGTTCTGGATATGCAGATGCCTCCCATGGAAACAGAGCCTTGGGTACTGACCAAAATACTGTCTTTTTTCCTTCTTGCAGAGGGTCTGCACATGTCAGGGAAAACAGAATGGAAAAGATTTCTTTTCTGGTGGTATATTTCATCTTACCCTACAAGTTTTCTGCAGTTTCACCAGTTAGAAGTTTGTCTGAAGTTTCAGTGATTTACTTTGAATATGCTGCACAATTTGCAGGAAGATCTTACTGGGAGATTTTACTCTAAAGAAACAGCCAATCTGTCACCCACTGTAGCTCTCAGGTTCTTCCCTTTGTTGTGTTTGTACTGTTGAGGCTTAGTTAAAAAGTTTTCCATTTCATCCACAAGAAGTTTTGTAAAACTAATGCTTTCTAAACTTGGGGTGGCAATACTATGAACTCGTTGACGATAGTCCTATCTAAATTAAATTTATGGAACGCACTAAAGCAATTAAGGTTTAGATGCATGGAGACTTTAAACTATATTTTTTGAAAATCAGTTTCACCTCATTTATTCCTTTTCATATTGCTCTGTACTCTGGGAGCAAGTGTTCTAACCAATCTACCAGCAACAGAAGTGCTTTTATTTCATTAGGGTATCACTAAAGTAAGAGGGTCTGAGAGAGAGATCTGTAGCCTCCACATTTAATCCATAAATTCTAAATAATTTTTCAGTAATTCACAGCTAGAAACAATTGGCCTTAAAATGTACAGAACTATTTTTGTGTATCTTAGGAAGGAGGTAAAACCTGGATCTGGACAAAGTCTGGCATTTTGTCAAGTACTTTACTATTAATTTTTATCCCTGGCCTATAATTTTCTCCTGACAGTTTGTACTTTTTTTTCCATGTGTTCATTGATAGGTTTATGATCAGTCCTGTTTCTGAGGTAAAAGGCTTCCTAGCTGTATAATCACATCAGTCCAGTTCTTCGTAACGACCCTTCTGCATTCAATGATCTTGCTACTAGGGAAGCTGGACAAACTTCCTAGCCAGAAGTATTAGATGAGAAAAGTGTGGTGTAATTGAGGAATGGCTGGGGGACCTATCTGTTCATTCTTTGTGATGCTTAAAAATGCATAACGTCATGAAACGATCTTAGAAACTATATTGTAACCCTCAGAGGAAGCTACTTATTTGCTGCTTCTTTTGGGCCAATAGTTGTAGACTCTCTTGTTGGCTGAGTTTACGTGCTTCCTAGTCCTGTTTCAGGATTTATATCTGAACTATGTGCCAAAACTGCAAGTGTGCCCCACAGCCTGGTGGTGTTGTTATCTCCCTGAGGGAAATGCATTGGTGTGCACCATGGCCTTTGTCCTGCTCAGCTTCTCGGGCTTCTCTTGGAAGAAAAACCTAGATGTAAGAGGAGCGGAGCAGAGCCCAGTCTCTTCCTGATATGGGATCCAGACTTTGGATGCACTCTCAATCCAGGACTGTGTAAGAAACATGTGAGCATAGGCTCAGTCTTAGAGATGCACAGCAGGATATTTTAACCCTCATATTTAAACAAGACCTGACTTAAAATAGTATGTTACTGTTTCACCCAGCACTCACTCATTTATCATGACTTACGTTTTCTGTGGTTCCTGTACTGATACTTCACAGATCAGAGTCATCTTTCACTATGACAAGAAGCCCTACAGCTTCCTGAAATCTCCATTCATCTCAGCAGAAAGTGAAGAGATCAGTAGCTATACGATTCAATTCACTCTCAAGTTCAGTGGGTAAAATATGTTCACAGAACAAGGGGCACCAGAGCTGGCAAAAAAAGCAAGCCTGGGAGGAGAAGGAGAGGGATTGAAGAGGGAGCACTGGGGCAGGCACCTCACTTTGAGGAGTGAGGTGTTGCGTTGTGCGAGCCGCACTATAAAGTTGAGTTTAAGATTGTAGGAGCTCTAATCTTTTTCCTTGTGAAATTTGTTGTTTCAAATGTTGTCTGTGGCATTATAGTTAGTACTGTGAAGAGAACTTGTTGTAGTACACAGCAACAATGGCAAAAAAGCTTCACTTTCTACAGCTGTCAGTTTTGCAATTTGAGTAGAAAAGGAAGATTGTATTGTTAGCCTGATTGCTCCTGGAAACAAGCTTTATGCATCTCTGTGTTGTGTGCGTGAAGGTATGTATGCCACTAACTTTTCAGCCTGTTGGATGATTTCAGCTGAATTTGTTAGAAGGATAGATGTTTCAAAGAAAACTAAGTTTCCAAAATCTTTATGAAAGCAGACAGCTAGTCTGAGTTGAAGGATTTTTTTTTCCAAGAGTCCTTCAGACAGGTTGGGGTTCTTACCTCTACCTTTATACAAAAAGTTGCTATGTGACAGTTTGTTGTTGAATGAGAGAATCCAAAATGGGCAGAGTCTTTATATATAACTGAACCACAGGAAAAGTGTCAGTTGGAGCTTTCACCTCCGTAGAGAGTGAAGTCAAACGCCTGGAAGTCACAAACCCATTGGGCTGTATTTGCCCTTGAACTTGTGAAACTTCTTGTGTCGCTTATTATTTTAACAGCTTGTATTCCAGAAGCAAGTGAAGATATTCACTGTCATTGGTTGATCTATGAGCTGTGACCTGATAGCAGCTCCAGATGAAATCTGCCTATTTGGAATAAATTTCGCTGCAGAAAACAATTCAGAACAGGAAGACGAGGGAAATTTCTGTCAAATTATGATCTCTGAGTGTTTCCTGTAGTGAAAGAAAAGTCATGAACTGAAAATGTCTGATCTTTTGGGTTCCATTCAGTACTTCAAAGACGGATTATTGGTGTTTTAGAGATGTATTTAAAATGCATATGCGAATGCACAGGGGTATAAGTGAAAATATGGAGTAGCAGTAGAAAAAAGTTTTAACACCCTTGAGTTTGGGATAGCTTCTTTAACTGAAAAATCACAAGTGGATTATACACACATCATACCATCAAAGATATTGAATTTGTTTTGGCAAAAAAACGTGCAGAAAAATTAAGTAGAGTGGTGGGAAAAACTGGAAAAGTGAAGAAAGTTCTGAATAATAAAAAATACAGTATTTATATAGGTCATTCCTTTATGCTGGCAGAAATTTTTACTGGGGAGTAGTTCTAGTCTTATACGGTTATAAGAACATGAGCTTCTTCTGACCAATTATATAATTAATAGGAGGCAAATTTTAGGTAAAATAGTGTGAGACACAGTGCAAATGTGGGAAATAGACACATATGCATGACAGATCTCTGTCTATGCTGGGTGTCTCTGAAAAATCCTCTTTCCTCATCTGTTAGTTCATTCTACCCTTTTTTCTTTGTTTTCTTCTTTCCACTCATTTCTTATTTGCTGTTGAGAAAGACCACTTCTGCACATGCAATAATATCAGGTTAATATTCATAGTCATGGTTATGGAAAAGATGGTTATTACACAGTTGTTTAATTCATTCATTGTTTAAAAGCACTTTGAAAATCAAAAGTGTAGGCAAAGATCTAAGTATTATATTGAAGAAACTGAAATCTCTGTGCAGTGGAGATGTTCTGAAAAGATCTGTTGTTGATGATCTTTCATGCTAAAATAGTTTTATTACTTGAGTTTAAAAAATAGCTACAACTAATTTATACAATCACCCCCAAATTCCAGCAATTAAGTTCTACCAGATACCTTGGGTATCCTGGGTGGTATAACTGCACATCTAGTTGCATTATGATTACTTTCATACATGCACACTACATAAACTCTGCCCAGCTGTGCTACATCAGACTGTGCTTTTATCAGGGATAACTGGTAACAATATAAACCATGAGAGAGATTCATCTGGTTTCTGCATGTCACCAGAAAACAAGATTAAAAATACAGTTTAACCATGTGTATAGTTCTGTTGTTGCTGGTTATGTGTAGCAAGTGGGTACCGGTGAAAAACATACACACAAAAAATGAAGGTTTGAGATTTTTGTTCAATATACGTAAAAAAATCTGAGCAATTGGATAGGAAATATGGGAGATGAGTTCAGTTCACTGCTAAAATTAGCAACTGAATTCCTTTTAAAACGCATAATCCTTTTGTTTAAAGACTTAGCAAAAAGCCATCCATACTTTCCTGGATTTTTTTTTTCCCCCTTGAAGTATCAGATATTGACCACAATTAATTGCAATGCACTGATAGAGCTGAACTGAGAGTTTTAGGCTACCGGAATGGCGTTGGAGTAGAGTCAATCCCGTTTAATGTGTTGGAGGTTTTGTCATGGTATGAATGCCCTTAGACTCTTCAGTCACGATTGCTCTGAGAAGCAAGGTATGTCACTCCCCCTAAAGAATTGAAAAATCTTGCTAGATAAGACTCGAAAGAAGGGTTATAGAATGGAAGTTTTATTTATCCTATTCTACAGGCAAGAAACTCAGACACTTAAGTGACTTGTTAAGGGTCTCACAGGAAGCCTGGATGGAGCTGGGAATTGAACACAGATAACCCGAGTCTGAGTGCTTGGCTCAAAAGACCACTTTAAAACGTTTTAGAATGTGGCTTTATTAATCTACTAAGTAGGTTCTGAATGACGCAGAAGATACGGGCTGGGGAACATGCTAGGTACATAATATATCTTCAGTGTACGTATATGGTATTTTATAGGAGAGTATAAACTCGTTGGTTGCTGTTTCAGGCATAGGTTAATATCACTTACAGAGTGTCTCAGTACACTGAGCATACATTGGAAAACACTAAAGAAAGGGAGTTTTTAGATTGCTAATGATTTCCTTTTAAGGAACATGTGACTAAGGGCTGAGAGAATTTGCTGCTGAAACTGCTTACTACAAGCCTTTGAAAATTCCCTGTCTAGTTATTCACATAGGAAATATCTGGTTGCAGGCATACTTGGCTGTGCAGGCTTCCATGAGTACCCCGTATTTATAAAGCCTGTTCATTCAGGCCTTTGAATGGGAGCGGTTGACAGAAAGAGAGTCATTTTTGTGAATTCTTTTTAAGTATATAGTGAACATGCCTCTTGACTTTTGGATTTGATGCTTCATTGTGATTCATGCAAAGTACAAAAGCCATATGCTAGAGAGAGAGATAAACAGAGAGATGAAATATCACCAGTTCATTTAATTTTTAGTAACACTGGTTCATTTATTTTTTTTTTTCACTAGTGATAGTACTTTTACTGTGTACCTGCCTTTAAGTTTTCCAGCTCTTAGACTGTCAGTTCAGTCCTTCATGAAAAACTATACTCACTTAAGGCTGTATTCTCAGAGGCTTTTGGAAAGTGGCCTGGAAAAATTGTTTGTATGCCTGTTTGCACTAGCAAAATCCCAAATTGTGTCTGTTAGTGAGTGTGTCTAAGCCTTCAGTTCTTTTCTATATTTTCTGTTGTACTTGAGAATTATTTTATCAGTACTACTCTTTCAACCAGTAATACTAATCTGTTGCTGGAGTTCTTTTAATTTCACCCTCAGCAAGATTAATTTACATGCTTCAAACTTAACTAGAATGTATCTAAATGTCTGCAGACTGATTTTTATGTGAGGCTGGCATGATTCTGACTTTGGATCAGCTAGCTCTTGCTTCACTTTGAGTAATTGAACACAAAAATAAAGAAATGGTTGTACAAATCCTTGTGAAATGAAATCACCAAGTTTCCTAGAGCTCTGTTTTTTAATTATCCTTCTTTTTTCTTAGGGAATGGTTGAAAATAAATCTAATGTAAGATAACTATTATAAATAATATAATAAATATATTACACAACTACATATAAAAATATATGTAAATACATAACATAAAATATTATAAGTAATATAATTTCAGAAAATACATGTTCAACTTACCACAGAAATCCAATGCAATTATTGCTTTCTAAATATTATGAAAATATCTTGAGCATCTTAGTGACATATTTGAAGGTCCTGATACTTCTCAGACTGGCCTGGCTTTACTCCACCAATTTTTGGGGCTCAACTTATGGCAGGAGCAATTTATGCCAACCATTTCTTTTCAGGTGAAGTTGAAATAATTTAGACGTCTAATCCCAAAGTACACCTGCAAATGAGATGCCAAATTGTTCAGTTTAGAAAATGTACACCTCCATTTTATTGCACCTAAAGCATGTGGATCCCCCAAAGTTTGTTCTTTTTTAGGTGATCTTAATAAAATACTGGTATTATCAAATTTGGTGAGAAAAGAGAATAGATGCAAATATATAGATATGCAGAATTTAAAATATAAATTCCAAAGGAGGGAAGAGATCAAGATATTCTATCCTTCTGCATTTTGCATCGACAGTTTTGTGTGTAACAGCAGTTTGGAAATTCACACGTAGGCTAGTTGTGTCCATTCATGTAGGCAAAGGAGAGCTCACATTTAGAGAAAATCATATGCAAAAAAATTGCCAGGATAAATCATAAAAATTTACATAAATAGTTCACATTTCTTACCACATTTTCTCTGCCTGCCTTCATGCAGAATATTAGATGCCTTCAGAAATTGTTGTGCTAACTCTAGAGTACAAAGAAGAATATCTCGGTCTCAAGCATTTCAGCTTAATTGTTATCTGTATAGCTCAGAGCAAGAGAACCGCAAGCATCTAGTATAATGGAGTGGGGGGGAGTCTCATGAAAAAGAAGGTCTAGCACCAAAAAACTGACAGAAACATGAGCAGTTAATTGCTGTAGGCTCCATACATCTTGGAATGACCTAAGGGGATATCAACAAATCACTTTCCACCGGGGTATAGTAACAGCAATGGCATAACAGTGAAATCACTGGCAAAAACTAGGGGAAAAATTCTTTTAAAGTATTGGCATTAGCATGTTAGTGAGCAATTCCTTTTCCATTTTGATGGTATTAATGTGTGTGCTTGCCTTTAACATCTGCAAACTCTCCTTTCCCACTTTTCTCCCCAAAAAGAACTGGTGGTGTGGTAACTGGATTTTATGTGTCTATCTTGGATTCCCTTATGGACTTGTGATCCTGAATAATTTTTTCTAATATTGACACCCAAAAGGTAAGTTATTTGGCACTAGTGTTTATACCTTGCCCCCCCCCAAAAACTGAAGAGATCAGATAAAAAATGAGTGATTCTCTTTTTAAACAATTAGAAACTAAATTTCTTTTTTGATCACATATTCCAGCTTGCTCATTGCTAAAAAGAAAAAAAAAATATGTTCAGCGTTTAAATAAATTAATTACATCATTTTGCAACCATTGGTGAAAGACACCATGTAAAAGAATTTGGAAATATCCCTAGTAAGGGCCATTCTTCTCTATTTTTGCAGAACTCTCCAAACCCATAAGCTAAACCAATTTTTGAATGTGATGACAGTAATGTTTCCCAACAATTCTATTTGGCCAATGCTAAATATTTAGTGGTAGATTTTACATTATTCCCATGTTTTGTTTTCTCATGGGCAGTATTGAACCTCAAATATATCATCAGGATCTTTGCTAGGTAGCTTAGTTTAAAAAACAGATTTCTCTATGATGTAACTATAATACCCGTCGAACAACATTAGCTGGGTAATGTGCAGTGAACCATATTGCTTTGGGAAAACAGTGCTCTCTTCTCCTCCTCCCCTCAGGTACCCACCCGTTTTGCTGACAGTTGTTGCCATTGTAATCAATGAGAATCTGAATCTTTTCTAAATCAAATATTTTTTGTTTCAACTGTATTAAACCATTTTTAAATACAGCTGGTACTAGCAGTTACAGCGTGATTTTTTGACGAGTATGGGTAGATTTTGTTGCAGTTGTCAATCTTAAAACATTTATTTCTAGTGCATCTCCAGCATCATGTCTGAAATTTGTTTGCAGTGAACTCAGGCAACAACATGATTTTATAACATGATTCTGAAACATTCTTTACAGAAAAACCCTGCTGTGCTTTGCAAGGAAACTGTGGCGGACAGAGTTGTAGAACTGTTGTGTTTTAAGTCTTTCTTTAACAGCATTACTCTCTCTTTCTCCCAAAGACATGCATACCTGTGTAGAACTTCCTCATTTGTATCAAAATGGTATTTTTTCTCCCCAAGGAGTCTAAATGGGAGAAAAAATAATCAACATATATTCAATGACCAGTCATGGTATTCCATGGTTCAATATAACTGCAAGACAGTGTTGCTATAGCTCCAAATATTTTATGTATTTGAAAAAAAAAAAAAAAGTTAGAGAAGAATAAAGTCTACAGTGTATATATATGAAGACAGTCAGTATTTAATCAACATTTGTAGGTGCAAATGTCTCACTATTACAAAACCCACTTTTGAAATGATCTTTTATTTTCAAATGATCTCATGCCAACCACAGGTACAGCCTATTTGTAGTTTCCCCCAGATACTGAATGATGTTCTGTGGTGGGGTCAAGCGCTCTCATGACATTTAACCATTGGAAATGAAAGAAAACATTTGTGGTGTGAAACAACAGCACATACTTGACCCTCCAAAGCATATCCATTTATAAATGCATAAAAGTGACTATTTAAAGTTGTTTTATAAGGGAACCACTGTGCCCGCCAAAACCCCCTAATTTACCGTTTGAAAAAGCAAATGATGTGTGGGTACAAGAACATGCATTTTTTAAAAACATCTGTGGTGTTGCTTGTGCTGCATTTTGATCTTAGTGGTAAAACAAAACCGAGTTTTAGGGGGACATTACTGCCATCCTATTTTTAATTCACCATTATGTGTTAAAATAACCATTAGTTTAAAGTGAACAATCACAGCCTTGCTTTCAATGGTTGCTCAGGTATTTCTTTTAAACCAGTTTATAATTTTACAGTTTGTTTTGCGTAAGGGGTGCAGCCTTCGAGGTAGATTAGGGAGCTGGTGGTCACTCAGTCACATTCCTTTCCTGCTCCCTATTTGCTGTGGGGAAGAGGATGAATGAATGAGAGAAAGTGTTATTTCACCCTCTTCTGATCTCACGCGCATGGCAAGATGCATCAAAAAATTAGTCGTTTGGGTCAGCCAAGACTCTCCATTCTGCCCTCTGCCACCTTGTATGCTCGCAGGAGTTGGCATGAGGTCGTGATCTGAGAGTGCTACTACAAGAAGGTGTGTTCCCACCCACCCTTGTTTCCCCGCTCAAGCAAAGCAAGGCAATGACACTCAACCCCTTTTTGTTTAATTATTTTATTTCTTTTTAATACCCTTTGACTTCAAGCATAATTATAGCTTATAAATGCCTTATAAATATTAGCGAGTGTCAAAGTGCACTTGCCTGTATGGAACTCTCCAAAGGTTATAAAATATGAGAAGTCGATTGGATCTCCAGCCAAACAAATCAGCAGTAAAATGTGTTTTTGAGGCATGAGAGATTTTCAGAATGTATTTTTAAACAATCTGGACATAAACAGATTAGTTGAAGACAACTTCAGTAAAGATAGCTTTCTTGAACCATCTACAAGCATTTTGTCAAAGAAAGCTGAACTATGACTAATTCTGTGAGTGGTATGAATTATTAGGTGATGAATTTTAAAAGTAGTGTCCAGATGTAAATAGTGAAAGCATCCAAAATATTACTCAGCAGCTGCAAGAGCTATAGGAAAAGCTGACATGACAAATTTAGTCATTTCTTAATCACTTTCGTTAGGCGGTATTGTCAGTTCCAAGAGGCAAATTTTCATCTTGATTTACGCCTATAATAGAAATGGCTGAAAACTGAAAAGTTCTCAAAACTGTTTACTTACAAAACACCTTTTAGGTCATTTTGGAAGCTTCCTATGACCTAGCAGTAATGTTCTTTACACATGGGAGTTCAAAAAATACACTTTCAGACAGCTTATGTCAACAAAACAATTTTTTCCACCTAAAAAAGTGACCTTAACATGTGTGCAAGTGGTAAAAAACTGGCTTAAATGTATTATGTACAGCTATACCAAAATTTATTAATTAGTTACTTTTAGTTTAAATAAAATTGATTGTTAAAGCAGAAAGTAGAGGTTGATATGAATTCTATTCTGCAGGAGCTTTCAGATAAAAGAAGCAGTGACCCAACTCATTAGCCCTTTGATTTAATATATTGACACTTGGGTACGAATAATTCCGTTTAGTGGCTTTTGCTTCCCAGGGATCAATTTAATTAGTTATAAAATGTGACTTCATGTCAGGAGCCAGAAGAAATGCTGACGTTAAATAAAGTCATACGCAATTTAAACAATAAAGCTATCGATGCCTGGTTAAAAGTTAATGATGCACAAAAAATGGCTTAATAGAGACAACCTCAGCAATGAAAGTGATGGTAGGAAAATTAAGCTAAGTGGATGAATGAGAAATGGTGATGTTGTTGGATTGTTAAAACAAATTCATGGATGGCCTGATGGTTCATTTCATAGTACTGTATGTTTCTGATTTAAATACATGTTTGACGGTAACCCCATACTTTCATGTTAGGAGTGAAAGGAATGGTCAGAAACCTTTCTGCTTTAGATTCTAGAAAATGACAGACAATTTACCTGTGCACATTCATCTTTGATGTACCCCCCTGGGATATCTTGGGATGACCCGATATTAACCATAATGACCTCCTATTATAATATTACAAGTACTAATATTTGCACAGTTGGCTGAGACCCCAGTCAGGATGGGTGTCTTATTATGCTAGGTGCTGTTTGTATACTGTACAAATAAGAAGGGACAGTTTGTGCCCTGAAGAAGGGTAGAAGCTAACATTAAAGCACCATATCCTTTCAAAACGCATTTAATGCTGTAGACGTAATCTACTTATGTCATCTAAGCAGAGTAAGAAGGCTTAGTGAAGAAAATAGCAACCCATAAAATCATTGGAGGTACAATTCGTCCTCCGTTTTTTCCTTCTGTTGCTCCATATGAACACACAGACACACCAGAGCCCTTCAAGAATGATGGTTCCATTGTTTCACATTTCACATTTCCTAGACTGCTTTGAGCACGGCACGGTAAAATCCATGCTAGGTGTCTTAAATAATAACCTGCAAATCCATATTCAGACATTGGGCTAAATTAATAAAAAAAAAATTCTCGTCTTCTTATGAGTAGCATACAAGGATTTTTCAAGTCAATGGTGAGTTGTTTCTATTTCAGTAAAACAGTGCTCAGATTTAATAGTGAATAGATGTGGTCACCTCTTTAAAAGATGTATAGACACTTAGCTGAACGTGCTGAACTAACGCTAGGTCAAAAGAAAATATAGAGAAATGTGATTCCTTACCTTAAAAATGACATGTTTGTCAAATGGTCTCTGACATAGAAATTATGATAAAAAAGAACATTACAATCTTTTATTTGCTTGTAATTTACCACTGTTCAGATGAGACTGGAGTTAGTCCACCTGTGAGGAAAACACTGATATCAAAATGACCCGATGTTGAGCTAAGCCATGTTATGTTCTTGTTTATATTAATCCTTTCAGGGGCAGATGGATTCTGACTAGGAAGACCAGTCGTGAATAGGGACAGCAGTAAATTAGGGAGTTAGATAATAAATTTTAACAATTGTACACAATCAGGCTCGTCTGTAGACTCCTAGAAAGCTTGAAGCCGAGCAGCAGGCAGTGGTTATTACCTGCTAAAAGCATTAACAGTAGCTACGGTAACTTGCCGAAGGATAGAGGGGATATGCCTTAGAATAAAACCTCTGTGTGTCAGAGGGATTTTCAGACTGTACAAGAGTTATGTTTTTTTTACTAATGTTAGGCAAACTGTTTTGTCTTTGCATTCACTTTACATTGGCCGCAGCCTACACAGAGGGAACTGCTGGAAAAAAGGGGGGCATTAATACTTTCTACTGTGTGCGGGCCAGCCAGTAGTTAGAGAGGGGGCCCATGTTTTCTTAGGGCTCAGATGGCAAAGCTAAGTATTCAGCCTACGGCAGGAAAAAAGTGCCTTTTTTGTTTTCTGGCTGGAGAGTCCAAGCATTCCCAAAGGAACACAATGAATGGCCCATTTTGTCTGACACTGTTTCGTAGACATAGAATTCTTGTTTTTTCATAATTATTCTTGCCCGTCACTGGGTGTGCACATGACATTTGAGCGTGTTTTAAAGTCTTAACACACTCATGTGCCTGCAATAAAGTTACTCATAACAATCCAGGCTTTCTGCAGACAACAGAGCAGGGTCTGTTGTTTTCACAAGTCACAGCAGCTGGGAGGCAATTGTGAAGACAACAGCTTAATCTAGCTGGAAAATACAGGAAGAAGAGAATATACACTCAATTTCCTTCCATATTATTGCAAACAATGCAGAGGGCTTTTTTTGTTGTGGCTTTTTCTTTTCTTTGCTCTGGGTGGTCTGACTGAAAATGTGAGTGGCATAAAATACACTAGTAAATGTACTTTGAATTTTCAACTTGTTGCATTTCTGTGCTCATGCTGATGTGCCTAAATCTGTTAAAAGGTGAGAATATCAATGTACATAAGCACTTTAAAAATCATACAGTAACAGCCTTATTTTGACCTCATCTACACAGTGTTTAGACGGTGTTGGTTTACAACATATGTTGCAGTTGCTGCTGAGTTACACTGGTATAAATGAAACTGGAATCAGGAGCTTAGAGAAAATCTGATTGCTGAAAACTTCCATTTGAAACAACATTAGTTAAAGAAAAAACAAAGCTAGGCAGTCTTAGATGTTTGAAAGTTGTATTTTAGCTTCTGTGTAAAAGGACAAGGGCACTCTAATTTGTTTTTTATTGCATGCTTCTGAATCTGTAGATTAATCATATTTGTAAATGCTTCATTTACTTCAGAAGCACATTTACAAACAAAGCATGCAATAAATTAACATGCAAACTCAGTTAAAAAGCATCGTAAGTAGGCAGTGATCAGATAGTTTTTACCCTAGCTATATTTTCTGGTGAAGTTTTGGGAAATATTATGGAGCTGGTTTTTTTCCTTGATGCAAGGGATGAAAAGTGAAGAGGAACATATACTTCAATTATTATGTCAACACCAGAAAAAGTAAAATGCAAATTAACATAAATTTGGTTGGAGACCTGGGGGTAGCCTAGCAGTCACCATTAGATGTGCTTCCAGCGAGGGCAGATGTTCCTTTTAAAGAAGAGGTGGTATTTATCCAATTGCAGTAAAGGTATCTTCCTTTCCTGCTCTTGGGAATGCTACATACAGCAGATTTCCAGTAACCATGGCAGACAACTCAGATGGGAAAGATTTTTATTATGCATAGCACAGAGGTTATAGCAGCGACTGGTAACAGCAAAAGCCTGTCAGACAGTGAGTATGGAAAACGAATGAGTGATTTGAACACGGTCCAGACTTCCAGGAGAGAGAATCAAGATCAGGTTGACGTATACTGAAAAGATAAAAATGCTGAGATGACTCTAGATGTACGCTCTGCTGTTTATGAGCGAGGTGCAAATAGTACAGTACCACATGCACCGGCCGACTCTGGGGCAGTGGTATCAGGAATGCACGTACGGTTGGAAAAGCAGTGGGTATTACTCTGCTCAGCCAGAAAATAAAGCAGATAGTTAGCAATAATATCACACCCAATCTATTTAAAAAAACATGGATGTGGACTTCAGCGTCTAAGCATTAAATCAGTTAGGCACACTACTAACCTAACAGTAAGCAAAATTTCTTCCTCTGTTTTCCTTAAAATATAATACCACACCTCTCCTCTCCATTTCCCTTAACAATACAATACCAATGTTGTCCAAAATAAAGGTACAGATTAGTTGGTCTGTGCATCTCACATTAATCCTGTTCAATCGATTTGCCCTCACACCTCGATCTCAGAAACCCTATATTGGTATCTTATTTTCTTGTATTTTCATTTGTTGCAATTTTGGTGTTAGACTGACTTTCACAATGAAAGAAAAAAAAACCCCAAACCCCTAAAAATTCTTTTGAAAAATTCATCTGAACTGAAATGAAAAATTACACTCTGAAAACCTGAAAAGACAGTGGAGACAAGCACCTGCTAACAAAGCAAGGAATTTGGTGAGGAGCATTGTTTACTCTGATGACCCTTGAAGGCACTAGGAGGGCTTTAGAAAAACGTGATTTTAATTTGTGTCAGATGCATGTGTCTATCTTAAAAAATAGATGTTTGTGAGTGTCCTCATTTCCGTGAAGTGATGCTACCTTTATGTCTAAGCTTTTCTTGTATATGTGACAATGACCATCCTAAAGCCAAGAAAGCCGGATGTATTTCACCGTGGTCTTCTTCCTCATTCTGGAAGTTTACGGACAACTTTTAGGCATGACTTTATTTGTATCAGTGGCCTAGAAGGGAGAATTTACTGCCAGATAGCTACCTTGTATACATAAAAAATGCTCTCCAGAAGAGATGAAGTGAGTGAATGCAAGGAGTTTTGCAAGAAGACTGAAGGTGAGGAGTGAAAAGATTAAGTGAAGGAGAAATAAATGATTTGAAAAATAGAAAAAGACAGAAAGAAATCCATCAAGAATAGATCTGAGTGATAGAGTGATTTCCAAATGACTTTCTTTTTTATTACTCAAGTTGTCTACTGCTACGATTAGCCCAGCTGGCTTGCTGCTTCTTCACTCAGCAGCAAACCTGTTAAATGTATAATGCTCAAAGTACATCTTTACAGATAGAGGTGATCTTCCCAGAGTAAACATTTAAGAAACACAGGTTTTGTGTGTCCAAGAAAGCCATTCAATGGTGACTATCCAGGAGTGCACCAAGCAAGTTGTATAGCCAGATGGGTCTAAGAGCACTGAAATCCCAAGTGAGGAATTTGGAAAACAAGACAAAAGCTTCTTCTACATATAGTGTAGTATATATATGTGTGTGTGTGTGTACATATGTATATTGTAAAATGTTTATACAAAGTATATGTATATATGTATATAAATATGTATTCTACATATATATAGAACTGTATATTATATATGTACGTGTATATATAGAATATACTTTTATAAGCATTATATACTTTTATAATCTGTACACTGATGTATATTTGTTTATATAAAGAGACATTCACTGTAAGAAAATGTCTAGTAGGAAATTTTCTGCTTGTTAAGATGTGTGACTTTAGAATAGCATGTACTACACACTAACTTCCATAGTGCATCATTTTAAGAGTAATCTCCTCTTAGTGAGTAAACAAATTTCCACAAAGGCGTCTTCAGTGTACTTGAACTTTGTCCACATGGGGATGTAGTGCAGAAGAACTAAGGTGCTACAAAAACATATACTGATATACTGCATGGTGGTTTCCTGTGTAGTTGAACTCTAAAACAGAGCTTCAGAACAGAGCACAGCGGCTTGCAAGTAAACACAGGTGGTAAGACTTTGAGCAGAGCTATGGAAATAAGCTTTTTGTCTTCTGATTTTGGAAACCTATTTGAGTAGGCATTTTTGCAGAGCTCATTCTCTTGTTTTCTTATTACCTGACCAAATGATCAAAATTGTGACAAAGGTAGCATTCTGGATCTGGCTGTCACTAGGGCATTCCACTGCAAGATGTTATTACGTTAGACTGATACGTTGGACTCTGATTGTAACACCGAGTCAGCCCTCATCCTTACTCCTAATTTTAATTTTTTTTCCTTTCTCTGTGTCTCTTTCATTCCTATTCCAATGTATGTAAAAAGTGTCAGCACTAACTAGTTCCTACTTTGGAAAAAAAGTAGCACTTCAGCTGCTCCTGCAAATTCTTTCACCCTTTAAGCAGTGACTAATATACAGGTTTAAGAAGAATTTTTAAACAAAACCTGGAAAAAAAAGGAAAAGAGCAAATACGCAGGCTAATGGTGTATCCTAAGGTGAGCAAAATGTATTTTTTTAACAAGCCAAGCATAGCACAAAAGCTATTCTGCAGTGAAATTAATAATTACCAAAAAGATTTGCTAGCATTATTGTTGTATCCTTTATGAGAACATGGGTAACGTTTAAAAAACATGGGAAGTGTGAATCAAAGCCCAAAGATTCAAACTGGTCTCTAACTTTTAATGTGAGTTCTATTCATATGCCTCTGGTGCGTAGACTGAAATACAGTCTGTGGGTAACAACTGTCTTTAGAGTTGTGCTGCTTAACCTGAAAGTATCTGTTCCTCTGATAGTATAGATTTATAATTTTCTTTACCATCCTGCTCTAACAAGGCTTTAAGGTAGGAGGGCATCTTAGTGCCACGTGTAGTAGGTGCCTGGCTATAATACATGATTTCAGCCCCAAATATATTCCAAAGGCAAGGTTTGTTTATTAACTGAACCCCATGCTGAGATTCAATCAATCTAAAACAGGCCGAGTTTGAAGTTGAACATTCAAACGTATGCCCATACATCTTGGGCATATATCTTACATAATGATGTTGGCCCCAGACATCTTTCTGGGTTTGTTTATGTCTGTTATGGATTCCCCTCATTATCCATGCTGTTTGAGGGATTCCCTATGGATTCAGCCAGTTTATTGCATACTTTTTTAATTTTATGCCAAACTGAGTGTTCTGAGTGGCAGCTCATATGGTAGCTCTGTACAGTTTCCTCTCAAACCCAGAGATGAATGCTGTGATTAGGGTTAAATAAAGTAATACGGAAACCAACATGCTGCAAAAGGGTATGTAGGAGAATGCCTCGGGAGAGGCAAGAAGGTTATAGAAGTAACGTGAGTGATGAAACATTAAGATGTTGACTACTCTTTATATTTCTTTTCCTTTTAATTGTGGTTAACCATTAGAGCAATAATTCCGTGATTTACAAGATCTTCCTCATTGAGCATCTATGGTAATAACTATATAATAAGAAAATTCATTTATTAATTTTTTATCAGAGTGAAGGGACATGTTAATGTGCCAGTTGCTGAGCACATCTGTGTGCACACACAACTCCCAGTAACATTGGTTGGAGTTGCATATGCAGATCAGCCGGAGAACAGAGTCTTAAATATAGAAAGCAGAGATTGGTATGGGCCACGCGCTGTTCTCGGGAGTGTGTCCTGCTCCACTGAAGTAAGTGGTGTTTTTGAGGCTCTCCTCCTGAGGCAAAAGTTGCCCTTCTCATATTCAGCATATAGTACCCATTTAGTTCTTCTGGGAGAGTTTACTAGGAGTAATATATGGCCAGAAGAAATTAGAGCTAAAAGACAGGTTTTTCTTATAAAGCCTTTGCATTATGAAAAAGGTTGTTTTCAACCTGAAAACTCAGATTTATAAACACTTAATTCATCAGTTCCCCGTGCCTTTCATTTGAAATAAACAGCCAGTAATATTATTTTAAAATAAGGCAGAAGGTGTAACAAAAATGAAGTCATGTTTTGAGAAATATGTGATTGATGATTAAAAAACAGAGAGAGAAGGGGTAGGGGGGTGTCAGTCCAGCTTTCATTAGTCAGGCAAAACTTCTATTTGAGCATGCATTAAGTCAGGAAGACCAGACAGTGTGTCTGGAAAATTATTCTTTCTTTGAGAAGCAGTCTCTCAGAAATATTCCCTTGTTTCTTAAATCTGAAGGCATCCCTTGACTGACTTAGTTATTTTATATCTATTGATGGGAGAGAAAACAAAAGAAACTTTAAAACCTGGAAACATAAACACCATTGAACCACCCACTTAAAAAAAACAAAGCGGGGGGGGAGGGAGAGGGAAAAAGAAAAGAAAGAAATCACAGTGGATGTTTTCCAGGGGGGAACATGCTACGCTGTGTAAAGGGGGCTAGTGTAACAAGAAGTCATCTATTCCTGATTTCTTTAGACAGCTAGAGCTTTGTGCCTTGTCTAGTTTCTACGTTTTAAGAGCTTGTTCTGTGTAGCAGAAATAATACAATAAATGGGTTTAACCACATTTGTCTCAGCTAGACAGTCTGCTTTGTCAAAGATTGCTGGTACAACATAAACAAATTATGTGTTTGTAGTGCTTTTCAATGAAAGCCTATCTAACAGAGCGGAGATTGTGTTTCGGCAGCTGTAGATTTAATCTCCTACCTGTCAGTTAAAGCAGGCATTTCCTGAGCAGATAAGGCCTGGTTGCAGAAGGGGGAGCAGCCACAGCTGGACAAAGGGCCATTGTTATTGCCCCGTAATTCTATATAGATTTGCCCGGGCATTTCATCACACCAACTCCGGCACATTATGGTTGCAGAGGAGCCAGCCCTTCGCTGCAGGTTCGGCAGGCAGAGAGAAAGGGAATTGCAGCGCAGCTTTGTGCTGTTGATTCCCACCGACTGTCATGGGAAACAGAAGAAAATATCCCAACTTGGAGAGCAGCGTCACTCTAGCGTGAGTGTGATCGTAGGATTCGTGGCAAGGATCTATTCGCAAGCCGAAAGCGTGCTTTAAATAACACTGGAGTTCTGACAAATCAGGGAAAGCCAGAAAATGGGAAGATTGGCATTCCTTCTCGAGTATCAGGATCCTCTGCAGAAAAGGCAGCACAACAGTGTGGATTTATATCTGAAGTATAGCTGTTGCTGGAATTTTAACACCCAAACTTGCATAGGAAATACCTAATACTCATTTTAAATATGAGTTTCCCGGTTTTCTGCATTATTTTACCTTTTTATGATTTTGTTCCTTCAAAATTTTTTTGTAGATGAATCATAAAGTTGAGGAGCCACTATAACTGATTTGAGCCAGACACAGTTGGCATAGGAGAGAAGCAAGCTGTGTATATGTCGCTGGAAGTTTAGAAACTCTGTTGCTTGCTCCTAAATCTGCAATAATTACTGTATACCTAGCGGTGGCAATCACCTCAGTCATACTGTGCAAACACACCAGTTTCTTGGAGCTTTTTCTGGGTAAAGATGGTCAGATCATGTCAAAATCTGAGGAATCCTAGGGAGAAATGGAACAAATTAATTTTTGCATGCAATTGGTATTCTGATTTGACTTTGATCTCTAGACACGGGAGTTTTCTGCATTAAACTACTTCTTGACATAATTGCCTTTGATAATCCTTTGTGTTTCAATCTAGACGCTCCATAAACATCATGTGATTTCTGGAAGTTATCTACGCTACTATTCTGCATTAAACCTCTTTCAAAAATATACCGAAGCAAGAATATTCCCACTAGATGTGAATACCTCCTTTGACCTAGTCTCTTAAATATCATCCATTTATGCTTGATGAGCAAGGAAATTTTGAGGAAAAATATCAATACTTGTCAATACTTCCTCAAGGATATTTGAGGAAAAATATCAATACTTGTCTCTGTAATAAAGAAGAGTAAATTCACAGAGGAATAAATACCTGAAGAAATCAGCCACGTGACTGGGTGGGATGGAAACGGCGTCTCCTTTTCACAGCTGTGACTCACCTCCACCCTTTATCCTGCCAGTATCCAAGTGTTTGAGGGCTAAACTCTGAAGGGCTCGCATGTGCCTGCTCAAAAGCTGCCTCGTTCGCGTTTTTTGACAGAGCATGTCTCTCATTAGACATAGCTCTGCACTTTGGGTAGCTCTTTATACAATTGTGCGGTAAGATGTAAAGGTTATAAGCAGCAGATCACAATGGAATTAGTTTATATCCACTATGCATTGTCACTTCTGCAACTGGAAGATTAATCAAGGCCTCTTTGAGTGTCCTCCCGTGTAAACTGGGGACACAACACTGTCCTCTGAATGGGTCTTTGATCTTGATTTAATTAATATTTATAAAGTATTCAAAATCTCTAAGTGCTTATATAGTTACAATACAATATAGTTACAAATCTTGGAATATCAGTGAAAACACAGAAAGCTTTAGAAACACTGTGCTGATCAGGAGGAAATTCTTCCCATAGCAAAGTAAGTGGTAGAACTCCTGTTAGCATCAGTGACCCCTGGGTTTCAGATATATTCTGTATTTGTTTAATATAATAGAAAACCTCCAACCTGTTGTCTTGTTGTACCTTTTTAACCTCTATAGGACAGAAGTTTTGATCAGAGGCATTGAAAGATGTTTCTGTTTTCATTCCAACTGCTGCTGGAGCTATTTCTTAAAGACAATCATTCCTTTAGCAATCATCAGTGTGTGGCATTAGATGATTTTTTTTTTTTTTAATACTGTACATTGCAAAGCCTTTCTGTTGAGGGAATTAATTGCATGTTAATAACTAGTGATGGCTACTATTCAAAAAAAGAACTCTGTCTTGAAAGGATGTGAGGGGAAACCTCTGCTTGAAAGCACCAATACAAAATGCAAATTTTAAAGCATTTCTTGCTCTAAATTTTTCCATCACCAGGAAATTTCAATGTACTCCAAAAATCCTGCACATTTTGATATTACCGTAAAAACATAAGCTAATAAGGAATATCTGACATAATTTATATTTAGATTTGAGCTCAAGTAATGGAGCTTCCTTATATAAAATATCAACAAGTATCATTAGGCTGCAATATTTTTCTTATTTTGGCATGAATAAGACAAGGTGCAAATGAGAAACATACATCTTCACTAGTCTTTGGAAATATCTGAAATAATTGACTTGCTCAGTCTTCTGTGATGGCTTGGTGACCACTAACTGTGACAATTTGCATAATAGTCAACTCTTCACTTCTGTAGAGATAACTGTGTGTATCTGATTAAAATTAGGACTGTTTTAGTTCTCTTGACTTTTCCAGAAGTTGCAGAAATAGAGATTTGCTGTTACGCTTTAACCAAACAAATGCACACATGGGGATAACAATATGCTGAGTTTATGCAGATTTTACAACACAAATCTGAATAAAATACCCACTAATAGACCCTTAAGGAGTAATAAACACACATGAATTTTCCTTAGTTGCACTTTAAAGTGATTTTAACATACTACTAGGCCTTAACAATAATATTTAATTGACAAGATTATGCATTTGTATGGATTGAAAAGGTGGTAGATCTCTAATTCCAAATGAACTATAAATTCACTTTTGCATAACATGTTTTATTTATTTCTGTATTGCAGAGATGTTCTCCATCCCTCCTAGTGAGAGTTTCTTAAAATACAGACAATTTAAATAGACTTAATTACCATTTATCATACTCTTAACTTCATGAGATCATCTTTAGTTGAATTCTGTATTTCCAGGTAGTCAAGGAGCTAGGTAAAAACAGGGCAACACAATGAGAAGCTAATAGAAATTAAATGAGAGCTAGCACTTAAAACTATTGTTTTCAGTGTGGATGGTAGTATTTTTCTGCTGCTCCCGTCTTTATTTCCCAAGTGGATGGAGTTTAAGTTTAGTTCATTTGAAGTTTCAAAGTAGTGAGGAAGAAATAATAAAAAATAAGGATGCTCTCTTTCGCTCTCTGATCATGGCTGCATTTTTCACATTAATGTTGTGGCCGCTGCAGTAGACTTAAATCTCCAAATCATGCTGACCCATTGGACAAATGGAAAAAACGATATGGGAAAAGAAAGAAGATAGCAGTTACAATCCATTTACAAATTCAGTAGTGGGCTACATATTTTTCATAGTATTTCCCATATGAAATGTTCTCACTTTGCAAGTCTATGGTATCTTTTTTACAGTTTATTTGCCAACACTTCCCCTGGGATCTCATTGGCAGACATTTTCTTTGTGGCTCATGTACTTTCACTGAGAGGAAATATTTCTCAATTAGACTGTAGATAATTAGATGGCAGATAAATTAGAACATAATATTATACCTCCCTATATAGATATAGCTCCAGTGATTCTATATTGCTAACAGGAGCAGAAAGTAGTCTCTGAATAATTTTCAATGTCAATGCAATTTTTCAGTGTCTTAGGTACGATGCAGCGCCTGTGTGATCACTTTTGGTCTGTTGGAGCTCACCCTTCCTCAACTGCCCTTCCTCCTCACGCAGAGTCACAGTTGCTTCCCAGGGATTATTTATGCTAGAGGGGATTTTTCAGTTAAGCATTTGGGTCCACTATCACACGTTACCTTTACATTAGAGAATGCTAAGCATTGATGGTGCATTAATTCAAAGCCCTGAGACTTCATCAGTGAACATTCTGAGCTCAGAACAGGCCCGGCCACCACTCACACACAGAGTAGCCAGTCCCTTTATAGCTGAACTGGTCAGTTAACTCAGCCTTACGGTTGCTTTGCTGCGCCAGAACAGCGCAAATAAAACAGCCACTCCATCCAATTATAACCAAAGAGACCTTTTTATTTTTTCAGTACAACTCTTCTGCAGTTTTCTAAACAGAGCATTTTTGGGACCAGAAAAGGGCTTGGTCATGGCACAAGTTCCAGTACAACACTGGCAGAGCTGAGGAGGAGATTTGGGCCCAAACCTGCAAAATCCTTAGCACGTAGCTGCTCTTAAACATTTAAGTGATCACACTGACTTTCACTTATATGAGTTTTCATAGAAGTCATCCCTACTTCTTTATGCAACATGGTGTTTGCTTTCTCGCAGAGTCACCAAAATGACCTAATCAAAATAAAATTCAAATTAACGGAACTTCTTATATTTCTTCTCTTACAAAAACAACAACATCCAACCCTAGATATTGAAATAAATAAACTTCCAATAGCAGTATAAAATAATAGTGCCATGTATTATATACAGACTATTTAAAATGCAGATGAGGTAAAACATAAAATATGCAGGGTATTTAAAAACTTGCACTAGTAGTAGTGGGGACACAAACACTGCTTGCAGTGCCATTAAGATTTTTAAAATGAATCAACCTAAAATGTAACCTGTTGAGCTATCAGTTATAGCCATTATGTTCTAGCCTATCAACACGTATTCTGAGCATTCTGAAAATGCACATTCTTAATTGATACACTGCCATTACCTGGGAAACTCTTCTATTTCACTGCAGTTTTTCAATGAGAGAATATAAAATTTCAAACACTTTTTTACTACGGAAATTAAAAGCTTAATGGCTGCATAGACAGATTAAAGTTGTAGTCTAGCTGTAAGAATTTAAAAAATCATAGGTAGAAATTCAAGTTTAAACTATGAAAAGTTTAAACCTGCCTGTGAAAGAATTAGGTTCTCACAGAGGTACAACATCACAAGGACAAGAGGTATTGTACGTCCTATACTAAAGAAAAAAAAGTCTGTTCAGTAAATTTCAAAGACTGGCTTCTCAGCTAACATGCGTTGGAGTGTCTGTTAGACTCAATGCAAATCTCAGGTTTTCTAGAGGTTGAGACAGAGATTTTACTGGTGGAAGAAGTGTGGGGCAATGGCTTTAAATAGTGATGTTGGATTAGTCTAGGAAATTAGAGCATATTTAGCCTATCACACTGGTTTATGCTAGAGCTGGTTGTAATTAAAAAAAAAGCTGGAAGAAAGGGATAAAATATTATAAAGATTGTGCTTACCCCTTCTCAAAAAGATGGCACTTAATTCCTGCCTTTACTGAAGAAAACCGCACAACAGAGAGGCAATGTGTCAAGTTTGATCTTGAAGAGTTTGCAAGGAATTCAGCTGCCATTATAGGGTAGGATTTACTTCTGCTCTTGAAGCCTGTGATCCTCACAGCTAATGTGTGAGCTGCCTTTTTGCTTGCACTGCTGCCATCCTTTTCTCTGAATGCCTTTACTTCTCTAGCTGCGAGATTAGTTGTTGTGGAGGCAGCTTTGGATTTTAAAGGTAGAACCCTTCCTATTCCTTAGTCCCACTAAATGTGCTGTGTTCCTTATTCCAAAGACGCAGATCATTTTCATTCAAAGCATTATTTTTGTATGACATGCCACTTTGGCTTCCATTTTTCCACGCGCAATGCTAACCATCAATGACTTTCTAATAAGGAGGATTGTCCAGCCAGCTTCTGAGATTAGCATTCACATGGCCATGGGACAAAGCGCTGCAGATTTGCCCAGCTTATCAAACGGGCCACCAGCTTTCATTATTTCAGGGAGAATCAAATTGGAAGTTGCTTCTTGAACTAATCAGGGCTGATTTGCTCTAAAGTTGCTTCCTGACTTAGATCTCAGGCAAGGAAGTGCTGTAATCAGTTCCCAAGGGCCGTCAGAGTTGTGATGGGATATTAAAGGAATGGTACACTACCTTTTAAGAGTTCCCTAATCTTGGTGGCTTCTCATGTTTAACACAGTTAAACCTGAGCTTGTTGTATAGAAAGAGAGACTAATTTTATGAGGTAGCCTTATGTAAGAGAGGATTTTACTTGAGGTTGCCAAACTGGATTTTGGAAAGAATATACTGAGGTCTCCTCCAGGGTTTGTACAGTTCAGTTAAAGATACAGACTTCATAGACTTCTGCCTATAAAGATACAGGCAGAGTTGTTCAAAATGAAACATTTAATACCCGTCACAAAAAAAATAAATAATCTTCATGAAAGAGAAAATGAGTCCCCCTGAGTGTCACTGTTTGCATATTAGCCCATAGTACGGGCTCTGCCAAGTTACTCTCTGACTGACTGCTGCAGATGCTCTTTCTCAAGTATTCTGAGTGAGATCTTTAGTGCAAGTCTTTGGGGACAAACAATAGCACCTGTTCCTCACAAGATAGCAGCCCAGTTAGTCCATTCATGTATCTTTAATGAAGCTCTGGGGCAGATGGCAAAAAATGGCATCATCAACAACTTAGCACAGAGGAGACAAAAGGGGAAAGTGCCGATCCAACAATACTCTATTTTTACGAATGGGAAGAGACAGAGTCGGAGTGTTTCTCAGGCATCTGATACAGTCTTGGTTTTCAGAAAGACCTGAGGAACATCTCAGCAATTAAAATTTCTGGGCTTGTAGCCGATTTTATGAAGTACACCAATTAACCCCTCCCAATTTCTCCCCCCTCAGCAAAATCAAAATAATAATAATAATAAAACCCTCAGGAAAAAAATTTGTCAAAAATCAAGGTGTCTACTATTTTTTTGGCATTAATTTTACATCTTTAATAATTCGGTGATCAGTGATACTTGTACATTCTCTTCCTTTTTAACGCTTATTTGTGCTTTTCAGTTGACCTCTGGTAAAAATCAACACCTACGTATACAATAATTCTGGGTGAAACCAACATATGCCTAGGAATAGTATTTAACATGTGCCAGAGGGAAGACTCATGGAAGTGAATGGTTGCCACTTGCTCTAGGCTTTTTTCAGTCCATATAGCTCTCTTAAGTGTAAACTCAAACTTATACCCTAAGTGTAATCCACCTTTAGCCAAAGTTATATTGATTTATGTAAGCTGAGGGACTGATCCAGCATTCAGAGTAGTATTTCAAGGAAGAATAGCAGATAGCCAGAACATGCAATGATTGTTCTCCACATTTACAGAATTGCATTTATTTGAGAGTTTTAAAAAAATCTTTTTGGGTATGGTGGAGTGGATACAACTCTACTGGATTGCACTGGGAAATATCTGTTGTAGGATTTGGTTATTAGAAGTTTCAAGTTATTTTTATGATACTGTTGTGCAAAGTATTGCTATGGGTATGTATGCGTCATCACCCTAACCACGGTACTCACTCTGAGCTCTTCTGTGTCTTGTGAGATTGTGGTGGTGTCTTGTACCTTTGCAACCCCACGGAAATACTTTCTGTGCGGGGTGATTGAAAGGGATATTTCTTAAGCCTTGGCTCCATTTGATTAGATTGTAGTTGGGAAGTACTGAAAATAATTGCAGACTGTATTGTGTTGAATTCCTTCCAATATATCCTATAGTAGTTTCTATCAGACAAAACCTGTGGTTTTCATTTGCTGTACTCCTGTAGAGCCAGCAGAGAGGAACACCACACAGAAGTCTAGCACCATTTTTTCAGAGGTAAATGCCAGTGCTGGGCACATGGGGATCAACTTCAATCTAACCAAGTTTAACTCATATCCTAAAATGCATAGCCAGGCTTACCTCAGCTAAAATGAGAGAAATAGCTGCTCAAAGCTAGTTTCTTTCACGCCCCAGTGCCATGGCAGTAATTGCACAAAGACCTTTTTATTATAAGTTGATTTTCCTGAGAAATGGATTAAAAAAATACTGTAAAGTGTTTATTTTTTGCTTGACCTTTATTAACCTACATCTTTGAGCTTTCCCAAGAGAAGAGTTGTTGGTAAATTAACCCTCATAGACACACACAGTAGCATTTCTGCACTGCATCAATGGTTGTGAAAGTAACGGGGATATGACAAGAAAATTTGGCACTATTTAAACAATGTCATAGGTCAACATATGGGATTTGACAAAAAAAAGTTTTTTAGGAATTAAATGGAAAAAAAATTGCTTGAAGTGTGCTTTAACTTTTTAATAGTATTTAATGCCACCGATTTATAGTAGGAGGAGGGCAACATTTCTTCTCTGCCTAAAAACCCAATTTCTTCCTACATTTACTAGCTTTGATATATAAACCATTATATGTTTGCTTAACTACTAATCAGAAAAATCATAGTCAAACTCTTGGGTACTTCTGGGGTTAAGGAATGATGGATAAAACCTCTTTGTGATCCTAGCCACTGTCTCTGAAACACATGTAGCATAAATTAAGGAACTAGAAAATTAACATGTGGATGTAACAGACACGATTCTATCCCATATCCCATTTATCTATATGTTGAATACAAATGCTGGTATAAGGTGAAGAATTTTTTTTGCTTTTGCATGTTTGTGCTTTTTGATACATTTATTAAGGTCAAATTAAATTTGATATAGTAGGTTTTATTCTGAAATGGTCTCTGAATACAGCTCCATAATTACCAAGCTACATGATAGTGCATAAAGCTATAAAACTGCTTAGACAGACAAGAAATTTATATGTTATAGTGAGGTGTGTATGGCAAAGGATGTTAGTTTAATTGGGAGCCAAGATGTTGGAGCCTTAAATCTTAAGAGCTGGGGTGTTGACTAGAAGACTATTTAATACTGTGTTGAGATTTTGAAATAACATACCTGGATTGTTGGTATATATATGAACAATACAATGTTGTAAGATCTCAGAATTAAAATTACCCTAAGGATACTAAAATTTGAACATCAAAGTAGCTACTGCAGTGTTAGCTTACTTCTAAAATGTTTGTCACTCTGCTGTCTGTGGCCAAAGATGAGAAAACTTGTGAAAAATTAATAGAACTACATACTTCTCTTCTTTTTAAAGAACCTACGGTATGTTACAAAGGTTTTGTACCTTTTTACCTTGTGCCAGGACAGGGAATATTAATTTAAAAAAAAAAAAAGACAACCAAGAAAAAGTAGGAAAACGTGCAGTTCACTGAGACCGTCACACCTTTGACACTGAAGGAAAACAATGTTAGTGAGGGCTTTGATGTGTTAATGTGAAATTGGCAGGGATTACATTAAGGCGAAGGTTCTGTGGGACTGTGTGAACACAAGAACACTATCAGTACTGGAGAAATACCTGTCAAGACAAATTTGTGCTATTTCTGATCAGAGGCTTTCTTCTGTTTAGCAGGTTCAGGGTCACATGCCTCCGCTCATGATCCCAATTTTTCCACACGACCAGCGGACGCTGGCAGCGGCTGCTGCAGCCCAGCAGGGATTCCTCTTCCCCCCAGGAATAACTTACAAGCCAGGTAAGCTGACAGGGATGTGAAGATATTTAACATTTTAAGAAATTAACTGTAGCTTCTTGTGTGATCTGTCTCGTATCAATGATGTTACACAACAGGCATAGCTGGCTGGAAATAATGTGGAGTTTTGCAACTCCACTTGAAAAAAAAAATCTGGTTTGAAGGAGGTGGATGGAATATTGGTTATTGAACACAACGATTTTTTTTAACCTTTATTTCCCACGAAATAATTTGCTCTAAATATATTTGCCCACTCATCTCGTAATTTGCATCTACTCTGCCCCGTGTCATTATACAAAAGCTGTGTATCTTTAATTAATTCTGTTATCTTCCGTATACTTGTCTTTTGTGCCAAAATTCTTACTCCTAATTAGTGGTAAAAGTCAGAGGAAGTATAATGTAATTAGGAGGCTTCAAATGGGCAACTTTTTGTTTGATTTCAATCTGAATAATAAAAGGTTTCAGTAGTTCAATCCCAGTCATCATTCAGACTTGTAACAGGTCACATAACCTTGCAGTGAAATATGTTTTGAGATGATTTAGCAAATGTTACGATTTCTTTCTTTTTTCCTCCGGGTTTACAGGACTCCTGGGGAATTCAATTAGGGATATAATGGTTTGAAGCTACTTTCAGAGCCTCCTTGTAAACAGAGCTTTAAATGTTTAAAGACACGTTGCCAAAGGAATTCAATGTAGGAAGATAGTTAAGTAAATAAAAGTCAACCTTATTTTCATTTGTACATTCTTTGTAAGTGACCTCAGTCCAGAAGCAGCAACCTTATTTTGCTCATTAATAGTATTCCCTGTCAAGCTGCCTTTAGCCTATTAACCTGATAACTAATAACTACAAAACATAAATACCAGTTTCTTTTTTTGACATTAAATATGAAATGTACAAAGTAAAGCATTGATCCTGCTCCCACTGATGTTAGTGGTGTTTTTGCTGTTGACTGCAGCAGGAGCAGGGTCAAATCCAAAGTAAAGCCTCATAATAGATGATGTAAACAGCATACTAATTAAAAGCCAGGTTGAACTTAAATTCTTTTCTAGCAAGTTTACTTAGCATTAGATGAAGTGAAGCCAAACAGGATTTCAACAAGCATTTCCGTTTGTCCCACTCCCTTCTTCCTCTTTAAACACAGAATCTTTGTCCAGTTATTATCTTATTTTCAAGTTTAGAAATACCGAAGTTCTTTTCCAATTTGACAAACTGGCACACTGTATGCAGGAACCAGTTAATGGAGGTCTGAAAGGCAGCTAGCTCTAGATGGGACAGGATGATGGTTGTTCACACACATCACCACCTCACAACAGTTGGGGACCAAAGTGAAGAATATTTTGTCCCCAAAGACATGAGCTGCCAGTTGTGGAAATTGTCTACGACACCCTGACTAATACCTTTCTTCTTATAGACAAGAGAAAGCATGTGCTTTAGTTTCCTTGCTTTTCCCATTTTAATCTGAGATGCTTTCTGAACAGCAACTATTAATGTTGTGCTTCCCTCTGAAAGGTGGTATGTCAAATCACATTGTGTTAATTTTGGCTCTGTAGGCTACTTGGTACAATAATGACTTGGGAAGAAGAGTACCGGTATGATTTCCTGCACAAGAACAGATTTCTGCACTTATTCTAAAGTGTTCCTTACAGTTCCTATCCTAACACTTTATCGAGCTTATACTGCTTTACTGCTGATCCTGTTGACCTCAGAGCAGAAGGTGATACGGCTTTAGGGCATTTTTTTTTTACTTGACAGAATGCAGAAAAAGAGATCCATAGCAAATGTTAAAAGATTGAAGTGCAGGCAGATGTCAAGGCCTAGTTATCTCAGAATACAGCTAAGCTATTTGCTGGTATGTTGGTTTATATCCAGCTAATGTTAGTAAGGACCAGAAGTCACAATGATGTGATTGTATACAGTGGCTTGCAAGAAATAAGAATATTTATATATTTAATATATTTATTAAATTCTACAGTGTGTGTGGCAGAGGTAGCTGGGCAGGTTAGTAGTTTCTGTTGGAGAGATATCATGATAAAAAAACCACTGTAACTACACTTGGTATTGATTAATTCCTATTTTTGGCACTCGGCACAGTAGTTAAGGAATTAATGAAACTGGAGATTAAGCTACACTCTTTCATAGAGAGGGTTCTTCAAAGTCGTTTCGGAGGAATATTTATGAACTTGACTGCTACTACCTGTACCCTACTACTTTTGTGAGAAATGAAACTTTCACCTCTAGAACTGTCAGTTTAGACTCGCTCATACTTCTGAGGAAAGATAGGAGATGGGTTAACCCTTCAGGTTCTTACAGTTTTCTTTTTGGTTGCCTGTTTCTTTTCTGTTTCATTTTACTCTAGTTTGATGTAGGCAAGACTAAGCTTTGACAGTGCCAGTTTTCCCTGACATTCAGAAAATACAGTAAGAGGGATTTCAATAATAGGAGCTGTGGGAACTGAGTACTTTTCAAACTGACTCTGTCATTTAGGGAATATGGAATATTGTGCGCACACAGTCGCTCAATTTCCTTTGCCTGCAAAATGGTCTAGGTATAAGCTATCTCCGACTTGGAAGCGGCATATAAGTGTTCGTGTGACAGTGCAGCCAAGATGAGAAGTCCTGCCTTGGTGCACAAGCTGGGATATGATTATGTGCACATGGCTGTGCAGATATATCTTCATGGGCTTAGTGGGAATCGATTTCATGCTGTTTAGTTCAATGCCAAGATGGCAGTTACCGAGTATTGTTGCAAATCTGCACATAAACTCTATGCCTTGAAGTAAGAAAATGGTATTCCTATAACAAACTACACTAGGTCACGCCCTCAGTGGAAGGACCTATAGAAAAGAGGAGAATTTATTAGGTTCTGAGGCCCTTCCAGCACATGCCTTAGCTGCTCCTGAACTGAGCTCAGAAAGTCATTATGAATAGAGAACTCGAGGTATTGCTGATATACAGCTATGATTTGTATTAAAACCTGAGAGAACAGAGTTTCCTACTGCCTAGCATGAGGTGGCTGTAGCCCTGCCCCCATATTTTGTAGCTCTAGAAGGTGAAACAGGCCAAAGTTAGCAAGTGCTGATGACAAGTAATAATTACATTAGAAAAAAAATCCCCAAAGTCCCATGCTTCCTTATGTATCTCAAAGTCATGTAATATAATTTTCCGGCATGGTAAGTACTAATTGAGAAATCAGAGCTGCATAGACCACCTAATTAATTTTTTATACATATTTCAGTATTTATACTGTATACTGGATTAATTAAAACTTTAGGGCGCTGTGCATCTCAAATGACTGTTGTGACTATTGACCTGCAGGCACTTGACGAGCCTTGTAGAGTACCTGGTTGTGGGGGTTGCCACTTATTCCAGTGGGAAGCTGAGAGTGGCAGCTGTTAGGAAGCTAATACTTGCCCAGAGATGCTACACAGTTAATATAATTATTTTGCATTCCAAGTACAGCAAAGCAACTGCGCTGGCTTTCTGGCTGTGACCACTATACTTACACTTGGAACTGGTGGGTAACATAAGTAACATTATACCTCCTCTCCCAGTGCAAATTTCCCTTCACTTGACCATCCACATGCATCCAGGAAAAGTCAGTGGGCTGGAGTATCCTTGAATGTGATTAGCATGTCCCCATTAGTGCCCCGGGTCAAGAGGAGAAGACGGTTCCCTTCTCCATCTTGCAGTGCCTAAAGTATTACTTCCTTCAAGTTCTGTGGCTAAGAGGGAATGGGGAAGTAGGATGACAACAGAGTAAAGATCTAGAGCAACGCTGGGCAGGAGCCAGACCATACATTGAGCAGAGCTCAAACAGAGCTATGGTTTGCTCTGAGCAGGGACTGGGAGGGCTGCTCTCCATGCTGGCTGCATAACGGCAGTCCATATGACTTGGAAACGAATGAACACTTTTGGTTGATAGTCTTCTGCAAACATTTTGTATTATATCAGTTCTTTGCCAGATGTGGCAAGCAACCCTGAAAAAGATTGTTGAAAATAGAGACATTGAAGTATGGAGCTTGTCTACCTCTACATAAAAGGGTTTGTAGAGTCATATGCTGCAGTGTATTTTCAAAGCATTTCTTCATATTTCATACACAAAATATATAAAAATCATTATTAGAATGGCTAAGAAACAACTCCGGTGTGCCTACCTAGGTCATTTTGCTTTATACACAAAAATATTTTACGAGCGATTTTGCTATGCTAGCAATACAATGAAATGTGAAAATGGAGACTGTTTTCCCAGGCTGGTGGCAAAAATGGTGAGAAGTGGAGCTAACACTTTGGCCTGGTTCTATTCCTACTTGTATTGGGGCAAATCAACTGTGACTCCTTTGAAATCAATGAAAGTAAAATTAGGTAAAGGATGACAAACAAAACTCAGGCTTATTGTCATCTGGCTGGACCTCAGAACATTCCAACAGTGTGAGATATTTGTCATCAGACTAATTAAACTCCTTGATTACAGTAGCTAATCCACATAACTAACATCATCTTGGATCTACTGGATTCCACTGATATCCATCATTGCAGTTTCCATTTGGAACAGGCCTTTTCGAAGTTTTTCCTAAAGCTGCAAGGTGGTTTAAATTTTACATGGCACAGTACTCTATTTTCCGTAGGCTGCTGTTCCTCTTGGCAGGTGAGAACAGAAAGCGTACATCAAATCAACTGTGTACTGAGTTGGCCATGTATCTTTGCATGGCAGAGGTGCTGCATGAGTCTTGTTTCTAATGGAAATTCCCCAGGACTGAGTGAAAGTCTGTCATGTGTTCTCTGCTGGGTTTTACTGGTTTGAACAAAGAATTCGTAACCTCAGGATTTGTTGTAGCAATCCATACGTGCCTCACTCCTAAACGTTGAGGTAAGAGCTGGAAGTTGTAGTAGGCAGCTGAATATTTTCAACTGGGATTTTGCACTGAAGTTCTTTACCTGCAGACAATTGTTGGGGCAACTGATTTTGCTGCAACATGAGGATGGCAGTAGAGCTGTGTTCTGTCAAACTCTGCTCAGAACAAAGGCAGAACTGATGTAGTGTCATCGGACAGAGGAGGTGCTCCAAAGTATTGCCTTCGCCAGTTGTCTCTGTTAACATCTTCCTCAATCCTGATGCTGCTGCACAAACAAAATGCATGCCCTGTGTGGGAATACTGCAGGAGGGGGCATCTGCATCCTTGCTGTATCCCAACAACACCCAGAGGAGAGGTACGCTTTCCTCGACGCGCTCATTATGCCTGGAAAGGTAGGGCCCTGGAATTTGTGATCGCTTACATCTCTTCCAATTCGCTTTCGTATTATTCTGTGGTTCCACATGGAGAGTGTGCAAGGGCAGTTTGAGATCCATGCGTGAAGAGACAGGTTTCAAGTTACAATCCCAAAACAGGGAAACCATCACCAAGCTGAAAGCTTTGTAAGTCAGATGAGGAGAGTCAGCTTGTGTCTTACAATTGTGTTTTAGGAAAGACGGGTAATAAAGCAACACCTTCCCCCTACCCTCAGTCTCACAAGAGCCAGACGTCCTTCTTTCCTCACAGCTCACAAAGCCTTGATCCGGAAAGTCAGTCCATACATCCTATAAATAAAGTCCACTAAGCTTCATCATTTCATCCAAGACAAAAAGAAACATTTACATTATTTCTATGTAGAATAGCATGGTACAATTGCTCGCTGCTTTTATTCATTTGGAAATGTTGCTCAACCTGACAAATGAAACAGAAGTCTGGCATACTTCTCCACGGCTTGTAAACACCGATTTATATATAAACAACAGCAGCCAAATGTAAATAGACAATCAGCACAGCAAGGAGATTGAAGAGATCAGTTTGCAAAACATGACAGATTTTCTTCTTCCGGCATTCTTCTTGCTCCTGTTTATCAAAGGCCGGCACACACCGGTACCTAAAGCAGGCCTGTTCAAACATGTTCTGACGCCTTTTGTACAAATTTAAAAGAAAGGATCCTCATGCAAGCATTCCAAATTGAGAAACAAATTTGAAAAAAATTGCTACAATACATTGACTGATTTCTTTCCAAGACAGCTACTGAGAAGCTTCTTGATCCATTCTTGCACTGACAAAACGAGAGGGGGAAATACGTACCTTCTGTAATTAAAAATTAAAACCAGTCCATTCCCTGCATGCTCAGTTTCCTCAAGGGAGAAAAAAAGTACCTTTGCTCTGCTTTTACTGCCTGGTGTCAGCAAAGTACTCCAGAGCTGAGACACTATTAATTTTTGTTCTCAGCACAAAGATACTGCTAACGTACCAGGACTAGCCATAATTTAACATGTTAAAATGAGGGGGGAAAGGGACGGTATTATGTTTTAATAACAAATAAATGGCATAACTATAAAATTATTTTTCCCGTAACAAAAGAACGAACCGTAGACAGCAGGTGAGTAAAGAACACCACAGGGCGTGGTAGAGGTACTAATAAGCTTACCGCGAAGCCAAAAACTCTGTGTGTGTGTGCGTGTGCGCGTGTGCGTGTATGTGTGTATAAAATATCTGGCTATTTCAAACCATAGGAGCATGACAGCTGTGAAAAAGGAGTGCCGCAGGGAATTCTTTTAGAGTTTGATTTTTTTAAAAATATGTTTGACATGGAAAATGTTTTAGTACAAATAAAGCAACTGGTATTGAACTTAAGAAGTGTATGTGGAGGGGGAGGGAGAAAGAAGAGATTGCTGTGTGGAACATGAATGAATAATTCATGATATTTAAAGAAAGAATGCCTCCGAAATGTTCTGCAAGGCAGTCCATGCTGATAACTCGGATGGTTATTCCCCCCCCCCCCCCATTTAGAGCATCATTAATTCAACATCTTTGTGATTTTTTTAAAACCTTGTAAGATATTTCTGAAAGAAACATTATTTAACTTTGATTAGGATCTTATTTATTCAGATAATTTCATATAAATATCAAAGAGATGAGTAGAATTATTTAAGCATAAAGAGACAGCTTTAGTACTTTAAGAAAAGGATCTAGGGTTTTTTTGTTGGTTTTTTTAAGAAAAAAACCCCAACATCATTGCAAACTAAAATCAGCCTCATGGAAGGGGGAAAATAAGAGGAGATATTTTGAACATTACTCCATAGGACACCAGTACAATATAGCGTTAGTGAATGCATTGTAGCAGAGCTCCATATGCAATCAGAATCCAATTGTTACTGGACTGTGTACAAGCGCACACTGTGCTCAATGGCCTGATGAGGTATTATGGATATGATGCAAAGAGACCTTGTGGATTGGACATGTACAATTTATTAAAAAAGTGAAACCACCAAACATTTAAGCTGAGCTGAATACAATAGCACTTCAGGTGGTAAACAAGGATATTTCTGAGTAATCCAGTGACTGCAAAGTCTTCGGCTATTGTTATTTATTTGAGGGGTGTTGACAAAAAAAAAGCTAACTCTTGGAACACCCTCATTATGTTCTTTTGGATTTCTGTATTTTCCCTCATTGCTACATTCTGCTTTCAGTGTGGAAAAGTTCATGTAAAACAGACTAAGTACTATAAAACTCAAAAATGTATAGAGGAGCATGTAGCCTACAGATAGCACATAACACTGACTTTAAATAAGAAGTTGAGCCAAAGTGATATTCCATTAAATCGTAGTTACTGTGTAATTTATCCATCACTGTATTAGTTTTAACATTACAGATCGACACTGCTAAAGTATTTCAGCCTTCCTTCATTCTTTACATTGACTAAGAGTCTCAATGGCACTGTGTGATGCACTGTTGCAGTGGCTCAGAAATGAGAGCTTCCATAGATGTTATAAAATATAACATTGCAACGCTTAATTTTGGTTCAATAATATCTCGTATTTTCTGGAGTATTTGTTATCCCCTCTGTGCAGAGAGCACACATTTTCAGTTTCCAGTGAACAGAACACAGAAATTTTAGTGCCTGAAAATCTTCATGTAATTGAACAACTACGTAATCTATCGACTTCAGCAGGGTCACAGATCTAAGAGAAAGTTAAAAGTATATTTTGAGCTCTATTTAAAAGTGATTTAATTTCATTTTTCTCTATGGCTACCTTAAGGGAGTTGTCCCAAGACAGAGAACCTCAAAGCAAAACAAGAAACAACCTCCACCTGTGTGGAGCCAGCTAGGTAGCTTTCCCAGGAAAGAGCCACTCGATACTGAAAAGAAATCACCTGGCATGAAACAGGGCTGAAATTTCTTGGGTTATAACAAATTTCTCCTGTTTTAAGAAACATGTGGCAACAACAATTTTTTTCCTCTGGGAACCACTGGGGTTTCCTGGGGTATCTTGTCTTACACGCTTGATTTGCACATTTGCTTTTGAAATGAAAATCACGAGTCTCACATTTATGTTTTGCCAGTTTGCCTACCAGCTATCTGCTAACAAAAAAGTTCCGAGGGAGCATGGCAAGTCCGTGCCCAGCGAAGCCTTTTGTTTTTGCAGATGTTTAGGCTTAGAGGAGTGCTGTGGAGCACAGGCAGTCCTAGGTCCGTGTTTGCACTTGTCTGCTGCTATTCTCTGCTCATTGTCTGAACCTGCACGCATTGTTCTCCCGACAGGTGATAACTACCCTGTGCAGTTCATTCCATCAACAATGGCAGCTGCTGCTGCTTCTGGACTCAGCCCTTTACAGCTCCAGGTATGTGCCAGAACAAAAAAATGTGGGATTGAAGCCAGCATTTTAGGGGAAAACTGCTAACCAGCTGTATGCTAAATAATAGTCTGAATGTTAAATAATTATTGAGCACAGCCCAGGAGGATTAACACCTTATATACTTACCGTACTGCAAACATAGAAACGTGCGGCCAACCTTGATACTGCGAGTGAAAGACATTGTACTGTGTATTTTATATCGGCAGAGTTAATGGTATTTCTTTAATTATATGACCAGTTGATGGGAGATATGTTCAAAGATCTTTTTGTGCTTTATTTTCATTTAGTCTTTCCCCTGTAGCTGCAATGCACTACGTTTAATTGGAGCAGTGAGTGTATCCACACAAACGTGTCTTACTGGGGTTTTTTCTTTTTTTCAGACAGTGTGGTGCTGACAATACAATAAATTGCAAACTCTTTTAGCTTCTGTATTTAGGTAATCTCAACCTTTCCGTGCATTGAGCTGGTCAGATGCCAAGCATAGTCAGGAGCGTTGGTTTGGTCATTTATTTATTTTTGGCATGTATATAATGAAATGTTGTGAGAGAAAGATTTATGTGCCATATTATTAGCTAGCTTTTTGTGGCAAGAAGTTTTTAATTTCACAAGAAAAGACACAACAATGTCATAAATAATGAAGAAACAGTCAAAAGCTTTCAGAGGTAAAATGTGCGGAAAGGAAGTGACAGTGAACATGAGAGGAAAGGCCATTAAAGATGCACGTAACTATTTGCAAGTAAACCTTTGAAAACTCTGTTTGACTTAGATTAGAGTTGGGTTCAGACGCAAAGTAGGAAGAAATTGTGCCTATAGTAGCAAAGTACTGCCATGTTAATATCCAAATATTTACTTTGCTTACCCTTCTGCAATTATTTTTTTTTTCTCATCTTTACCCAGTGCTGGTATTCTTCTTGCCAAGTTAATTTAGGAGAAGTAAGACTGGGACCAGAACTCACTGTTCAGAGTGGTCCAGAACTGGTGAAAAAGACCCCTTGAGCTTATGTCATATTGTCTTATGAACCTACAATCAAAACTTGAAAAGAGAACACCCTGCCACTGCAGGGAAAGATCTCCCAAAAATACTTTTGGGTCATGATAGTATTGTGTTAAGACTGTACCTTGGACAGGCTTCAAACCGAAGGGAAGCTCTTCAAAAGAAATAATAGCAGGTGTCCTTTTGAAAACCTATATTTGAATACTTACTGAAGCAAAAGTCTCGTTAGCTTTAGTTGAGAAAATACTTCCGAAATCACCTTTGTGAATAGAGAGACTATTCTTGCTACCTTTGACATGCAGTACAACAAATTGTGAGCCTACACAAGACTGTAAGGCAGGAAAGGATAAAAACCATTCAACTGCAAAAGAAACAGGATCAGAATCACAGACATTCTTGATTCTTTTCTTTTACAAGGTCCATTTGTAGCTTGACCCACAGATCTGTTTGCATATCAACCTTGATCAGAACCTTCAGCAAGAGTGCAGAAATTCATTAATTTGCAGAAATGATAGACTGAGCTGTTAAACTTGAGGAGCACAATTAGAGAAAAAACAACCAGCAAAGAAAGTGGTGCTAATAAACTCAGAAACGTTTGAGTGCTTGAGGGGCCAGAGTTTCCCTTCATATATATGTGTTGTAAAAGAGGTTTTTTGTTTGTTCCGCCCCCTTTCTATTTTATTTGAATTTCACCTTTATGGGATTTCAAAACCTTTAATGTTTCAGGGTCATAAGAGCTTAAGTAATAGGGTACTTGAGCTTCAGTTGGTACCTGCTCATCTGATTGTCAAATTGGCCGAACTAAATTTTATTTACTCCTACTATTAATATTCTCTTTGTGTAAATTCCCTAAGTGTTCCCTAAATGAACATTTATTTGGGTGTGTTTGTTGGAGGGAATTTGTTGTTATACCTGATGCGTCATGAAGACTGTTAGGGGTGTAGCATTTCAGCTCATTTTTCCATCTTTGCTTCCCTCCCCCCTTCTTTCTCTGTTTTGCTTCCTTTCTTCCATGTACCCCACCCACTTATTTATTTACATGAATGCTGTGACCATGGTATCTGAGTATTTCCCAAGTGCTTAAAAATACTGATCACAAAACTAATCTCTCTTCCTTTCTGCCAGTGGGAGAAACAGCTAATTCATTTGCAGGTTTGGTTTTGTTTCTACACGTGAGTGTGTGTGTGATATCTATGTTTGGAGAACCTGGGGAGAGAAAGCTGTTCCAATTTAAAAAGCTTTACAGTAGCTCTAACATTTCAACTTTACCAGGGCTTTATTATTAATTCCAAAATTATATTCCATAATCCACATCCAGCTGCAGTGGAAATGCTGTCATCTTCAAGATTATTATCTCTCCGTCTTTTTCACCTTTTTTTTTTTTTTTTTTTTTGCGATGATCAGGCTTCAGGTAGGAGCTAGCAGTAATTTTGTGTTCTCATCTTTCTGTGTGTTAGGACAACTTCTGTGGAAGCTCTGAATCTAATAGTACAGAAAACAATTTACTCCCAGGTACATCATGTAACAATAGCAATTATGTCATAAATGATGTTTCATCAGTGGACAATTTGTAATTAATGATTTGCCCATCTTGTTCAAGCTATTTAGCACATTGGTATCAAAATGTATTTTCTCTGAATTGTACGTCTGTTCATCAGTGAATTATGTATCTCCGTGAGTTAAAAAACTTTATTGAAATAATATCTAGGAATGTCTCAAGTAACTAGTTTCACTCCCATGGGCCTTGCATTAAAAAAATTAAAAAAAAAATTAAGTTCTCCTTTGGCAACAGACCTGTTTGAGCCATCTACTCTTAAGATTTTGCGTCACATTGATCAGCTAGTGGTAAAATACTGTTAATATTTAGTTGTAGCTTTGAATATGCTGAAATAAAGTAGTAATGACCACATGTTTATGCCAGTCTGTGTTCCTGAAGTGGTGGCTTGTTCTGCTTTGGGGTGACATCAGATGGCTTCTTTTTATCTGTATACCAATCTCATGAGGGTAGCATTGAGGATGTTTTTGACAAAAAGATTTAAAACTCTGTCTTCCCATTGACACTTCCCATCAGCTCAGCCCCATCTCACCAGTTTCCTCAACAACTTGGTCAAGATTTAAATAATATGTGTGATAGGACCAAGCCTTGTGTGTTAGGTCTCTCAGCATGAGGGACGGTCTTGCTGATGAGCGAACAGATCTCTAGGTGTGGTCTAAGAAGAAGGACCAAGCTATTTCTGTTCACCCCTCCAGCTTCAAACAACTGTGAGTGAATCCCGTCAAATCAACCTCCTGCTAAGTAGTTTACAGATATATTACCAAATACACCTGTAGCAGGTATGCATAGTGGTGTGTGAACCAGTTCTGATGCATGTGTGTAATAAGAGCGTGTCGCTTTAATTAATCAGTGTGAGCAGTAAAACCTGTCAATAATTTTCTCTTTGCTCCTCTTTTTTATACCCCCTTCTGTGGAGTTTCTCCCCTTTCCCGTTTTCCTGATCTTTTTCCCTGACAAACATTTTGTCAAATGATTGCACTGTTATTAACTAATTCAAGATATCTGTGCCCAGTAATCTTGCTAAATGAGTGAACTTGATCATGAAATGGGTTTTCTCAGCTCTCATGATTCTGGTTGCAGTAACCTAGATACTGGGAAGTCCCAGTGGTGGTAGAGGTGGCACCTGTATGTCTTTACTTTCAAACAAGGAATGTTACTGTATGGTCTTTATTGTTTTAAAAAATCTGCCTTCATTCTTAGATATTTCTACAAAGCAGTCTATGTGGTAAATAAGGAAATGTCGCAACTCTCTCAACCACGACTGATAAACTGTTGATAGAAAGGGAAGCACTACAATGATGCTAGCTGGAGTTATTCCTAAACAAAGTGAACTCTAGGAAAAAAAGGCAAAATAAAAAAGCTTTCGTTCATAACTCTTTTCCCAAAATATTTGTGTAATTTGTCCTTCAAAATTTATCGCTTATAACATTAATGAACCTTGGCAAGTCTTAACTATAGTTACAGCTGTGTTCTTGAAGCCTGAAGTTTTTAGAATCCATTAAAAAAAAATTAAATTTTAACTAAACACATATTTGTCTGTTTCTTTTCTCCCTTCCCATCTCATCTTACTCCTCCATACTCTCTTCTAATTGCAGACAAAGTAAATGACCTTTTTTTTATACCGCTGGGTGTGGATCCAGTGCGCTGCTGAAGCATTGCATAGCCTGCCTCAGGGGCACAATATTAGTAGAGGGAAGGCCAAAGAATGCTATTTTTAGTTGAACAGTTCAGCAGATGGAGGCATGAATACTCATATATCTGAAGGTTGAGGGGTTTGAACCATTAATTTTGATAATGTATTTAACCCTGGGAACAATCAGAAACTGTAACTCTAAGGTTACAATGCTTTTGACCTTAGGAGAACAGAGGGCACTTGGTACAGTAAACAATATATTACATTTCTACTTATTCCAATTCTCTCACACATATAAATTTCAGGACATAGTTGACATTTGCTTTCCTCAGCTATTTTAGTGCTGGTCCTTAAAGTAAGTCAAGAAGAATGTGCAGGAAAGAGGCCAATGTAATGCGACAGTCATGTAAATACGGCCTTTAAATAGCTAAGATGTTAAATGTGGCCTTTTATGAAGAAATATTATTCTCAGGAATTAGAATCTTGGTGACTTATTATTTCAATGAAAAAGTTGTTTTAGTGGACTGCTGCTCTTACGGAGTTTCCTCTATATGCTGAAACCTTAAAGTAATTTTTCAGTGGGGCTAATGTGATCTGATAGTGATAGCTCACACTGGAGGTGATTTGGTCCCACTCTGGTACCACATCATGCAAAGTGATGTACCTGCCTTATGTCTTATTAAATGATGCATGCTCCTCTTCAACAAATATAGCTGTTAAATATCACGCAGCTTAAGTATTTCTAATTAAAATATCTCCATGTGTCAGCATATTGGTAATGTATTATTTTAATCCATTTATTTTGTTTATGAAACAGTGACATATGTTTAGATTGTGAAATATATGAGCCTTAAAAATCACTTTATTGAAGAAAATTAATTTCTACAATGCTGTCTCAGTAATGTGTTCGCTCACCCAGTCAGTCACTGGCAGGGCTGCCAGTCTTAATGTTGGTTAGACACAGTTTAACAGTTTTATCTGACATAACACTCTCAGATGTAGGCAATAATAATTTCTTCAAATGCAAAAAACATGGGGTTTTCCTTTTTTTTTTTTAAAGACAACGAAGAATGGGGATTGGGTAAATGTGAAAGGGATTTGGTGAGACCAATCAAAATTAAAACCACCTAGCTACCTTTTCAAAGTTAGACACTGTAATTTGTTTGTCAGCAGGTAGATGTTTGGGTCAGCACTGTGAGTGAGCAACTGTCAGCGGGAATTCCTACAAGACAAGTAATTTCCCTCAATGTATTACTGACAGATTGCTCACTTCTTCGAATCACTAGAGAAAACAAACTTAATATTGTTACAGGCAGAGTTTCTGTCTTCATTAGCCTTATAGAATGATTTTATCTAGGATTCAAAGACTACTGAGCTCTAGGAGGGCATATTTTAACAGAATGTTCCTTATTATGATACAGTGAATAGTGGCCTAAATTAAGTGAATGTGGTGTGCAAATTTCAGTATATGGAAGTAGTAAATTAAATATTTTGGTCCTTTTCTTATGTAGAAATTTCGGTTGTAGCAGAGGAAGGAAAGAGGTTGAAAGAAGATTTTATTAGGGCTCTGAGAGACCAAGCAAGCCCTTTAATAAAAATAAAATTAAAAATATGCCAACCTTGCAATACTAAGGAAAATTTAATTAAAATCAATGAAATAGTTATTCTTGTGCCTTTTCCCACTTGAATGTTTATGTCTCTGTATGTAATATCTGTGTTATCAAGTTGAATTATATCAATGGCATCATCAATGAAAATTATGTCATTGAGTCAATATTTTACCATATGACCTCCTTTCTTTGCAGAATTTTTTAATACTCCATCTTCTCCTACTCCTTCTCAACTTCAGCCCTGAATTATCTGTTGAAGTGATTTTCCTCAGGAAAAGACAGCCCATCAAAATGGAGACTTTTTGCAGTCAAATACCCATTCTGATGAAATTTTTGCCAGTTGGATTTTCCTAGCTTCCCCAGTAACGGCATCCCTGATCAAAATGAGAGGGAGTCTCCCTATTCTCTTCAAGTTAGTGAAAATGGACAGACAAACAAAACCATTAGCTAAAGTAATCAGCCTGGTACAGCAGCATCGCAAGACCCTTTTCTCACCCATTTAATGCCCTGCATCTCCAACAGCTGCTCTAAACAGCATGTCTTTGTTACTCTCATTCTTGCTTAATGGAACAGTGTCACAGTATTTAATTAAAAATTTATAGGAATGTTTAAGAAAGAGACTGTTTCTATAGTCTTCAGCATTTCTAGTACTTGTCTTGGATGTGGCAAGCCTAAGTCCAGTCCTGGGCTTGTGTTTCCCCATGTTGCAGGAAGGACACTAGCCACCAGACTGTCACCCAGTCTGGCATAGCTCTCTGTCTCTGTTCCCGTCAGATGACCAACCCCTCCTCTGCCTTGGAAAGCCTTCCCGTCCTGCGCCTGCTCTCCTCTCCCAAGAGGGAGGACTTTTCAGTCTGGCAGCTGGGGATCAGGCTCCTGGCGTGATTCCCATCTTTTGCACCTTGAGATCTTACCAAGCAGGACAGCTGCCTTCCAGGCCCATATGCTCTGTTCCGGGGAGAATTTACCAACGAGATCATAAGTTGCACAGACATAAACTCACGTATCAGGAAACTTGTATGTTTAAAAGGATGTCATCCTTATAGCCTGGATTGCAGGAGGTTTCCTGTGCCTCTTCAGTCTGTATCAAGGCAGAAGCTTGAGCCCAGGTGACTGGAGGAGGCTGAGCCCCCAGCGTCAACAAGACGTTCTCGCTGCCTTAACCACTGGCTGCCCCTTAGTGAAAGCCCACGCTCTATTTTAAGATAATTGTGCTTTGCAAAGCTCCCTCCCTGGGGTATATATTCACTCAGAAGCCAGTAAGAAGCAAATAAGTTACTGCTGCGTTTACTGACACAGCACCAGAGGCACCAGTACTACCGGGACGAGCACAGTTTTTAAAGCTCTTTTAAAACTGTGGCATGCCTTTGGGGAATAGGCTGACTGTGAGGCATACTCTGGCGGTTGGATTCCTTCAAGCTTTCTAGAAATGTATATGGTGTATGCCTTACAGGAATTAGCTGCAAGTGAATATGTTTCTTGAATTTTATTATACTTCTCATAACCATAGAGCAAGCTGCTTAATTTGGCTACAAATTACAAACACGAAAGACTTTTTCCTGTGAAGGGGTTAACAGATTTGGATGTTTAGGAACTTGGCAGCAATCAGATTAAAGACAAAAATGCCTTTTAAATCAGGTCTATACACAAAGGAAAATAATACACTTCTGTACCATCATTCCTTCCTGACTAATTGCTACAGAAAAAGAAAACTTAATAAGTCACCTTTCATCTGAAGTAAAAGTTCTAAGAATAAGGATGGTTAGATGAGAGTGTCTAGGTGTAGAAATACAAACACACACGCATGCTCTAAGGAAGCAGAAGAATTCTCTTAAAGACGCATGGACTGAAAAGATACCATCACCTGCCTTATTTCGGGGCATCTTTGAATATAAGAGAGTATTCCCTCCCACTGACCCAGTTCAGAAAGGGAAGTTCACAGAAGATGAGCTAGAACTCATCAAACCAGTGTGTAGATAGTGCAATCACTGAGTAGAGTCTTTTTAGATGACAAAATAGAAATGGTTTTGCCTCCAACACCATGCTTGTCTAAGATGTGTATATTTGGCCTGTGATGTTTTTGGAATCCATATGACTGAGAAACTAGAGAAGTGTCCTAGCTCATAGAAAGTATTGGAATCATCTGTCTGTTCTTAAGACTCAGCATGAAGGCTGCATATGGCTATGGGGCACAACAGAAGGCTTGCATATCAGTCCTGAAAGAAAGAAACTGGAGGGGGTAGCATCTTAAGGAATACAGAAAGAAAAAACACATCGTGCTTAAATGTCAGTATTGAGGGATTATTCAAGACTTAAAGGAATAATTCACGAAATCTAGTGAAGTCAACACAATAGAGGACATATTTTAGTGTTGTGCATGAATTACAGCAAATAGCTAAGCGTGAAAACAAATGAAGAAGTATTTCAGGTGCAGGAATAGTGAGAGTATGTTGTCATGTCCACTGGCATTTTTGGGAAGTGAAATGAGAAATAAAAGAGGAAAAGTCCTTTCAAAAAAGTTGTATCATTTGTCCTACACACTAGAAAGAGAACAAGTCACCAGATTTAACTAGTCTACAGCTTTATTAAATAACACATCTATGAACTATGCAGACTAATTCATCCAGTACGGGCCACCTCTTCTGCTGCAGTCTTTAACATCTAGGGGAGGGCTAAGACGAGGCCTCATAACCATTTTAATCTGGTCCCAGCATGGATGCTGAAGTATCATCACACCCACTGCAGTTCAGAAAGCATGGCAGCCTTACACCAAATTCACATTTGCTTGTGTAAAATACATCAGCTTACAATGAATTTGTAATAGTAAGTTCCCAGTTACCTGTTTTTGAGGTGCAAATGTGAATTTTTTTTAGATGTAATTTTTATAAGCCAATTTGAATAGGTTTTGCATAATTTTATGTACATTTCCTTTAAGGAAATTATTTAATTTTCCTTGAAGGTGCATGAAAGTTCTAAATATACAGTAAAAGATCAGTGTGAGATATCTGCTAAGCAGCCTGTATAGCACAATTATTTCTAATGCTTTAAAATACCTGTAAACTGGCCTTGTTTTCTGCTTCACAAAGAAAACATTTCACTGTTTTCGGCATTTAAATGTACATTTTAAATATGTTGACTTATCGGGTAACGCAGCAGGCTGAACAGGGACAAACCATTTTTAATGGTATGTTAATTGAATGGGATGCTAGAGATGCACCTGAGTGACTTTTTTCCCAGATGTGCCCCAGCTGACTGATAAAGCTGCTCCTGATCAGTAGAGCCAGTATGTATTTATTACATCCCTGTCTTTCGTCCATTTTCTTTACTTGAAAATAATAGAATGGCTGCAAGCTACCACATGAACTGTCTGTGTCTCTTATGAAGGTAGGAAAACGTTACGGCTTCAAACCCTAAGCAGCACTTTCAGAAATTCAGCTCTTAAAGGTAGATTTGCCTCCGCATCTTCTCACAGGGCGGGGGTTCAGACGCGAGAACTGAGCGAGGTAGTTTAAATGGGGCTCTTCCTTTTTCCTGACTTGCACCCATTTATTATTGGGATGGAGTCTCATTATTCTGTCATGGGAGCCTATAGAAATTTAACTGTAGTGATTTTGCCTCTCAGTATGGTAGCAGTAGTAGGTGAGCGTTCAGTTTTCTTGTTCTGTGTCTGTACAATTCTAAACAGGCAAATTACTGCAGTCGTCATATTTGACAATTTCTCCATCTGGGTGGTCAGATAGTGAATGAAGCCACCAACCTATGCCAGATTGTAAGAAATATTTCTAGAGAAGATTTATTGCCCCTTATTTTTCCCATGTCCTGATTTCCTTCTCTTTTACTTATGCCTCTGTTTTTATGTCTGCTGCCAGGTTGACAAACCTAGAAGGTCTCCTAAAAGCAGCAACTGCACAACCATCTTCTGCCCTGAATTGATTTCATCCCCTGTAGGACTAGGAGAATAATTATGTTTTTAGACCCCTTCAACTAAGATTGTCTACATTACTGGCAATCGCACCAGTGACATGTACATGTGCTTACTAGGAAACTCATTCACCAACTCATTTCACACAGCTCAACAAGCAGTTACTCATAATTGCTTGTAATCCTGCTGACATGAGCCTGAATGAAACTTCTGACTTCTCTCACAAAGCCCATCTATGTGTTAACATTTTAAAAAAATAAATGCGTGAAATTCTGAAATGCAAAATTTGATAAGCTTTCATAGCTATCATCCATTCATCAAACTTACTGTAATTAATTGCTTTTCAATCATATAATTTTATGTCCCTTATCACAGAGTTGTCTTTAAGCAGCTCCTTCTTTTTACACTAGTTTTAGTCTAGAACACATTTCTACACATCAGGTGTGTGAAACTGTCTAAATTCGTAATTTAACTGCTCTTCGTATAGACCTCTCACATTTATTGTTAAAGATACTTTATATTAGCAGTAAGGAATAAAAATCTGAGTTTTGGAAAAGCTTCTAAAAGAGTATCAGAAAGCATTTAAAATTCTTTCTATGAATAATTTGATTTACAGTGTCACCAGAGAAGGTAATATTATGATAGCATAAAGTGAATGAAAAAACTGTGCTCCGATGCAACCATCTAGTTATATTTTCATATTTTTCTGATAGATCTGATTATATTTTTATTTTAAATTAGTGCTGCTTATTTGCTTTCCTTGGATACAGGAGAAGGAGTTTAAAATACTAGAGCCTTTGTTTGCAGGTATCTTCGGACTAGATGAGCTTGTTACTCTGTTAACTTTAGTGCCCTCCACAATTTTGATGAGGAAGAATTTATGCTATAAAAATGTGAAAAGCAAATTCTAATAGGAGCAAACATATGAACATCACATAAAGATTTATCTTTAACATTTCACACTTTTTGTTGAATAACACTGGAAACCCAAAATTACTTCTTCAAGCAAATGCAGTTGACCTTTGCTGTGACTGGCTTCCCACCAAAGGCATTTAGGCTAAAATGAACGTATAATTTATTTATCTGTTTACTTCTACAATCAAATACCTAATAGTTTTAAGCAGAGTGTGTCACAGTTATTTTGTAAAATCATAAAATTTAAAGATTTTTTGCCAATTTCCAAGCTGTGCAGTACAACGTATAATGTGGGAGAATTACAAAGATAACTCGATTGTGTTCTTTCCTGTGCATGGTAAACAACAGGAGAACTGTGATCAAAAAGTAGCATATCAGTAATCTGACAGCATTAAATGAAGGAATGCAAATCTTTGTGCTTAAGAGAAAGATTTTATTGACATTTCTGCTATCTTCCTGCAGAGGAAATGGCTATAGGCATTTGCTGATGTTTTTACATATTGTTGCATTCTGGTCGTTCTTGATAATTACAATGTTTTATTAAAATAACAGATTTTATTAATGGTCACATTTTACCTTTAACAGGAATACTTTATGATTGTATTCAGATACACCTAGTTCAGACATTGGGGTAATGCATTAACAGTGCATCCATTTCACGAGCAGCACGAAGGAAATGGTGGCTTGTTCAGGTTCACAGAGGGTGTGTTTACATGGAAGGTCTGAGGGACACTTCCTAGTTTCCAGGTGCAGGTGCTCACCCCATGTGGAGGTGGGACACAGCAGTAATTAGTCTCTCCTGCCTTCTGTGCTCCTGGTTCCTGGCACACAGAGGTGAGCCATGTCCCCAGGCTGGTCAGAGAAAAGACTAAGCCAGGAGGTTGCACTGTGAGAGTGCTCCTGCTCTGCAACGGCAGAGGAAGATTCCTGGTTAAACTACCTCTCATTAGGTCCTCCTCTCGAGAAAAAATACAGCAGAAAAAGGAGGCACTCTCAGTTTGGGCTTTGATCTTGCTTTCCTAAATGACTCAAAGAATTTTCACGGTAGCGAAATAGTCCATTATTGTCGCTAGCAAAAAATACAGAAGAATAGATACACAAAGTGGAAGAGATGAGACAGTTAACATTCCCTTATTCCTTGTCAGAACTTAAGCTAGATCAACTAAAATTCTTGCTGGTTTTGTCATGCCTCAAGATAAGATGTCAATGTTTACATATTCCCATCTTTTAGACAAAAGATGCTTATTGTTTTTGGAACTCCTGAGTTACTATCTGTAAGAAATTATAAATATGTAAGACATGCCTAAGTTCACCTCACTTTTAAGTATTTTGTATAAAGAGCAGTTGTTATAAATGCAACAAGCGGTTTGTGTTACATACTTCTGTGCTTTTTCTTCTTTTGTCCTTTTCTTATACCATGAAGAATAAAACCTGGGTAAAATTAGTAATATGAGAAGCTAAGGTGTTATGGCCTCTTCCTCCATGAGGAGAAAAATACTAAGCATGTATTGTATAGAAATTTTGTTTTAATTATCATATTGTCCTTCCTGTTTTTTGTCTAGATTTTTAGTCCAGAGAGCTCCATTTAAGACAGCAAATGATCAAACTCCAGTTTTGGGGTTCCAAGCATTTCATGCTAATTTATGTGTCTGCATAGAGTTTTTTTAGTGATACGTACACTGAGCTATGCAACTGCAGTATTTCACCCCCACCCTCATTCAATTCCCTACTTTGTGCTGTAGTCTCGGTGTATTCAGCAGGTTGCACGCCAGCAGATGAAACAGATGTTTAAGCCATACTGGAATGGAGCGGCATGCTGCATCAGGACCTGGATATTCCTCTTGACATCTGGATGCTGCTGGGCTGGGAAGCCTGCCTTAGGCCGGGAGGCTGTAGGAGCCTTGTGGCAGTGAACATAGGGTCCTTGCTGCTCTTTAAGCGATTAGTGCACTGAAGCAGCAATAATGCTGAATTATCGCTTGGTTGCGTTCTTCTAAGGAATCTTGGGACAAAGGGATAGCCAAGGAGGAGTATTTACAGTAAAGTCATGTTCAGAAAGACAAGACTAATTACCATGTATTAAAAAGCTTTCTTTCAACTAATTTAATAGTAAAATTGTTATGAATACTTCAGGAAACTTTTTACAAAGCAGTAAACAAATAGCTTACAGACGCCTCCCCCTTCTCATTTAAAATCATTAAGATGAAAAAAGACAATTTCAGCTGCTTTCCAATTTCATGGTCTGGCCAAATTTTATGGAACAGACAACAAAATGTGATGGAAGACATGAAATTGAAGGTATACTAATGTTCATGCCTGCTAGAGACAAAAATGTGAACTTCTAACAGCTGCAGGGAAGAATATTAGGTATGGAAGCTGTCTGGCTTACGCATTGATTCTTTATAGTTTCACTTTATCAAGTTGAAAATTGTGCTGCATGTGCTGCTACGGCCTAAATTGTCTGCTGCAGCACTTTCCTTTATGATGTGTGTTACTTAAACACAATAGACATAGTATATTGCACGGAAATAGGTGTTTAATGTATTGTGATTACTAGCTGTTGGACAAAACAGCATTTAGCACTGGATCCCCCCCCTAATTTTCATTGTTAAGACCAATGTGTTTAAATGAGGGATCATTTTAACACAAACAGATCATGGCTTTTTGGAGAGTATGAGGTAATATTTTGAAGACCAGTTTGTTGCTCTCATTTAACCTCCAGTATTCTAAAGGGGTTATATTTAATTAACACTGGCTAAAGGCCTGACCTGAGAGGCAACCAAAAGTGATTGAACTGCATTTTCAGATCCAGGCTGTAATCTGTTGGGAGAGGAATAATAATAATAAAAAAAAATTAGAAAGCACCATTTACTGAAATTCTTTCTAACTAAGCTGTATTTCAATGGGCCATTTAATGCTCAGATGGACAAAGGTATTACTTCAGTCATTGAATTGTATCAAACCCTTTCTCAGAGGCCCAGTTTAAAAACTCTACAGGAAAAGTGGCTTAGCATCATATTCTCAGCAGACCAACACTCAGTCTGTTTGGAAAGGGGCGGGGGGCGGGGGGGGAAAGAGTGAAATGAGGTGAGACACAACCTCCAAGTCAGTGAGGATTTTTGCCTCTCCCTCCAGTCAGTGGCTTCACAAGGGAATTCCTTTCAGAAAGCAAGAGCTCCATATTTTCTACAGAAGGCTTTCAAATTTATTGTTTTTAATTTTTGTTTAGTAGCTGTTACTCTGTTTCCCCAGTCAGATTTCAGCCTGCCCTTTGTTCTTTTCTGACATGGCAGAAATATAATTTTCTCTCTGGGGGACTTAGGACCGGTACCTATGCTTTTCACGGCTAGACTTTTGACTTGGTCACATTGGAAGAAATAGGAAGTCTCATTTAAATATCACAGACTGACAATTGTGAGCTGAGTAGCTATTTTATTTCAATAGACCCAACATCACATATATTCTATGGTGATATACGATACCTAATGTACTGTCTGGACTTTAACTGTATAAAAATTTTAGGATACATTTTTGAATTTATATTTTTTGCAGAGTAAACTTTTCTTTTGTAATTTTGGTGCTGTCTCATTAAAAATTCCCAGCAGCCTCATCAGGTGATGGAGTGACATTATATCTTGGAAACTTGTCAAGGTGCTGTAAAACTAATAAACCAATGGCTTTACTTCCTAAGGGGAAACAAATACAGTATTACAGAGACAACTGCCAGGTGCCAAATTATATACATAGTCTTAGTTACTTGCAGCGATTGATAATTTATTTGAGCTCTAAGCATTCTTTCTTGGCTTTGCCCACAGCTTTACAGTAAACAGGTTGTGAACAGGCAGTTGCTGAGAGATTGTATTTAATGGTCATAATTCAATGAAATCAAAGCCATTTGATTTCTAAGGGGCACAATTTCAGGAATAATGCCTAAATGGGAGTTGCCTGCATTTAAGGGGCAAGCAGAGTGAGCTGTTTTGATGGCCATTTCTATTTCATCACATCAAAGCAGGATGAGCTCAAAAGAATGAGAAACACAGTTCACAAACGAAACAGAAATGATCTTAAGAGCACCTTAATGCACATGTGCCTGAAGGCAAGTTAGTTCTTTATTGCATGGGTGCGTATATTTTAGCTCTGTAGTGTTTCTCAAAATTTACATGCCTGTAACTGAGAGAGACTTTGGGGTTGGATGTCTATGCTGTCAGGCCGTGATGATAAACAGGTGGGGATAGGGAAAAGTGAGTGAGTGAGTGAGTCTCTAAACGTGGATCTTGCTGCAGGTATCTTCTCATTCCACCTTTCCCCCCTCCCAGGACATCAGCATGAGCTTAGAGGTCAGAATGTATTCTCTGTAAATACTTGATTTTAAAATAAGAAATATTAACAACATTTAAAGAAAAATCAGTCAAATGGCAATTTCATCTCCAGTTTACATTTCCCATTACATTAAAAATTTAAGCAGATATTTTATAGCTGGCAATACTTATTCAGGCTTTCCCAATACAAGCCCATACTGTGATGAATAAAACCAAACTTAAAATAATAGTGCAGAAACCACAGCACGTAAGAATAAGTCAAGGACAGAAAGGTCTATCATTTCTTCAGAACACATGCCGATGTGATCATTTAGTCCATTCATATTTTGAGCAGGACCTATTATATGTGCTGTGGGACTCTTTTCTATCAAGTAATGAAAATTTGCTTCTCCAAAAGATGAGGGAAGAGCTGAAAATCTATGAAGAATAGATATGGTTTAGCTAATTACTTTCCACAGCAGAAGTCTCGGTCTTTGTCACTGACTTATTTAACAGATCCTCTTAACATCTGTCCAGCAGACTGCGGACTTTATTAGCAGACAAGAGACCCACCAGATTTAGAGCCTGCTGGGTGCGTCTTCTTCTTCACAGCTGTGGATTAACTCAGACTTTCCAGAAGAGGACAACCATATGGGATAATTGGTGTCACTGGGTAGCTAAAAAAATATGAAGAAACAAATGTCTTCCAAACACAATTCACTGTTTTTACAGCCACAATTACTAGTCTGTTTAAGAAATAAGAAAGGCAGCATTACACTAAAAAAAGAAAATCTATTCATATCTGTGTGGGAATCTAATCAGGCTCTTGTTTCCAGTGACGATGGCTCCACAGTCGCACCAGGTCTGCGACAAGAATGCTCCTTTTGTGTGCCGATAATGTGGAAGCGATAAAATTTCCTATAAGAGACATATGTGTTTACATCATGAGATGTGTTATTTGACAAAACGCTTTGTTCTCTGCATATTTTCCACGCAGAGTTTCATGCTGGGTTGTTTTGCTGGAAAGCTTTGATTAGCTAGTATTAGTTGCTGAAGTAAAATAGACACTTTTGTTTTATGAGTTCTCTTGCTGAGCTGTAAATTATAGTAAAACATATAAGGAGTGACAGAAAGAAGTGCTGATTTGAACCTCTGACCCATGATTGGCATAAAAACATAAGATAACTCTTTCAAAGGACTACTGAGAGCCATAAATATTCCATGGTCCACTTAAAGTTAGGCCCTTTTAACAAAATAAAGCTGTTATTTTGCATAAGGGGATCTTGATTCTGCAATACTACAACAATACAAGCTGCAGCATCTAAAATGTATAGAGATTCTTTTATTTTTGGTATGGGTTGGCCATTATCCACAGCAGGGCAGTAGAAGTGATGAAAGTGATTTTTCTCTTTCTAAGCCACCACAATGAATTTGTGGTCAGTAAAAGGAGTTGGGACCAGCAGACACTCAGTGGTGAAATTAGGTATCTGTTACTTTGCAGCTTGAGAGAGAAGGAAAACAGGCGCGTGTATCTCCTAAGGAGACAGGAATTGATTGGAATTCCGGGCCACATAAAAATTTCCCTTGATAACACAGAACAGCAACTGACAAACACTGAAATTACTGGTGTTAATGGTTAAAAAAAACCTGAGGTGAACACATATGAATAACTGGTAAAATCATTCTTTCATCTGAGATTTTTTTTTCAGTACATGCACACCTGAACATGTAAGGAAAATTGAAGTCTTCTAACTCCATCTGTGACTACAAAATGTATTATTTGTATTTTCACAAATACAGTTAGTTTGTTTGCACATATTTGGCTGTAATAAATCTGAGAGCACATTAGCTAGCAAATACATAAATAATCACTGCAACAATCTTTGTTATTATGACATTAGTTATGCTAATTCATTAGCTCCCGGTTCATGTTACACCTTAACACCTTTTTCCAAAGGTATTTGGTTCATTATTATAGAAGTAGAGGCTATTCACACTCTGTAACACTGAGCAGACTCTGTGGTAGGGTGATATATGGGTGTTTAAAATCGGAATGTTATGTCCACTACAGATAGGTTAGGCATGTACAAACAGGGGAAAGAAAGGAATGATGCTGTTGAAAGGAAACTGTGTACATATATTATGACACTTGGATTCTGTAGAGACAATGAAGTCTTTGCAGTGTATTGTTACTTATTATTTATCATATTTCTAAATTAAACACTTTTTCCCTAATTGTTACTTCAACCTCCTGTAGACGTACTTGATTGACGCCATTTCAGATATACCCATGAGTATTTTGGGGCTTTACATGGGTAAAGCCAAACAGTTCTCAGTTATTTAATATGAACCTGTGAGTTATGTTGATGTTACATACTTGCTGGTTCTTAGATAGTAAGCTGCTATTACCTGTGTGGTGGCACACATCAACATGAGAGGAGGGTCTGGCCCACAGTAGTAGCAGATCTATAAAACTCATCCTATTTTGGTTGATTAACATTTTTCTTAGAGCAAACTGAGAAAATGCTACTGAGACATCCAGATTTCATCAAAACAAATTTATAAAATACACTATTTGAACAGGTGGCACCTGCACAAATATATTGTAAAACAAAGGAAAACATACATGTTTAGCATAAAACATTCTATCTATAAATTTGAAGGGATCTTGGTTTTGTCAGCAAAAGCTTTGATTTTTCCAAGTTTTAGACTTTTAAATCCAAATAAGGGTTGCTTTCATGTGTATGTACATTTCCTTTAACAATTTTATATGCACCTTTCTTTCTCTTTCTCCTCCTCCTCTTCCTTTTGTGTGGAGAGAACTGCCAGGACACAGATACTGATCTGCGGGAGGTGTTTTTCTGGTGATGGCACCTGGCTTTTTGGCAGACTCTACAGGCAGTAGCTGCCTTCAAGTTGCCCCTGGGTTTGTCATATGATTAAGCTGCTGATGAGTTACTTAGGCTGTCTTGTGTTTCTGGATGTCGTTTTCTGTTAACCTACCTCTCAGTCTAAGGATCTCATAAAAATAATCTCAAAACAAAGAGGAAAACAACCATGTGCTTTTTTTTTTTTTTCTCCTATATATACATAAGCCAATAACCCCATTTCTTTCCTTGGTGCTATAGCAGAGTTCTCAACTGCAGTGTTAGTCACTGAATGTGTTTGGTGCAAAAGACATGTCAATACCAAAAACTACATTTATATACAAAATTAGGAAGGAATATGTACAATTAATGTTACTTTAGAAACAGTTTTTGCACTTAGAATAAGATGTGTGTGAAATTTTCGAGTAGGATATTTATGCTTCTGCACTGCTTTTTGGAAAGGTTACCTTGCCTGAACTGCTGAAGGCTATACCAGTGACATCGGGCTCAGGTCAGCACTTAACCTTTATTTCCATAGTTATTATCTTTGACACCCAAAACATGGGTTTGAGCACTAATTCATTCTTCCTCCAAACAGAAGAAAAACGTTTTCAAACAGAGACTCTGTTTCCTTTAATCTGTTTGACATCAAGCTTATTTTAAGCACCTCTACACCAATAATAAAAAATAAGCAGACCCACTGAAGGTCATTTTTTTTTGTTTTGGGTAGCTTCTTTTCAGAAATGTGCACTGGAAATAGTAAAGATGTTGCTGGTTTTGGTGAGCTTGTAAAAACCCTTTGTGATCAGACAGTTCTAAGTATTATTATTGCATGTTATATACTCAGAAGGAAAATTCTGGAATTATAGCTTTGCGACACTACATACTAAATATACTGTGGAAAAAAATAACTGCATTACCTCTTCTAGTGCAGTATTTAAACAGCACTTGCAGTCACTCCTTAGAGTTTTTCATCTTTAGAAACCAAATTGCTCATTGTCTAAATAGCTGAACTTTCATCTCTATAAATAAGATATTTCAGCTTTGCACAATTCATTTAAAATGCTGACAAATAAGGATTCTCACTTGATTCGCAGTAGTTTTATTGTTCGGTTTCATTTACTGTAGCAAATGTATTTGTTGAAGATGTGACATAGGAGTTGCGTTTTTAGTAATGGAAGACTTTAGAATTAATCAGGATCCATAAAATTTAGCATTTGTTTCTGAGGAAGAAAAATAAAATTCTAGCACCTTTGGAGAAATAACATACAAATACAGAAAAAGGAGAATGTCTTTTCATTTTGGTCATAAATCTTTTAGTAAAACAAAATGTAAGGGTAAACGTTTCTAGAACAGATCCCTTCTTTCTCCTTGAATCAAGCCACCTTCCACTGAATTTCTTTGTGAGGCACCTTCCAAGTACATCCATTGCAATTCATAGTGCTAGGCCAGCCCGCATCACCTGTACTTTGATTATCTGCTACACTGACTACTGCAACCACTCTCTTTCTTATCTCCTTATTTTACATATGGCTTTGCTATAGTTTCTTCAGAGTTCTGCTGCAAAGAATAACATCTGAGTTATATCCCCACTGCTGTGACCAAATTCTCCCTCACCAACGCAGTCAGACGCAATGTCTAGCTCTTGCTTTTTTGTTCTCATATATACAAGTGCAACTGCTCTCTCCATTTCTTCCTGGGCTCATATATCTAAAGAAACTGCCTCTCTCCCATGCAGCAGTTGATAACTTTCTCTTTATTGAAATATCTTCTCTAAACAAACTTTTTCCATAAAGCCTGTCATTGACAAGCCACTGGTAAGAAAGTTATGATTATCATAATTCTGTGTTAGGTGGTAAAACAGCCTGTCACAAAGTTATCAAGTTCTTGACAGTGCAAATCTTCCTTAACTGTGTTGATTTAAGGCCCATTCTATTTCCCTTACCATGTGTTACTTCTGTAACATTTGATTCTCAAAATTCTTCACCTTTGTTCATTCATTTAGGCATAGATGCTGCAGCCTAAGAAGTAAGTATTGGTATTCCTGCCGTAAAAAAAAAGGGAAACATCTGGTGTGTAGAAAGCTTTGATCTGTGCTCATTTACTGTGTTCACTGTCATTTGGCAGAGCACGTGTCTGGGAATGTCACAGGCCTATGTGCAAGAGAAAAGTCATACAGGAAAGGGACCGGAGCTAATGAAAGAGTTTTGATTATTGAAAGCTAGTTGAAAAAATTAGCTGAAAAGCTATTGAAAAAATATTGAAGCCTGTGAGAGGGATGTGCAAGCCTAAGGCTTTTGTCTTCTGGCAAGGCATGAATGAGCACAGGCAGCAAAGGCAGTTATCCTTGTGTATCGTGAAAATATCTCGCAAAGGCATTGTGAAACATAGATGGCATTAAGAAATGTTTTAACATTTGGATCAGTCAAGATGCTTTGTTACTAGGTCATAGTTTTTTTGACAAATCTTAGATTGTGAATGATACTTTCTATAAAAAGTGTGAAGTGAAAATAATTCATCAAATGCCATAGGCAGTTTCTGAAGAAGAAAATACCACACCCTCCCACACCCCCCGGATTATAATCTTTGTTAGTTGTTCAATTCTTATTGGATAGTAGCTCTAAGCTATAACGAAGGCTTAATATTAATTCTGCTGTTTCCAGGTAAAAAAATCAGTATGTACGTGTGCTGTACACATGCTGAGTACAGCACTTTCCCACTCGCCTGTCATTTTTCTTTTTATTTAGATGAACATCATTCAGACCCATAATGACCTCCGACTTTCATAAATTCCCCTCAGATTTTTAGTTGATTATGGCTGGAATAGGGTTTCGGTAACAAGTGCTTATGTCCATAAGCTTTTAAGTTCATAGGTACTTAAATGTGAAACTTCACTTGCCATTGCCTTCAGTGAGACTTGCGGCATTTCAAAATCCTACTCTTCAGTGTCAGATCACGAGATCAGAAGAAATCTCATTCTGAAAAGTGTAAAACTACATCCTTGTTCACGTAGCTTAAGAGCTCGTTTTCAAAACTGTTAACTACGCAGGAGCACTCATAACTCAAAATCAGCACTACTTATATTTAGATGCTGGGAACTGGATTGTAAGGATCTCACTTATTGACCCTTTAAAAAAATAAAAACTAGGCTAGACATTTTTAAGGCTTCTTAAATCAATCATGAATACTTGATGGTTTTCAATATTCAATTTGTAATCAAGAGTCTTCTGAGTCAGTGGTTGGCATAAGGGTTATGAAATGCTATTCTCTTTATGTGCTAGACATACATTGAAAAAAATATATTTCAGTGTTTGAGGTAGGTTAATTTTTTTAGTCACTACTCAATAGTTAGTAGGTTAGAATTTAAATTGAACAAATTCCATTGAAACTTTTGCTTTTGAGCATTAAAAGCTAACAATCAACATTCATTCAATGTTTGGGGTTTTTCCCCCTCCTTAATCTTGCAAATAAATGCTTCACAACCTGACCATCTCAATGTGAGGTCCTAAATTGCCATTTTGAGACACAACACTGGTATTTGCAAAAACATCCATTTTATCCCTGCAATGGTGGTAAGCACATATTTTTCCAGACTGGCTAGCTCCCCATACAAACTGGTATTTAAAAGAAGTTATACAGCCTCCCAGTCCACACGGCAGTGTTGCTAGCACTAGTGCGCATTCTTGCAAGACGTGCACTCATTTGTGGAATAGTTTTGTTTTAAAGTCCAAGCAAACCAGAAAGCTAACTAGTGTTACTTATTTTTACATTTGCTTTTATGGCATAAAATAAATTTATAGAAATGCCAGGCTAAAGCCAGTACTATGACCAGTGATGAATTATACGCACACGCACACATGTATATGTATTAATGACACATACATAAAAATATATATAATTTATAGATGTATACAAATGACACATATATAAATGACAAAATTCTCTGTCTCTCTTTAGAAACATTTCTTCCTCATGCTCCTTGCAGTACAGCCACTGCAGCCCTCAACACTCTGGGAGGGGAGTGGAATACAGTTCTAATTTTATTCTACTTTTAATGTTTGCATTTCCAAAATCAAACAGTTTCCTAGACAGTCACTGAAACAGACGCTTTTCTTGTTGCTGTCTCTGTGACCCTTGAAGCCTGTGCACGTTTCCGTTGCCGGCCCTGCTGGGGCTCAGGTACCAGGTCACCGACAAGCCCTCCTCCGGCCAGCGTCACGCGTCTCTCTCTTCGTGTTGGTCTTGAGATCTCCGGTCAAGATACAGCTACACCATGGGCTGCAGTTTTTAGAGATGATAAATACACCTTTGCTTACTTGCCATGTCTACCCAGGCTACCAGCTCCATTTGCCGTGCGCGCTCGGTGCCGGTGCCCAGGCGCCGGCAGCGGGGAGCCTGCAAGGCGACCCCTGGAGGAGGGGCAGCCGGGGGCTGCCTCGCGCCGGACCCAGTCGGTTCCACAACGGCCCCACCACAGGGAACCGCCGAGCCCGACAGCCCAGATGTGGTGGTACCTTGGGAAAATGTTCTTCAGAAAGGGCAAAACGCCTCACAGGCAGCGAGGAACGAGGGACAAAGTGTGAGGAGCGGCCCTGCCGGCAGCCAGGGTGGAGGGGAGGAGGTGGAGGAGTCAGCAATGGAGGAGTGAAGCTGAGCCTGGGAAAATGGCGGGGATGGGGGATTTTAGTTTTTGTCTGTGTTTCTCACCATCCAACCCTTGTTGTAACTGGCAATAGATTGGTAACTGGTAAGTGATCTCCCTGTCTTTATCTTGACCCATGAGCTTTTCTGTCTTATTTTCTCCCTCGTCCTGCTGAAGAGGGGGAGGCAGAGAGCAGCTGGGTGGGAGGCCGGCAGCCAGCCTGGGTCGGCCCACTACACTATGCTGCTTGCCATAATTGACTATCGACTTTTATCCTCTAAGAAAGACTGAATTTTGTAGAAAGAATAACTCATACCTCACCTTTTTTGCCCTGATGGCTTACCATCAGGTAAGGTAGAAGGAAATTGTTTTGAACTTTAGTCGATAAACCTGGATGTGTTTTTACACAGAATTCCCTTCCCGCTCTTGAAAGCACAATACTCGCTACATTAAGTACTAAAGTTTTAGTCTACTTTTAGTAAAATCTAAGTCATCTCCCCCAGATAGTTGAAGTAGATGTTAAATAGGCTCCTAATTAAAAAAGAAAAAAAAAAAAATAGACAAATTACAGACAACTGAGAAAGCCATTATAATCTTTGGAGTTTGTCTTTAAATTGTATTCAAGTTTATTTTATTGTCTCTTTCATAGTATGGTGCCTGATTATTTTTGAGCTGAGAATATGCAGGATTTCAGAGTTTGTGAAGCGTACTTCCTACTCTCACATAAGCATAGCATCCTATTAAGCAAACAGACTGACCTGAAGAATATGCTAAAGGGGATAAGATCCCAGTATTAGAGAAAAAAAACCAAACCCACTTACTACTGTATCCAATACTTCATTTTCATTCTCCAGGACATCACTGAAAGCTGGGAAATTTGTCTATTTTCAATTTTTCTAGTTTTCTAGAGCAGGAAAAAATAGTACCTTAGCCAAAATATTTAAACGCCATTGATTTCAATATATTAATCCTTTCGTAGCCTCTGTGTGCTATTGAAAAGGGATGGCAGCAAACAAACAAACAAGAGTTTTCATTTGTCACCCAGAGTTCTGACTCTGCCCCTCCTTCACACATTTGTCTAGCCACTGAGTCACTGAGCTTACAGTATTGTGTAACTTTCATTTCTGTGGAGGCTTGTTATATTAGAAAAATTGTTCCAAAGAAAGCAACAATTATGACATAAGCACATCTGGCTCTTGCAAATGATTCTTTATTAAGCTTTCATTTAATTACATGTGCTGAAAGGTCTGCTTTTGATTACTGTAATTTTTTTTATTTGTCCATCTGAATGATAGTAACGTTGGAAATTACATACAAACCACCTGGCTTTTTTCTCACTAATAAGGCAAAGTTTATATAGATTTATGTGTAGATGAGGGATTACGATCTTCCCTGTTTATGGTAGAAGAATTATTGCTGATACTAATTCAAGGTGAGGGTTTAAATTTGGCCACTGGAAAGAAATTAAACCTATTTGGTTTTGTTCAGTAAACATTTTAGATTGGTAGGAATAGTTTATTTTAATATACAAGTCTTTTATTACATTTCAGTTAAACTTTTTCAAAAGTTCCATGAGGGTGTTTTTGTATTTTCGTCATGATTTACAGAAATTTTTAAGGCCTACATTCCTATTAGCATTTATAGAAGTTATAACAAACACTGTACACTGAGATGGAGACATACCCTGTTGCCTATTTTAACTTTCATTGTTATCTAGAGAAGATGCAGCGTTGCCTTTCGGCAGCAAATGGTTCCCATGTCAGCTCCCAGTAGAGGTTCTGGAGTTGGTGGGTAATTTCTGGGTAAGAAAGAAAAACTGGGAGCTTTGTTGGTTTTGACAGGGGCCTATACCTACAACCAGCCTTATAATTTTGCTTTTTTTTAAAATATTTGGACACAGATTAACATTTTGCTCTTTACAATTATCATTATTAACAAGAAGAAAAAAAAATCAGTTAAAAGTCAAATTAAGATAAAAGATATTTGTGTGTGGGATTTTTCCAGTCTTTTTTTTTCTTCTTTTTGAAAATAGCAAGAAGGGAAAAGCCATAAACAAGAAAATGCTGAAAAAATCTATAATTCCTTTAAGAGAAGAAACAGCAGAGCAATAAAAATTATGTACATTTATAGCTTTTTTTAGGAATTTTGCAGGAATGTATTGTATATCTTCTTGTCTTCCAGCAACTATATGCAGCTCAGCTGGCAAGCATGCAAGTTTCTCCTGGAGCCAAAATACCATCTACTCCACAGCCACCAAGTACGACAGGGGCACTCTCACCCACTGGGATGAAAAATGAGAAGAGAGGGACCAGCCCGGTAACTCAAGTTAAGGTATTTTTCTGTAAAGAAAAAAAGTTGGTGTCTGAACAGGACAGTGAAATTAAATGGTATATTTAATTGTTTTACAGTTGGAAGTTGAACCACATGAAAGTTCTTCAATATTCAAATAAAGTGTTCAGTTTTAGTGCTGTATTATTAGTAGAGAGAAGGGAAAAGAAAGTATTCACTTCTTGCTTACAAAAATATTGGGCCTCTTCCTAACACAGGTAGAACAACAGATTCGTCAGTAAAACATGGTATTTTCAAGATTTCAATTTGTAATCTAGTAATGTGCATAAATGGCATCCATTTCATGAATTGTTTCAGATTGAACTTTTGAGTATCTTAAAAAATGGTACTAACTTATATTTTTAGGGCACGAGGGAGACTGTAGATCTTCTAATTATTTTACAAATCTCTAGCGGTACATATTGTACACTTTTGGAAAAAGCCTCATATAAAAATAAGATGTAAGTCAGGACTCCGGGGAAAACACTGTTTCACTGCAGATTGCTTTGACTTTTGCTGATTTCACACAGCTGCTGACAACCGGGCTGCTCCTTGTTGATTTTGCGCCACTGCTGAATGCTCATGCCTGCTTATTCTCACTTGCTTGGAACCAGGCAGCTACAACATGGCACTTGCCAGCAGCTTGAAATAAACATTGTGCACCCCTTGAAATCTGTGGTGTAGCTACTACCTTTGGGTGGAACTGGCTGGCTTTTATTGGTGTGTTCTCCTGTGGTTCTCAATTTCATGATAACAAATATGCTGAGAAACAATGTACTTCAAACTGTAAAAAAACACCAACATTCAAATGTTTTACCAATTTCAATGATAGTGCTATAAATGCAGAACTATTAAAATAGATCTAAAGAAGGCATATAGTGACTTTGTGGGGGGGAGAGAGAGAGAGAAAGCATTTTTTTTGCTAGCTGCTAACACCTTACAGTCCTTAGCCTCAAATCAGCCTGGGAAGATTTTACTCACTTGAGGTAAGGGTTTGGTTTTTTTTTTTTTTTTTTTGACATGAGAGTAAAATATCGTTTGTTTTTTCATTATCATCAATCATTATGGTAAAGTGTGGGTGAGTAGATATTTCTGCCTGGGCTGATAAATTTCCATGACACTTTTTTGCTAGGCTGAGAGTACTAATAAATAAAAACTATTCCATTATGGACAGATCTAACATTTATTTAGCAAAACGTTCACTTTACCTAACTGTGGATGTGTATTAGTTCAATATTTTGCCTCTTGTAATCCAATGCCAGGCTTGAGAGCAATCAGAGAAATTTACCACATATGCAGAGTTTGTTCTGGTCAATACAGAAGCCACCAAAAGCAAAGCCCAACTGTTTCAGCAAAGTTGCCATAGTATAGTGATACCTGACACCAGTGATTTATGGTATTGAGAATATACTACTGACTACTTTAATGTGAAAAAGTAATTTCATAAGTGAGTCAGCCAAATGGATCTACACCAAACCAAACCTTTACTATATGAGTAAAATTTTCCCTGGTTAAATTCAAGCACATATCTCCTTGAACCAAGGCCAATACCATTCCAGCTTTGTGGCCAGCTGAGTCCTATTACAGACTTGACCACATGCAAATTCTTGGGGGTTTCCCTACATGATTTAACTTGAATGGACTGTAATACATGTTAATAGAAAAGAAGCCTTTTAATTCTTATTTTTATTAAGCACACTATTGCATTGAAAACGTTAAAGATAAACTACAAGGGCTTCATGGACAAATACCAATGGCTAATGAAGAAATTAATTATTAGTATAAAAGCACTCTAATAAACTAGTACCTATATGCTGTCTTTACAAACTGTTACCTTTATAAGACATGACAGTTTTGATGGTCATGCTTTGCTTAACAAATCCTCTATCTTTTCGCTGTTTTTAAACAGTTGTTTGTATATACTACATGTATTATTTATAGAATTAATGGAATTCTTTTACAGGACTCAGATCTTTCAAAAAGTAATGATATTTTTTTTTAAGTCAGTGACCAGAATGTTTCTAGCTTTTCGGTTGCCTTGCAGAAATGAGAATGCTGTCTATAAAGTACAAACAATCAGGTTCTGGCAGCGTTTAGAGGTTTTTTTTCAGATGATCGTATCAATACTAGGAAGAAAATTATTTAAAAATTGAACATGGCAGCCTAGATTCATATGTGTACATGCTCACAGTATCTAGTCTAGCAAGCTTCATAGTCTGAAAGGGCTCTGAACTCTCACAGAAATGTATTAAAGCCACTTTGTATCTGTGCAAGGAAACAGCTTGCATGTAAACATGGCCACAAAGCACAAGAATGGACTATGTCCCATATATCATTGTGTTTCTGCTTTCACTTGGACTCTGAACAGGTGTGGGCATTTGTGCACACTGCAAGGTCAGGAAGAATAAAAATGTCATTCAGTTTTGTGGAAACAGTTTAAAATTGGAGACATGATGGCATTATAAATAACCTGTTTGTTAAATTTTCCTGTTTAGTGCATTGCGTATGATCAGACGTATTTTGCTAAATTACTGCTTGACAGTAAGGAGAATGGAAAAGATGAGATAATGTAGTGTATTATTGTATTCTGACATATATTTCTAAGCTTTGAAGTGATCAGTGCAGTGTTTTAAAATGGACAATATTCTCTTATATCCAGCATAAGTCTGCTTTGGGCATATTTTAAATAAGATATCTGTCTTACTGGGCTCTTTAATTACAGAAAATCACTGTTTCGCAATTTTCCAAATGCTCTGTCTTGCTTAACATATTATGCAAAAGGAACAAGCTCAAAGAATGGGAAGAAGGTTACACTGTGAATATCTACCCTGATCAAAGAAATTAATTGCTTGAATGACTCTTCTTCCAAAAGTTAGGATATTACTGAGATGGACTTATTCTCCTGTAGCACTGAAACAAGATATATGTCAGAGAGAATTTCTTCCATAATTGCAGAGGAAAAGTATCAAAAGATATAAAAGTGCTGATACTAGATTTACATAACCTTAAAAAATATCCTTGTCTTTATGCAAATAAATATACAGATACACTAAAGGCTGAATGCATCAGAAATAACCACAGAATACAGAAATAATTACAGAAGTATCAAACAAGAAGCAGAATACCATTCCTGTGAAAAAAATTCTTGATTTTACATAAATCTGTCAAAATACATGACGCATTTGAATAATAAAATATTGTAAAATATACAAAATTAAATAGTAAAAAAAAATATATTTTGAAATGCATATAGTACACATTCATTACCATAGTAAGTAAAGGAATTTTAATTCTGTGAAATTCTTATCTTCTATTATGAGGGAACAGCATAGATCATTTTACTAAACAAAATGTGCACTCAAAGTAAGATGCATGGAATGTATAAGTTAGCAGCAGCATTAAATGTAGGCCAAAGAACTGTCAGGGCTTCCAAATGATTCTTTCATAGAAGTACTTCTGATTCCTTAGTTTCTAATACATTTAAAAATAAGCTACATAACTTATTTTTATAGTGCCAGGAACTTTGCAAACAGAACCTATGCAAAAGCATTACTGAGCTGCTGGAAATTTTAAATAATTCTTTGTAAATGCCCTAGGTTAATTTAGATCTCTGAAAACACATTAGGAAATTAAGCTGTAATGTGAGCTAATTCAAATTTTAATTTGGCAAAAAGAATGATCCAGCCACATAGTTAATGTAAATAGAAGCATAACACAGAGAAATTAATGAGATTTCCTTTCGTTGAATCTTAAAGGAGGCAGATAATTAGCTTCTTTTGTTATTATTGCTGGAGAATGTAGTATTGTCTTCAAGGTGTAAAGTAACTGCTGCTTGCAAAATGATGTGTTCATTTGTCTTTTCCTAATAATAATTTACATTAAACTCTTGTAGGATGAAGCAGCCCAGCCACTGAATCTTTCAGCCCGACCCAAAACAGCTGAACCTGTCAAATCCCCAACATCTCCAACACAGAACCTCTTCCCAGCTAGTAAAAGCAGTCCAGTCACAGTGACAAACAAGAGTGGCATCCCGAGCCCGCTCGGTGGATCTCTGGGAAGAGGATCCTCTTTAGGTAACTAATCTGTCCTGGGTAAAGGAGAAAACTGGCAAGTTTTCTACATGAAATCTCAGCTTGGGCACACTTACTTCTGAATTAAGTATATATTTGTTCCTACATTTCTGTTTAAAGGGAAAAAAGAAATGGCAGGAAAGGTTTTCAAAGAACTCTTGAATGCCAAGGTTTTACAAAAGTAACGAAAAAGTTGCGGCACTGATATGCATCTACAAGAAATACAGCAAATAAATACATAACGTAAGACATATACATACATACAAATATATACACATAAGTAAATAGAGATGCATGTATAAAACATATAAAAGAGGTTTGTGTGAGTATCTTCCCCAGACATCCATTGGGTGTATACATGCAAAGTTAACTTTTGAATTTTCACCTCTGGATTAAACAAACAAAAAAATATCTTTGCTTGCACATAGACCCTGACCAGATACTACACGTACACACATAATGGTTCATGTGATTAGTGTACATGCGATGCAACACTGTAACATACCTTAAAATAAACAAGTTTTCAAGCACTTTATTGAACCAGGATCAGGGAACATTCAGTATCTCAATGGCGTACAGTAAACGAGAAGCCAGGCAAGAAGGTAACTCCAAATGTGTTTTTCAGCTATTTAGCATTCTAGAAGAAATCTAATCCTCTGCATTCGGGGTATTAAGTTCATCTTACAACAACCACATGCTGAATAAACTCTTTTTTTTTAAACAAAGACAGAAAGGCTTCAGTCCAGCCAGTTTATTTTATTATCTGTTAATTTTATTATTTGTTCATGTTTTTATTATTTGTTCACCCATCTGTCAAGATTTTGTTAATTTATATGGTTGCAAGTAGGGAATTTTTGACCTATTTGTTTAAGATTCTTTAATTGAAAAATAAAGCTTATTAAGTAATGAAACAAAATTGATCTGAGAACTATGTATGAAGACTACCTTAACCTTAACTACCTTTAAGAGCTGCAAAATGTAGATGATCAGCCCTAAAGTTCAAATAGTAAATTTTAACAGTGACTAGATACTTACTACAGACCATTTATTCACAATCAGTAGCTCAAGTGTACTTGTAAAATATATAGAAACACTTGTGAATAATGAACAGATACATTAAATACATACATTAAATATATAAAAATTATGATTTGTTTCATTTCCAAAACACTTGGGAACATCATGATCTCTGAAAGATACTTTCTGCAGCTAGCTAGATATTCTACCTGTCAATTTATTTCCAGGTACCACCGCACTTTCTAACATTAGAAAGTGTCATATCAGTTTGAAACGACCATTCCAGAGAAGTGGCTAGAGAAGATACACCTAAGGTGTGAATATTTTTTCATGTAAAGTCATAAAAACTTTTCCTCTCAATCTTTAAGCATAAAAGAACCCCAGGAAATATTGTCAAAAATCAGGAGGCAACTTGGGAGGTTTTGCTCCATTTTTACAATAAAATTAGGTGATTGGAGGTCTAAGTCTCATTAAAAGTCATGCAAATGTAGTTCCCAACTTACTTAGGCTCTAGAATGGAACTTCTTTGCTGAATCAGTTCAGAGCATTGGAAATTCTACCCAGCAAGAACCATGGTTGCTCTCTAATATGTTACTTTTATTTTGGAGAGAGGTGCTTCATTCAGACAGAAAATATTGCAGTTCCATCTAAAACATCACAGTTTGCATCTCTTCTTGTCTAGACCACAGTATTAAATCAACCGTTTGTTTCCCAGGATAAAGCATGCGAAACCCTTAATCTTAACCTTTTTTATTTTAAAAGAATTCAGGGTCCTTTAAGGTTGAATTTGCTATATTTTACTCATCTGAACTTCAACGAAGTTAAAAGAATATGAAAATTATCATTGAAGGAGAATTCCAAGTCAGCCTGTTTGGTTTTGTTTGGTGTTTTATTTTTCTTTATAGTGGACTGTTAGTAAGCACACAATTCTATCAAATTCAGAGCTTTTATAAAAGACATTTGCTTGTCAGGCAAATGCACAGGTCATGCACAAACCTTGATTGCTCAAAATTTCCTAGCTAGAATGTATATACACAAATCTATCCATGAGCAATATAGAGGATACTCCTATGCAGGGAGGATCAAGTTAAAGATTCATTGCAGCAACACAAAACAGAGGCACAAAATAATTGCTATCTTTTGATCTCAAATCAGAAACTGTATCTGGGGTACTCATCTTTGCCTCTAGCATGCATTTTAAGATACAACAGAAATGTTTTGTGTAAGTTTGATGCATGTTTAAAAGTTTCTCTTTCTGTCCAGGGTGATAGAAAGAAAACCATTTTTTCTGTCCTGATTTAAAGCTTTATATTCATGTTAAGGTAATAAGAACCTCTGTCCCCCAAAGTAACTGGGTGCTCTTTCTGAAATTGAAAGCTAAATGTCTGGAGTGATGGTTCTCTCAATAAAGAAATTCTAAAAATTGACATAGATTTTCATGGCCAAGTAAACAAGATTTCTTCCTCCTTCTTTGTTAAATTTATTAATTATTATTAATACTTCAAAAGCTTCCCACTTAAGCTTCAGAATATGTTGTCTTAAACACATATTTAGCTTTGAACTTTGAGTCCATGAGTATGTTCAGATACGTCCATATCAGGGTATGCCAAGACTTCAGTGGTTGTATTTATAACAGCAAAAGAAGTGCACAGGCTTATCAATCACTGTTGTAGATTAATTCAGCCTTCAAACAGACAACAATTGCTACTCCTCCTTCTTTTACAGATGTTAGTTAGGTGCGGCTCTAACAGTATGAGAACTGAGTGCTTACCCCGGATTCTAATTTGGATAATTACCTAAATAAAGTGTTTTTTTCTGTTTCTAGATATCCTTTCCAGTCTTAATTCACCTGCCCTATTTGGGGACCAGGACACCGTAATGAAAGCCATTCAGGAGGCTCGAAAAATGAGAGAGCAGATCCAAAGGGAGCAGCAGCAGCAACAGCAGCCGCATGGTATTGATGGAAAATTGCCCTCTCTGAATAACATGGGTCTAAACAACTGTAGGAATGAAAAGGTAATGTCTCCATTGCCACAAAGTCTGTCATTCATTCTTCTTTTCCCTGCAAATAGCTTCTTATTTTTATAGAAAATTTGTTTTTAGAGCTTAAACACACCTTGCCACTTCACAGTGCTGTGCTACAAACTTCTCTATGTTTACGTGACAGCATTCAAAAAAACAGTCCTGTGCACTCATGTGATTAAGCTGTAAGCATGCATATAGCAATGTGGAAAATGAATTGGTTGAAGCTACAATTGTTTGTGGTCACTAGATTTTGAACTGTGCTTTTGAGAATGATTGGATTGATAAATATGACAAAAAGGCCAGTTATGTACTAGTGTGGTCGAGTATTACAATGCTATTGAATGTATCTGAGTGTGCTTGAATCTGTGACTCAGATGCAACAAAGTATTTAGGCTCAAAACAGTGCTTTTGGCTCTTGGTTTCAAAGGAAAATTAGACGTTAAAGTTCTTTGTTGAATCTTGGCCGTAGTTTCCAAATGCTAAAATGAAATGGGGCACCACAGTAAAACCGTAAATGAGAGAAACTGATGAGAGAACAGGACCAGCGCTGGACTGAGCAGGACATCATTCAGTTTACAAAATAGCAAGCTGGGATCATATCCGAAAAGTGAGGAACGGTTTCTATCACACACACATTAAGGACCAGTCAGAGGCCGAAGAGGTCTCTTGCAAAATTCTTTGTATCTGTGTTGTTCTGCTCTGTGGCCTTTCCAAAGTCTACAAGAGCTGCTCCAGTAGCAGGTCTCTCTGTGTTTAACAGAGCCAGTGAACACTGAATCAGGTAGTTGGCTGAGCTATAAGGCAGCCCTTTTGATGAAGAATGCTTCTCTGTTACCTTTCCTAGAGGTGGCTTATGCTGCAAAAAATACAGCACACAAATTATTTTTCACCACTGACACAAAATCAGTTATATGCCACAAAACTTATTCCAGTTAACTAGAAAGGGAAAAATATTATCCCAGTAATCCCTATGGCATTGGCAAATAGGAACAGTTATGATGTAATTTAGTAATGAACGAAAACTGACATGTTTGTTAGCCTGTAAAGCAACTAGTGTTTCAGACTATTTGCTGCAAAAAAAAAATTTAAAAATTGAAAAACAGGTAGGTTTCAATGCCTATAATTCATTCATGAAAATTCTGTGATATATCTGTGTATTAGAGGGTAGGGTATGTATCTTGGGGAAGGCAGGGAATATTATATTATAGTCCAAAGACTAAGAGGAACTTTTAGTCCAGGTTGAGTATAACACAGAGAAGAATATTAAGTATGCCTTAAAATGTGAATTTGATAATACTATGATCTTTTCTCAACCCACAAGGAATACTCGGTGAGCAAGTGGATTGTTGCAAGCCACAGAAAGGCAAAGAAATGTTGTAAACAGACCCATCAGAGATTGATACATACCTTCTAATCTACATTTTGTATTTTTGCTTGATAGGTTTTTACAGTACTCAAAACAAGAGAAAGACCCAGTGTCTATTAAAAAGATTTGTTAAACTGTTACCACACAGGATTAACAATGCTTTTAGAAGTCAAATTCAGAGGCTAACAAATATTTACTTCTGCGAGTGTTAGTTTAAGTGTCAGCATTGAAAAACTCATTTAATACAGGTTGATAGTATGAAAAAATACATAAATTAATAACTGATCAAGCAGGCCATATTCACACAACACTCTAATTGTAAAGTCAGTGTTTGTCTTAACTAACTAAGCGGTAGGGTACTAAAGCCCAGGTTATAAAAATAAAATAAATATCACACCTATGATCAGTATTAAGAGTTTATAAAATTATGCTTATTTTAAAATATATTAAATGAGTTTCAGTGGCTTGACATTTTAAAATATCTAATACACTATAAGGGCTATTAAAAGAAATGTTAACATTTTATTTGACTTTGAAAAGTAAGTATAAAAATGGCGTATTTTCAGTACCATATTTATGTCTTGTATTTGATATAACACTTTTCTGTTTCATCTCACCTTTTAAAGCAGAGTCAGTAAATATTTCAGTGAATAATCGGAAATTTCTTTTTTGTGCCTGTTACTAGCAATACACATGTTGATGTACGACTTCCAGATTGAGGTTATATATCAGGCAGTCAGAGGAAAAAAAAAAATTTTACTTGCAAGTATAGCAGAGTCAATTGGAACTCTTTAACACATATAAACAACATCATTCTCAAATGCCTTCTTTTACAGAGAGACTCTTCACGATACACTTGCAAGTTTTAAAATCTGAGAATAAAATAGCAGCAAGGAAATCTGTTGTTAAATCTCTCATTGCCCTTATATAATCCTGCTGGGTTTATTTATTGTAGCATGTACGATAGAGTGAACCATTATGGCAGGAAAAAGTTGTAATATGTACTCTGGTTTTACCTTTGGTATAGTAGTCTGTTATCCTTGCTCTGTAGATGCAAGATAAGGCAGCGTTTACAAAATAATAGGATATTAATCAGTCATTTTAAATGACGATATATCCCCACTCCCTATCCTAAAGAAAATAAAAGAATTAAGTCAGTCATGAATACTAAAGGAATGCATTTATATTTTATAGCAAGTATAAAATACATTAAAAACAGAAGCAATCTTTGCACAAACAGAATTCTAGAATACTCTTCTTTCCCTCTTTACCCTCTGTCTTTCAATTTTTACATTATGGTATTTTTTTTTTACTTTAAAAATGATGGGCAGGATGATCAAAATGGGGGTTGGAGGGAGGAATGATAGATTACATCAATTAAAAAAGCATAATTTTGAAATAGTTGTATGCCAAGAAGGTTGTGTATAGTTTCTGTCATAATCCCAGTGAAGCTTTGATAACATAGTTGCAATTTTGGATTGGTTTCTTTTGAAGAATCAGGACCCTGTGTTTTCAGGACCAAATTTTTAGAAATTGGCTTCAGGTAATTAGACTTGTAAAAACAAGTAGCTAGAAGCCGGCACCAGAAAAAGATGACAAATTAATTGCCTGCAGCTGGTTTAAAAAAAAGCTATTGAGTTCTGGTCAGTTACTGGTCTTCAAGTACAGATAGCTGGTAATAGTTTGTTGTGCAAAGGATTGCGCTTACAAAATGATGTACATAGCTTCAAAGACTGGGCTTAGGCCTTTTTGGAAATGTGTTATTTAAAACTCAGAAAGCTTTGTATTTGGTTAGAGACACAGAATTGAAAATTACCTCTGTTCATATTCTGCTGTTCAAAAAAATCTCCTACAGAGCTTTAAAAACACTCACAGAAATTCATTCATCAGAAAGACCAAAACAAAAGCATGCACCACTCTGGCACAGTCAAACTTTGTCATTTGCTAAAACATTAAGGTTAGGCTATACTTTCGAGATGATACCGTTCTATGGATGTCTACGATTACGGAGGTATTTCAGTTTGTGCACTGTTGTGGGTTAGGGTAGGCAGGTAAGTACCATGCGGCCGCTCGCTCACTCCCCCTGAGTGGGATGGGGAAGAGAATCAGAAGGGTAAAAGTGAGAAAACTCATGGGTTGAGACAGTTTAATGAGTAAACCAAAAGCCGTGCATGCAAGCAAAGCAAAATAAGGAATTAATTCACTACCCATCAGCAGGCAGCTGTTCTCCAGGAAAACAGGGCTTCAGCATGTGTAACAGTTACTTGGGAAAACAAACGCTGAAACTTCAAATGTTTCCCCTTCCTCCTTCTTCCCCCAGCTTTTACTGCTGTCCTATGGCATGGAATATCCCTTTGGTCAGTTGGGGTCAGTTGTCCCAGCTGTGTCGCCTCCCAACTTCTTTGGCACCCCCAGCCTCCTCACTGGCGGGCCAGCATGAGAAACAGAAAAGGCCTTGATGCTGTAGAAGCACTGTTCAGCAATAGCTAAAACATCCCGGTGTTATCAGCATTGTTTTGGTCACAAATCCAAAACACAGCACCCTGCGAACTAAAATTAACTCTCTCTGAGCCAAAACTAGTACAGTGTACACAAAGCAAAAAGTCGTTATAGCAGAGCTGACTTTTTCTAGTCCACCTGGTGCTGATCAGGTGTTGTCTGACTGAGGAAAGGGAAGAAGTAACTGTGTCAGTGGTTTCGCAGAGTAAACAGAAACACTGGGGAAGGGGAGGGAATTAGGAAAATCCAGAAAATAGGCTACGGAGCTCTTTCCATGTGATATAAGCAAAAGTAAAATCACACAAATTTGGCTTTGTTCAGATGATATGACTTTTTTCCAGTCAAGCCATGCTTACCTTCAACAAAAATGAATACTTTAAAAAAATTCGCATTGCTAGAGCTACTTGTATTTGTTTTAGTATTTTGAACTAGCACGATTGCCTGGAAGATTTGCTTTGATTTAAGGCTGTAAATGAACCTGAAAATGCTATATAATTTGTAAGATAACTGGCATTATTTTTAAAAGGACCAGATCCTATCTTTTTTCTGCAAAAAACATGAAAACACTGAAAAAAAATTTCAGAAAATCTTTGTAGAAAAAATATAGACAGAAATGTGTTAATTTCATTGGAGAAAAATATAAGAAGTCAAGATAGAATATATACCATATTAATAATCACAACATATCTGCTAGACCCAAGGGTGTGCACCCCACCTCCCCATTTACTTACCCTTGAAGGAAATTCATTGAGATCTGAGAGGATCTTTAATATAACATTTTTATGTTCATATTCCATTCCCACTCTTTTGTAGATTTTCAGGCAACTGTGTATTTGCAGTAGGAAACAAGAATTAGACCCCAAAATAAATGACATGAGTCATTGCCTACTTCCTGGGAATTATGATACTTTAGCACCTCTTATAATGAGCCTTTTATTCCATTCTTATTTCTAAATCAAAGTTTTACAAGTTGAATCTACATCATTTATCCTAATATAGACCACAGTTTGTATGCAAAATGTGTACATTCTTAAAAATGTGTGTTATTTACCCTTGGAGATGTTACAGTCTATTGATCAAATCCATATTTAGGCACTTGGATTTGACTTGATAAGCCATAACGACCCCTTTGGAGGTGTTACGGTCTGCTGTATTTAGGGACTGTTAAATATGTGGATTATTGACACAATAGAGTGTAACAACTTCTCTGGAGCTGTTATGCTTCATCATTTATATGAAGCTACTGCACATGCGTACAGAATTTGCCTGATAAAAAGACTTCAGGAAGTCTTTGTAGGAAAAGTTACTAGTCATGCATAATCTCCTTTTGACTGCCTACAGCCCTGCAATGACTCCATCAATGTATTGTTTTTTTCTAAGTGCAAGCAGCAGTGGATTATGTGGCCAACAGTTTTTTACCAGCTTTTTTCTCCCCTTACATTCAGTATTATAGACAGAACAACTGCAGAGGCAGGAGTCATACTGTCTTTTCTGCAAGCGTGGGTATTTCTCAATCACCAAGACAAGCACCTTGTTATTAGTCATTTCTCAACTCAGTTTAAAAAAAAAAAAAAAAGCACATACTTAAGAGAATAATTTTCCAGTGCATCCTGCATTCAATTATCTTTTCTCCTTTTACCGACAGTAGTCATGACCACCCTTAAATTGAGAACATGAATAAATTGGTCATAAGGGCCTTGTGGATTTTTATAAATTTTTATGAATAAATTGTTTAGATTTGGAGGGACTGTTCTATTCTCATTTGCTTTTACCGTTTAAGAAAAACTTCTTCTATTTTCTTTTTTCCTTTAGTTTGTTATAGAAGAATATTCGTAACTACTAAATAAGAGGTCAATGCTTACATTTCAGTCTGCTGGAAGACATAACAGAAACTCAGCATTTTCAGTTGGATCCTTGTTTCTGTTGGTTAAATCTTAGTTCTACTTGTAATTAAAGGGTAAATACCTCATAATTAGGCAAAAAATGCATAGTAATATCAACAGCAAATGACTAGTTTTGCAAAGTTATTACTTTTATTATGGTATTGTCTAGATAGTGATTGTATCAAGTTCTATTCTCACTGCAACTTAAGGAAGGTCCCCACCCCATATAGCTTATACTTAGGTATAATTTAATTTAAGTTTAAAAATGTATATTTAGATTCTATAATAGAAAATCTGTTACTGTATAAAGAGAAAAAAGAAAGACACTGATTTACTTAAGGAACTGTTAGTGTGGTCTCGCTTTCTTGCAAGAATATAAGCAATTTATTCAAGTCAGTGGGAGTGTATTCCATCTGTCTAATGAAGAATCTGATTTCCACAAAGAGGCACTGCAACTGGGAAACTGTTTTTCCTGAATACGTCATTCTGCTTGGTTGACAAACCTTTCCCTGGGGAGTTTCTGAGACATAGGACACGTTGCATAGAGACAACCTCTTTACCATTCCATCTTTTTATAACAGATCAATGACTTGTCTAAGTTAAATGCCCCAGAATAGGGAAAAGTTTCGAATACAAATCCCAGCAGTCCTCATAATTCTTACCAAAAAAATGTCCTTTATATTTTACTGTGAATTTGGCCAATTTAGTAATCTGCTTGTGGCTGTGTATAATACATATAAGCAATGATTTTTTTTGTATTGGGTATTCAAAGTTAACTTCCTAAAGCCATATTTGGATACCAGTATTTTATTCTAAAAACCCTTTATTTAAAAAAAAAAAAGAGAAAGAAATAGAAAAATCTTTCATTCCAAAATTTTTTTGAAACTGCAATAATTTTGCAATTTCCTTTTAGGCTTGAATTTAATTTCAAATTACATTTTATTGTAGCTAAGGTTATCTTAGCTACATGAAAAATGTGCCTTCATTTTATATCAACTGTAATATTTCCTTAATAATTTTGAAAAAAAATAGTGACTCAAGAAAAAATTTTCTAAAGTAGCTGCAATGCAGGAGCCTAAGTCCCACTGAACTAGCTCTGAAAATTTTACCCTAAGGCAGAGAAGCAGATTTGTCACTCTGTATACAGTAACAGTGTATTTTCAGTGAAATTCAGCAATTTTGTATCCTTCTCCAGCTCTTTTTATGATAATTTGGACAATTCAAAATTTCAGCTGATGTAATACTGCCCCCTTTTATTAGAACTGGAAAACATGCTGGACTTCAGACATTTACTTCTGTAGCTGCAGAAATTCTGTTTATTTATGCTGTTCCTTCCAATATTGGAAATTGCATGACAGGGAAAGATAAAGCATGAAATCAATATAAGTTTATAACAGTGAATGGGAAAAAAAAAATTATTCCAAGCAACATTTTTGCAGGGTGTTTTGTGTGTGTTATGATTGGACTTCTTAGGCAGCATATCACACCAGGGAATTCCCTGCTATTTTTTCAAGAAGTTCAAGGTGTTGATGTTTCTTGGTTTTGTATGAACTTCATTGCCATACATGCTTGCATTGGTTTTCTAAATCAGTGTATTTATAGGATAACAGCAGGGCACAGTGAGCATTGTCGGTTTTTTTGGTTTTCATTCTTTTTTTCTTTCTATTGTGAGGTCTGATCAGGAACTAGATGCATTTTTGAATAGCTGAATGATTTTAATCTCTCTCAGACATGGACAAGTGTTATGATTAGAACTTTAAAATGTAATTTGAAATTAAATTCAAAGCAGAGCATCTTGGAAAAAGAAACTAATCTCTGGGTCTCCAACTATACCTTTTAAAGATAAATGTTTCCATTAAAAAACAAACAAGGAAAAAAAAATAAATCTGACTTCCAGTATAATCCTGAAACCTGTACTATATCACTAGCTCTTGTAGATATCACAGGAAATAAAATCAGGCTTAGAAATTGTTCCTATACTTAAAGAAATGTTTTATCTGATCTTTATGTATTTAGTGAGGAAGGCGATGGAAATTGTAACTGCACATGGACAAGGGGTCAAATACAGCCTTAACACTGGTACTCAGGTTATAAGAGTTATGGGAGGAAAATACCATCGCTAATATTAGCCTCTGTAGAAGAACATAGCTACATTATCAAGGCCAGGTTTATAATGGGAACCAGGTGCAGAAGGCTGTGGGTATGAAATCTTGTCAAGTCTGTTCCTCAAACTCAAGAGATAGAAATATTAAAGCTGCTCATGAAACGTTAACTTTCTGTCTGTATGTAACATATGATTCAGCCTTTAATTGATCACATGCTATGGCTCAAATACTACTATTTACACCTAAATATTCATATTCATGCCTACCAATACAACTACTAATGTTTTTTTCAGATTTACTTTGTATGCTATGTGTAGAAAGACATAAAAATAATGTGTTTGAAATTTACACATTAAAAATGCATGTTCACTGAAACTGTGGAACTGACAGTGAAAAAACAAAAAGAAACAGTGCAAAATTTCTGGTATATGTAGGTCATCTAAATTTACAATTAAGTTAGCTTTGGTTCCTGCTTACTATGGATGCAATTTTGCACCTATGGAAGAATTTGCTGTGCAGACCTTTGTTTTTAAGCATTTTGCTCAATTGCCTTACTTTCCAAAATTGTCTTGATAAAGGTGGTAGTTTGTGCATTTCTGCTCCAATATATTTGATGTGCAGTTAAATGCTTAGTCCCTCAAATTATGCAGAGGCTGATTAAAATAAAATCTGAATTATTGTCTATTGACTAAATTATCAAAACCAATTAATTACGTGAAAAATATGTAATCTTTGCAAAGTATAAATCATGGAAAATTTATTGGACCATAAATTAAAAAAAAGTTTGACCAGTCCAATAATGAGGTACATATGTAAGAAATTAAAAGAAAATGCACCTAAAGAACACATATGAAACATTATTATTTGAATAACTACATACACACTTATACATATACAGCTCTGTGTGTGTATATATATATACACAAACTGCATAGTGAAGAAACTCTCCACATTAGGTGAAGTTTTAAAGTTTTATGCTTCCAGTTAAATCACAAGAGCACTTGGCAATAAATTATTATTTTCAGGAAAGCACACTTATTTGTTAATAACAGCTATTTTTGCATTTGAGTATTGGCTACTAGAGTTTTTGCCACTACCTATGCTTAATAGTACGCTTGTATGCTGAACTATGCTCTTTTATTTCTGTTGTCAGGGCTACTTGAAGGGGTTGCCTAGCTGCAGGTTTTAAACCTCATTAATAATAATGATGATGATGATGATGACGATGGTGATGATTATTATAATAATAATAATAACAACAATAATAATAACAATGTAAAGAAGGGGATTTGGCCCCTTCTATTGCCTTGCCAGCTCAAGTAAAAATGCCAAATACACTGCCTTTTCACTTGTATGGGCTATTTCCTGTGAAAAGGATAAAAGCTTTGCCCTGTTTTGGTCTTCTCCCTTAAATCTTGGGGCAACAAAAAATCCCAAAGGAACAGAATTAGATTAAAATGGGTCCCGAGGGTGAATGTTGAAATATTTACACAAACCAACAAGGATAATCTTTCCCAAAGGATGGTGTTCTGCCATAAAGGATAGTGTCTTTGTGATGTCTGTAACAGCATAATGATTGTATCTTCTTACGTACAGTACATTTCCTAAGCTACTCAGGAGACTTTGCAGATATGTGCTGAAATGTATTCCATGTTTTTATTATGCTTTTCCACAAAACAGTAGACAGGTTGAAAATTATTGTTCAAACGTAAATTTGCTAGGACAGGACTATATTCATTGATTTAAATTGTGGGTCAGAATGGCAGCTGCACAATCCTATCATATCACTTCTTCAATTGTCCTGAGAACTACAGAATACATTTGCATATTATTTCACACTTAGATACAAGCAGAGAAATCCATGAAAGTTACTGCCATTTATTTGCAAGCTCTGTGTATTCCTCTAAGTAAATTCAGAACAGCAAATGCATTGCCATTATAACTCTTTTAACTGCAGTAGATTAAGTATAGCAAGGATAAATTTGGATTACTTTCTTTGATACTTCATTACTTTCTAAAATTAAAAATGTCTCCTGTTTCTCGAGTATGATTAGGCTGCATCAATAGGTATGATAAATTGAAATATACTCCCTGTTGTTGAAGGATATTTACTTAGCTGCCTGTTTGTGGGATTATACACTACTTTGTGCTGTCTTAACTGTTTTGCTTCAAACAAAAGAATAAGCATTCTAGCAGGTAAAATTGTCTTCTTTTATCTTCTTCTATGAAAAGACTTGAGTGAATAATGCAAATGTTTGTTTGAAATCTGATTAATGGAGTTTGACCATGCTTATTCCTTCCTTTGTTTTCTTTTCACAAATATCCATGCAAATGTATTTTTATTTCTGTAGATGTATTTGCATAAGAACATGGACATTTGTGCACAATTAGGCATTTGATGTTCATGCCCAAATTGCTCACACCCTGTTCATAAAAAAACGGAGGCTTTGATGCAGCACCCACTTCAAACCCCATGCTGACCAAATGAGGAACACAGTATCAGGGAGCTCTTCCAGCCCGATACAGTGTCAATGCTAATTATAGATCTTTACAGCAACTCTATGAACTCTGCAGCAATTTATTCTAGGGGTCCTGCAGGCCTTGCTGCACTATGCCTTACCGCTGCCATCTTTTTCCTACCAATGGTACGTCAGAGGCAGGTTCATTGTTTTTTCTGTGGTGTTGAAGCTAATGGATGCAGGAGCTGATAGATAGAAGTAAAGGCTTTCCACTACCTGTGAGGTCTTTTGGCTGAGAGAATTCCCAGCTGCTTTTTTTCAGGTAGTTTAAGGCAATGTTGCAATACTTATCACTGAGTCAGGTGTTGAAAACAATATATTAATATAATTACAATAATACAATACATATAATTTGTAAAATTATATATTTTTACAATATACAATTATATAACTATATATAGTAAGTACAATAATATAATTCATCTTAGGTGACCAACTACAGCGTAAATCACAAGCATTTAAGTGCATAGTTCATGCATAACTCAAAAGTTAGGTTGTTACGACACTGACACATTACTCATACATGTATAGAAATTGCTGATCCTCCAGAGATCGTTTGAAAAGGTAGGAGAGACTACATTTGTGGGACAGATTGTTCACTGCACATAGGTTGTCCATCTGTAATCACATAATACTAACTCCATAAACAGGTCTATCTCAATTGGAAATGTGTAGCAGGGTAATGAATGATATTCAACATCAGATTACTCGTACTAAAATCATGTTCAAGTCATAGTAAACTGTTATAACACTACTTAAAACCTAACCCACAAGCTGAAATTGCCCAGCTTACATCCTGAAAATCTACAGACAACATTAATTTCCCAGTATTTCACTTTTATGCCTGTGGCCTCTAACATGTTGCAAATGCGTCTATAAGAAAGGCTGGAAAAACATATCAAGTTTCTGTTCTCTTCCACTTGCTGACATTCATTAACTGAGGGAGAAGAGCGAGACAAGGTTTTGGAAAAACCTCCTCTTCACCTCCACCCGTTCCAAAGCAGTTTATTAAACAGCCACTAAGAGAAGTGGACACTTGTGCTTTAATGTCAGACACATGTTGATCAGTAGCTGGGTGCATGCTTTCAATGTTATCTTGCCAAAGGCTTCTTGAGATAGCAGGCAATTCTTATTTCACTGCCATTTTCTTTGCATCCTTGAGTTAAATTGTTAAGTGACAATTTCATTATGTATCTCTTATTCAGATGAACTACCTTTTTATATACATACAGATTCTTGCTTAGTGCATCCCACTTTTGTGTGCTTGTTCCTTTCCATTTCTAAAGCACAGGAACACTCTTTGCTATATTTCGGATAGCAGTACGAATAGAAGACATCAATGGGAGGATGTGCATTAAAACTGTACACAAAGTGAGTCACTGACACATCATATACTGTAAAACTTCTTGGTCTGTCAAGGGTTCAGCAGGTTGCCAAAACATACTCACTTGCCAGCTCCATGCCAGAATTCTGGTCCTTGCCTGATGTCACTCAAGGTCTTTGAATACTCTTGAATGAGATTAGGTTGTATGGCTGCATTCTTCCTCCCAAGGGATTCCCCTTTATCAAGGGATTACTTGCATGACCTTTGCATAACTCATGTGGTTTTTTCTGCAATATTACACTACAGATCACACTACATCATGACAAATGTCTCATTGATGAAGTGTATGTCAACTCTTTGTTTCCTTTCAGAAATAACCCAAAACTTATAAATACAAGAAAGGTATTTTCCTGCAAAGTCTTGCTCCCACCCTCTTTTGCCCAAGGTTTTTTTTTTTCTCTTTTTTTGCAAGGAACGGGATGAGTTAATAGTCACGAGTATAAACTGACGATATGTAGACCACGATGCCTATCAGTCCTCTGCACTAAAGAGCATGCTTTGCTATGTAGGATTTTCATTCTATTCAGTGCAAAAGCCATCTGTAGTTTATCAGTATATACTCACTACCATGAACAGGCAAAAGTAATGAACTGTAGTGTGGGAAAATTGTAGTGAATGTGTGACTTATCCTATAAGGGAAGGAGATGAAGTGTACCACTTGCTTGGTTTATCGAGTGATTTCCCTTTATGTCCATCCATGCCATGTTACTGTAGCTACCTGGGAATACATGTTAAGAGAACATAAAGAATCCTGCTAAAAGGGGAAAAAAGCACCCAATTTCCTGTTCGTGACCCCATTTAAGTTTTCCTAATGTAAAGCATTTGCTATGTTAAGGGTGGATTTCAGCACATGAGCCTCTCTGAATCAGGACCCACTTTACTTATTCATCCTTCAACTGTTCTGGGGCTCCACTCCTGCGGTATTAGGAATGCTCCTGATGTGGTGCAGACTATGCTTTAGGTAGTGGAAGTGTCTATCATTGTCTTATCATGAGAGGGAGGGAAATTCTCTTGCAGTGTTAGCAATAATCTGCTAGATTGTGTCTCCTTTCCTTTTTTTCCCTACTGCTGCTCTTCCCCGCTGCTTACTCTCACTGTGTTTTAGCTGGGACTCTTGCAGTGGCTCATGAAAACACCATCCTCATATTGCTGCTGTGTGTCACATCTTAATTAATAGAATAGTACACAATTTCCACAGTAGAATTCCCACTAACACCTTACATGTTGAAAAGTGAATATTATTTCACATATTTTTGCTATACAGTAGGTATGTTCTCTATACAACCACATTCTTGTTGCTAAATCTGCCCTGGATGTGAGTTCACAACTAAGCTAAACAGTGAACATTTTTGATACGCAAAACACAAAATTTATCACATTTTTGATTGCCTGAAGGTAGCAAAAGAATAGAGATAAAATTGAAAACTGCATTATAAGTTAATCAGTAACTTTTTTTTTCTTTAATATTTCTATATTGTTAGTGATGAAAGAACTCATTTAGGATCAGACCCTTTTAGGCTATGCTTTGAATCAAACCAAAGCAGGTATAGCTCCTGAGATGAAGATCTTCAATAGAATTAAAAGAAAGAGCTATCTAGGTTCCACATGCTGCCCCTCCAGCGCAAAGGGAGTTCTCAGCAACCTGGGCTACAGCTCACTGCCCCCTCAAGGACATAACTACTTGAGCAACTCTGCTGTAAAAGTGGCAAAACATGGCTTTGAAAACAAAAAGTCCCCACTCCTTTTAAACTGGAACATTTCACTGTTTGAGTTTTCAGCATGACCCTATAAATAGCTGAAGCAGAAGATTTAAGTGATTGTGGACTGTTTGTGTTGGGAACCATTAGGTTGGAGGGCGAGGGTTGGGACAGAGTTTCGCTTTGAATGTAGTGCAGAGTAGGGAATATGAGTAAAGGAGCGCACAGATAGGAATATGAAGATCCTATAGTTTGAATGGTGGATATACAACCAGATAGCTCCAGAATATAGGTTCTTTCCTTCCTTTTGGCATCATCCCTTTCAGTTCTCCCAATATATAATCATTTGAAATTCCTCTTATGTCTCCGTTTATAAACCCTAAGAAGCAGCAAACCTGAGCCTTGCTGTTTGCATTCTTCTGATATCACACTCCTATCCCACTGGGGCCCTTAGCTGTAGAAAAAGTTTGAGGGAGGGGGAAGAGATGTTTTTCCTCCTCCTTAGCTGTTCCAGTAGATTGGCAGGTGGGGAGGGGAGAGGGAGCAGACAGTAGATTTTAACATTCAAAGTGGAGGCTGGGATGTGATATACCTCAGCCTGGCATACTGCTGTTTATCATTGCTTCACTTAGCTGATGCGGCAGTGGGGTTGGAGCTGGGTGGAGGTTGGTACCTGATGGTGCACAGTAGGGAGTCAGGGAGAGCCTTGGTCAGACTGTTTTTGCAGAATTCCACTGCAAAATCTCCATCTGCACTGGAGATAGCTTGTCCTATACAGAAAGCAGTAGAAAGGTATTTTTCTTTATGTCTAAAATCTGTGTTACAGATTTACAGGAAGTATTTATTTATTCTTCAAATTAGCTGAGCAGGAGAATTAGCTAAACAGAGATGGATTTAGAGATCAGCACAATGCAGCAAGATTAAAAAACCCTTTCCATCTGAATTAATGAATTTCTGACTGTTTTTCATAAACTAGTTTTTCAGAAGTCATCTGTGAAGGCTTATATAAAGAATTTTTAAAGGTAACTTAATGGGATGGAGAAAAGGTTTAAAATTATCTACTGGGGCTGTTGCAGGAGATATTAAATATTGATTTATCTTGGAGTAAGAATCATACTAAAGAGTGAGGCTTGTAGTCAGATCAATTTATCTGGGATACAAACTGTATGGCTGTATTTAGTACAATGTCAACATGAATCTTAAACAAGTAGATATGAAAGGTTGAGCATTTAATCTAAATCAATTGGCTCTCCAAATCTTCAATTAAAAAAAAAAATCTTAACAGTTCAAACTGAACTGCTCCTAAATGTTTCAGGTGGTTTATATTAAAAAAATGCTTCATTTAGTCAGTCACAGTATATCATAAACTTCATCTATGCATCTTGTTGCAGCTAGGAACAAATATCCACAATCCAAGGCTTTTCCAAATCTTAAGTTTTTAATACTCCAAACTCTCTTGAAAACCCAGTGTAAATCGTTCAAGTAATCTGGCAAATAACACTGTAAGCAATTTTCTGCTACTTGCCACTGCTGCTGCACTGCCAAGCTTTTGGTCATAATATAAAAGTTGGCTCAGATTGTACTTAACCAACTAAAACTGATTATGTTCCCTTTTCAGACATAAATAGATACCAGCATGCCAGCTAGTGGTACTGGCTAAAATATTTTTCAGTATGTATAAGTGTACATAGGTCTCCAGTAGGAAATCCTTTATCCAAGTGTGACATCAAAGCAGTACACCTCAGATAATTTAAGTGTTACATTTGCTTTTGTTTGTACTGTTTTCTTTAAACATATTCATTAGACAAGAGCAGAGCCGTTAATGTTCCATGACACAAAAATCCATCAAACAGATTTACGGCAGAGGCAGTGTGGCATAACAGCCAGTGGACTGGCCTAATGTTCAGAAGTCCCAGGTTCAGTTCTCAGCTTAATCATTGACTTTCTAGGTAACCAGGAGATAATAATTTCCCCTCTCTGTGCCTGGAGATACTGCTACCAACCTCCTTTTTAATATGATATTGATACTGCTAATGCACAGTGGTAGGTATTGCGATTATCTACATATATAATAGTAAAAAGCACCAAGATATTGATTGCTTCCCCAGGACATTACTATTCTCTTTCCTGTACGACATAACTAGAAAATACAACCACAGTTGTAAAGTATACCAGTATACAAAGAAGTAAGGAAGGTATGAGACAGGAAATTCCCTCTTACTCACAGATTGTATTTGTCCATAGAGAAGCAAAAATCTTCCACTGGAATGAAGTGCTGGAATGTTCCTTCATTGAATCACATGAACTTTTCCATATATATGTCATCGAGGGTGGATGAATAAGGATAGGGGAAAAGAAAGAAAAAGTTCATGTTAAATGGAGATGTAGTAGGACCCAGTCTACACTTATGCTGAAAATGAGGTCAAAACCAGGTCTTAAGTGGGACATAAGTGGCTAATACACCCTGTAGGTGAAACTACTACTTTGAAACTCCCATCCAAGATTGGTTGTTAAGGTATAAAAGCATTTTCTAAACTGTCATTGTGGCATTGAGCTGGAGAGTACTTTAATGGATATCTTATGTGGGGAATTTGAAACAAGCTTTTCATGATAAAAACAAAACAAGGTTTATAAAATCATTCTACTTCGAATGAAAAGCTAGAGAATGGATTTTTGCCAGTAGCATTAGCTATAGATGACTAGCAGTCTTTGTATATTGCAGCAGTAAAACCACATAATTTTTTCAGCCCGTAGGTATTCATTTTGCATTTAAGATGGTTTCAGGTGTAAGGGTTCCTGGATTCTGCATGAAAAAAATGCATAGCCTTCAGTTACCTTTTTTAAGTGCTCTCTCTCTTGCATTGTTTAGATTCATACTTCCTGCATGGAAGAGTTACTCCTTCCGAGAGATGTAAATGTCTCCCAGTTTCCAGGAAGTATGTATTTGCCTGCATTTGCATGTTGGATGTAGCAAATGGAACCTTTATCCTACTTTATCAGTTGCTGTTTTTTTGTTTGTTTTGATGAATTTATAGTATTCATAAATCCAGTTTGGGCTGCTTTTTCCTTGCATACAAATTTTAAAAACATAAATAATGAGCAACTTAGTTCTGATTGATTGTATTAGAAAGATAAGTAAGTAAATACAGTAATTTTACTGATAGGGATTTTGTTCCTTTGCCTTCAGCTAGGACATTGTTAATGCAAGGTCTTTTCCATTTGCATAAATCCTTACAGGACTGTGTTCTTGACTTTCTCTTGTTTTATTCCTAAAGAAGAATAATTCTTCTTCATACCAGAAGACCTTCATCCTGCCTGTCTCAAAAGGAAAAAGGTGTAATCAATAAGAAGGAGAAAGCATCTTTTTCAGCCTGGAAATAAGTTTTAAAATTTTTATGCTCAAATTCAGGGTAAACATACAAGAACTACACACTTTGGCCCTGACTCAGTGAAATTCATTAGCCCATTCTTAACATGAGCGCACAAGAATTCCCCTGGAGTTAGTAGTGACTATTCATGTCTGTGAGGCCTCTGTTGGAAGGAGTGGAAGTACTCAGCACCTTAAAATTAAGACCTATATGAGGCTGTAAGAATTTGCAACTCACTGTTTTGTTATTTGTTTGGGGTTTTTTTTTCTGTTGAATGAAGATTAAAGACAGGAGATAGTTGAGGGGTACATCTATATTATCACAGGCATTATGTACATCATACTTGATATTGTAATCATGCAAACAGTAATCCTTCCTTCCTGACATAAACAGTAAGCAGCACATTTTCCTGAGGCTGAAATAATCAGAGAAAAACATGGCAGTGATGGGGGTACAAGAGGCAAAACACTGCATAATGATGTTATTATCATTGTTCCATTGTCACCCATCCTTATCCTTTAGTGATATGTTTCTTTTCTCTCTGAACATAACAAAGAAGGCCTGAGTATAAACAGAGTAATATATAAGCAGCAATCATAAAATGCTACTTTGAAAAAGTATAGTTAAAATGCTACAAAATATGAAAAAAATATAAGATTGATAAATACAGAAAAACCCTACTTAATCTATATATGCATGCTATGCAATTAAATATTTACATCCAGCACAAGGCAAGGCATATACTTGAAAACAGTAGCATTTGGTGGGATTTTGTTAACTGCCTTGATTGCATTTCTAATTCTAAATATGAATATGAACATTTAAGCCCATTCATATTTTCCCTGAAGTTTAGTTCTTTAATTGTAAAAATACTTACAAATAGTGTATTTGAAATATCTGCCTTTAAACTTTTATAACTACTGCCCACATGTGGAGTAGGAAAAGTGTGTTTATTGCTATTTGATAATTGGTTATTACATCAAGTAGTCCATTTTTATCACAGGTTTTCCAGTATTGTTTGATCATGTCACAAAATATGACATGTGCCTATCGTAAGTCACAGTTGAAATGATGGAATGAAAGTATCTATGAGAACATCATCTCTCTTAGCTTTTATAGGTCTAAAATCAAATATATATGTGTGTGTCTGTTTGCATGCACTTATATTTCCATATTGTTCATAAAAGAACATCATGTTGCTTCTCAAGATGTTTGACCAGTGGTGTGTGTGTATGTCTGTGTGTGTGTATGTCTGTGTGTGTGTTCTAGATTGTTTAAAGACCTCTCTTTTCCCAACTCTGTGTTGAGGACAGCTGAATTTGCTTTGTGCTGTTGAGGTTTGCAGAACACCGCAATGAAATTGAAATTGGTGACTTCTTTTCTGCCTTTTTTTTTTCCATTCCAAAAAAATTGTGCTGAACCTAGAATAGTTCTGCTGGTTGTTATACTGCTGTGGCTTCTTGCTAAAGCTGTGTTTTCAGCCTGGAATATATTACTAGATGATTAGGAGAAAAGGAGATTCACAGTTTTGAAGCTAGCAACCAGATCTCTGACCTTCTAAATTCTGTTCTGATTCTAATGCATGACAATAGTTTTAATGAAATTTAGTCACAAAGAGAAAAGTTTTGGGCAACATGCAGATATATGTACAGAATCATGGCATTGTCTAAATTTGGTAACTAATTTTGGTACACTTTTATGGCATTTCAATGTCTCCATTTTTAAATACTTGGTGAAAGTGGCACCATAACTGACAAGGTCCAACCAACTGCTAAATTAAACTAAAATATAGCAAAATGTATATTATTATTCCTCTGTGGTATTTAGTCCTCTAAGAAAAAAAAACCTTCATTTTGCCATGTCCTTACGCATCTATTCTTGTAACTCAAACGTTAGAAATTTGAATGACCATTCTGAAGGTCCAAGAGGAGCTATTGAATTGCTTCCATTAGTCACTTCACAGCGCAGAAAAAAAAAGGTCCTCCTATTCCCCAGTACAAGTATGTGTCAATTGTAATTTGTGTTTATTTTTATCTGTCTCTCAAAATTGCACATGTATGTGTTTAGTTAAAAGTAAATGTGTTTTTAAATGGTTGCATTCAGATTCTTTCTAATTACAAGGTAAATAGATGTGGTCTATACCATTTACCAGTTCTCCCTTAAATCTAGTGAGCAGTACCTGATGCTATGAAAGAAAATTAACTTCTCTCCTTAGAAGGCTCCCAGTTAATCATCTGTGGATGTTGGTCAGGAGGGAAGGGAGCAGCAGAAAGAATGAGGGAATTTCTCTTTGACCCCAGCAGTTGAACAGCTTACACTCTGGAACATGAGATTTGATTATCTTAGCATGTGTTACTACAAATGTTATTAACAGTCATAAAATTATCCAGCTCTTTTAAAAACAAGTGACAGCCCAAGCTTTGGACTCTTTCTGACCTCTAGTGAATTCTACAGCTGTATTATGCAGAGTGTAAAGTAGTAACTCCTTTTGTTTGCTTTTCATTTACCAGCTGTTAATTTAATTGATTGTTCCTTTGTTTCTCAAGGACTAATGACTTCTCATCAGTCTAAGGTGGAATTCCAGAGTTTGTGTGATTTTTTTTTTAAAATCTTTACATTTTCATTGATGTGTAATTTTACTGTAGGCTGCTGTATGAATTTGCTGCTGAAACAAAGAGTTAATCAGAAAGTTCTCAGATATTGCCATGCATCATGCCTTTGTGCATGAATAAAAAGTTGGAAACCGCATGAAAGCAGTAGTTGGGTTACCACACAACTGGATATGCTTAAGTCTGAACGCTTCATAACTCTAACTACTGGGGAGTTGCAAACTTATAAATAACCTTGCAATTGGTTAAAACCATATTAAAACCATATGAACAAAGACATAAAGCATTTGGTTAAGGGGGCTCAGTAAGTGCAGTAATCCTGTTGAAAGTAATCTAACCAGGGCAGATCCATAGCTTAGGAGTGCCTGCAAGCGTGGCAATAGTTATGGGTATGTCATTACTTCATGTGTAGGGGGGCATAATAGCCTACTTAGGTGGAAACATTTGCTATCTGTTCTCTATTTTTTGCTTTTTAAAAATATTTTTAGATTCATACATTTATTTTTAAAGGCAAGCTTCAATGCACTGAAGTCTATTAACTTATTAGTATGTGCTGAATGCTCTCAATAATCAGGGAATTCATCTAAATCCTTCTTATTTGTGTTCAGAGAACAAGATGGCTACTGCTCACACTAACCAGAGGCTCTAGGAATTCTGAACCTTATAATCACACTTCCAAAATAATTAACTAAAGAGAGTGTTTACAAGTAGGCTGCTTGGGTTGGCATTTATTTATCTGATTAATTTTTTGCCTGCAGTTTCAAACTTTTTTCTAGACACTTTAAACTTTGATGAAATTGCAATTCTCGGTTTTGACTCCAGAACCTGGGTCTTAAAAGAAAAAGAAGAAAGTCCCAAATCATGATAATCACTATGAAATTCTGTTACTGAACAACTTTGGACTATTTTCTGCTTGTGATTGTCACGTGGAAGCCAGCTGAGGCTTGCCAGTCAGGCAGAGGAATTTTAGTCTATATTCCCTATTATCTGCTTTTAATCTCTTACTTTTCAGTTATGCTTTAAGATGGAAGAATATATTTAAAAGGGGACCTAATGACTTATCTCTCCCCACATTTTTTCAAGCACACTGTTTGCTTTGAGGCGCTGTAATGTTACACAAATCTGTAGTCCGTGGCAGGGATGCTAGTCTATGCTGTATGTTCAGCGTACAAAGATAGTACTGGAAGAGTTTATGAACAAGATAGGCGCCTTCAAAAACTGAAAAGAGCAGTATGTCAGGGTGAAAATTCACTGAACTGTCCCTCTTTGGTTCCTGAGATCATTGAATTCAGGTATTTCACTTACATAGAAAATAAAGTAAGGTCAGGTTGTGTCAACATCACAGAACCCAGCATATCCTTCATTCATGCAACCTATAAATCAGTGGCTGGAAAAGATATTCTTTGTGTCTCATAGTATCTTAAAATATCAGCATTTCTACTACAAATTTGCCTACTTTGCTAATTTAATTTCTCTGGTTTTGTGGAGCAGCTCCTGCTGCTATGATGTTGAAAACAAGTTCTAGATATTCACCACAGTTCTGCAAAACCAAATGCCTTGCTTTTAATTGTAACAATAATGCCACTATTGTGTTTATCTGCTTTGCCATCCAAAGAATTCCAGCAGTTGCATGCCTGCACACCAGTAGGATGATTGACATTGTTGTAATAAGGTTAATGTTTAAACTTCCCACCCATAACAACTAATATATCCAGAGATAAGGCTGAAAGTCAATTTGTAATTATCCCTGCTGTGCCAAGATGTTGCAAAAGATTCTAAGTGGAGGGTAATTTAACTTTTCAGTCCTAGTTGTTAAAAAGTAGTAAGAAGAAGGTGAAAAGCTTGGGCTATTTGTATCTGGACTTTCCAGGGGGCAAAAAAAGGTTTTGTGATTCCTCCTTATTCAAACTGGGAATAATTTTCTCTGTGATTTACTGAAAATGTCCTTTCTATGTTTTGAATATAGTAAGTTGTTTGCCTGTTGTTTACTGTCCATGGTACATGAAGGGAGTAGATCACAGTTAGCAAATAAGCTACTAGAACATTTAGTATGGAATAATTCAATTGAAATACATTTCATACATAAAGACAACGTCATAATTATTTGTAGTCATTCTAACTAAAGTGCTGCCCTCAGAAGAAATAATATCCCCTCAGTCGTATGCTCTGTGGCTTCTGTGAATGACCTGTATTAATTCAGTTTCTAGAAACTGGCTCTTTAAATTAATGTTGGTAACTGCTTCCATACTAGACTATTGAAATAAAGGGTATTACATCATTGTCCAAACATGTCTACTTAAATAAAAAGTATTTGTTTGCAAAAAATACATATATTTTAAATCTTTTACACAACGATCAGCGTGCATGCCATTTTCCATTTCAGACTAAGCATACATTTCAGATGTGGAAAAAGCAAGCATGTTGAAATAATTTGAGGCATGGGTATAGTCGGATCAGTCTTGGTAATCCAGAAGGGAGGGGTGCCCAGTGTATTATTACACTTCGTATATTATTTTTCAAGAGATGGATGCAATCAGTCATCTTCTCGCATATGGTTTGAAAAAAAATTGTCTTGCTGGCAAGTAAACTGTTATTTAAGTACACAATCCACGGTACTACAGAAACAGTTTTGCCAAACTTGTCCAAGTATTCTCACATCCTTAAAGATGGTATAAATATCATTTATAGCAAGCCGTTTACTTCAGACTATATGGAATGCCTTCCTGCTCCCCTGATCTAAGTGTCCCAGTTTGTATTATGGCCTTTATTGCTTCTGTTTGATGGAGTGATCAGTAAAAATTTAATGACACTATAAAATAATAAAAATGTCATTAATTTACCACGGATCTTGGATGCAGTGGTTGTAAAGTTACATTAATAAACAGAATATTTTTTACAACAAAAAGCATTGTTACGTGGGAACGTATAAATAACACACATAAATTTAAGAGCAATTTTACTGTTAGCACACACATTATTATGGAATAGCCAATAAGTGTATAAAACATAGTATATAAAATTTTATGAAAATATACTGTGCACATCTAAAATTCAGCTTTTATCTAAGTGCAGAGAAAAGCCATTATTGTGTGCTTACTGCTTCACTGCTGTTCTTTCACAAGATCACAATTTTATATTTGTTTATAGTCATTTGAAGTTTGCAGCCTTTTCACAGGTAGGGGCTACTGCTTCCTTTTCCTTTATTCCTTGCTTCACTAAATCATTCTTTTACCTTCCACACGTGAAGAAAGAATTGATATTTTCTGCCAGAATGTGAAGGAAAAGTTGCTAATTTAATGCAAAGCTAAAAATAATGCCAAAGGGGTTGAAAGGCTTGCTTGGCGATTCTGGAAATAAGGGATAACTATCTAGCAGTCTATCTGTCATCACTGGGGCTGCTCCATCACTGACTGTGATAATATGTGAATATGATGGATGCCACAGCCTTGTGGCTCATAACATTTAACATTCATCAGCTTTCACTAACGGGGGCTTTATAATTTAAATATCTTTATTTAATATGCAACGTCTACCTCATACATCATAATTTCAAAGCACTTAGAGAACCAACAGTCCTGCAAGACAGTTGAGCAGACTTTAATTTTTTCAATAACTTTTACGTTTTCTGCATGTTTGTGACTGACAATGCATAAATAAGTGCCTAATCATATCACAGAACGGAAAATTAAGATTTTGCTGGTAAGAAGAATCTTTTTTCTCTTCTTTTTCTCATTTTAAAGAAGTTGTTATTTTTACTGTGTGTTCAACATATAAAGAAGCATAAAGGATAAGAATTGTGCTGGGCAGAGCTTTCAGTTTTTTAGTGCAAACTCAATTGACTGTGTTGATTTAGTCATGAGAAAGGGTTGTCAGTGTCATGTCCTAAACCCTTTTTCTGAAATTTAAATGGGAAAACTTAATGTGACTATACAGTATAAGCTCCACAGCCAGTACAAAAAATCAGTTCAAAATAAGAGTTCCAAAATGCTTCTTCACAGGAAACAGAACGCATGCACTGTCCAGAAGGATGCACTTTATTACAGAATTTTTTATTAATGTAGGTTAGGGAGGTAGCAATATACCCAGTAGTCGATGTACATGTCGATGTGTGCAAATATAATGCACGTGTAGGTAACATATTTGTTAGTGCAGCTATGTATAGCCATTTACTTTTAATGAAGGTATGTCATTTTTTGTTCATATAGGAACATTATGTACAGAATCAGTCTTCTTCTCAGTCCTTGCTCATACTAGGGAAAAGGTATACTTTTAAAGGATTTTTAGTGCAAGTAACTATTCTCTTTAGGATTAATTCAAGACAGGAGCAAAGACAAATCCCATAAAAAAGGATTAGAGCCTAGTGGGACAGGTTTCCTCTCTAATAATAAATTTCACATGAATTTGTTGTATTTCATGGAATTGTAAAGGCATCTAATAGAAAAAAAATTATTAGTATTGAGCAACATTTTTCTGTTTTTTACAGTTCTCTGAATTTGTCTAAACCAAATGCAAATATTGAGGGGTTTTTTTTATGATGACTATGAAGAATATTTTCAGTAAAAAAGCAAGCAATGGAATTACTTTAAAAGACATTTCAAAGACTTAAATACCGCTAGCTTTGTTACAGCTTTTTATGAATTAGAAGGAGGGGGTTATGAAATAACTGTAAGTACATTTCCTTTGTTTGACAAGATCAGGTATTTTTATGGTATAAGTGCTTTCATTTTACTGCTCCTGAACCTTACAGTGTAATTTTCCCTTTTCTCCTTCCATGTCAAAATATTGATATTCTTTCAGAAACTTTCTTTTTTTCGTCTTTTTTTTTTTAACAGAATATTTTCTAGTAGAATCAAAGAGAATGAATGACTAGAAAGATATTTCAAATGTGCATATTGATATGTAGCAGGGTCTGTTGATTTTTACAGCAGAAGGATATTTCTCCTTCTTCTGAAGCACACTTAAAGGCTGTTCTTCCAAGAATACTGCAGGTGCTATATTAACATCCTTAAGAAAAAGCTTTTAGCACAAATATTTTGGAAGAGACAATATATGTGCCAAAAGCTGTTTTCTTACTACTGATCTTTGTTTTTATCTCAACTGCAAATCAGCCCTTTGCAATGCAATGAAGAATCCTTGATAAACTTAATTTTTATTCTGTCTACCAGTAAAACAGAGCCCATCCTGATGATTCAGGTGTATTGTTACATTGCACAACATCTTTCAGTAAAATATTGGGCCTCTAGTATTGCAGTGCCTTTCTGCAGTCACATGTCATTTGTAACTGTCTTTTCTTGTGAGTTCCTTTGCATATGTAAACTCCTTCATCAACCACATATTTTACAGAAGAAAATGAGTTCAGATTATATTAACCAAATATAAAATGCAGTTATTTTGTTCAACAACTGGAAGATTCTGAGGAACTTTTAGAAATGCAGTTAGTACTTGAAATGCCTCAGCTGCAGGTTGTGGCAAATCCAGTGTCAGGTTGTGCTTGCTTGTTGTCCTCTGCAAATTAAACAGAAAATAATTTTTAAAAATCCATGGCTGAAGGAATTGAAAGAATGAGCAACCGAAGAATTCCTCAGTTGCTGGCCTGGTGGGGTTTTACTACTGAAAGATAATGATAATAGAAAAATAACCACATTGGAAAGCAGAAGTATTTGGAGGTGGAGCAAATCAGGAGTCAAGGCTATCAAGTCTGTTTTGTCCTTAAGAGCATTTCCAAGCTTCTAACCATCTTGCAGGAGAGAAATTCCTAATGTTTTCTTCTTATGTCTAGTATGCACAGCACAGAACTAGGTCATTGAACAATAGACTGAACAGCAATCAGCACTCTACTTCTGCATAATGCATTAAGTATAACATGGAGAAACTGTTCATAGAGCTGAAAGCTGGTATTTCATGTCTGTAAATTCAAGCTGACATGACATTTAATATTGTTTCATAGTAATGAACAACAAGGTTTCCTTCATTCACAAGTACAACATAATGCCAAGTTTAGTCTGAAGAGGTAACAACAAGGCAAGAGGGAAAACATGCTATGTTCCTTCAAATGAGAATGCTAAATTAATGATAACCATTGAATACTTTGCTACCGATACACAGTACTACAGAGACTACTATTGTGAGACAATATTACACAGTCATTTATAATGCCCCCATCCAGTAGTTGATTGAAGAACTGGGCTAACACATAAAATACCTTTCAGTTTCCTCTTTCTACTTTCAGGTTTCCTATGGAGGTCTCCAGCTCTCAAAAGCTTTCTTTTTTTCTAGGAGTGTGCATTCTTTTTCCTTTTTTTTTTTTTTTTAAATCTCGTTAGGTTCCCTTTCCAGTGAGGTACAATTTAAATTCTGAGACAAAATAATAATATCAGTTCTGTCATCTATTATTCCTGCTTTCAAATACTTGTATTTGAAAACCTCTTTCATAAAATTCAGACTTGTGTTTTCTCAGAGATATGAATGCAAACTTGAATCTCATAGTGGGGAAAAAGTGTTTTTTCCATTAAATTAGCAGTATATTTTAACACAAATTTTTCTTTCAACTTCTGAATTTTCATGTCTCCCAAATGCTGATTGTCTTTTCCATTTTAAGTTAGAAAATAAGTGGAAAGCCAAAGTGAGCAGCATCGATCAGCAGTGTTTCCTGCCAAGAGTGTTTTGTACTTGCATGTACAATCATTTATGCATTATGGCAGTGCAGATCAAAATAATCTCAAAGTTTCTGTATATGTTTCACATTTAAAACTTATTTTCATAAATGCAAACATTCAGAATCTGTAAAAAACTGTCTCTGAGTTAAAATTCTAATTAAACGCACTCATTATTTGTTCAGGTTAAAAAATAAGGCATGTATCAGTGCATACACACATGCACAGGCATATAATGAGAATTCACCTATATGGAGCATTAAGACTACTTCTGTTCTTTTCCAGGAAAGAACAAGGTTTGAAAATTTAGGCCCACAGTTAACAGGGAAACCCAGTGAAGATGGAAAACTGGGCCCTGGTGTCATCGATCTTACAAGGCCAGAAGATGCAGAAGGTGAGTTGCAATTTTGACTATGGGTTATTGAACACTGCATCACAGAATGGTGTCGCTGAAATTCTGCCAGTATTGTCTAGCTTACATCCCAGGGTAACACATGAATGATTTCTATGTGTTTTTGTGAGATTGTAATAAGTCCATAGCAAAGGACAGATACATGAAAAGGACTGTATAACCCTCTAAGACTTTCTGCAATGCAACTATTTTTTCCCCCCAGCAGCTGTCAATTAAGTGTTTATATTTTATACTATTAATAAAAGTGTAGGAAACATTGAGAAAATTATCTCAGCAAGGCTATATATATTTTTTTTTTCACCAGTTTTTAAGGATTTAGTGGCTTTGAAGAAAGTTAGAGCTCTTTAAGAAGCCTACCCATCAGTGCATTCCCAGACTATTCAAGATATAGCAAGCACAATTTTATTGACAGGCAGCTATCAAATGATAATGGAAAAATATTTCACATTTTCTATATGAAAATGTCTTTTTCATGATATAAACCTTCAGTGCATTTGCACTCATTTCAGTGAGAGTTCTATATATCAGGCATACGGTGCCAAGCCGCAGGAGGAAATCAGCGTTTATCAAGAATGAGTTTAGTCTCTAGCAGGGTTACCATGCATGCTCTGGAAGTGGATGGCACTGGTATCCTCTCTATGCTATGATACATTAGAGGAGAACATGTAGATAGATAGGAACCCTACCAGTCACTGTAGTAAGATTAATGTACTATTCAGATAGAATATTATGGAACATTTTGCCCCCTCAATTTACTTCTGTTTAAGAATCATTTTGCTCTTTTTTAAGCTGACAAGTTCTAGTTATGCCAGTGTTATTGAGAAAAGGTTAAAACATCTCTAATTTTTTCCATTAATAGCCAAACATCTGACAGGTTCAAAATTTGAATTTTTTTCTTGGATCAAAAGAATAGGACCAATAAACTTGTGATTGTTAACAGATAGGTTTGTTTTCAAATCCTGAAATACTGTGACAGAATTCTTCTGATAAAAAGGCATTAATATTTTCTGTATAGAGAAATATTTCTATGAGCACATGTTCTGTTCTGTCTCTCTGTGACCCAGAAATAAATGGTCCAGGTAAGGTCTCATGAATTGTCCCTTCATTTTGAAGTTTGACAGCAACAACACATGTAAATGTTATCTTTTCTTTACTGTATAGGTAGTACATGGTATGCCTGTGATAAAACATCTTAGAGCCCTGATTCTCCTTGCTTGCCAACCGACATACATTATCTTTAATCAGTCTCTAAGCAAATCAAAAAAGCTGAATTTAAAAATATTTTGGGCAAGGACTTGTATAACAATGGAGAAGCTGCAAGCTCAGTTCCAAGATGTTCCTGTATTGACTCACCAGTACAGAGGAACAGTTAACTCTCAAATTTAATTCACCAAAATATTTCTATTTATTGGCTTAATATTGTGATTAGCTTGTCATATGGAACTGACACATGCACCAGGAGGACATGCTGACATGTTTTTTCTTAATCTTTTTTTTTAAGTATTTTGACATGGTCAAGATTTCAGGTCTCCATAACAGTAAGATAAGATGATGACTGAAGCTCACCAGCCATTTATTACAAATAGTATTCAGAACTAGCTATCACCTTAATGAGATAGCTCAGATTTTCCCTATATATTTTTTTAATAGCTTCTTATAAAACAAAGCATTTCCAGATTTTCATTTTTAGGGAGGCTTTATTTATGGTCTTCATTTATTCATCCTTTATTGGAAGTGATTGGTCACTGTTGTATTTTCTTTAAACAGAAAAATAATGAACAGAATGTAGGTAAAAAAATAAATTTCAGTCCGGTCTTCTGTAATTATTTTTTTTCTAGAGCAAAGGACTTAGGAGATACATGGACTCTCAAAAGTACTTGTTGACTAATCAGTTATTTATAAACTGCTTTGTAAAGGAATTTCCATCCTGCGGCAACTTCTCATATTTCAACGTGTTGAAGGATAATTTTTTCCTCAGCTGGGATGAAAAGTCGCCACAGAATACTTACAGATACACAGTTACTGGTTCATATGACATCAAGTCCCTGATGACTTTCTTGGTTTAGCTTATTTCCTTCAATTCTTCCTTTCTCTTTCTAGTGTCCTTAATTTAGTATCTTGATACATCTAGTGATACTGAGAGCCTCCCCTGTTACTGCATAGTGCAGAATGAAACTTTGACATATGTAACCCAAGCTACCATGATGTGTGCCATTTTAAGGACAGTGTACATGTCTTTCGAGAGCTAGTGGGGCAGTTTCAGGCATGGTGTGTTGCCGCATGGGAAATCTGAGTTCATGAATGGATTCAGATTTCCAGACTTTCTTTAGCAGCCAAGAGATGTCTCTGGAAAAGAGGTGCTGGACCTCTGCTGATCTGAAAAAAACGTTGGTGGGAGTTCAAAACTGAGCTGCTTGTTTGTCCTTCTGGTTGTAGACAAGGTGAATTCAGATATTGGCTGGATATAAAAAAAAGGCATTAAAAATATGAGCCAAGTTTTTCCCCTTATCTTGGCAAGCTAGCTAAGAGATGACACTTATACCATGGCATCATTTAGAGTGGAAGTCCATTGAAAAGAGTGCTGCTGAAATATCAGCAGTTGAACTGTGGTCTCTGATGTACTGTACCATGCTATAGACTCTGCTCATCTTCAAGAATACTAATATTTCTAATTGTCATGAAATTATTACAGATCTTTCTAGGTTTGCCATGTCACAAAGTTTTTTATATGTGTTTCTATTATTTTGTGCTTCCGTATGTGTCTGTTTCAGCACTGGATTACTAAGAAACTTGACAACTTATTCTTTAGAATCATAGAAATCATTTAGATTGGAAAAGACCCTTAAGATCATCGAGTCCAACCACTAACATAATGCTATCAAGGCCACCACTAAACCAGGTCCCTAAGCACCGCACCTACACGTCTTTTAAATACCTCCAGGGATGGTGACTCAACCACTTCCCTGGGCAGCCTGTTCCAGTGCTTGATAACCCTTTCAGTGAAGAAATGTTTCCTATATCCAGCCTAAACCTCCTCTGGTGCAACTTGGGGCTGTTTCCTCTTGTCCTATCACTTGTCACTTGGGAAAAGAGACTGACACCCACTTCGCTACAACCTCCTTTCAGGTAGTTGTAGAGAGTGAGAAGGTCTCCCCAGGCCTCCTTTTCTCCAAGCTAAACAACTCCAGTTCCCTCAGCTGCGCATCATAGGGCTTGTTCTCTAGACACTTCACCAGCTTTGTTGATCTTCTTTGGACTCTAAGAAGAAAGCCTTGTTGCATTTTAGTGTGTTGCCAAGGTCACAATCTCAACTGAATGTCAATGGCTCCTAATAGCCCTTCTGTTTTGTCATTGTTACTTACTTTTAATCTTTTTTCAATTTTTTTAGATATCATTTGAGTGCAGATTGCTGTAGACATCTTCAGATAATTATGTATCTTGTTGTGTGCTTTGACGCAAATAACACAGTCATATAGAAAATAAAGATCTCTGAAGTAACATATTGGTGGTCAACTTTTGACCCCGTCTTTCTTCATTAGAAATACATCCAGATCTCTGAGGTCCAAGTGCACTTATGACAGAGTTATGCAGAGACAGCATGTGGCTGTTAGATCTGTCAGATGGTTTTACTCTCAATATACTAGAATTTTAGAACTTCAAAATTATGAAATGTACTGCATTTAGAGAAGATATATTGACTTTTGGGGGGAGGGGAGCAGGAGGAGGGTGGAGTGGGGGGTGAGGAAGGAGTGGTGTAACAGATTTATTCCTGAGCCAAGCACTCCAAATTTAGTCCCACTACTGGCCATAAACTGGAGGGAAGTGCAGTTTGGGCTGCATCCTGATCCTCCAACTGATCTAGACCAAGGGGACTATGGAAGTGGAGTTCCACTCCCTGCCTACCTGCACACCTGTGTTTCCAAAGGAAGCTAAAGTGTGCAGAGGCATGGTACATATCTGCCTCATCCCAGCAGGCAGCCAAGATAGACCAAATCTGGGAAGTGCTCCTGGTTCCCATAGCTTTGCCACAGCCTTCAAGGTTCAAGTAATTTGTTATAAGAAATATCAGCAGACTTCTGTGTTTTATGGAATGCCTTTGTAATAGTATCTAGCAATGATTTCTCTCTACTTCTTATATCTTTTCTGTAACACATGGCAATGATCTGAGTTTGACAGGATCAGAGTCATGTTTTCCTTTAATTTTAGGAGTGCTTGCGGTGCTGGGTCATTGATCAGAAGCTGAAGCTACATGTATATTTTTTTTGAATCATGAATTATAAGACAACTCTTGAAATTCTTTAAGTTTAGCTCTATGCAATTATAAGACAGATATGAAAGGATACTGCAGAATGACTTTTAAGATTTAACTTGTTGTCCTTGCCCGGTGTGTGAAACCTTTTTTAAGATTAATAGTAACTAGGTGTATTCCAGAGATGACCTAGCATATGAAGTCATATTCAAAGCTTGTGTTACTCATAATGACCTAACTGTGATCTGAATGGAGGCCTGAAAATCATCAAGAGTTATATATTAAATATTACATTAACCAGCATCTCTGTTACTTCCTTAGCCAGAAGCAGGACTGGGCTAACTATATTAAATATCATGCTCAGACTGTATTCAAAAACAGTGCCACTGACTGTGACACGATTGATGAATAATCCAGAGCTATTAGACTTATATCATTACCTGGAAATCCCAGTTGTCATGTTAAAATATATGATACATTTGTAGCTAGCAAAATTCAAAAACATGATTTGAGAGCATCATAAATGTTCAGTGACTGGTATGCAAAATTATAAACAACAGCCAATTATAGAACTAAACAAGGATTTTTTTTCCTCCAAACCTCATAATTTTAAAGGAAACATCATTCTTTCTGTAGGCGGCTTCATAATTTTGAACATTTGAGAATGTCAGTACTGAAATACAACTAGCTAGCATGGACACAACACGATAGCTTTGAATCTAGCTATAGCTAAAACCCCTTTTTGAACATGACTGGCATACTTCAACTGAAAAGAGTGTATAGATTATAGTCAGGAGCCATAGGTGAGCCCTGTTTAAATTCCTGTTGGGGGAACCTAAAGTATTTAGTTCTTAGTTATGTGACAATATTGAGTGATCTGAATAGGGTTTTTTGGTTCAAGTTATAAAAAAGATATTCCTTTCACAGATGCTCACTTTTGGTGATCATGCTGCTTTTTTGGATGGTATAATGTGCTGTATGTTTATGTATCTTGTGCTTGTATAATGTGCTCTATGTTTATGGATCTTTCTGTTTTTGTGGTTGTGGTCAAATGCTTTGGAAATTTGTAGGAAGTATGTTAAGGTTTTGGGTTTTAGTAGATAGAAATCTGCATAATAGACCTAACATTTCTGTAGACAATTTTTGATTCTACCTTAGCTCAGGTTGCACTGTGGTTTCCTTCAGCAGTCATAGTCAGGGATTCAAATTCCATCAAGACCTGATCTTCGTTTCTGCCAAAGAATTGGATCTGTTAAAATATAGTTTTCTTGATTGGATCCTGGGCTCAGGGCAAAAACATCTGAATGTTATATTTTTGCCACTGCCTCACTGTGTGATTTTGTGAAGAAAAATAACTTCTCTGTGTCCTGTTTTCCCAAGTGAAAAATCAGATTCATTGTGAAGCTAAACTCATTTTTATAAAGCAAATGGAAACAGATGAAAACGCCATATTAGTACTTAACATTTAGTTCCATGTTCATTTGTTAATATATTAGAATCAGGGGCTTGTGAGTTAAATATTTGGCCTCACAATTTGCCATTTGGGACAACATACACAAAGACCTTTTCTTCTAAGTCATATTTTGAACCTAGTGTCCTACTACGATGGAGTGACTACAAACATGGACAAGGGAAGAGCTATGGACGTCATCTATCAGGACTTCTATAGTTGACATAGTCCCCTACAACATCCTTCTCTCTCAATTGGAGAAATAAGAATTTGATGGGTGGACTATTTGGTGGATGAGGAATTGGTTGGATGGCCGCATCCAGAGGGTAGTGATCAATGGCTCAGTGTCCAGATGGAGATCGGTGACAAGTGGTGTCCCTCAGGGGTCCGCTTTGGGACCAGTACCGTTTAATATCTTCATCAATGACATAGCGGGATCGAGTGCACCCTCAGCAAGTCTGCAAACAACACCAAGCTGAAGTGGTGTGTTTGACACGCCTGAAGGACAGGATGTCATCCAGAGGGACCTGGAGAAGCTCATGGAATGGGCCCATGTGAACCTCATGAGGTTCAACAAGGCCAAGTGCAGGGTCCTGCACCTGGGATGGGGCAACCCTCAGTATCAGTACAGGCCGGGGAATGAAGGGATTGAGAGCAGCCCTGCTGAGAAGGACTTGGGGGTACTGGTGGATGAAAAGCTGGACATGAGCTGGCAATGTGTGCTTACAGCCCAGAAGGCCAACCGTATCCTGGGCTGCATCAAAAGAAGCGTGGTCAGCAGGTCAAGGGAGGTGATTCTGTCCCTCTACTCTGCTCTGGTGAGACCCCACCTGGAGTCCTGCATCCAGCTCTGGAGCCCTCAGCACAGGAAAGGCTTGGACCTGTTGGAGTGTGTCCAGAGGAGGGCCACAAAAATGCTCAGGGGACTGGAACACCTCTCCTGTGAGGACAGGCTGAGAGAGTTGGGGTTGTTTATCCTGGAGAAGAGAAGGCTCTGGGGAGACCTTATAGCAGCCTTTCAGTACTTAAAGGGGGCTTATAAGAAAGATGGGGACACACATTTTAGTAGGGGCTATAGAGATAGGACAAGGGGTAACAGTTTTAAACTAGAAGAGGATAGATTTAGGCGAGACATGAGGAAGAAATGTTTCACAATGAAGGTGGTGAAACACTGGCACATGTTAACCTGAGAGGTGATAGATGCCCCATCCCTGGAAACATTCAAGGTCAGGTTGGACGGGGCTCTGAGCAACCTGATGTGGTTGAAGATGTCCCTGCTCATTTGGGGGGGGGGGGGTTGGACTAGATGACCTTTAAAGGTCCCTTTCAACTGAAACTATTCTATAATCCTATGTTTTCATTCGTTCTATTTCTCATGTGGTAGTTCTCTTTGATTCTGTAAACTTTGTGTTTAGCACTTGCTGCTTCTTCCTTTGACACTACTACCAGTGTGTGTTAAGCAGGGACCATAGTTCTAAGGATAGGTACATGCCTGCTATTTTAGATAAAAAATCTGTCTGTCCACTTTATCTATATCTATGTATTTACTTTATTCTTGTATTAGACTATTACTTTCCAAAGTCTCCCAAAGGATAACCTTTAGTATGAAATCTAGATATTGAGTCAGACATTAAGAAGGTATCTTTGAGTCCTGGGCGTGGGATTGGTATCAGCCCATCTTCTTAAATTCATTGACTTAGTGCCTGTGTCCTCCCTTTCACTGCCTGTTGTCTATTACTTTACTTACAAATGTAAGCTCCTTGGTTTAAAGGTTGTGGTTTTCTTTATACCAAGCTACCATTTGAGACTATATAGGTTTAAGTCTTATCTGTTTGATCATGGTATCTTTGACCATCGCCCAAGTAGACTGAATGCAAGCCAGTTGTGGACTGCGAGCTGCATAATCATTGGTAATAGGCTGGTTCCAGTAGTAAGCCCTAGCTTTATCTTATTAATTCCAGTTCAAATAAAGACTGGTTTTGGTCTGAGCCTGATTTTGGACCTGAACCCAAGCTTGAAGGAGCACAAGCTCACCTTTGCTTTTACAAGAACATATTTCTATACAGCAGCAAGCTTGAGAACCCAGTTCTGCAGCATTTCAGATGGTGTATTTGCTGACCAACTTATAAAGTCAATGAATTGCTCAATATTTGCAGCAGTTAACAGCAGTCTGTCTTTTTATGTCCATAAAATTAGCACTTCCCATTCGTATTTGACTTCACCGAGGCAGGTATGTTGTAGTACAATGAGAGATTCTACCTTCCCAAAAGCATGGGAAATTGAAGTGCGGAGAAAGAAAGAAATGGTGTTAGGCATCATCATGGATTTAACCAATTGCTAGAACATGGTGAACAATGAGTGGTTGCAACAGCAGCAGCAGCAGTGAATGTGGAATTTTGTGGAGTTGAGGAATGAGCTAACTGGGAAAGAGAGGGAGTCTTTGCAATGTAGAAAATAGTTTCTTGGCCATGTGTGGAGAAACATAAGAAAAAGGAGCTACAAAGGGAGGACAAGGTTGTTATCTAAGGGTGAGGAGAAACTGCCACTTTGTCCAGCTTCAAATTTCTGTCCCTATGTCAAAGCTTCATTTTCTCCCTCCCTGGTGATGGAGCAGGCATCATGACAAGTGCCTGGGTTTTGAAAATCTGTTAAGTAAAAAGCAGATCAACACTTCCTTAAAGGAGCCCCTCAACATATACTCAAATCTTCAATGTTCTCATATATGCCCACTAGTAAATTATTGCTAATACAAAAGGGTGACACAGTTCCTTATTAATTTTAAAAAAGGTTGACTTTGAGCAGTGGAAGAGGTAGGTGAAAGGGAACCATATATTTGCAGGCAGATCAATCTTGGCAGGCTGCCAACACAATCCAAACCTGTGAGGTAACTTGTTTAACACCCTCCTATGCAGAGGTGTAAACAGCAGGTAGTACATGCATGACAAAGCATCACCTACTTTTGTGACAGTGCTTCATAAATACTGGAGGAAAGAATGCCTCTCCACGCCAGTATTTGTTGCACATAAATATTTGTAATAGTTGCTATGGCAGTTGAGAGGAGAAAGATGAAAATCAGAAAACCGTGAAAGCTGTCTGAAAACAAAGAACTCTTTCCAGAGAGAATACAGTAAGCTCAAGTACTGGAATATTTATTCCCTTGAATTCTTGTTGTAGGTCTTCGATTAAAAAATATCCCATAAATGTATCTTTATTATTTAAAGATAAAATAACTTATTATTGTGTTCAGTTTTGAGCCCCTCACTACAAGAAGGATGTTGAGGTGCTGGAGCGTGTCCAGAGAAGGGCAACGAAGCTGGTGAGGGGTCTGGAGCACAAGGCTTATGAGGAGCGACTGAGGGAACTGGGGTTGTTTAGTCTGGAGAAGAGGAGGCTGAGAGGAGACCTTATCGCTCTCTACAACTACCTGAAAGGGGGTTGTGGCGACGAGAGTGTTGGTCTCTTCTCCCAAGTAACTAGTGATAGGACAAGAGGAAATGGCCTCAAGTTGCGCCAGGGGCGGTTTAGATTGGATATTAGGAAAAATTTCTTCACTGAGAGAGTGGTCAGGCATTGGAACAGGCTGCCCAGGGAGGTGGTGGAGTCGCCATCTCTGGAAGTGTTCAAAAAACGTGTGGATGTGGCGCTTCAGGACATGGTTTAGGGGACATGGTGGCACTGAATTAATGGTTGGACTTGATGATCTTGAAGGTCCTTTCCAACCTAGTGATTCTGTGATTCTGTGATTCTGTGATTATCTTTGTTAATTAGACCAAATGCTAAAAGGTGGCCTTCATGAATTGTGGTTGCCATTTTTGACACCCATTAATCTATTTGATTGTTCCTGATACTTGAGTGATATGCTTAAATTTTTCATAAATCTCATAACAGATCAGGAATCTGGGATAAAGTACTTAGGCACAGTATTTCAGTTGTGTTGGATGAGATTCAGCACCTCAGCCCTGGAGTAACTCAACACCTGCAAACAGGATAGGAATAAATTTCGTTTTAAGAACGAAAGTGTCACTTTTCTGATGGCAATCACTTTATGAATCTTCTTGTTGCCAGCATCCCCATAACATTTTATAGGGGGAACTCCCACTTTGAGTACTGAAAACTCTGAGCTGGGGGTGTGTGGGCTGATCTTCCCATGGCATTGAAACTTATTCCTTTCAAGACAATAATATTTAAAACATAGTATGCTTCTCACTTTCCGGATAATAAATCTGGATGTCCTCCACAGGTGTTACCTATTGATTTTCATGTGTCTTAGGTATTTTTTTCCTACTGCTAAATATGAGGCTTTCTTGTTTGCTGTTTCCATGCTACAGTAATTGAGTCTTACAGAATAGTACCTTTATTTAAACAAATTCTAGTTAGAATTTCTGATGTTGTACAACCAACCACTGTTACAACGGTCTGAGTTTTACATAGAGGTGCCTATTAGCACAGTCATGGTTAAGGGCTTGTCGCAATTTCCATTATATAGTGAAACATTGTTTTCAGGAATTTAGAACAAGGCTGTAAAAAGTAAGTGGGCTGCAGTTCTACACAGAAGATTTTGCCCATGAGAAAATTATTGTCACAAATGCTGAAAGCGTCAGTCAGTTTGCTTAGCTATTTTTAAATGGAGTCAGTGAAAAATGTTTAAAACATTTTTTCACATTCATGTACAGCCACCACAGGTGTAAAACACCTCAGGGTCCTGATTCTTAGCTCTGCACATGTCTTTGTATTGCTCCAGTACTGCAAGAGGAGATTGAAACTGCCTAAAATAGTGTAAAAGTTCCAGGCACAGCTGAATTTTCAGCTGACAGAGAAAACCACGATTCCATCATACTGTATGGAGAAGGGAGTAATCTTGCCCTTCTTCCTTACATCATTGAGCACAGGGAGTGGAGCAGAAATATGAATATATTAAGGAAAGAACAACATATATTCTGGTGAAGCATGAGCAATTCATACAGATTCAGGCAAGTCCTCCTCTTTGTACAACTGTCTATTTTTCTAAGTTTATACTGCTCACCATTTTCTCCTTCAGGAACCTCGGTATCTCAGCAATAGAAAGTGTTTAAGAGCACCTGCCTTTCTTCCACATAGATATGCCAAGTATCTAAGCAAGTGTTTAGTGCAGAACGTAGTAGCAAGAGGACAATATTTTCCTAATTTGTACTTTGATTTAATTTTACAGAATCAATGGTCCAAAATGTGTGTGAGGTGGGCATTACAGTATCTCCACAGCTTCTGCAAATATTAAATGATTATGTTTTCACTTTGGGAGGGTATTTTCACAGGAAGTGCAGTATTTCAAAAAAGAGTAATTTGTAAATTTTCACATAAGCCCCTATTTCATGACAAATGCCCCATTTTTAATCCAAACCAGGTAAATGTGGCAACATATTTGGACATGCCATTGTCCTTTTTGTAAAAACATCTTTCTGGCTTCACTCATAAATCCCAAATGCACAGATGTGTCATATTTGAAAAATTAGCCTTAAGAGTTTTTCTTACCATTTATTATTACTTGTTAACTTAGAGCTTCTGTTATCGTGCTGCTTTTGCTTCTCTCCATTCATGATATATTATTTACTAATTAGAGTATTAATTATTATAATAGCAGCATCCCATGTGAAAGGCAAGAAGAAATGGCATATGTGTGTCCTAAGCCTAGGTCCTTGCCATCTAATTACTGATGTGATATGGCAAGTGAGAACAGCAAACGCTGGTTGGAAGGAATTATATTGATACAAAGAATCATGTTGCATATGCTAGAAGGTGACAAATTCAACTGAATGCAGGAAACAGGCCACTAAAGCAGTGATGCCAATGCACGTTAAAACCTTTTACAAAGTATTCTGCATGTCATTAATATCACATAATTTGAGGGAGTTTCTTTTGTAAACATCTCTCCTGTTGTTAAACATCATTCCCTTTCATAAACCACATTGTACTTAAGCTTTTAAAAATCATTATTTTGCTACACAGGAGCAAGCAAAGTTGTTCATTAACGGTGTTCAGCCACACCTTGAACAATGCATCCATCAAATAGGAAGTCAGGCTGCCTTTTTTCACTGTGGTGAATTCCTATCTGTCATTTCTCTGTCTTAAAACAAAAAAAGCATTGACTGAAATATGAATAGATCATGTCCTATAGTCCTTGTTCAGGCAGGAGATTTTTTTTTTTTTAAACTGCTAGGGATGACTGAAGACTGCAGAATTAATCCCTGTGTTTTAATTCAGTATCATGTTTTCTGGATGTTCTAGGTCACACTGTCATATCAGGAGAAATTTTAAATTATGTAACATCTCCACTGGCAATAAAGCTGTTAGTCTTATGGAAACATTTTTATGTTAAACAGATTAGTTCATTCCTCTTTGTATTTGACTTTGAATATGATTAATATAGTAACAATAATTGCTTAGCTGTTAACACAACAGTTTTTCGGAAAAAAAAGGCAACAGTTTGCAGTATTGGTAGATCTTGTCAGACACCTAACAATAATTATTAGTAATACTTCTCGTGGGCTGGGGTGTTTTGTCCATGGTTTTCCTTTCTGTGGGCCTCTAGGTTCCTCATTTGAGTATGAAATGAAATATCAAAGGGAAACAACACCAGCATTCATGGGAATGTTGATTGTAGTTAGATCTGATGACTGGCACTCCCCTACTTCTGGTGTCATTACTGAGGCTGAACAACTTTCAACTTAAATATATTTCACATTTTTTCTACCAATAATATCTATGTCAGAATGGGATTGTTAGCATTTAATTAATTATCTGTGAAGGGTCTTGAAGTCTGCAAGTGGCACATGATTGAAAAATCTTATGACACTTACATACCTCCCTAAATTTGTAGTAGCGGCTGCTTCTTCATCCCATTTTCTATCTAGATGTTTCATGGCTCTCACAGAACAACTTCTCATGCTCTTATGTTACAGCAAAAATCAGACTATGTAGGCCATGGAGGGCTTAAGTCAGACCTTAAGCACTAATTAATTCAGTTAATATTCCATGTAATTTAAAAGATTATTGTATTGTTTTAGCTGTATTCCATGCCAAATTTCCATGAGGGTTAATTTTGCCATAAAATGTGGTCAAGAAATCTAAACTGTTTGTGTAAGCCATCATGAAAGTAGTTGCATTTAGCAGTTTTAATTCATTTAAATAATGTAGAGTTGTGCATGGCTAGCTGTGGGGCATGGATGTGCTAATAGTTTATTTAGAAATACTGTTTCAGTATTTAATATGACCCAACTAACAATTCAGTTTTAAACACTGGTGAGTGAACTGCTACCACTGATAGAGCTGAGACTAGTTGATTTGATTTCATGCATAGAAGATATTTCACTATTAATTTTGTCTCTAGACTTTCAAATGGGCAAAGATGTACGTGCAGGTTGTGAGGATGGCTGTAAAAACTGGTGCTGTGTTTAATTGACATTAAGAATTTTGCTTGCATATCTAAAACAAATGTACTAAAAAAGTAAACTCACTGCCACCAAAACTGAAAACAAGTCACTTCGGAAAATATATGCTGATATATAACTGGCTAGAATTTCCTTCATTTTGCAAAGCCACGAGCCACATGCATCAGCTCACCGCAAAGTCATTAGGTCTTTTTAAACTCAGATGAAAAACATTAACAAATACCACAAAAGGCTTTAGTATGGCCCCTTTGTTCATTCACATATGGCAGTTTATAACTCCTGCACCACTTGGGTCGTGTGTTTGTTTAAGCTGCCTCCATCAGGCCAGCCCTGAAAGAACAAAAGACATCTTGAGCAATCCTAAGCAGGAAATGGGCTAATCTAAACATGGCTTGTGACACTATAAGTAGAATAGAAAGGGGAGGGATTGATTAGTCATTAATGTCCAATTGACTCCATATGGATGTTGCAATAATAAGGCCTTTTTCAGTGCAGTAGCGGAGTTATTGAATTAGAGGTTTATGTTTCCTCAGAGCTGAGTTTAGGGAATTCCCTTTTGGTTCTTCTTGTTGATGTTTTAAAGAGAATGGAGTCTCTCAACAGGAAAAATAGAAGCCTTATCATAACCGAGTGTTGCATGGATGTAGCTAACCTGTGCCACAGTATATTCCCACCTCTTAGTATTTACTTAGCACATTTCAGAACCCTGTGCAGGTGAAATATTTTAGAGCCCATTTAAATATTCCGGTATTTCCTGAATCACTCATGTCTTTCTCAGTTCCCTCCCCCCGCTTTTCATTCACTGACATGCAGCCTGTAAGAAATGTTCGGCCCTCAAATCCCAGCTGAATAATATTTGTTTAGCATTTGGAATGAAAGCAGCTTGACAAACAGACACTTCCCTGCAGAACATTTGTGCCACTGTGTAACTATAGGCATCACCATCCCAAAGCTAGTCATGTTTCCAAGTGGGTGTTAGTTTTGCCTAGTGATGACAAGACATGCTAGTAATAACAATAGTTCATGAGATACCCATTTATTTTGCCTCTCTTGCTGGTAATAAAGAATGAGAAAGTCTTCTGAATGTGGATGAAGAAGTAAGGGGCAGGCAAGGGGCAAAACAGATAAATGTTACACCAACACTGCTACAAGTCACTTAAATTTTTTGTAACTTTCTCCAAAATTAAACATTGAACTTAATAACACCAAATAAATTATTATTCTTGTACTCTAAACTTTCCAAAGCTTCTTTTGCCATTCTGTTCTTTCCAGATTTGCATTTTTCTATTTGATTTGAAATATTGCTATATCTTTCATAAAGGCTGCATTTGTCTGTCCACAGATTAAGAGCAGGAAGGGGGACTGCCAAGCCAGTTTTTCATGCTCCCTGTTTTTATGGCATCTCCGTGTTTATGAGTAACACATCTCTAGTAGTAAAAGAGTGACTCCTGTTTGCATTTTCATTAGGTTCTGGTCTCTGCAATGCAAGCCGCTAGCAGTGCTAGTTGTATTGCCACAGAGAGGGCCAGATATTTTGGAGGTCACAATCAGTTTTTTCCAAAGTAGACAAAAATGGCATCTCAGCTTAATGAATAACTGATGATAGGAGCTTTACTACTAGCCAGTCACTTTCACACCAGGAATCTAGAAAGGTTGTCTTTATTTCTATATAGGAGATATATATCCTATCTTAGTATATGTCTATGGAAGATGGTATGCAGTATATTCTCCAGAGTAGCCAAAGATTCATTATGTGGGGGCAGTTAAAGGAAATGTATCACTTCAAACATGAATCAATGGCCAGAGTGTGAAGAGTAATTAAGGAATAACAGAGTGACTGATGAAAAAATCTTTCTTTTTGCTGTCACCTCTTTTCTCTTTCTCTCCTCATCTTTTCTCAACCTTTTTTTGCTCCTTTCTGGCATGTTTATTATTGTTTGCATTCTGCATTCTGGTAACATGTATAGGCCCAGTCTGATTTGTTGTGGTAGATGTATAAAATGGAAGGTAAAACCACATCTCGTTAAAGACAATAGGATTAACCCTAATATGGCCAAGATTTCAGGGAACATGTTAAGAGATGGTGCCTGTCCTAAAATTCTTGTCATTATAAAAGGCGAGAAATTCAGACAAAGGCAGGAATAAAAAAATGAACAATGTAAAAATTGTTACTGTATGTGTCTTAACATTTAATGAATGAGAAAATATTTACCTTTCCTTCTTTTCTCTTTCTAAAGAACAGGGATTCTTCTTCCCCTGCACTGTCAGTAGAGAGCAACCAGTCTCTTTCAGAACAAAAATATTGTTTAAAATTACTTTAATGAAGGTGTAACATTTTTAGATTCATTCTGTGGTGTTCTTTGACCCAGTATTGTCCTAGAGTCTAGTCTAGAATCCAGCTTCCACAGAAGAGTTGCCTGCCATATATCGACAAAAAGTTATGATTCTCCTCTAACCTGCTTTTAGTTTGAAATCATCAAAGTCAACACAAGTTGAGCAAATGCAAAGCATCTAGGAAGTGAGGCAGTCTACATCCTCAAAAGCTAAAAGTGTCACTTCGAGGACAGCCCCAGCCTTTAGGCCGAAGTGTAGACTTCTTTGCCAACTAAGCAATTAGGGCAGCCAAATTTTACTGCTTTTGCAATATTTTTTAATTCTGACCAACCTCTTAATTCTGAAAATCAAAACCTCCTCCTGCAATTGCAGTATGAACAGTAACTAACAGATAGAGCATTAGTTGCCATAGAGAGACAATTACCAACTTCCTCCTCTGTTTTCACCCTTCATTAGTAGTACATTTTTATTTTATCTATTATTTTGGGTTTATTATTTATTAGACTTCCCTGAAAATATTTTCAGAAAGAAATAAAACACCTACTTCTTTGCAGTTGTATGTATCTCAAAAAATTTCAGGCGTCTCTTTTAGCCTCTGTCAAGTACTAGAATTATCACAATAAGAAAAAAAAACATACTATGTAAAACCTGTTGAAATTGTTTATATAGGGCACAATACTGTCTAAATAGCTGATTGACAGGATGGAGTACCTAAGAACAACCACTTTGAAAGCTTGTTCTTATATGTTTTTGCCTGTAAGAGCTCACTGAGGGTATGTGCTGTTCATATCATTAGCACTTCATTTCTAAGCTAAAAGGTACTGAGACTTTCTGGCTCCCCACGTAGAATCACATGCTAACAGAAGTATTTTCTTGTAATGCTTTATATACTGAATAGAAACATGTAGTTCTGAGATAGTTAGAAGAACATGGAGATTATATTACTTTAGTTATTTGCAGAAATTCATTTTGCAGATGCTTTTGTGATGGCCTATAGGTCAACTTGCAAATATTTCCCCCAGAGATCAAGCACAAAGAACATCAACTCTTTGGCTGCTTTTTTAAATCCTTCAAGTATGTACTTGCTTAAAGCAGATACAGCCAGAGCTTCTTGGCCTTCTTGGGATGGTTGTAATTTATTACTCTAAGTAAGAATTGTTTTCTAACATAATCTTTCTTTAAAAATAGATCGTTTATGGTGGGTTTTTTCTTCTTTTTTTTTTTTTTATTCTATCTAAATTATATCCAGATTAATAAGGCGGCCTATAACCTTGATACTAGTAAAGGTACTCTTTGCATTAGGATTGAAATGTCAGGCCAAAATTGTGTTATAAAGACAAACTCCCTAGCCATAGTGAGTAAGTACCTTTGGGAAAGTGAAGATGGAAAATCATCATAAGGATTCAAATATGTCTTCTTTCCTTTGCTGTGAGTAGAGTAGCTGAATAACAAATGACAACTTTTGCATCAATAATAGCTTAAATTTTTAATTTGTCACCAACTTCCTAGTTGCCCACACACCACTTACACATTTTATAGTCTAATTTTAAAAGATGGAACAACCATTACATTATATATTTGATTTTTCTCAAATTGTATAGCCATTTGTCTCAATGAAAGTTTCAGTGTTGATTTACTATGTTTGTCACTTATCATAGTTTCACAATAAATACATCCTCTCTCAAAAGATGGTATCTCAGATATGCATGTTCCAAGCCTTCTGACAACAATGGACCAAGCCTCATTAACCATACAGACTCCTAAATTGGTCGGAATTTTGCAGGTCGCTCAGCAAAACTACTGTTCCTTTTTGCAATAAAAAGCTAACCGCAGCTGCAGCCTCCTGTAAATGCTGAACACCTGTAGCATGGTACTTAACTTAGAATAGTATTAAAATAGTTTTGCATCTCACATTTGCCACAAACCTGTCTTCTTTTATGTGCATGCATGTTAGTATACAAATTGCCAAATTGGTGTCAGTTGTAAAGTAATGGCATTGGAGGCATCATAAATTACCATGGTGATCCTCAGGAGAAGACACTGCCGTATATGAATGAGTGTTTTGCTCTCAGGGTAATGTATGCCTTCATCTGGCCCAGTAGTCAGCATATTGCCCTGTGTTGATGGATATAGTCAGCTTGAAACTACACTACATTTCACTGCACAATAAACATGGCTGTCAACACCATATAAAGCAAAATCAATTTATCCTGCATGGTCAGTGCGTTTTAAATGAAATTAATGTACTGTGGACCTGGTGGCAAAAAGGTAGCGTATTAGTTATGCATCTTCTATTTTAGGATTTTTTTCATGTAAATGTCTTTCCTATATAGAATTTTTAAAATGGTATATCTAACATACAGTGTTTTCACACTAAATTAGGGAACTTAGTTTTTGCACGATTAAAAACTTGTGAGTCAGTCACTGGAATCAGTACACCTGCAGTGTTTTACTTAGTGTAAAGAACTAATCTTATATTTTTTGGCAAATACATCTATGTCAGGAGCTCTAATAGTTTACAAAAAAGGAGGCTTATTTACCGTGCTAATTTGTTTCAAGTACCTTGTTTCTTCCACGGATTGAATTATATGAACAATTTGATGAGGCCTAAGACTAAATATGTCACTCTCCCACTGTAAAGATTTTTTGCCTTTCTTTTATAGGTGAGGTATAACCCTAAAATCATACGTTATAGTCACAATTGTGGAAGTTTTTCTGGTAAAAGCATGCCTTATCTAGGCTCGGTTATCTCTTTCTCCTGTATTAACAACTAGTTCTACACCTTGTACTCAGCTCTGTGAACTCTAAAACCTCATGAAGCTTTGCTGTTTGTGGTCAAGAAGCAGGGTTGGATGCATTAAAAAAAACAGTTAAGGTTAGCATGTACAAGTTGAATCGATGGTGGGTAATGACAGGACACTGGGGGACATTAAAGCACAACAGCCGTGGAGAAGCTGGAGTGCTTGTCTCCCATTCCAGAAGCTCCAGGGTGCGGCGCGTGTACCTGTTGAAGGCAGACAGTTTTATTACCTATATGTGATCGAATGCTCCAAGACACATCTGAAATTCAACTAAAGCAGATGTGACTTTAAAATGGTCAGCTCCGAATATAATCGGATCCATGCAACTAGCAGCATGTACCTGGTGTAGCTATATAATTTATTTTGTGAAATGTTTGGCATGTGTTTCACTGCTCAAGCATCAAAGTCACTGTAAATTACTTGTGTGAACAGGTCTACAACAGTTTGGATTCTCAAGTGTAACTTTTATGTGAGTTTTGTTGAGCATTCAGAACATGTATGCTATCTTAAAGTCCCCAGTGGAAACTTTTTCAAATCTCCATACCTTAACCGGAGAAATACCAGTGCAATTTTTGTCCTCACTCAGATGTTGATGCCTTCAGCTGGGCAAGCCTGATCAATTACACTGAAATCAGCGGATATCCTTTCTCTCTTTCTCTCTCTCTCTCATAGATCTGGCAGCAAAAAGAGAGAGAGAAAAAGAGAATGAGGCTAAAACAAACACTGAAAACACTTGCGTAATCCACGTAATAATGTTTCGCATCCATCTTGTTTCTTCCTGCCCTGACATTACAGGGAGTAAAGCAATGAATGGCTCTGCAGCTAAACTACAGCAGTATTATTGTTGGCCAACAGGAGGTGCCACTGTGGCCGAAGCCCGAGTCTACCGGGATTCGCGGGGCCGAGCCAGTAGCGAACCGCACATCAAACGACCAATGAATGCTTTCATGGTTTGGGCAAAGGATGAGCGCCGAAAAATTCTCCAAGCCTTCCCTGACATGCACAACTCCAACATTAGCAAAATCCTCGGTAAGTGCAAGACAATGAACAAATCATGACTGTGACTGAACCAAAACTGAGGGAAGCTTAGAAGGCTCTGCTATAGTAGTGGCAATTGGCTGGGGTTAGTTATTTTTGGAGCTGTGGAAAGATGAGGTTATTTATATTGGTGACAGAGGCTAGTTACTTCCTTCTTGGATATGCAACTTGCCTAATTTTAGGACATATTTTGTTTGGGAGATGTTAACTGAAATTGGAATTACTGAAAATTATACAAATGAAGACTCATGGGTTGTTTCCATTTTCATTCCCTTCCTTTTCCCTTTCTGCCCCTTCCCTAATGCTTTTTATTTTCAATAGCAGAGTCACAACATGCTTTAACAACTTAGCAACGTTCAAAAGGAATGCTTTGTGAAATCTGTTGCAAGAGTGTATCCTGATAAAAGGTCTAATTGCAAGATGCCATTAGAAATCACCTGAACTACAAATCACCCAAATGAAAAATAGTACTTCCTGGAGTAATTCCTGGGAAAAAAATAATAAAGTACAAAATCAGAATCAAAGGTTTATGTCAGACAGTACAGTGTCAAAGAAAGAAACCTAGCACAGTTCAAAAGACATGTACATGCTTGCATGCAAAATGATGTTTGATTCAAAATGTTACAGTGTTCAAAAGGCTTAGGAAGCACTAGCATCATACAATTAAAATACTGCTTAGTTAAAAGACACCATAGTTAATATTTAATTTGTATAGATTGAGATGATCAGGGAATATACCGTGGATTATATTTTGCCATTGTGCAAATAAATTGGCTCATTTTTGAGAAATTTTGATCTGCTTTTTAAGACCCCTCCAGAGAATTAGAAACATACGTGAGAATGAGTGGTGAAATGTTAAAACCTATATTTGCTTTCTGAGTCTTTGAAGTGAAAGACAGATTCCAAATGTAACTCGTAATAAATAAAAGTAAAAATCAAGTTTCCTCTGTAATCATTTTATTGTAAACTTTGAGTTCAAATACATTCTTAATGAGGTTTGTTGCATGTTAGTTCAATCAGGGGCAAGAATACATAGAAATAAATATTACTTTGTCCTAAAACGTCCAAAATCTTACTTAGTAGTTCTCATATTTTTGTCTACCATATAAGTAAGTTATATGAATAGCCTTTCAGTTTTGTATAAAACCTGCACTGTTTCAGTGTTGGCAGCTGTAGGGAATCTATATTATTTGTGTGCATTCTATGAAAAAACTATTAGGAGCATAGTAACTGTATTCATTAAAATGTAAACTTCCAGCATAAATGTTTCAGAAGTGCCAGCAATTGAGTGTTTGTTAACCATGGAGTTAACCTGTCAGTATCTGCTCTGCCACAAATAAGTCTATGTCCATATAATATCTGAGCAACTTTTCCAGGACAATGAGAAAAGAGACTGAAATATTAGAACTGACACAGAGTATTGCTGGCTACGGATAATATTTATACAACTTTTCCATTTGTTGGTGTATGAAAAATCTTGGTAAAAGAATAGCTTCCACCCACGTTTACCACAGCTGTAATCGTTTTATTCATCTGAAAGACACCAAAAAGCTATTTTCTGCATTTCTTATCCCCTGGAAAAGAAAAAATCCCATTCAAGCGTTTAGATAGCTTCTTATAAACAATACAAGAGATCTGAATACTTTTTCCTCTTCCTGTGTACACTGTCTTAATTTTTTAACTTTTTTATTGGTACAGCTTTCAATGAGTTTACAGTACCTGAAGTGGTGTATAAAGTTACAACATACTTTCTGGTTTTCTTCTGTTTTAAAATATAAGTTTGTTAAATGTAAGTTTCTCAGTGCAGTTCTGTGCATTTACTACATCTGGATGGAAGATAATATGCATAATAGGATTTAAAATATGGTAAGGTGCCAATATTATGCCAAGCTTATATCAGAAGACTAGTAAATATAAGACATCCAGACAGCAAGGGATTTTTATAATTTTCTTGAATCTAAAAGGTTTTGATAATTTTTTCCTGCTACATAGTAAGGTATTAATATCTATTAGTAGGAATGTATAAACCAAATCCTCATAAAACTATCAAAAAAGCATGTATTCCTAGGCAATGTGTTAAGCTTTTAACAGTAAAAGTATGGTTGTAGACCTTACTTAACCATAACACTGTGCATGGTGTTGCAAAGGTATGGAATTATTCATAGATTAAGGCTCATATTGTAAAAACTTAAATAGTCTGTTTTGCAGCATGAGGCTGAGAATTTGAGAAGTAACTATTGATTTTAAGTGCACCTATTTAATGGAGAATTACATATGTTTGGTCTGCAGCGATATCTGAAAGTCAAGGTTCTTTTAAGGTGTCTCAGGTTATGCATCCCAATATATGTGCTGGTTGATATAAATTTAACTAACTTATTTAAAATGTGTTTATTATGGCAAGAAGGCATGTTGAAATGTGAATGAGTAAAGCTAAACGTGCTTTACTTAAGCACTCACTGATGTTTTGTGTTAATAGGGTCTCGTTGGAAGTCCATGTCAAATCAAGAGAAACAACCTTATTATGAAGAGCAGGCACGGCTAAGTAAAATACACCTAGAAAAGTACCCTAATTACAAATACAAACCTCGACCAAAACGTACCTGCATTGTTGATGGAAAGAAACTACGTATTGGTGAATACAAACAACTGATGAGGTCTCGAAGACAGGAGATGAGGCAGTTTTTTACAGTAGGGTGAGTACTATTGTTGTAATTGTTTTCAAAGATAGAGCACACTGTTTGAAAACAAATAGACTTATCTGTTTAAGTCACTGACTAATGTAATTTAGAAGGTAAGGATTTGAACCTGTAAAACCTTATTAAAAACATAAGATATATCATGGAATATAGAGCTATCAGCTTGCCACTGAATGCTGATTATGAAACTGATTGTGGAATTCTTTAAAGGCAAAAGAAGTTGTTTCCCATTAGCCTGAAAGGTTTGAATCATGTCTTTTGTGAGTTATTAGTAAGCTAATCCATTCTGGGTTAGCAATGACTCCAGGATCATTTACTAAATTAAGACAAGAACAAAGAGAAAAATACAAAAGATTATTCCAGTGCAGAATAAAGAGTCAGGAGAGGGGGAAAAGGGAAAAGGGACAGGAGTAATAGCAGTTACATTAGGAACACACAGGAGTGAATATCATAGAATGAGGCTCTTAGGAATTTTGTTATATGTAGAACAGTGGAAAAACTATTTTTTAAAAATAAATGTTTTAAGAAGAGTCTTTCAAGTAGTGCATGGATAGACTGGGTAGATTTACAACTTGGAATATATGGCTCAAAAAGATCTAGGTACAATTTTAAAAACACTGTGTGTTTTTTAACAGTATTTCCTCTATTCTTCAGCAAAGAAGGCAGCACTATGCAAGATCTACAGGCTAAAGATAACAAAAGTATAGTGAAACAACTGCACCATAACTGATTTCTCTCTCCTGTTTTTTTATGAATTAATCTGTGATGCTCAGTGCTCTAACACAATGTTTCTGGTAGTTTACAAAGAGTCTAGAAGCTATCTCAAGTGCCAGCCTTTCCAAATTCACAATGTTCTGCTTATTTCTCTAATCACAATAGTCTCCTTTTGTTGGATACTTCACTACCAGATAATTGACCTTGACGTCGATTATGTGCGCTCATTTTTGGCTTGGGATGCAGAACTCCTGTTGCAGTCAATTATTTTGTGGTACAGCCTGCAACCATGTGGGCTCTTTTTTCAATCAGTAAACAGAAGTGTTTTTGATATCTTGAAACAACCTCCCAGTCTATAGTTTTGACATTGTTTTTTATTTTTCAATCTAAGGGAAATTGTTTACTAATAGGCTTCCATCAAAATTGTACATAGAATTCTAAATAGAAATCTGAATTTATACAGCACATCACAAATTATATTCAGATTGAGGGAATGAAACTCTAGCTTATGTCTTCCAAGGCAGATTGACAGACCAAATCACATCTCGACAAGAAACGCAGAAGAAATGCCAAAACAGGAGTCTGAACAGTTTGAGAATTGTTTGCTAATTCAAAACAGTATTAAGCAGTAGCATTTTACACATTGGAAGTGGAGGTTAAAAATGGAGGTGAATATGGAGGATGGATTTAAGAAACTTCTAAAAGTGCCTACTTAAAGAGTGATATCGTGATTTAAAAAAATGATGAAAACTATTTAAAATTAAACTGCTGGTACAATCTAAATGTAACATCTTTCACATATATCAAACAGTATCATCAGAAAAACCATGAGAATGTCACAATTTTCTTGAAAGAATTGCTTCTAATTCATATTTATGCTACGTCCACTTCATGCAATACTTCCCTGTTGAAGAAATTTTAAAGTAAGAGTAAATTATCTTTGCACACTTATGTAATGATGCAGTGGACTTTACCAGAAACAATGACTTTTAGTTATGCAAGTGATGAAAGAGGATATAAAGTCGAATGGATGTGTTCAGTAAAGGTGAAACAAGATCCATGTTGAAGCTCAATATGAATATAAATTTTGATATGGAGGAAACACAGCCTGTGATTTAAAAAAAATATTTCATCCTTTCCTGTGACTTCCCATTGTTGCCCCAAATGCCCCTTTTCCCTAAGGAAAAAATTATAACAAAATTATTGGAAGAGACCAAGCAAAAAGGTGAAAAAAACAGACCAGGACAGCTTTTTGAACTGAAACATAAAACATGGCATTATTTATTTCAGCAGAATAGTTTACTGAGTAATAAAAAGCAACACTTCATCCAAATCAGATTATAATTAAGTGAAACACAGTAACTGAGACCATCAACTTCTTAAACTTACTCTTCCTTGTGTTTAACATAAATATCACATAAAGTATCAGCTGGAACAGTTTTCCTAGCTGATCTTGTAGACCCATCATTTTTCCACTGTTTTTATGGAACAAACAGTATAAACCGTCGTTCAGAACTGTAGACGTGGGAGTTGAGATGCAGTTTCCTTTTCAGAAAAAAATAGGAGACAAATGTGGGGTTTAGGATTCAATAAACTCTATGTTTACAGTAAATATTTCAGTGTAAGATAGAGAACAAAAGTACAAAACAGACTCCAATGAAATCTGCTAAGTGCTTCATACTGCTTAAAGTCCTGCTGGTTTTGTGTTTGGGTTTTGTTTTTTTTTTAAAGAACATACCGATGAAGTTGGGAATGGGTATGCCAAAATGGCAAAAAATTATCATCACAGAATAAGAAGATAAATAGGAGATGTGTAATAAGAAAGATAGACCTTCAAAACAGATGGCTAGAGGAAAGTATAAATAGCAAGAAAAATCATATTCTTTCAGATCTGTGTTTGGTATTCTCTTATACTAAATGTACATTTATGGCTTAAGCAATCCAGAAGGGGCTAGTTCCCATCAGATGCCCTTGGGTGAGCCATTGGCTAGCACAGAATAATCCTTCCATGTGTACATGTTACAACTTTTTTTTTTTAGTTACAACTAAAACACCCACCACCACAAACATAGGAAGAGTTTTACACTGCTTGAACTTTTAAGATGCAAAAAGCTCACACTGCTTACTTCAGTGAGCTGCATTCTTTGTTAAACATTGGTAAGATGCGCAAAAGTTGTTTAGAGAATCTCAATAGACAAACTAGCCAGGCTTTAAAATAAAATAGAGAAATAAGCTACTGAATGGCCAGGTCCTGTTCTGATTTTTGAAGAAAAGCCTCCAAAGAACTGAATGAGAGTGAAGATTTCTGGGAATAAATTGGGCAGGAAATTCATGTTTAGAGATGAATGTTATATATGTGATAGACCAGAAGAAAAATCTAGGAACTAGCAAGTATTTTAAAGAACAGAGTGGAACTTAAAATGTGTGTAGGCCTTCTGTTGCATCCCTGCGTGAATGAGTTTTGTCCAAATAAGGCAGATAGATAATAGACAGAAATAATTTAATGTTTAATGCAGAGTATATTAAAAATTTCCTGTTTATAACCTAGTGGAAGCTGAATCTGAAGCCAGCTATGTCTTTAAAATAATTGAGTTATTTTAATAATACAATTATTAATGGGAAGTTGTGAATGATAGTTTCAGCGTAAATTAATCCCTGAACAGACTTCAAGTGATTTACAATTTCTCTCCAACAGTACTTTTTTTTGTAATGCATAAATAAATGTGAACTAACAAATGGATCATATATAAGCCATAAATTCAGACATTTTAAGTTAAGAGTCTGTCTTTTGTTGCCTTGTCTGACAAAAATAATTCAATTCTTAGTCATTTTTACAGTCTAATACACTCTAAATACAAGTATATGATATATACATTTCTCTGCAAAATGATGTAAGCAGTAACGTTTTGTGTGTTTTACCAGTGTAAGATGTTTAGAATAAAGCCTTTATAGTGTTTATAACTACTGCACACACATAGTCTGAATGTTGCTAGACTACGGTTTTGAATAAGGCTGTAATATTATACTCCTGTAGCTTGAACTTAAAGTAAGTACACAATGGGTGCTTTTGTGAGATTTACTGTTATTTCATTCCTTATGGGAATGTAAGTTTCAGGGGTGTGTAGCATATAAGCATTTTCCTTAATGCAATCGATTTTGCTTCAGTCATTTAAAGAGCTGTCAGAAAACAGTTGGGAAGGGATCAGAAAAGAATGGTAGTTTGCCAATTTAAATGTTTAGCTAGTTTTGCAAAAGTCAAAAGTGGAACGTTCTCCAGGAAAATCCTGAGAATATTAATTCCGCAAACTTGTGAGCAGGTCAATTGGTCTAAGAATTTTCATATTACCTCCTTTTTTTATATTTACCTAACTATTGTGGGCCAAATCTTTGGCCCCAGACTGGACAGACATGTTAGCAATGTTGGCAGAGCAGAGAGGCAAGTGACCTGTACTAATTGGCCACATAAGGATTTCTTGGGCAAAGAGGAGATGGTGGAGACAGGAGTGGTTTGAAGCTGGGGTACATAGCCATCCGTCACCGTTCTTCACAGATCTGAAGAGACAGGAAGATTTATGTTGGGTTCTGGAAATCTTAACCAGGCAGAAAACATCCTTGCTTTAACCATAACTGAGATGAATTGTAACCTGTAGCTTGCAGTAAAGCATGTTTTTATCTCCTCACTCCAAGGTCCTATGATAGGCAAAACTCTAGCTAGATAGAAGGATTAAACATGTAGAATTTAATGTTATAAAAAATAACATTAACAAGAATGCCTTTAACAACTACAGATAAATGAAACCATATTGTCCAGAGTCATAGGTTAGAAACTCCAACCCTTCCTTTCAGGTACAATGGTTAGAATTTAAATAAATACTCTGACTTCTTCCCCCCTCCCATAAAATTTAACTACTTAGAAAATGGTAACACTCATCTCCAGTAACATATGCCATCCCTATAGTTTGTGATATCTCAAAATAAGGCTTTCTGAGATGTAATCAGCAACTTGAGCAGAGTTTACAGTGACAACCTGATTAGTTCTAAATAACAACAGGGCTCATGTGAGAGGTGTCCAGTTACTGGGGGTGTGTGGGTGCCCACATTTAAGTGCTAGCAAATTTTTGCTAGCAAATGGGTAGCAATTTGAGACACTTCCCATTTAGGTGGTACAGTTACCACATGTTTACAGTTCCACACTGAGATATAGGTAATTTAAAACACACAGTTATTACCCACCCAGAAGCAAGCATGCACACCATGTCTGATTTTTGATTAACATGTAAAAAAAAAGCTGCGTTTATGAATGACAAATTCAGTAAGCCTTTAACTTTCCTGTTATACCAATCAAATTCTTTACCAGTTAGATTAATTCTACAGTTTGCTATGTATTTGGTACATTCTCAAGTAAAAGGTAGCTCTGTAAATTCTGCTTCATTATGCTGAGATGACTCACTCCCTTTATACTTTCAAATGGGTGGTACTTGGACAAACATACACTGTCACACTAAAATATGGATATGCAAAAGAGTTTTGCTGACTTGATAAACATTTGAAAGAGTATCTGAATTTCTTCACTTAGTCTGTCCTTTAGGGCTTATCACTGAGAACCATCATTTTATCAAGACACCACTGTCTTAAACAGATTTTTTTCCTTCTTGCTGCTTATAAAAAGGCAATTTGCTTCTAAAAAATGCAAACTTTTTGGGGGAAGAGGTGGATATTAAGATTCTGATCCTTACTGTCATCTATAACACAAGAGCAGCTTGCACTCAATCTTCTTTGGGTATATTCTGCGACTCTCATTAGAAGAGCTGTAAAAACAACTTTTCTCAAAACATCTTTTGGCATTAATATTGTGGTGTTCTATGATGAATGATTGGGAATGCTTTGTTTTGTGAATTTATTTATTCTAAGAAATATTGGGAATATATTATAATCAGCAGTCGTTAGATGGGCAGATTAGAGAGAAATAAGTGTGTATGGCCTGTTGACAACTACGTAGAATTTTGCTGTGACCACGTGTGGGTTTATTTTTCCTTTGCTTTGTGGAACCAGTCATTGATGTGAACATTTTCTGTGTCTAAAAGTTGTGGAGGATGTACATGTGAGCTTTTAACAGTAACAGTTTATACTCCAGACAATACGCAATCCTAAAACAGAAATGTTCCCATGTGAGGTAGGTGTTCAACTTTATGGATAAAGTATTGAAAGATGTTTGCAGAAAATCACTAGGAAGCAAATACATTGGCTGAAAATTGTTTTCACAGAACATTTATCAGACCATTTAAAAAGTGAAAATTTAGTGAAAAATCCCTAGCTGTTTGTAAATCATCTGCAAATCATCATTTGCAAAAAGGAGTATAATGACTGTGTCAAATGAATTACTGCGATGTTTTTGCTCACTGCTAGCCAGGTGTACCATACTTGTACAACAGATGTTTGAATTTCTCAAGCTGTGCAGAGGCTTTAAGAGTCAGGCTAGCAGTACCAGCAATGACAGTACTACATGCTATTTTAACATTGTCTTACACAGAGTGTTCATGATTTGATTGTCTGTATTGGTTCCCAGTAACTCTGTAATGTGAGCTTTATCAAAATTAGAGTTTGGTCAATAAACAATAAAGACTCAACATTTAGGGTCTTGTAAATAACCTTTACATTTTTTTGTGTCTTGATTTAGTCAGTGATCAAGGATTTGTAAGAGACTGGTTTATGGAATGTCCTTTTGAATTTAACATAGAATGACATAGTGGTCAAGAAGTTACAGATTCGTTAGACTATTCAAACACATCTGACTATTTCTTCTGCTAAAATTATATAGGAGTTCTCTAATACTTGGTCAGTATTGCTCTAAAGAAGGTTGGGAATATACTGAAATATATGATTCTTTAAACAGATTATGCAAATAGCTATGTAAGTTCAATAACTAGTCAATACTAAAACAGCATCTTCCAGGGCACTTAGGTATTTCTGGTACTGGAATATATTCATGCAATCTAAAGTATGATGGAGATTCTTTTCCTTCAGACAAGTTATATCTGTTCTTTTTCTCTTAGCTTTACTAAAGGTAATGATCCAGAAATAATATGCGAATATTTGTATGAGTATTTTAATATAGAAAGTATGTTACTAGTTAATTAACCCAAATGTAAGAAGTAGATTTAATTATTTGTAGCAAATAAGGACTTGATCATGGAATGGGTTCAGCAACTTGACCTGTACTCAGCAAAGCATTAGAATATACATACATCACTGTAAGAAAAGACATCCATCACTTTGTAAAACTATGTCCATGCTTACAGTAAAGCTTGTGCTGAATTGCTTGACTGGCAGTGATATAAGCCTATTTTAGTCGAAGTGTGGTATTGCTGCAGTATTCTTAAAATCACACACATGAAAAAGACAACATTACATAGTACAAAGATATCAGAAGGTAAGATGTGTCAGAAGTAAAGGTAGCACACCCTTAACTGAGTATTCCCATTTATTTGCATTGTCAGAATAAATCAGATCTGATATTGGGTCCTCAGGAGGAAGTCTTAAATTCTGTAGACTGTTCGTTACCATAAAAAAAAGAACATTTGTTCTTTTTTTTTAAAGGACATTGCTTCGAAAACTCAGTCTTACATATTAAATCCTGAAGAACAAATGGCATTCTGATCATGGATTTAAATAAAAATCAAAAGCCAGCAATAAAATATCAAAAGTATTTCTAAGTGATGTAGGAGCCTACCTTAGCTGTTAAATAGTAAATTATATACTTACAGTTAGACAATGTTACTTAGTCACCTGTCTGCCATTTTAGGTACTTACAAGTAATCTTGAAGTCCCTTCATTAATAGAAGCTCTTGTTAGGCATTTGGAGGATTTAGATTTTTTGATACATGATGTCTACAGTAGCAGTTAGGCATCACACAGGTGCCTGAAGCCTTTTGATGATCTCTGTCCAAGTGCTAGTTTGCAGTATGGTTTAAACAAACACATGAAGTACATAAAAGAATCAGCATCTGGTAGTTACTAAACAGTTTACTTCCCAGTTGTTCTTGGGGGGAGCTAAGATGAACCAATACCATACGGGAGCGGACTGCGAACCCCAGAGGAATGCATGCAGCCTTTCTAGGAAACCACCTGCCTTTCTTGCATTTGGACTTGCAGGTGGTCTTCCCTCCTCTGAACACAGCAAATCACGTTCCCCCTCTTGTTTTTCCTTCCAGACAACAGCCTCAAATTCCAATCACCACGGGAACGGGGGTTGTCTATCCTGGTGCTATTACCATGGCGACTACCACGCCATCACCTCAGATGACATCAGATTGCTCGAGCACCTCTGCCAGCCCTGAGCCCAGCATCCCCGTCATTCAGAGCACTTACGGTATGAAGACGGACAGCGGAAGCCTTGCTGGAAATGAAATGATAAATGGAGAGGATGAAATAGAAATGTACGAGGACTATGAAGATGATCCCAAATCAGACTATAGTAGTGAAAACGAAGCCCATGAGGCAGTCAGTGCCAACTGAGGAGTGTTCACAGAATTAAAGTACTCAGACTCATTTGGGTTTTTTGGGTTTTTTTCTGAACAAAAGTTCTTAAAGAGCCTGCATGCATGTGTGGCTCCTACAAGTTACATCAGCAGAATGGTCTTAAATGTTTCTTAACGTGTGAGACAGATTGTTTCCCTAATTTTTCATGAACTTGGGTTTTTTGTTTTTGTTTTGTTTTTTTTTAATTTAGATGAAGACATATATTAAATATCAGACATCAGAACTTGAAAACTTATATGAATCAATAGCTGTCTTACAAGTCTTACCTTTTGTCTTTTTCCTTATGGATGCTGATAAAGGTTTAAGTTACTGTTTTAGATGGGGGTTATACATTCTCACTCAGGTATGCTGTGCCAGCCTACAGGTTGTGAATGTGTTTTTATTCTGGATTATTTTAGAAAACAAAAACTGCAGATTTCATATTGTGAAACAGAACAAGTCCGCAAGTGTGCACATCTGTGCATCATAGCTTGTCTTTAAAAAATAGTCTCTGAATTCCATTTTTTCCATATGTATAGCTGAACTTCTGATGTGCCAAACTTTTCATAACTTTTGAATCTTAACATTTAGGAAAAAAGTCTTAAAGGAGACACTGTAAAGTCTTAGACAATCCTTCGGCATCTTAAAACAATTATATATAAAACCTAATTTTTTCCAGAATATGGTAAAGTACTCAGGAATCTGGAGACAGGATACTCATAAGTAGTGAACATGGTTGCCATAGTGCATGTGCCCAATTGCTTTTGCCTCTTGATGTGCCATTAGTGTGAAATTTTAAGTAAGCACAAAAGAGCGATCACCAGCTATGGACAGGCCTGTCTTAGCAGTGTGAGGCCACCTCTGATTACATTCTTTACCCCTTTGCTTTTAACCCTTGCATTCAGTCTTAACACATTTTCTCTTAAGTAATTTATTCATTCCAGAATGTCAAGGGTCCAGATACTTAATATTTATTTTTAAAAGTACTGTTGGTGGCATTACACTTACAATTCCTTGTTGATATTTTAAAGAGCCCCTTTCTCCTCCCCTAGATCACACAGGTATATGAAAATAAAAGTGCACCTGCTACTAAAATGAACTTGACATTTATGAGTGAGAAATTCAGTTGTTCCTGTAACAATGTATGTTCAAGGAGCACTTGGAAACACTCTGCTATATGTAATGCAAAATAAAGCGAGTACTTTTGTATGTACATACAGTACAAATATTCCTAAAAAAAAAAAGTGTTTATAGCTATAAACCTCCATAGTTGGACAGACAGCAAAGGCAGATGTAAAATCCAAACTGCATGTAGAGTCCACCATGATGAATTTTTAGGGCCTGTAGAATCCTGCAGTGAATCATGGCTCTGTACATCATGTTCCTGGTGTCACCTGAAGGAACTGTTTGCTACCTTAAGTATTTATGCAGTGATTTATATGTGAGACTCCTAGTGGGGGAGGGAAGGCCACACAAATATGTGACTTGCAAAGCTGGGAAAATGGTGCATCAAAAATATTTATTGAATATTAGTCACGTGGGAATGTGAGCCAGACCTTGATGAGTGCTTGTCAAGTGTTTTGGGATCTCTGGATGTAAGGTGCTATAGAAACTCAGATTTTTATTTGTTTTACTACTAGAAACAATGCAATTGCTAGAGAAAATTCCGGGAAATATACAAGAGAGAGATATTCAAAGATTGCAAATTTATTAAATTTCAGAGACAGAGAAGAAACTGCCTTTATTTTTTTCCCTCACACTCCACTCCCATTCACAAATACATCACTGTATACACATGCAGATCCAATGGGCCTGATGAATACACGTGCTGAAAGCTCCTCAATTCCCTCAGCTTTTATTTTGAATTGGATATGTTCAGCACATTGGTGATAAATTCAGACTCGGGCTGAGAGGTATGAGTGGGCCTAGAGCAGCTCCTCTTGAAGTCTGTGGGAATCTTCCCACCGAGCTGAACAGGCTTTGTTTAGGGCCCAGACAATGACAGAAGTCTAGTGTTAATGCTAGCTATACTCCAAGGTGCTGTATCAGCAGCAGTCATCCTCCTCATAGCCCCACTAATACCCGTTTGAGCAGAGACAGCCATTGTCGCCACTGTAGGAATCACATTTAAATGTGCGAGAACAACTCCCGAGACGAAGAAGATTGTTCAATTTACAGGACAAATTATAAAGATAATGACATAGAAACACAATGGTCAAATTTCTCTGACCATTTTGTAATTTGGAACAAAATGCTATATTTTTAATATTTATTTAAATGTGTTCTGAGTCCATGTCTAATAAGCAATAAACTGGTCTAGCCAAGACTTTAAAGGCATATGCTGTGTCATTAGCTGGTGAGCGCCCTCTTTAAGCTGGCTAAGGTACTGATAGAAAGTGGGTTTTGTTCTTATAACTGCTTGGGAATTTGAACTGTTTTTAATACATTCAGCTCAGATTGGGGGGAGGAGACCATTATTTCCTAAAAAAATGACTATTTATTAATGTCTTACATAATTCTCCAGTTAGAAGTATCTCTCCCTCCCCCCATGTCATTTCTTTCTCTCTTGCTCTCTTTTTTTCTGGTTTTGTTGCATAGGTAGAATGCTGTATTGCTAGCATTGTATTTTATGTAATTATTTTTTTGCACAAAGGCAAACATTTAGATTAGTTGGTTAATTTTTTTTAATTTTATGACCATGCCAAAATAATATTCTGCAGGCTTGTGGAGAACAAAGGACTGTTCTTTAGGACTGAAACTTGATTTTGCTTGTAGTACAAAAAAACACACACTCACAGATGTTGTTTCATAAGTGTTATAAGCACTGGATATAAATGGTATTTTTTATCACTTCTGACTAATGTGAAACTGTTGTACGAAAACTACATGAACAAAAGTCATCTGTTTCGACTCGTGTGGGCCTGCCTCACAGTTGCCGGATTTGAGTCATTTTTATGTCTTGTTATTTCATTTATTTATGCAAAATACATGTATGTATGAACACTTTGTTTTAGCTCCAGCCCTGCCTCAATGCTGATGCTCTGTATGTTAAAGCCACATTCTTGAAAATGACTGGCTGTTCAGGTATCACCAGCTGGTAGAAATTGCATTTATTGGCTGGGTGAGTGGGAGGAACATATTTGAATCTGAATTGTGCATATGAGCATTTTATTCTATTTATTAGCCGACATTGGCTCTAAAATGTCAGTAAAAATCAAGGAAGGACAATCATAAGGATAAAAAACAACATTTTTACTTTATTAATCGGAGCTCAAAACAAAGTTTTTGATGAATTTACCATCTCATTTTAGATTTTTTTAAAATTGTGTAAATATAACATAGGAAATAGAATTTTATTTTTTGTTCATGGATACTTAGTGAAGTATAAGTTATGTATTTACTTTTGTTCTATATCAGTGTATGTTGGTCCATATTAAATGCTGACAAGTCACTGTACCTCATGTAGATGCTGAATTTACACCCGCAGTGTGAGCGCAGTATTGTGGACCTGTAGCTGGGACAGCAAGATGCCTCACTTGTGCTCTCACTGATTTTTAATAGCATATTCCACAAACACAGAATACTTTCTTCTTTTTTAGAAAGTTGATACATTAAACATACCAAATTTCTGATACATTTGATAGGAAACAGAGTTAGTCTTCTGAATCCAAGTAAAACTGATGAGATATTTTACTTCTTAACAAGAATGGCATTTGGAAGGCAAAAGCATATCCCTGGAAAGATTATCATGACTAAGATGGCCCTTGCAGTGCAGTCAAGACTTAATATTATCAAACCTTTATTTTCTACACTCATTAAATCATGTTATTATTGTATTAGGCTATAATACCAGGGGAAATTGTTCACACAGTACACAAAGAGGACTTGTGGAATTGCTTTTTAAGCACTGTGTTTGAGCCCCCCCTTAATAACTCTGGCTGAAAAAAATAACAACTCCATTCAGGTAATGCACAAATATAGTAATACTATTTTCTCTGTGAACAGACAGTTTATTTACTTAACAGATACAATATATTTTCTTTTTGGAAAATTATAAAATACTTATTTTCAAGAGAAGAACACTCCCGAAACAGTCTGATACCAGCTAGAATAGTTCACTTCTTATTTCATAAAAATGGAAGATAAAAGTCTTAATGGAAACGGAACTGCTTTCCAGGGTTCAGGTTTACACAGAGAAATTACTCTGATGAACTGGCCCACTTCTGGTCTGCCTGTATGTTTGGGCATCACTATTTAGCTTGTGAAACCGCCTGCTGAGAATACACGGGATCGCAATGTGCTCCTAAATCAGCGTACTCAGGTGCAGCATGAGGCAGGCGGAGGACAAAAGATAGAATTGCTCCGGGATGGGAATGCAAAACAAACAGCAGCCTTAGTCACAATAAATAGGATACCCTGTGCAAAGCGTACAGCAGTCAGCTGTGGGCAGTCCCTGCTTTGAGTCCAAACACGACCACCTCCCAACGCAATCTAAAACATAGTCCTCTCTCTGGGCTGGCTTTCTGGTTTTATTTTTTGGTCACATCAAAGGCGTAGCATTTCAAAATCATTTCCTAGCCACACATACTACAAGATTAACACCCCCATCCTCCCCCAGCAGAACACTTATCTACCTGCTTAACATTAAGCATGTCAGTACTTCCATGGCGGTCATGAGGACCAGTAAAGCGATAGCGTTAAGCGGGGCAAACTTTGCTGAGCCAGGGCCACAGTGTGAACAACTGCACTGGAGACGCAGCCAGCAGAATGTATGATAGAGTTCTTCATGTTTTTATGAGAAGTTAATGAACGGGCTTGGACCCTTGGTGTTTTGCATGCTTTTTTAAGATTCAAGTTGGCACTTAAGCATGTTCTTTTAAAAGAATAATACTATATGACCTCATTTGATCTTTTACAAAACACTCATTTTCCTTTAAAAAAAACTTCCCCCAAGCCCTTTTTTTTATATAACCCATTAATATCTGTGATTTTTCTCAGATCAAACCACATTTTTTATATACTGTAATGTCCTGCTACAGAAGGGAAAAAAAATGTATATGCAAATCTATTTCATTTTAATCCATTGCCCTTTTTTAACTACCAGATTTGTTGGAAATGGTGACAAAGAAGTATTCTGAGATTTCACACGCTGGGTAACAAGGGGGTGGGGTGGGGTGAACTGGGATAAAGGAAAACTTATCAAATTGGTATTTATGGCAATATGAAAGCTATAAAGCAACTTAGTGACATGGCTTGCTTTGTAATTTCCGCTTTCTAAAAACCACAAGTGAGGTCCTTGGTGCTCTTGGAGTATGGGGAATGTGCAAATATTTAACTGTTTGTATGCTGCACATTGCAGACCTGCTAGTGTGCATTCTCCGTTTGTCTTCCTTTGTCATTTGTGTTTTGCTTTCTAGAAAGCAACGTTTTTTTTCTTGTACCCTTCTTCAGCTTGTAGCAAACTAGAATGCTTAGCATTTATGTTCATTCATTATTGTATTTCCCATGTAAAAATTTTTTTATTACATTAAGACAAGCTTATAAGCTGTTACTACATAACTTATCTTACTGTAACTCTTATTTCCTGACATTGTAATTTGTTTGTGATGTATATTGTGAGATTGTACTCTATGTTAATTTAATCAGCACAATTCACTGACATGCTGGACTGACATGCTAGCTGCTGTTTCAAATTGTAAAGTTTGTGTAGAGCTGTTGGGACAACGGAGACTCTCTTGTCAAGGTACTATGCTTTGATTCCTATAGCAACACTGTGGGTGCAGCTCTTAACGGCAAGGGCTGCTCATTGGACACCCACTGGCTAACTTAATGGGCAGGTTTTCTTTGTAGAAATTCTATATACAATGCAGGTACCTACCCAGGCCCATGGCCGGTAATTATTTGGGCGTTTAGAGGAAAAACTAGTGTCTATTGCTGCTTTGAATATGTTTTAAAGTCTGAAAATGTAAATAGTTTATCAAAAAAATCTTGTACAGTCCAGTGTAAAGTTTTTAAATGAACTTAAAGGTTGCCATCGCATCTCACACTCTCCTCTTGATACAGTAAAAAAAAAAAAAAAAGAAAAAAGTTTGCTAAGGATACTGATTTAAAAAAAAAAAATCTGTTCTCAATTTAAAAAAGAGAATAGTTATTCTTAGCTCTGCTTCATTGCATAAACAGACTTCTTGGATTTTGTTGTGCAGTATTGACGTGAGGTAAATTAAATATTAAATAATCTTTCAGTGGTACTTTTAAGAGTCTTCTCCTCCTCTGCCTCAGTTATTAATGGAAAAGACAAAATTGAAAGACACTGTCCATATACAGTATGTTCTGGTGTACGTTGGCACCTTACCTATATGTTTTGGGTGGGGGGGATTTTTTTTTTTTAATTTTTTTTTTTTTTTTTTTTTTTTTTGCACAAGGTGCTTTCCTGATATGTTAAACATGTCATCCTTGGGTGATACAGTATATGCCATGATAGGGGTTTAGACCCCTCAGGGGAGTGTCTATAAGACTGCCTATTTATGCTCATTTACCTCAAGACTGTCCTCTCTACCCTTAATCTATTCACCATCACTCCATCTTTTGTACTGCTGTTGACACTTACAAATTAAAGATAAATTTTGTTTTATGAGATGTGTGTGTGACTTCTTCTATGCATTCCTTATTATTCCTTTGAAGTTAGCATTAAAGATTGACCATGATGATTTGATGGACAGGAAAATGCAACTAGGTCTGTTCAGCTGGCCTCCTTTAAATTTGGTGACTGAATCTTCCAGCTCTTAGGTTTTCCTCATGCCTTTCCATTCTACAAAGGCATTTATCAGCCTCTGAAATCCATTAACACCATATGCTGTAAAAGACATGCATGATAACCAACCTAATTTGATAATATTAACTGGGTACCGTCAATTTTGTAAGCAGGAAGTGCTGTTGGTAGCAACATAATCTCAGAAGGATTTTTACTGAGTAGAAGTGAGACAAAACGGTTCTCATCTTTCTGCTTTCTTTGCCTTCCCCTTTTCTGCCACATATAGCATTAAACAAACTAACTGAAGTTGACAATAAAAAAAACTATAGTTGCCATATTGCCATGTCTGTAAACTGCTGCCATTTGTGCATTATGATGACTGGCTTTTGACCAAGTAATTAATCATGGTTCTCGTAGGAAAAGAATAATTGCATTGAAGTGTACTGTACTATAATGTAACAGAACATTTTGATTGTGCATTACATCAGATTTCAGCCTAGTTTGTTATTGCACAAACCTCCCTGAAACGTCTAAGTGAGAAAGAATCCTTACTTCCCTGGAGAGACCATCATACCTGAAATTATTAACAATTACATACTGCATCATGAACCTATTTGATTAAATACTTCAGGGTCGAAATTGGATATAATGAAGTTGCTGACCAACATGTTATAATGGATAAATACATAATTATTTACTTGTGCAATTTAAGCCTTGGCTTCTGGTAAGCAATCGACTACTTACTTAGACTGCAACACTAAAGTGGTCTTGAGGAGAAGGCAGCACAAAAACCTGCATTTCTGCTACTGAATCTACAACAGTTCAACAAAATGTGGCAACGGCCATACTATAAATTTGAAAAACAGAATTAGGCCATAGATAATAGTCAGTCCAACTTAAACTACTAATGTCAAAGGTAGCTGAAGATGAAGCACAAAGTCTTTGGGCCTGAATTTTGCTTTCATAGATCCGAAATGGGATCTAATGCTCTGGGGCTGTATTTTCATATTTCTCCACTTAAGTCAACTGATGCCATCCAAATTTTAGCTTTTTCTCTGTTTTTCCCCACGCACCCCTCATGATTTGTCTCCTTGTCTTGCTGGAATCTGCAGCTATGAATAATGATCAGTAATCTGGGAAAACACTGAGGGTATCAGTTGGGTTGTTGCACGGGTACAATGAAAAGCAAGCTGAGGAATGGCATACAAGAAGTCACTGCTCCCTGCAGCAATATTGGGAAGAAAAAACACCACCATCCCAGCCAAAGCCAAGACAAGCAATAAGAGACAAAATGTTTATCTGATACCTCTAAATGTCAATCTAAAAAAATACACCCAAATTACCATGCAGAACAGGGTGCTGTCCTGCACATACAACAGTCTTCTGAAGAAAGTAGTGTGCTGGAGGCTGCAGAGCAGCCCACATGTTGCTCCTGGTGCCAAGGGGATTTGTGTGCCCAGGACAGTCAGGTGGCCATGCACAGGTACTGTCTTGTCTCCTTCCCTGGAGGACAGCACCTCTGACCAACACCATCATGCTGGCTTCCCTGCGCTAGCCTTGTTGTCACTCTACGTGGCCATCTTAGCCTTCAGAAATTTTGCTAATAATACAGCGTATGCATCAGGCCATTATAAGAGAAAGCTAGCACAGTGCTGGATGAGTAATAAATAAGCCTTTTGGCCTCCTCCGTTACTGTTGTTATTCTAGTCATCACAGGAAGGACCTACCGCATTGGAAGCCAAGTAACTTCTCTGGCACCAAACGAGTGACAGAGCACAACCAAGATGAGAACTGAGGCGCTCCTGCTACCCAGGTCTGTTCTCCTTCCCTCAGACGCGTTCCTCCCTCTGGCCGAACACTGAAATGTGGCCTCAGAACACAAACTCCGCTCACCAGCTGCAGCGGCGGGTTCCTTGGGAGCCCTTAGGACTCACTGCACTTGGGCGTTTTCAGGATTACGAGGTTCGGGCTGATGGTCTGTCTCCCCACTGGTTACTTGCATCGGGATTTTCCTGTGGCGATTAATTGCTACCACAGCAGCCCAACAGCAACAGCTCACACAGGAGGGGGAGGGAGCGAGAGGAAGGGGAGAAAAATAGTAGTTGATTTATTTCTTTAATATATGGTTTACAATAGAAAATATGAGCTCCAGGTTGTGTCTCTAAGCAGTTAATGACCAGCTGGGTTAAGGGCCTTCAAATACTGCCATTGGTCATTAACTGCCAGGAAGTATCCTTCCTGTCATCCATTATTACTTAATTGTATCAAGACCCACTACAGTGGAGGACTGTTAAATCTGCAGATTAATTGGAATCTGACCCTTAGTAGTTCTAATAATACCAAGGCCATTGCAGGTTAGCATTTGGGTTCTTGACATGACAGTCCCCAACAAATTTCTTCAGAGCTGTTCTGCTTTATATTAATGCCTATTGGATGATTGACACAGTAAAATATAATTGCCCTGTAGAAATCACTGTGGTCAGTTGTATTAAGAACTACTTAGGGACACTTTAATTTACTCTGACACCACAGACTTGAAAAGCTTCTATACTTGTATTAAAACCTACTTAGAGGTCTGCTTGTTGTTGTAGCTCATCAGCAAAGGATCACTCAGTAAGAAAAAAGGTAGTTATTAGAGCTTTAAATAATTCTCTTCAAATAATCAAATTACAAAAGAAATGCATATCGCTTATTTGGGTATTTTTTTGCCACTCTTCTGGTTAATTAGCTACTAGCAGGACATATAAGAAACCAACCAATCGTCTTAAATTAGGTTTAAAAAATGGGATGTAAGCTCAAAAGCTGTAAACATGAAGTACAACCCCCCCTGACTCTCGCATTACTTCTACAACATCCAGCTTTAATTTTATGAATCACTTCAGACACATGACTAAGTTCCTTTTTAACTGAGGTCACACAGGGTTATCAGGAAATATAAATATTGTGCTATGATTCAAAGTCATGCAGAGGGACCCCAGCTTGCAAGGCACTCCAACCAGCACGTGGAGAGGTATCTCTGCCACCAGCGCTCCACGATGGCTAATAATGTCTTTATAGCTACTGTATGTTCACAACTAATCAGTCACAAATAACCTATAAAATTGAAAACCCAGTAACTGTCCTACAGGGTTATATTACTAGTCCACCTAGCCCCATAATTTTATGTTCAACAGCGGCAATAACAGATAGCAACTAATGAGGGCATCTGAGCCCAGCCAACATCTGCGGCTCGTTCTCATATTCCTCAGCATCTACAGCCATTGCGCTGGGCCACTGACGGGTACAGCCCTTTCCTACTCAGGAACGCGGTGTGGTGTTTTGGTAGATGACGTGATTGGGGGCAGATTAGCAATTAAGTTTGCAGCCTCATCTTTCAACGAAGGGCCTTGCTGAGGAGTTTTGTAACAGCGCTATTTATTTTTTTTTAATGGAAGAAAATCAGAGAATCAAAACAGTCAGTCTATGTACAACTGAACTGCCAAGTCTATCATACGATCTAAAATATTTAGGATGCTAAATTTCTCCCATTTTTTCACAGAACCATTAAGGTTGGAAAAGACCTTTAAGATCATCAAGTCCAACTATTTTGCAGGATCTGGTTAAAACTTTACAGACTTAATTCAGAAAATCTGGAGATCATCGATTTTAATGATCAAATTACTCAATCACAATGAAATCTCTTTTATTCAAACATCAGGAAATCCACACTTGATGCAAGACTTAGTTAATTCCACTAGAATAGCTGCAGCTGCTGGAAAACCAAAGGGCAAGTGCTAGAGAGGGAAAAAGAAATCCCTCGAAACCTACCCTCCCACACAAAAAGAAATGCAAGTCTTTTGCCACATGTTGAGAGATCATGCAGGAAAAAGGGCTTTTGGAAAAACCTTTAGCTACAAACTACATTTTTTGAGAACTGTGGCTGTGGAGACTAGTAACGTCTTCTAGTTTTGACAGGTATGATACGGGTTGAAAGGAAAAGTGGGGGATAGTTGCCTTACATGATCTTATCTACATGTGTCTCCTGTGGACAGAGCCTGCAAAATCCCCCTAAACACTGCTTTGATTCTGTATGACTCTAACTACAGGAGGGAAGCACTAGATACCCTAGCAGCTTTAGGTTATTTTAAGGAAAAAAGGCCTTATTTCAAGGAAAATGAGTAAGTATGAATATTCACATTATGCTATTTCACTGAGCTCCAGTAACCTGTTACTAAAAATGGCATCGCTTCACTTCTCCCATGCATACATGTAAGCATGTGTAGTAGTTTATAAAAGATTAATGGCTCTTCTATCATATGATAAATTGTTTAATGATCATTCGCTGTATTTGCAATTTATCAGTTATTTAAGGTGGACCTCTAAAACTACAAACTTAGGAGCAGACTCATATTTAGTAGAAGTCACCAGCCCCTCCCGCGGTCAGTGGGCAGCAAGACCGCCAAGTTCAGCCAGCTTGGAAGTCGTGTCCGTCGGCCGTTACCAGCCCACTCTCAGCCCCGCACAGGGTAGACCGTTTCTTGCCGAGATGCCGCCCAGCGTTTCATATTCACAGTCACGCCACTTCCGGACCGCCACGGCTAAACGCGCAGCACCGCCGCTCTGGAGCTCTTCGGAGGGCATGGGAGGACGAGACGGCGAGGCCCGGCCCGGGCCTGGCCGAGCACGGCCCGCCCGCCCGCTCGCGTCCATCAGTTCTGCAGCCACGCTTACAGGCGCCGCGCGCCCCCTTCCCCGCCCGGGCCCCCCGCAAAGATGGGCTAGCGCGCGCCCTGCGCTGCCGCCGCGGGAGGGTGGTCCCGCTGCTAACGGCCCTCCAACGGCCCGGCGCGCGCCCTGGGCGGCGGGCCGTTAGTAACGGCCGACCAGAGGTCCCGCGCGCGCAGCGGGATGAGGGCAGCGGTTGCCGGCGGTCACCGCCGCCGCTCCTGCCGGGCCGAGAGCAGCCACCTCTCCGGCCCTCCCGGTGCCGTAAGCGGCTCTCCGCCCGCGCCTCTTCCCGCCGCCTCCCATCCTCCTGCAGGGGAGGGCGAGGCAAACACACCCCTCCGTCCCCTCCACGCTTCTGGCACCCTCTCAGCACCTCCAGTCCTCTTCGAACGGGCTTATTTTGACCTGAGAGAAAGCAGGTAGAGGTTAAAGCGTTTACTCCATCGCATCTTGCTGCGGGTGCTGGCGCTGAGGGTGACCTCCTGGGAGAGGCTGAGGAGGGCTTGTGTCACTGGGAGGGGATGTGAGGAACGTGGACCAAGTCTTGCGACTCTCACAGTCTGCTGGAAGCAGAATTGCCTTCAGAAAGACCTCTGAATGGATATAGGAAAGCTTTTTTTCTTGTGTAATTCAGTAGTCACAGGGTATGAACAGTCAGAGAAAATTACAGTTTAAAACTTCAAATTTTGACCCAGCTTCCATTTTTTTTTCCTACTACAGCCTTTGGTGCTGAGGAATTTGTCTGAAATGTATCTGCCCACCTTCAGTGGGACCCAGAGGCTGTTGATGATGCAGTCTAAGCAGAACAGCTGTGGGTCCAGCCCTGAAGGCTCTACCACACAAGTGATTCTTGTTGGACTGTGAGCTGATACAAAGGGACGAATGGGTTAAGTGCCCTCAGCTGGCACAAATTCCTGATCCTGTGGGACAAACTTGGCCTGGGTGAAGAGAGGTCAGAGTTACCTGAGAATGTGAGGGCTGGTAGTTTGTACTGTTCTTTCTGTCTTTCTTGCAGTAGAAGAAGTGAAAGGCAGAGTTTGGGATATATGCTCATGTTTTGTTTACAGTGTTCTCTGGAGTTTAATGGGGGGAAAAAAACAAAAGGAAAGGAGAGGTCTAGTGTAACTGAGCAACCTTGATAGGCACCCTATCAAACGGCATTTTGAAAGTGCTAAGGCTGTGATGGAGAATGCAGAAATGTCACTAGCTCTGTCTTTTGATAATTTGTGTGGTGAGAGGAAGAGTGGAGTTACAAAAATACATTGTTTGGTAAACACCTCATGATATAAAGGGCAGTGAATGATTTTAAATTACCTGGTCGCGCTTTTTGGGTTTTTTTTCAGATAACAGGTTGCCGCTTTGTGGTTCTGAGTACGTCCTGCTCCCACTTGTGTCACAGGAAGTGGACAGTTGGCTCAGCGCTTGGCAGTAAGTGCACGGTATTTTTCCAGATACAATCACAGGATTCATATTAGATGTTATATGCCTCAGACAATGACTCATAAAGCTACCTTCCTTGATTTAATCCCTCCCTAAAAATCCTTAGACTGATCATGCTTAAAGACAGTACACACTTCTTTTACAATGTTTTGATTTTTATACTGCAAGGAAGTTTTGATTGAATTGTAAATGAAATAGATCAGACAGTATGCAGTCTTCAGATGCATGTAAGAATCGCAGGTTGTGAAGGACTTCCAGTTGGTTCAGTTATTTATTCATTTTTATGGGGATGAAATGGTGGATTTCCACAACAATAAGACCATGCACGGAAACAGTCTGCGTTCCCTTATTCCCCAGACGTCAAAGACAATGAAGTTCTGAAATGAACCTAAAGTGCTCTGAAGTAATGAGAAGAAAAATCGTGGTGGTGTTCTCTTTTGAAAAAGTTATTCCCATGTGAGGGATAAAAGTAAGCATTAAATAGCTCGTATAGAGAAATACAGAATTTGCTACATTTTCTTAAAGCTTCATGCAAAACATGCATCTTGACTATATTTCGAATCCTACAGTAATCACTAAAGTGTCCTAAAATGTTGAATTTTTCTGTCTTGATATTTACTTATATTCTCTCACATGCTTGCTTTTAATGTCTGAGCACTTAAAATTCAGGCATCATAGATCATGCTTTCCACCTCTCCTCATTTACCTCCGACAGCTTAACCTGCAATTTATTGCAAGGATTGTACCTATAAGTAAGACAGGATCAGACCTTAATTTGATCTGCTATTTATCCGTTGTGTTAATTGTAGCCACAGGGTTGTATTAAGAAAGTCAAAAAGTACCACTTGTAACTACGGAGTGGCTCTCACCTTTTAAATGGAAAAACACTCATTTTCTAGAAAAAATAGAAAAAAAAGTGTTTATGAGCTAAATGAAGAAGGCAGAAGGGTTTCTGCTTTTCCATTTTTAATGTAATTAATGTAATATTGGCACCCAAAATGTAGCTATCTGGGTGCAAGCCTGTTACTAGCTTTTACTGCTGTTGGTGGGAACAGATGCGTAATTTCTCACACTTTTGTTTGTTTGTTTTTTTAAACAGCAAATGGGGTTCTTGTTAGGCTAATGGATGTTGGGATTTTTACCTCATGTTAATCAGAAATTTATCTGCTTGTATTTCTGAATGATGCATTCTTCTTATGCTTGCTTTTTTTCCTCCCAATGCAAGAAAGAAGACAATAATTTACAGTACAAGTGACTGAAAAACAAAATTGAAAAATTGCTAAGAGAAATTCCAGTCCTACAACCACCACTACAGTAGCAAATTCCTGGTTCCCAGGAAGGCTTTGACTTGAGGGGTCTGTGTTATGTCTCATGGTGCCCATTCAAGATAAGGCACCAAGCTTGAGAATGGTAAATTAAAAGGAAAAAATCCACCTTAAATCTCTTTCAGGGCAGACTTAGAAATAGAGGTATTTAAATTCCACTGAAATGCAATAGGTTTAGAAGTACCTAATTCTAATTAGGCTCGTTTGAAAATCCTAGCCTTAAAATGCTTGATGTTTTCTGAAAATGAACAATAAACACTTTGAGTTCTCAACTTTTGGGAGTGACTTTCCTTAGCCTGCAACATTTCTGCTTCCTTTCACAGAGTACAAAGCTCTGTTGCATACTTGAAGTCTAGGGTGGCTTGATGACTTGAGTGACCTCAAGCCTGATATTTTCTATATTGCAATAGCAAAAAATTCTGGTAAATAATTAGTCTATCAATAATGAGTTGATGTTGCACACTACAGTGAAATGTGACAGAATACCGGAAATGGGAACTCATTCTCACTTTATTCTTTTTCATAAAATGTCATTTTTGTCTGTGATACCTTTTATGGTTTCTTTAATCATGGAAGCTAATCAGTGGATAATGTGACTGCTAGAGATGTATTCGAATGACAACTATCACTGCATCTGCCTTCCCACACCATTAAACATTGGTTGGGCAGGACTCCTCCTCACATTACAGCAAAGGTAGGAATTCTTAGGGGTTTTGGGGGGTTTTTTTGGTGTGTGTGTTTTTTTTTTTTTAATTAGTCTTGCCTCTTTTCCAGTCCTACATTTTCAATATGAGTAATCTGACTGGAAAGCTCTGGATGACAAGCGAACAAGCTAGCTGCACCACCAGTGCCTTGGGAGTGTCTTGTACCTTTACTTTGCCAAAGCCAGCTGCTGTAGTAAGTCCAAGGCAGGTCTGTGTAAAGCAGGGCCCAAGTACCTGTATAACTCTCAAAAAAATGAAGAATGGCACTGCTTGCATCAGCATTGATTGCAAGCAGCACAGTCCTTGACTTCATCTTGCTGTCACTGGTGTTTGCTTCTTCATATTGGGATGGCACTACAGACCTAGTATGTTAAAGTACAGGTGAGCTCAATCTGTCCTTGCCCTATTATGTTGACAAAGACCTTTTCAGGAAGGAGAAAACCCCCTCAATCTGTCTGTGTGCTGCCCAGGTGGATGTGAGTGAGGAAGAAGACACCTGGGGAACTGAAATACTGCCACAGGTGTCTCAAATCTCTGTTTAGTGAAGACCGCCCTCCTTGGAAGATCCCACTCATCCACATCAGGGTCTCGTACATACAAATGTGTTAGGAAGGTATGACACCTGTTCTCTATAAAAGAGGTAGGGGGAGAACTCTGCTTTTTGCTCCTGTGGAAGGAGGGCTTACATCTGTAGAGCTAGAAGGCTTTACTACAAGCACTCGCAAAACCTTGCACTGCAGTTTCAGAAATCTATGGCCTCCTAGGTGAGCTCTGTCCTGAGTTTGTTCAGTTTGTTAGATACAGCTATATAAAGAAAGAGGTAGTGTAAATTGGAGCTGTTAGTATTTTGTCTATCTGATTATTTGGGTTCTTTTCCTCAGTAAATTGGTTTATCTGGTTATTTTGTTCTGCTTTCTTCACAATACAGCATAATGACATCTGCTTCTTTTATTACTCTTATTAGAAATACATGTGAAAGTAGGGTTTCTTCAAAGTCTTGAAGCATTTCAAAGTAATTTGGAACTCAGCTTATCCAAAGAAATGCTCCTCTGGTTTTAAATGTAATGGCAATAGTACTTCTACCAGTATGTGTTGTAGTGGTGAAGTTCAACGAACTCATAATCAAACGCAGCGGAAATTTGTCTTTGATATTTTGCAGCGATTTTCCAGCACAAAGGCCAGTGGCAGATGGAGTTTGGTGATTAACAGCCTTTGAAAATTTCCTTTCTTTTAGTTTATGATCTTAAAAATTATGCAGGTAATACTGGTTGGTAAAAAAATTTGTTTTGTTCATGCAAGTTGTGAATACTTTCAAGAAAACTTGTGATTTGCACTCTTACATTTGTTCAGCTTCCAGCAGAAACTGATGGATCTCTCTTTTGTTACTAGAAAGTAAGGCCCAGGCCGCTAATTGCAGCCATGCTAAAACCCCTGCAAGACCTTAAGTGGAAGTTGTGAAGGGGAACTGTTGCCCCCAAATGCTGATCCTAGCCTCCTGGATGTTTTGTGAAGTTAGTTTGCTAGTGCACAGCATCCTCCACCTATTCTTTTTCATCTCTTTTGGTCTGAGTGGGTTATGACAAGACTATGTGGGGAAAGATATGTAGAGTTTAGAGAGGCATAAGGGTAGACAGATTTCCTTGTGCTCGTGTCATGGGATGACAGTTTTCCTGGCTCCTTGTGTTGAACCACCCATTAAAAAAATAGGATAGAGAAGGCTTCAAGGATGCGGGTGACAGTCTATAGAAAACAATGCTGGCAACCTTTGAGGTTACCTCAGCTTGCCCATTTTGGTTTGTGTGCTGTGAATCCATTGGACGCTTGAGATAATTATGCCCTCCTTACTGTGTCTTGTGCCAAATCGGTATCTCTCAAAGATCTCTGACGACTTCTCAAGGGAATTTTTCTGGATGTGGAACTTCTTCCTGTCCAAAAGACAACAGCGAGCTTACCCAGTTATCTGGAAGGACATGTTATTGATGTGGTGGTGCTATTTTATGCTAGTGGCAACTACAGCAGTATGCAATTCGTCTGTTTCTCAAGTCTAATGTGAAGGTTTCTTAAGTGGAGAAGAGGGCTGCAGTTACCATTAGCTCTTACACAAGACTGGATAAAGGTATACCTAAAGAATATGCAGTTCCAGGCCCCTGCTATCAATGGACAGATGTTAATAACCATTTTCTACAACACTGAGTTCTGTACCCCTTCCTGCTCGTCAAAAAAAGGCATTGGCATCAAGGATGTGCTATGTCTAGTACTTGTTTTTGAATCTAAGTGCGGAGAAGCCTGTCTGGCAGCGTATTATAAAATATCCTGTTCCAGACTACAGTCCACACAATGTGTATGTTGTACTAAAGGTCCTTGAAAGCATATGTGTGGGTTTTCTTTTTAAATATCACCTACAGGTATATGCTATTTCTGGAGCCATGCTTCTATGTCGGGACATAGAACAGGGCTGCGCTGTACAATACCATGTTGTTTTCTGCATGACAGTATTGGGTCACTTTTGCTACCTTGCATATGGTTGAGCTCATTGCTTGATTAGAGATCAGAAGGGGATTTTTGGCATGGGTGTAATAGCAGAAATCTGAGGAAAGCTTGCCTTTTTGAGACTTAGCTTTAGGTGGACTCTAACTGTACTTTATCTGTCTTTTTCAGACCTTGTTCTGTCTATGCATTTATCTAACAACAACAAAAAACTTCTGTGATGTCCTCTGTTCTGAGTCGGTCAATGTGGTACAAGGGAGTCTCCATCTGCCCATATATAGTTCATGGTCACATGGACATACAATTATAGTGCGCTAATGAATTGAGTGATTGAGAGATGTGGCTGGAAAGAGGAGGCAGACAAAAATTAATGGTTATTTCTTAACTTTGCCTACCCTCTCTATTCCTCACTCTGGTTTGCTGAATGGTTTCATTTGGACTGATGTTTTTAATGCTTACAGCCCAAAGGTGTGTTTTTGTTTTTTATTTTTTTTTCTCCTTAAGGAAGAAAATTGGTTCCTTATGTTCCGTACATTAAGCTTCCTTAACATTTTTTTCAACATGCATAAAATTACAGATCTCTAGAGAGAATGAAATACCACATTGCACATTGTAATACCGCACCCAATCGTTTGCTTCTTCTCTCTGCTGCCAAACCTTCCAAAAATCGTAACATAGCATTAATACATTTACGGGCACTGGTTTTCCATGCTTGATACAAAGTAAAAATATAACTGAGTAACCAGGCATAAAAATAAGTGATGTCAGTTTGTGGTGGATAAATACAATTCTGGGGACTAAAAATGTACCTTTGTCTGGAATCTGCTGCCTACAAAGAGTCAGAGTGGAGGAGAGATTTGGTGTGTGAGGACTAATTTTAACAGTGCCATCCCGTGTGTGGCTACGGAACTACACTGTAGGTTATAGATGGCAAACTAGCACCCCTGACAGAATCGAAAGGATGACATCAGATTTGATAAACAGATGTTATGAGGGCACTAAATGGTACCTAACATAAACCAGAAGATAGAAAAAGATATTATTCCTCGTTCATCACTCTGTACTGTAAACTTGAAGCATAATTTTGTGTTTGGTTATATGAATGTTTGCAAACCAATGAGAAAGAACATCAGGTTTATGGACTGTTGTGTATTTTTCACTTTTTGCTTGATTTGCATTGTTAAAGCAAAATGCAAAACTTTTCTGAGTGCCAGTTGTGGAGCAGACTATGCAAATAATCTTTTTTTTTTTTTTCCCCCTCCATTGCTCTGGCATAGAAGCAGCATGGTGTGTTGTATGGTTTGCTCTCTCCCTGACAAGCTGTTCCCAAGGAAGCAGGGTTGTGGTTGTGGAGCTTGTCTCCATCTACATCTCTGAGATGAGGTGCTCAGCATATTCAGATGATGATGTGCTTTGAGACTCAGCAAGATGGATCCCAGCTCTGCTCTAAATAAGTAATTTACTCTGTTATTTCACCCTCCCGCTATATTATTCATACTGGTTTTTCCACTCCCATTTAAAAATTTTTCTTACTAACCTTTTCCTTTCCTCAAGCTCTCTCTCCATCCCTGCTAACCTCTCATATCCTGTGTGTATCTTTTGCTGGGAATCCTGACGCCAGAGTCTTGCTCTTCTTCTCTCTTACCTCTCCAGGACTTTGTTTTTTCTTGTTGTGTCTCTTCTGGTTTTCTTCTCTCTGCCTCTCTTCCTTCTGTTATTTCCTCTTTCCACTTTCACTTTACATGGACTGTGTCAAGTCAGCTAGCTGAGAGTGTACATGGAATGTTTGAGAGAACCAGAATAAGGTAGAGGAAGGTAAGGGAAAAAAGTCTCTAGCTGGTTGTTTAAAAAGGGACTTGTGTTTCCAGTACTTTGCGGAGGGGGGGGAAGGCGGAGGGGGAAGGCCAGGGTGAGTAAAGTATTGAGAATTTTGTTCTGGTGAGCTCCTGTTAATTTTGAATCCTGTCAGCAGGGGACCTTACTACAATAACAAGAAGTCATTAGCTGCCTTGTTTTATATCCATTGAATATGACACAATTTTTACAAGAAAATCTGTTGTGATTTCTCTGTTCTCCCCGCCTCTCCCCTTGCTACAAAACAATTTGGAGAAGGGATGGGATACCATATATTTAAGAAGCCACTTAAAAAGTCCTTTTTTGTTCTCTTCGTCAGCTTTCTCCCTGTCCTCTTGCCAGCATGTGCAGTAAGTTCCTGTCCCTGAGAGTTTGCACCAAAACCACAGTTTGAACCAGGCTGTACATAATGGGCGTCTCTGTTAGTTCCCGCCAACTGAAGCTCCCAGCAGTAGATGGAAAATCAGACATACAACACTGCACAATAAATCTTATTGTAATTCACCCAGCTAGCATCACCACGAACAGGCCTTGAAAAATGTGTCGTGTGTGCTTGAAATCATACTTGTGCTCCTGCCATTAAAGAATGAAAAAAAAGCCCTCGTAAAAAAAGTTTCATTTACTTTTTTGTTATAAAATACTTTTTACTGGTGCCAGCTGGAAGGAAAATGACCCAGTTAGATCTCAAAATTATGATGTAGCTTTAAGTGCTATGTTTAGATTAACTGCCAAAATGTTAGTATAAAGTGGTAGGTGTTTGTGCTGCAGATAATAACTAATGTACTGTTGGTCAAGATAGGCCACTGTTCTGTTATTATTGTGTGGATCTTATGACTAAACATTGGAGCAAGCCTAGTGGAACAACAATATTTTACTGTGCCTGGAATACTAGCTTGTCAGAACTTAATTGGGGTGCCAAAAATCTCATGAATCAGATAGGGAAGATGTCTTTTCTTTTTCTGTGTGCTGATATTTCTGATTTGTATTCCTTTTTGTAAAGTGAACTGTATTTGTCTGATGTATTTCCTGTCAAGTATTGCCTCAAATACAGTCAGACCCCTCTGATAGTCAAATGATTATGGTCTTCCAAAGACAGTAGAAATGTTTTGGTGTTTGTTCCCTGCTCCACCCCCCACCTCCCCCCGTGCTTGTTAGACTGGGTTAAATGTGTTGTATATTTTAAAGGACCTGGTTTACAAGGAAAAATCAAGGTTAAAAGCACTTCAGAACTCAAGTTGTGCTGATGTGTATGACCTTTGGGCCCAGAATTAGCTATTTTTACTCTGTTGATATAAAACATTAACCTCAGTGAAATGCTTCTTGCAAGAAATGAAAACAAAACTGTTATGTTTAAATACACAGTCTAGATGTACCTATACCAGTCGCCATGAAAAAGTCAACATCTGCTAACAGACACCACATGCTGGATTCTGTGGTACTGCAGCTATTTCTTTGAATAGGGGGGGAAGTACCTGTGGGAAGCATCTGAAATATCTTGAATCTACATGAGCTCCTTAACCAATTTTCTGTTGTCATCCAGCTCCCTTCTCTCCCCTGTTCTGCTGTATTCCAGGCAATAACCATGACTAGATATTGTTTAGTAATGTTAGGTACTTGTTGTCTTGCCACTGCTCATCACTCCTGTGTTACTGCTATGTAGAATGATTTGGTAAATTATACCAGCTGCAATAATGACCATTGTAATGGACTTTTTGTTTAATAAGGGAGAGATTAGGTTGAACAAAACCAGGAAATACTTGTACATGTTTCTTGGTCTAGTTCTGTCTCAGAACTGAGCTGATCTGTGTTGCATTTGGTCTTGCTTTTCATAGCTGATAGGACTTCTAAATAATACTTGAGACTATTTTCAGAAAAGGAGGGTTCAGAATAACCTCTACCTCTTGACTAATCCTAGGCTAATAGATGGAAATGCCATCTTCACCTTGCTTAAAGAAACATCAGATTTCCAGGGGACATGTAAATCGCAATGCTAACTAGCAACCTGCTGAAAATTGCTAGATTTTCCAAAGCTTTGTCTTGCGCATTATTTTAAAGGAAAAAGATATTGCCAACAACATAACCAGGATAAATTTTGTGTTCAGAATGTACACTAAACTTGCATTGTTCTTCCAAAATTAACTTTCAAACGATTTTTCTGTTGTCTCTGTAAAATCAAGTGCAAAAGTTCTGCAGCTATGGTACACAATTGAGAGGGGTGATTGTTGGGTTGATAGTTATGCTTTACTTCAACTGAAGTCAATAAGATACTTGCCGTTTTAGTGTCTGTGGTTTCAGGAATGGATAGGGAATAACTGGCAAGGTTTCAAATAGGGAAAGTAGTGTACTTCAAACAATGCTATTATGTTGATCTTTTCTATGGTAATGTTTTCCCTAACATTCAGAATAACCAAAAATTTATGCAAAAACCTCTGGCAGCCAAATTCAAAGAACAGCAGAACCCAGAGTTGTATTACTGTATATTTGGAAGAAGGATATATGCATACAGCACGGTGTAAAATGGGTATGAGTAAAAATACAGGTTAAAACTCCTTCACATCTATATTCATATTCAGGGCGTATGTCCTGTGGACTACGCTTTGTTGGAGTACTAATGTTCTCAGACTTACTAAGTTTTGAGTCTTCTGTATTGGGAATGCCATAGACAGTGGTGTGTTGCATTCAGTAAGACCTATAATATTAATCTGATGTGTTTTCCTAATCCACTCAATCTTATGTTAAATACACTTCAAGTTCTATTGCAAGTTCTCCTGCTTAAATTCATAGAATGAGAACTTAACATCGTAGCCTTTACCGTACCAGGAAGTGATCAGTGGAATGCTTTAGAAAGCGAACACTGTTTATTTTAATTTGCTACTCCAATTAGCGTTCAATAAGAAAATACTTTTAATTAAAATATAGATGCTAAAAATATGACATTACTCTGTTTCAAACTAAGATGTTTAAAATAGCACTTTGGAAGTATAAAAGTTTCTACTACTTTTTCTGAAAGGTGTGGCAGAAATATTTGCATACATGTACAGCAATGAGCAACAGGGACAGTACCACCCAGCTGGCACAGGGGACTGAAAGGTTAGAGTCAAATGGTGTAAGGATATCAAAGGTTTTTTTTCTACATATGTTTATAGCAGAATGGGTGCATGGACCAACACAGGACTTCTAAATATTCCTTTGAACTACTTCCAGAAACATGACAGAATGGGAATCCCAGTCTAGCAAGTTGTGATAGAAAGGTTACAGGCTGAAAACTAACTTTTGGATTTTCAGGTTTGCTGCTGAAGTCCTGATTCCCAAACTGTGAAGCCTTGTATCCTTCTTGTTTCTACTGGCATCACCTCTCAGAAGCGGGTCTGAATTGATGCTAGCATACTTCTATCACTATTCTGTTTTTTTTCGGTATGTGGTTAAAGATGGGTGAACAATGCAGCTTTTTTTCAGTCTTACCTGGGGGTTAACTTCTTGATTGAAAGATTGAGATTTTTTTTGTGTGTGTTTATATTTGCTGTGTAGGAGCTATAAGATGAAACCTCAAAAATCAAAGTTAAATGCTGTTTGGTATTTACTTGTTCTTAGTCATGAGAGCCTTTCTGAGGAATTAAAAAGATTAGATTTTGGGGGTTTTTTTGGTTGGGTGGGTTTGGGGTTTTTTTTGACACAGGGCATGGTAAATAGTAATAGCTATACTTTATTTGTCTGGCAATTGTTGTGTATTTTTTCTAAGTGTTGCAGAAGTTGCCAGGCCAAAACTTTGACTATTAATAGCTCTAGGTTTATTGAGATGGGAATGGCATCCAGTCCCGCTGAGAAACAGCTGCGTATCTGAGAGTTTGAGACACATACCTATTTTTCTCTTCCTTAGTGAATGTGTAGTATCCAAAAGGAAGGGTGTGGTTTAAGAATTATATGAGTACAGGTACCTCTAAGATTTATGCTCTGGTAAATGCCACATATTCTGCAAAACTCTCCTGTAGACAGCACACAATGTTTCCATTAACTGCAGCAGTCTTAGAATCTGTACCGTAAATAACAACACTGAATTCATCTCGTGTTGACAGCATATAGGATGACTATGGAGGGAGAATTAAAAAAAAAAAGAAATCATTAAAGAAATACTTTGCAGAGCGATAGCTACAGAAAGATACAGCTATAACAGCATTTCTTTATAGTCTAGGGACAGAACATGTAGTTACAATTCTACCAAAACTGAAGTTACTTCCTAATTATGTCAGTTTGTTTTTATTTCTGCGCAGCAAAGCAGTTTAAGCCAAAACACTGTCTCTGAACAATCTTCAGCTTTAGGATTATTTAAAATCCAAATTTGGCTCATATCTGAAATGCCTCCGGATCCTAACTGTGTAGACTTGAACCCCTGTCGAACTCTTATGTTTAGCTTGCTAGTGTGTAAAATTGTAATGGTGATTTACCTCAATTGCTGACATGCTTGCTATCTTCAAATATTTCCCCTAATTTCCCTGGGATAATGAAATCATGCTTTGGATGACAGATGATTTCAGGTGTTCTTAAATACTGAAGGTCGGATTTGGCTCTGTACTGCCCATGGATGGTGAGTAAAGGGCTGTTGTCACAGTGACCAGCTTTACTGATGAGGGCGCTGCTTGGTTTTGCACTGAAAGAAGCTGGCTGTTGCCTGACAAGTGCAAGACAGTTGAAACTTTACAGCCTAAATCATACACCTTACAAAGCCACAAGGTTGCTGCCAGAACTGAACGTTTTGATTGTTCTTTTACAGACCCAAGAGCCTGCTTTGAATCTCCTGCACTACATGTTTTACTTGGAGACATATACTGGAGATTCTGTTAGGTCCTACCATTACTTTCAGTTTTAGGTGGTGCATGTTGTCATAAGTTGCATGCTGTGCTGATTAAGCTGCATACTTCACTAATCAAGCTGCAAAGTTAAGTAGGTGAAATTTAATACACTCTACTAATCAAGGTGCATTCTTTGTTGAGCAAGCTGAATATTTTAAATGCAGAGTTTATGTACTCTGGTAACTGGCTTGGAGACCTCTTATTGCCTATATACATGGCTAGCAAAAAGCCACCAGCAGCTATTGCATTACTGACAATGGAAGGAATGTGAGCTTTTGCTTTGATACTTCCTCCAGTAAAGCTTAGAGAAGAAGTAATCAAAATTAGCCCTAGTGAGCAAACGACACTGTTTCCCTTTGATAACTCTCATTGGATTACATTGGAACACATTCCTACCATAGCAGTTCCTACCAATAGCAAGGATGCATATGACTTTTGCACCTCAATTTGGTCTGCAGGTTTCTTATAGAAGTAACTGATCTTTAAAGCCCTCTCATGGTGATCATTGTCCTCATTCAGATAGTCTTAATTCAGTTTTAATTCTGAATTCTTTCTTCAGTGCATCTCAGTCATGTCTCTAAATGTCTCTAAACTAATTGACAAAAGTAGAGGAATGGTAGTTTTGTCTCTTCCTGTCATGCCAATAAGAGCCAGAATATATTGGGAAATATGTGAAGCCATGGAGGTACAAACAGTCACTGTGGAAAATTTGGTAGCAGCATTTTTCAGCACTAGGACTGAACAAGTTACATGGAGACAATGTAACAAGAAACAATGCATTTTAACTAGTTTAGGGTATAATGGTAAAATGTACAATTAAGAAGACTAAGAGAAGACTAAGATGTCTTTTTTTTTTTTTTTGAGGGAAAAGTGAAGCATACAGGGTGGAAGAGAGGGGAAAGAGAATAAATACTGAAAACTCAATTCCATACGTTCCTACTCTCCACCCACATGTGATAATAAGGTCTAGTAGGTACCCTGTCTGTCTTGAAAGTTCACCTGTTCTAGCCTTGGTGGTCTTCTGGGCCTAATCTAGGGGTAAATTCTTCCTCTGTTTGCAAAATGCTGATGGACTTGTTTGCACGTATTGCAGGGAAGAATTGATTCCTTCAATCTGAGTCAAGCCTCCTTCTGCCATTTTGTTTGCTTCACTATGGATTTTAACACAGGGACACCTGTGGTCAACTGTATGCGGTGGCATCCTTCACTAAGGAAAGATTTCAGTCTGTGTGTTTCAGGAACTTAAAAAATGGCATGATAGGAATATTGGTGGTTTGAAAAAATGCCTGTGATTGCTGTCCATATGGAAACAAGGTGAGTAAAATCCCCAGTCAAGAAAGGCTTTCTGAGCTGGGGTGGGGGGCAGAGAACTAAGATTGGTGTGAAAACGGACCTTCTTGTAGGTAACCTCAATGTAGAGTGCTATTAGCAAGCAGTTGTACAGGAAGGCTGGAGGTTTAGTTCCAATTGTTTGGAAGTGTCTTTTGCTTTGTTCAATCTGCATGGAGTGCAACCCCCTCAGCTTCAATTCACCAGCTTGTTTTATATCATTATCCTTATGCCTGTTAGTTTTTGACTTATAACCTTTGCATTTAACCACTGGCATAGTTTGATCTTAAGGCCATCAGTAATTGAACAAGTCGGTGACTTTTTTTTCTGTTTGCTCATTGTGGAGCAATAAGAACTGTCTCAAGGGGCATGGCATTGTCAAACTCTTTGGCTCAGAATGATAACTGAACGTTATCATCTTGTCATCTTTTATCTAATCTTTATCTTTCTGTTGGGGTATATGCAGGGAGAGATGAGGGATATGTGATTGTATGGAAGATATAACTGCAGCTTCTAAGTACTTAGTTAATGTCTGCTGTCAAACTGCCAACTTTCCAAGCCATGAACATAACGTTTTGCACACACGCAAAGCATTGCAGTTTGTTTCTTAACTGAATTATTGAGATGTCCTCTAGCTTTACAGTGAATCAGTAAAATACTGTATTAAACTTAGTAAGAACAACCACATGCCATAAATTATTAAAACTAAATTGGACTTTTCAACAATGATAAACAAAATGTAGTGCAATGCAATGACTGTGTTGTGGGTTTTTTTTGCTTTGTTCACCAACTGATTTGCTCAAATTAGAATTCCACGCTAGTGAGGGATAATCAGTTCTACTGTAACTTTAAAATTTTGAGTGGTGACCAATGCTGAATGTAATGTGCTGCCAGCTCTGTGGAGCAGGGTCTTCTTGTTGGGTATGTACAGCATAGGTGTACATGGTGTACGCAACAGACATCTGATCCAAAACTGAATTCTTGAATGTTCAACAGGTATTGGTACAAGTGACCAGTTGCATAAGAAAACAAGACACAGATTTAACTTGCTCTTTCTCTTTTAGGCTTTCAAAGTAGGAATTTCTATTGTGTGATTTAATTTTTTTTTTTTTGTAAAGCACCAAATGCCTATGGGAACTTTGTTTGAAAGTTGTTGGAAGTAAAGTTAGATTCCTAGGATGCTTCACAAATTTAAACTGCAAAGGATGAAAATGTCCATTGCATACCACACAGTGTCAGTGTAAAGCCTTAAAGAGTAAGTAAATTCCACAAGATGTAAATTCCACTCAGTAGTGTGCAAGTTGATTACTGCTCAACATTTACATAGGCTCTTTAATTAAGAGTAAAGGTCAATAGGTTAAATAAGTAACTTAATCAGAAAATTATGCAGAAGTGCCACAAATCAAACACATTATACAACCCTTGAGATCGATATGGTATGCAAATCGATCAGTAAGGTATATAGTGTATGACTTTGAGTACTGAAACATGCAGTGTGATATTGCAAACACAATAGTTTATAGAGTTTGCCTCAGTTGACAGCCCAACATTTATTTATTTATTGCTTTCTTTTGTCATGCATAGTGTTTGACTCCCAGGTAACTGTTTTAGAATCCTAGAATAGTTTGGGTTGGAAGGGACCTTTTAAAGGTTATCTAGTCCACTTCCCCTACAATGAACAGGGACCTCTTCAACTAGAGCAAATTGTTCAGAGCCTTGTCCAACCTGACCTTGAATGTTTCCAGGGATGGGGCATCTACCAGCTCTCTGGGCAACCTGTGCCAGTGTTTCACCACTCTCGTTGTGAGGAGTTTCTTCCTTAAATCTCATCTAAATCTGTCCTCTTTCACTTTAAAACCATTATTCCTTGTCCTATTCTACAGACCCTGCTAAAAAGTCTGTCCCCATTTTCCTTATAAGCCACCCTTTAAGTACTGAAAGGCTGCTATAAGGCCTCCCTGGAGCCTTCTCTTCTCCAGGCTGAACAACCCCAACTCTCTCAGCATGTCCTCATAGGAAAGGTGCTCCAGCCCTCCGATCATTTTTGTGGCCCTCCTCTGGACCCTCTCCAACAGGTCCATGTCTTTCCTGTGCTGAGGGCTCCAGAGCTGGACGCAGGACTCCAGGTGGGTCTCACCAGAGCAGAGTAGAGGGGCAGAATCACCTCCCTTGACCTGCTGGTCATGCTTCTTTTGATGCAGCCCAGGGTATGGTTGGCCTTCTGGGCTATGAGTGCACATTGCCAGCTCACGTCCAGCTTTTCATCCACCAGTACCCCCAAGTCCTCCTCAGCAGGGCTGCTCTCAATCCCTTCATGCCTCAGTGTGTGTTGACACTGGGGCCTGCCCTGTCCCAGGTGCAGGACCCTGTACTTGGCCTTGTTGAACCTCATGAGGTTCACATGGGCCCATTCTGTGAGCTTCTCCAGGTCCTTCTGGATGGCATCCCATCCCTCGGGTGTGTCAAACACACCACTTCATCTCGGTGTTGTCTGTAAACTTGCTGAGGGTGCACTTGATCTCGCTATGTCATTGATGAAGATATTAAACAGTACTGGTCCCAGTATGGACCCTTTGAGGTACACCGCTTGTTGCCAGTCTCCATGTGGACACTGAGCCATTGACCACTACCCTCTGGATGCAACCATCCATCCAATTCCTCATCCACCAAACAATCCACCCATCAAATCCATAGTTCTCCAGTTGAGAGAGAAGGATGTTTTGGGGGACCATGTCAAAGGCTGTACAGAAGTCCAGATAGATGACATCTGTAGTTCTTCCCTTGTCCACTGATGTGGACGTCATGGAAGGCCGCTAGGTTGGTCAGGCAGGACTTGCCCTTGGTGAAGCCATGCTTGCTGTCTTGGATCGGTTCCCTGTCTTCCATGTGCCTTAGCTTCTAGGATGATCTGTTCCATGGTCTTCCCAGGCACAGAGCTGAGGCTGACTGGTCAGTAGTTCCTCGGTCCTCCTTTCACCCTTCTTAAAAATGGGTGCAATGTTTCCCTTTTTCTAGTCACTAGGCACTTCACCTGACTGCTATGACTCTTTGTCCTGATTTCAGCTGGGATAGAGATATCGTGGAGAGTGGCTTGGCAACTACATCAGCCAATTCCCTCAGGACTCTGGGATGCATCTCATCAGGTCCGATAGACTTGTGTATGTTCAGGTTCCTCAGGTGGTCACCAACCTGATCTTTTCTTACAGCGGGAGGAATTCTGCTCCTCCAGTCCCTGTCTTGACATCTTTCCCCTCAAGAGGTGTGGGGAGAGAGGCTGCCAGTGAAGACTGAGGGAAAGAAATCGTTGAGTACCTCAGCCTTCTCCTCATCTGTTGTTACCAGTCTGCCAGTCTTACTCACCAAGGGAGGTATGCCTTCTTTGACCTTCCTTTTTTGGCTGACATACCTGTAGAAGCCCTTATTATTCTTTGCATCCCTTGCCAAGTTCAGTGCCAGCTGTGCCTTGGCCTTCCTGACCCCATCCCTACACAACCGGGCAGTGTCCCTGTACGCATCCCAGGATACCTGTCCTGGCTTCCACTGCCTGCGCTCATCTTGAGCGTTGTACAAAGCTATGAGCAAAGTTTGGTGTTTGGATGAGTGAGTAAAGGAGAGGTTTCAAAGCATGCATGATGTTCTGTAATCACTAAGGTTCCATAAGGGGCAGGGAAAGGCAATAAGGCTTCTTTAACTAGTGAATTAGGGTGTAGGCCCTCTAGAATATCAAAGGAGCAGAGTCCAGATTCTCTTCTCTGCTGTGGTTTGCTTGGCACGAGGAAGGAGGAGGGGACTGATTTACGGCTCAGTCGTTCTGACTGACTGCACCATGGGATAGAGAACTGCTTTCTCTTATGAGAATTGGGGTGACCAAAGTGCAAGTATGTTTCACCCGCAAGCCTCTTCTCTGTCCCCATTTATTTGACAGGACAAGAGGAGTCAGGACCAGATAGTCAGCATGTAGAGGTGTGTGTAATTCCTGGCATTTCTGTAGACCTATGCCCAGATCCAGCCACCCTCCTTTTGTTTTGGGCTTACTTTGCTATTTGTTGGACTCTTGTTCTGCCCCTGTCCTGGAACAGGTGACTGTTGTACGTAAGAGCTCAGGCCCCTGGTATTGATGCCATGTTGCAGATGGAGGCCATTGCAACAGTTTTAAGGGTTGTCCAGGTTCAGAAAAACCTATGCTCTTCTGAAGGATTGGAAGTGCATTCCTTAATCAGATATTTGTAAGTGCTAGCTTTTCAACTGGTGGGAGCAATTTTTGTCATCTGGTGGGATGCAGTAAGTTTTCAGTGCATACCAATCTGTTATCAAGTCAGAAATGCATTGAGGTCAGAAGTTCTGCACCTCTTCATATCATCAGGAAATGCAGGGATACAGCACTCCTGGAGGCAAAACGAAACAACCAGGTATGGGAATAATTTGACTGTCCTCACAGCAAATATGCAGATTGATTGCACTTCGTTGGAACCATGTTCATGCAATGTAGTCTTTTTGAACTCTTCCACATAGTTTCTGAAAGTAGCCAGAGTTGTTACGGGAATAAGGCAGAGGGAAATCCCCTCCTCCCATAGCCACAGTATGATGGGCTCCTTGGCTAAGGAGACAGGATTTCCTGCCTAAAAGCACAAATACAAAAGTCATTGGTATTTAGCAGTGGAAGTGATAGACACTCTTGTGCCATGTGGCATTCTATTGTGTGTCTCTTCTTTCTCCTTTCCACTTCTTTTGTCTGAAAAAGCCATGGCTGAATGTATTCCAAGTGGCTGCATTGATGATAAGTCCCATTGTGGGAGGAGCCGACTCAGAAGTACAATATTACTGAGAAGGAGGGTCTTGGAGCTAATTTTTTTTTTAATTTCCCCCCGTTTTACAGAAATGATGTTTCTGTGCTTATCTGTTTGTCCTTTTGCCAATTTCTGTTCTGTCAGTGCTTTTTTTTTGTTATCAGGTTATATGGTCTGTTACATAGCCACTGTTTCTTCTTTTCTTTAAGTAGTTTAACCAGGTAGAAAAATTTCTGTGACTATTTTGGCAAGTTCTCATCTAAGTTTGTTTCTAGAAATCTGAGCATAAACTGCTATTTTAAGTTATAGGCTACCTCTGTATTTATATTAAGATTTCTGCGTAGTAGATAGATTAGTCATGTTATCACACTTTACCGATACTGTTGTTATTCCTGCTGTGGGGAGAGCCTGCATCAGTACTGAACTTTTAGGATGATCTAAGTCCCAGACTGTGGTTTGAACTGAACCTTTCTATTTTTTTTTTTTTAATGCAAAGGGTCAAAATTTCAACCACATCTGCACTTGCAAGCATCTTCCACAGCAGTGTGTGGCTTCAGTATATAGGAAGCTTTGCAAGTGCTTACTAGATTTCAACAGCAGTGTTGTACAATTGTTGTACAATTGTTAGAGAGATGTGCCTGCAAACACCACTTGTGATTTAGCTTTGTTACGTTGGGCGTTTTCCATATACCTGATTAAAAAAACACCTAAATGAAATTAACAAAAAGTAAGACACTGTCCTGAGAAGTTTCCTGCAATCAGACAGGTGAAAGTAAAGATGAGGAAAAAAAAAAAGGGACTGTTCCAAATTAGGTAAGGAACTGAAATAATAAGAAATGAATGGAATGTGCTATACTCAATGCATATCACATTCTCTTAGCTAAAATAAATTTTAACTAAGAAAAAAAAAAGCAAGTACCCATGGCTGTGAAACTAGTGCAGCACTGAGCTTGGTTTGCTAAACTGTGGCTGCAATATTGGCTGAATGCTTCTGGCCTGGCCTATTGTGTATGCTGTTAGTGCACTTCTACCAGCATTCAAACTGTTTCTGATGTGTCTGTGTGAACTGCAGTTGCACCCTGACAGGCACTGTAAACATTGTGTTGGCTCACTAAACAGCGAACTAAATAGTCTCAAGGACTATTTAGTGAATTAAATAGTCTAAAGGACTTGGTTGAGGAGAGCAAGCTAGCTCTCCTGTCAGCTGCTACTGCTTCATTTAATACTTTTCTTCAGTTCTCTTTAATTCTGTAGGCAAGAAGCTTTCTTTTTCCCCCTCTTTTTCTCTCCTTTTTTTCTTTGTTGTTGTTGTCCATGAATATCTCAAAATGAGATTTGAATGTGATGTAAATCTTAGAAATTAAAAAGTCAGTTGGAAGAAATGCATATTGAGTGTATTTCAAATCTCACAATTTCTAGTTCAATCTCATGATTTGATAATGGTCTGGCTTATGTTTTCTAAATGTTTGTGTTTGGCAATGCCAGATTCCATTGATAATATTAAAATTTATAGCAGAATTTCCCAGTCTCTGGGGAGATAGAACTTCCTCCAACATCTAGCTACCTATATATTAAGACACTGGCAAATTGTGTAAGATCTTCTATAATAGTACCTCTTGTCACTCACTACTCAGTCTTGACATACTTAAAACTGATGTGTGTTGTTCATGAGTCTCTTAGCAAATCTTTTCATAGAGACAGTGATTTTTTTCAAGCTTAGAACAAAATTCAAAACTAGGCAATTTTTCAAATTTTCTGTGGTTTTGCTGCATACATTTGGAAGAGCTCAAGGAGTTTTGGGAGTTGAGTAGATGACTTACCATATCTGACTGCTTTCAGTGTGATGGACTTCATCCAAACCTATGCAGTCACTTCTCCTTGCATTTCTTCCCCATATAAAAGCTTCTAGGTAAACTCTTGTGTAAGGTTTACTATATTTTTGTCAAACTTGCTGCCTGACTACTGGCTTTGCTGCTTAACAGGAATGAGGGGAGAGGAGAGCACACTTTGACATCTTAGCATATGATGCTTGCTGCTCTAAGGGCCTCAGAAATGACTAATGAAGGAGCATAGTCCTCCTAGGCTCTTCTTCTTTGCATGTGCTCATACAGCTTTGCACCTGTATGATGCCTTATTTATGTAAAATGCTATCATTCTTCGTATAAGCCCATTTTTCATTTCAGTTTCTCTAGTTGATTCTTAACATACATATCTTTAATGTTTATTGCATAGCCACGTTTTAAAGTCATAATGGTCTTACTTTGCTGTAGGTTCCAAAGAATGAATTGCTTTGGTTGTCATTACCAATAGAACATAGAATCAATAAACAGCGCTCTGTCATTCAGTCTACATGTAATTTTATTAGAAAGGGCTGTGTGGAAGGAACTGCGTCTCCAGGCTGAAAATGTTCTATTTAAAAGGTTGCACTGGGACAATGAGTAAAACTAATATTTTAATGGATGACATCTATATTGTTTAACCAGTGTAACTCATGTTTCTGTTACTAATCTAAATTCTGAAGCCCAGCAGAAGAATGCAAGTGTGTTGCATTATGTAAATGATGTATAGGGTTCATATTGTCAAGAAAAAAATGAAATAGATATCGAATTGCTAACCTCAAGGCAAGGATCACCAGCTGTCCTTCAGTTCCATAAAGTAGTTGCTAACAGGAGCAGTTCATACGATTCTCAGCACTACTATTACTTCTTAACTCTTCCAATGCATGAATCCCTTATTGAAGAGAAATAAAAATACTTAAGTTAGCATTTCAAAGCTTGTGTTTCTTTTTAAAAGGAAGGTAGCACATTTTGTAAATCTGTGGGTTTTTTATGGTTATTAAGCTAATGCACTTTAGGCTATTTGATCACGTTAGTAACTGTAAAATGCAATAAGAACATGAATGTGTTATCACAGATGATCTGTAATACTTCAGGTGTGTGAGATACAGTATGTCTCACTATTATCTAACCCCTTGAGGTATACTAGGGTCTTCACAGAAGACACAATCCTTGATAAATAGCAAGTGATTATCATCTCAAGCTCTGCTCCCGCAATTTACTACAGGAGCAGTACTTCCCATCTGTGCAGAGCCTTATCTGCTTCAAGGTTTCAGTCATATAAAGAGCTCTCTACAGGAGGAGATCTGGCTTCAATAGTTCCTTGTTCTGGCGTAGATCCCTATCTTGGTAGGGCTGCTTCTGTGCTCAGGGCCTGTGACTAAACCATGACACAATTGGCAAATGTTGTTCTGTAAAGGGACCAGGTTGTTGCTGCAGGGAGATGGGCACATGTATGTTCTGGTAGTTGTGTTTGTGCATCTTCCCTCACTGCAAAAAGGAATAGTGGAGGTTTTTGTCACAATCAGCTTGAGTTCCATTTTTAAGAAATAGTGTACTGTATTTAATGAGGACCCATGTAATCAGGACACCTGCGTTCCTGCTATGTTGCCCAGGGAACCAATTTACCCTAATGACAGTGAATGACATTTACTGCTGCTCAGACTAGTGCTTAATTTAAACAATAGTGCATTAGCAATATTTAACTTAATGGGGATGTATTGGGTTTATGCCAGTGGGTTAAGCAATGTTTAACCAGGTGTTAAATAGGTAATAATAGAATAATACTTTGACTTATGTAGTGCCAATGCATTCTACCTGAGAATCTGTGTTAAAGAAATGTTAAGGTGCCATACCTCAGAGTATGTTTTAAAAGGGGAAGTAGTTTTTCTCATTTTCCAGAGATGCAGAGAGAAGCTAAGTCTGTCCTCAGTTTGACATCTAGACAGTAATATATTGATACTAGCTCTGGATGGACTTGTGAATAAAATACTCTATTCCTCCAGAGTCTGTGCATGGGATCGATTTTGGCTCCTTGCTTAAATTTCATAGTGCTCTCTTCACCTAGTTACATGACAATCCTCCCTTTTTCAACTTAAAAAAAAGCTCCTGAAGATGGTATAAATCTACAACATGACGCTGTTCTCCACAAACACTGAGATACATCTGAATGTTTTAAAATGTTTGTATAATGTGCTATTATAGAGTGAATTATTTGGCTTTCCTTTATAGTGCTGGAAGTTAAGCAGACTTCAGAGCCCAATGGCAATGGGCCCCAGGTCTATAAGGGAAGCTGGTTTAGAAGTTGGAGACATGATTTATCATTTTGTTACCTCATTGTAATCCCTGGATAAAACTGTACCAAATGTGCCATCATGAAAGCTGCTGTGTGTAACAAGAAGCTTATTTCACAAAATTCTGGATTGTTTTATACTGGAGACTTGGATTTGTCAGAGACATGTGTAGTGCCCGGTTTGCAAGTCCTGCTGTAAGTGTTAAGTTGCCTGTGTACCAAGGATTCAAGGCCCAGTGCTGATATAGCATAGCTGCTTCATCTGGGCTGTAAGCTGCTAAAGAAGACCTGTGATAAAAATGTGTAAAGAGATAAGAAATGTAAAAAATACAGGCAGACACACAATTGTTGAGAGAGGGTCATTAGTAGCTCCAGTGTTCTAGAGGGAAAAAGCCAGCATGGAAAGGTGTAGAATCCTAAAACGAAATGGGGAGTCAGGGAACGGGGGACAGAGTCTGCATCGATGAAGCTGGTAGAAGGTGGCAACTCAGCCAGGCTGAGAACGCCTTCCAGGGAACTCTGGAGGCAGATTATTGCCTGCCTAGCCTGTGAACACTGTGCAGCTGCCTTATTAGCGTGGTGAGCAGTAATGCTTGGCTTCATAGCTTGTTAAATCTTCACTGTATTTTGCATGCGTTTAACCAATAAGTAATTGCATGATACTTCTCAGTTAAGTATATCCTGCTTGCAGTGTCTTTGTGCTTGGCTAATGGTGCTCAAATAAGTGATACTTGGCTTCAAAACATTGTCATCTTTAAGGCACCTCCAGTTCATCTCTATTTTATCTAGACAGATCTATCCTAGTTCTGCAAAAGCTGTTGCATTGACTTGAACCTTTGTGTGAAGATGACTTGTGTTCAAATCCGATTTTATGCAGATTGGCTCATTGGTGCCTATATAAATATGACAGTTGTTAGGTTGCTGTGTCAGTACTGTATTTTGCTGGATTTGGGGATCTTGCTATAATGATCTTCATTCTCTTCTTTCTACTGTTATTAATCAATTCGTATTAAAAGCTAGTATCCTGCCTAAATCATTATCAGAAGGAATTTGGATGATGCATCATCTTTCTATATAAGCACAATATGAATTATTTTAAAATACATGTACTAAATATTTATGCCATATGAATGTGGCATGTGTATGTATAAATATTTATAAATAAATAAATATATAATACCTAAATGTATAAAAATATCAATGAAAAGATACAGGTACTTAAAAATTTGTGTTTTTACCAATAATATAGGCATGTTAACCTCTTGCAATGTTAAAATATGGCCAGCCTGGAATATTGTAGCAAATACACTGTATCTGTCTGCCTTTGCTTTCTAAAGGATAAATTATCAGATTAAGCTCTGCCTTGGTTTTGGAAAATAGGCTACTTGATTGTTAGTAGACTGGCAGGAGGTTTGTAGCATAAACCTCTTGCAGGTATTTGCACTGAAACTGGATTTGTACTATTAGTATATCTCAATAATAACTATGAAAATGAGTAATTTTTTAAAGCCTTTGTAAAGTGGGTATTTATTATAATGTAGGAGCACCTAACAAAAATGTATTGTATTATGAGGAAAGTTTTGGAAAAAGGAGCAATAGAATTTTATATCTTTAGTGGAAGCAAAGTGTACCTGAAAACTTAGTCTTACTATGTTTGTCAGATTTTAATGTGATCCCCCCCTCCATGATATCATGTGAGGATGGGAGGAGTTGCATCATTTGCTTCCTGCAGATTTTACTTCTATTATTTGTTGTTTGGGTGTTTTTTGTCTCAACACACAGCTTTAGGGAATGCACTTACAGATAGTTCATATTTTGCAAATAGTGGCTTGTTATTTCAGCTAATGTGTTTTGTTGTGTTGGAGCATAAATTGATAAGGCATTTTGCCAGGCTTAGTTGCTGCCTTCTACTGGAGAAGAAAAAAAAAAAAAACCTTTGGAGTGGTGGCAGGAAATCTTTAGTCTCAAAGTGAAAGGACTGAACTTCTCCCTGGCAAGAATCCCATTGACTTCAGTGAGAGGAAGCTAAATCGCCAGACTTTGAAAATTTATTTACGTTACACTGAGTTCTGTCTATGCCCAAGCAAACAGGGTCTATATAGGGAAACCTGGTGTTTCAGCAGAAAAGGAATTCTTCCCTCTACAAGCTAAAAGCCTGTCAGAAGATGACCTAGTTAAACAACTTATGATCTGGAATAGCGTCTTCCTTAAAAGAGAGGATGACAGTGAGAACTGTACTTCCTTGCAGTGATGGATCCAAGACTGTTTCCTCAGTGCCTTCTGTCATATATGAATTCCCTTAAATCAACCAGTGGTTACCAGAGTTCTTGTTCTCCCATGGGAAGCAGAGTAGGAGCTTGCGCTGTGATGCTTATCCATGACTTAAAAACAGAAATGTGGGTGGAAACAGTTACTGCACGTGGATATGACTTCAAATACGGAAGAAACAGATTTTAATCTGTATGGAACATAAGTGCAGCAATACTAATTTTACAGAAATTTCCATAAAGTAAAGATCAGTTAAAGCCAATTGGGTTGGTAATTTTGGTAATTGAACAGGATATGAAGACATCAGTTACACCTTTTAACTAAAGTGATGCCTCTAGAGGAAAGTAGGTTGTGTTAAGATCCTGACTGAACTTGATATGAGCGTCTCTAGTTTGCTTTGGTTCATGACATTATATCTCAATGGCACAATGTCCAGATGGAGATCGGTGACGAGTGGTGTCCCTCAGGGATCCGTATTGGGACCAGTACTGTTTAATATCTTCATCAATGACATAGCGGGATCAAGTGCACCCTCAGCAAGTTTACAGACAACACCGAGATGAAGTGGTGTGTTTGACACACCCGAGGGATGGGATGCCATCCAGAAGGACCTGGAGAAGCTCACAGAATGGGCCCATGTGAACCTCATGAGGTTCAACAAGGCCAAGTACAGGGTCCTGCACCTGGGACAGGGCAGGCCCCAGTGTCAACACACACTGGGGCATGAAGGGATTGAGAGCAGCCCTGCTGAGGAGGACTTGGGGGTACTGGTGGATGAAAAGCTGGACGTGAGCTGGCAATGTGCACTCATAGCCCAGAAGGCCAACCATACCCTGGGCTGCATCAAAAGAAGCATGACCAGCAGGTCAAGGGAGGTGATTCTGCCCCTCTACTCTGCTCTGGTGAGACCCACCTGGAGTCCTGCGTCCAGCTCTGGAGCCCTCAGCACAGGAAAGACATGGACCTGTTGGAGAGGGTCCAGAGGAGGGCCACAAAAATGATCGGAGGGCTGGAGCACCTTTCCTATGAGGACATGCTGAGAGAGTTGGGGTTGTTCAGCCTGGAGAAGAGAAGGCTCCAGGGAGGCCTTATAGCAGCCTTTCAGTACTTAAAGGGTGGCTTATAAGGAAAATGGGGACAGACTTTTTAGCAGGGTCTGTAGCAATAGGACAAGGAATAATGGTTTTAAAGTGAAAGAGGACAGATTTAGATGAGATTTAAGGAAGAAATTCCTCACAACGAGGGTGGTGAAACATTGGAACAGCATCCCTGGAAACATTCAAGGTGGAAAGAGGAGCTGATGGGGGGGGAAATAAACATACAGCGAAGCAGTGGGATCCTGTTCTTTCATCTTTTTCTTGAGGCAAAGGATCAAGGAAGAAAAGACAAAAATGAACAAGGGGATGATGTTTGCTCTGTTAATGCTAAGTGTATTTCTCAAACATACATGATAATGACCCAAGTCTTAATGGGAAGAAAGGCTGTTGCCCTTTTGTCTCAGCTTAGTGAGGTCTTAGGAAATGCCTTCCTCTTGGCATAATTTTCTTTATGGTGGCATATCCTAGCACACATTTTTTCCAACAATTTATAGGCAAGTTAAAACAGTCTAGGAGGTTCCTGGAGTATGTGGAAGATAACTTCCTGACACAGCTGGTAAGTGAGCCTACCAGGGGAGGTGCCTCACTTGACCTGCTGTTTACAAACAGAGAAGAACTGGTGGGAGATGTGGTGGTCAGAGGCCGTCTTGGGTTTAGCAACCACGACATGATAGAATTCTCAATCCTTGGTGAAGTAAGGAGGGAGGGTCAGCAAAACTACCATGGACTTCCGGAGGGCAGACTTTGGCCTGTTCAGGTAACTGGTTGAGAGAGTCCCTTGGGAGACAGTCCTGAAGGGCAAAAGGGTCCAGGAAGGCTGGACAGCCTTCAAGAAGGAAATCTTAAAGGCGCAGGAGCAGGTGGTTCCCATGTGCCGTAAGAAGAGCTGGCGGGGAAGACAACCGGCCTGGCTGAACAGGGAGCTTTTGCTGGGACTCAGGGAAAAGAGGAGAGTTTATCACCTCTGGAAGAAGGGGCAGGCAACTCAGGAAGAGTACGAGGATCTTGTTAGGTCAGTCAGAGACAAAATTAGAAAGGCAAAAGCCCAGCTAGAACTCAATGTGGCCATGGTTGTAAGATAACAAAAAATGTTTTTACAAATATATTAACAACAGAGAGCCAAGGAGAATCTTCATCCCTTATTGGATATGGGGGGGAACATTGTCACCAAAGATGAGGAAAAGGCTGAGGTACTTAATGCCTTCTTACCTCAGTCTTTAATAGCCAGACCAGGTATCCTCAGGGTATTCAGCCTCCTGAGCTGGAAGACAGGGATGGAGAGCAGAATAAACTCCTCATAATCCAGCAAGAAACAGTTAAGGATCTGCTGTGTCACCTGGATACCCACAAGTCTATGGGGCCTGATGGGATCCACCCAAGAGTACTGAGGGAGCTGGCAGAGGAGCGTGCCAAGCCACTCTCTGTCATTTATCAGCAGTCCTGGTTAACAGGGGAGGTCCTAGATCACTGGAGGCTTGCCAATGTGATGCCCATCTACAAGAAAGGCCGGAAGGAGGATCCTGGGAACTACAGGCCTGTCAGCCTGACCTCTGTACCAGGGAAGATCATGGAGCGGTTGGTCTTGAGAGTGTTCACAGGGCATGTGCAGGACAACCAAGGGATCAGGCGCAGCCCACTTGGATTCGTGAAAGGCAGATCCTGCTTGACCAACCTGATCTCCTTCTATGACCAGGTGACCCACCTAGTGGATGGGGGAAAGACTGTGGATGTTGTCTACCTGGACTTTAGTAAAGCCTTTGATACTGTCTCCCACAGCATTCTCCTGGAGAAACTGGCAGCTTGTGGCTCAGACAGATGTACTCTTCACTGGGTAAAGAACTAGCTGGATGGCCGAGCTCAGAGAGTCGTGGTGAATGGCATTAAATCCAGTTGGCGGCCGGTCACAAGCGGCGTTCCCCAGGGCTCGGTTTTGGGGCCGGTCTTGTTCAATATCTTTGTCAATGACCTGGATGAGGGAATTGAGTGCTCCCTCAGTAAGTTTGCAGATGGAGTGGGAGTGTTGGTCTGCTGGAGGGATGTGGACATGCTGGATCGATGGGCCAAGTTCAGTTGTAGGAGGCTTAATAAGGCCAAGTTCTGGATGCTGCACTTGGGTCACAACAACCCCATGCAACGCTACAGGCCTGGGGAGGAGTGGCTGGAGAGCTGCCTGGTGGAAAAGGACCTGGGGGTGCTGGTTGACAGCTGGCTGAACATGAGCCAGCAGTATGACCAGGTGGCCAAGAAGGCCAGCAGCATCCTGGCCTGTATCAGGAATTGTGGGGCCAGCAGGAGTAGGGAAGTTATCGTACCTCTGTACTCGGCACTGGTGAGGCCACACCTAGAGTACTGTGTTCAGTTTTGGGCCCCTCACTGTAAGAAGGACGTTGAGGTGCTGGAGCATGTCGAAAGAGCCACAAAGCTGGTGAGGGCTCTGGAGCACGAGTCTTATGAGGAGCGGCTGAGGTAACTGGGGTTGTTCAGTCTGGAGAGGAGGAGGCTGAGGGGAGACCTTATCGTTCTCTACAACTACCTGAAAGGGGGTTGTGGTGAGGAGGGTGTTGGACTCTTCTCCCGAGTAACTAGCGATAGAATGAGACAAAATGGCCTCAAGTTGTGCCAGGGGAGGTTTAGACTAGATATTAGGAAAAATTTCTTCACTGAGAGAGTGGTCAAGCATTGGAACAGGCTTCTCAGGGAGGTGGTGGAGTCACCATCACTGGAAGTATTCAAAAAATGTGTAGACGTGGTACTTCAGGATATGATTTAGTGGGCATGGTGGTGTTGGGCTGATGGTTGGTCTTGAGGATCTTAAAGGTCTTCTCCAACCTTAATGATTCTGTGAGAAGGTGTAACACTCTTGTTCACAATGACAGTGAATAGGTATTTCTTCTGCTGTGGTGTGCCACAGATAATCTCCACTCTTGGTCTTCTTGAATTTCTGGAGTTCATTCAGCACTGAATCTGTAGACATAGTTAGAAGCACTGCTCATTGCCTCTGCTTTGGAGTAACTCCTTCAGCAACACAGCCTCATTTGAAATAAAAAGTAAAGGAATTCCTTGTAAAGGTTGAGAAGGGAAAGAAACCATAACATTTATCACAAATATTAAAAACATAATCTTGCCACTTGAAGGAAAAGTTAAGAAATAATTTTTAATTTGCTATTAAAAATCCAGGTGGTTATTTCCAGTTTGAAGCATACATAAGTGAAGATAATCTTAAGGAACACAACTGAATGAGCGTCTTAAGTCTAAAATCAGTCTAAAACTTAAAGTAGAATCTCCTCCTCTGCAAATGCTGGGAAAAGAGTAGTCATGTTCTCAGACGTCATGCCAGAATTTTGATGCAGTTCGGTTTCCAGGGTCAGTTTGGTCTAGGATGGGACTGCCCTGTTTGCCCTTCCTGCCCAGTGTGCACATATGCTCTCTGGTTTGTTACATGTATTTTATAATTTTATATTGATATCCTTTTTGCTTTAAGTCTGTAATAGTCAGACAACTTCTTCTGGGCCACATGGGGAAGATCCTGACAAAAACTTTAAATAAAAAACAACAAACCCAACCAAATGTCAATTTTATTTTAAAAAATACATGTGATTACTCTGCAAAAGAGCCAGAAGAGTCTCAGTTGTCTATGAACTGACCACTATAGCAGTGGTACCTAGGATGTGGCTTCAGGTGCTTACAAGCTTCTTCATTACATGGTGTTGGTGGTTTGGTGAATGCCTAACCATTTTTGGTGTTTGTCTCGAGAGAAGCCAACATGTTGCTCTTGGCTTTAACAGGTTGCTTTTGCTGAAATTTGAACTAAACTTATTGTAGGTGTACCTAAGATGTGTATGATTACAGCCACGTGGGAGTGCTGCATATAGTTACAGGCTGCTTACCTGGGAAGAAATTCAGTTCCTCTTCCTGTTCTATCATAAGCAGAAGAGACTTTATCATAGACCAGGGCAGAATCGCTTTGCTTGGCTCCACAACTGGCGTGAGCAGATCAGCCACATGTACCTTAAACAGTTAATTGTCTGACTAAATAACACTTTTCACAGCCACTAGGTTTTTGAAGAAGGAATTACAATATGTAGCAAAAGAAGTAAACCTCCTTATTTGGTGTGAGGACTTAGAAGAACTTCATGAAAGTTGTTTAAATTGTTTTTCCACACCCCCCCCAACCCCACTCTGTGTCTTTTGCCTCCAAGTTCCTGAAAGGAATACAGACGGTTGTCTCTAGCTGTACCATGTACATTCTTTTTTCCTTGGCAGATTTTTTTTTTTTAATATGGGACTGATCTGCTAAATATTTTTTTCAAAAATAACTGTTTTGAGAGTGATAAGGACATACTCTTGCCAGGTTCATTTCTGTTCCCCTGTTTCCTCACACTTTCCCAGAAAGAAGTCTTGGAATGGAAGCACTCATGAAAATAAAATTATGAAATTAATTTCAAACATCGGCCTGATCCACATTGTTCTGAAGTAAAAAATATTCTTTTCATTGACTCTGGTGGCTGTTGGACTGAGCTGAAAAGGAAAAAAGAAAATTCATTAAACTAATATTTATTTTTTTTTCCCAATGCCAAGCACAGCTCTTAACCTAATTCAGAGACCTTTCTGATAGTGCAGGGGGAGGGTGGAAGCAGTAATCTAAGACAAAGACCACTTATTCTATAAGTAAATCCTGACAGAAATGATGCAGGGAAGGAAGAAAACGGAAGGAAAAGAGATAAAACTGAATATGCGGTATGAGGAAAAATAATTTTCTTCATGAGAAGTTGAACGTGAAGGAACTTGCAGCTAGTATTCATAGTAGAATTTTTGGTTGAAAAGATTGACGTTTTAATAAACTGATCTTAATTAACAGTACTTTGAAATTCTGAGTTGTACGCTCCCTATCTCAAAACACTAGAACCAGTGGCTTTTTAAATAATTTGCTGCTTGTGGGTGATCTCTTTTTGAAACAAACCCAGACCCTCCAGTTACAATTTATTTTTTATTTCAAAAATGATTTTTACTAGCAAATTTTGCTTTGGTTCAAGAGAATTATAAATCATTATTACACAGCCAGACACTTCAAACATTTTGTAAGAGCTTTGTGCCCAATGAAGCATCAAAGGCAATGCTGAAATTCATGATTACAGCATGGGTGCACATCCATTCATTAATACATTAAAGTTCAGGACTCTAATGTTATTAATAGGATTTCTAGATTGTCGTGCATTTCTTTCTTAGAAAAGGTGGCTCTTCATGCCAGACAAAGCAAGAAGATTGTTCTTCATTAGTGCCAATTTATGGAAACTTTTTTTTTGTAGGCAATTTAGGGCTGCAGAACTTAGGCTGAGATTTCCTAGGAGCTTTTTGCTATTTATTCACCAAAGCCAGGTTTAGCTTTTGTGTCCCCTTTCTTTTCCCACATACTTTATTGTTGGTAATCTATGTAGGGAAGGAGGGGAGACGGGCAATTATCAATAGATGCTTTTTTTGACCCTTTAATTTCTGACACTAAATTATATTCAGTGATAATGAATCTTTATTTAGTTCTTACTGTAATAAGCTCTGGGAGACATATGGAACAATGTACTTTTCAATGTACTTCAAACATGAGATAGCTCTTAATGGCCCTGCTGTGTTCAGATCTCTATTGTATTAGACACCGCACAAATCCATAATAAGAGATGGCCCCTGCCCTTCAGCATTTACAACATATGTAAATGAGACAAAGAACAGAATAAATGAACTGCTGCCCGGTTTTTACTGCTGGCATACTGAGACTCAAAGATTAAATGATTTAAATTGTGCATTGTGTCTGTGCCAGAACTGGGAAGTGACTCCCTTTCTCCTGAGATACCACCTAGTTATTTTTTTCTTCTCAAAATAAATGTCCATAAATGTGGAAAGAAAGAACGAACTGATGTGCACCAAAATTCAAAGCTATTGAATATTCAAATGCCATTACCCTATTTTGAGTTCTCTGAAATTCATGGCTAGTTATTGGAGGTTTTGGTGTTATGTGGCATTTGAGTAGATGCAATAAGAGATGCACTAGTTCCGTGCCAACACAAAACTGTTGTTATCAGTGGCTTTCCCAGGGTCCTGGGCAGGTTTTGAAAGTTGGGAGGTGCTCTCTCAACAGAATTCAGTGTTCTCCTTTCGCAGTACTACTTAACATGTGCAGGTATTTTTCAAAACTAACTTCTCCCTACTAGCAGAAACTCCCCTCCTCCTAAGCATAGGAAGTTTCTTAATTAAGTCTCAGTTAACTGCTTTCTTTCATCTTCTTTTCTTTCTTCCTTCTGACTAACATCCAAAAAGGTATTTCCAAATCATGTTTTTTTGTGTTTCTTTCTTGGTTATCCTGTTGTGGTACTAATTCTATCTCACTGGAAAGATAATTTCACCCAAAAGACCAAACCGCAGTAGCCACTGCAGCTCTGTCCTGCATACAGAGCAAACATTGTACACATAACTTCTTTTTCTCCCAAATTTCTTAACAGGTATGTGAGTAGGAAAAATAAAGGATGGTGCAGGAAAAGGTCACGTGACTTTTTGAGTTAGGTGGATTCATCACGGTCCTCGGCCTGCTGTCTTTGCTGTGGAGATGTTATCTAGTGCTGGCCTGGAAGTTGTTATAACCGTGTTGGTGCAGATCTCTTCCTGTGCCAGAAGGCCTTGCTGAGGAGCTCACCCTCAGGAGAATGGCCATGGTAGCCAAGGCACTGCCCTGTGCTAACATGACTGCTTGGGTTCTGGGCAACTCAGAGTTTAGTAAGAGAAACTCAGGTGAAATGTATTTCTCTGTGTTGACAGGCCCTTCTTAGGTTGGCTGAGTATTGAATGTTGAACTTCTCCATCGTGGTCAGTCCCTTAGCAACAGAATGATTCTTCTCCAGGAGAAATGACAGTGATTGGGAAGAGCTGTGACCGATGTGTTCAAATAAATGTTCAGTATGATCAATAATCCTGAGGTCAAAAGGGCTTTGGCAGATACTGGGTTGTCTGATGTTCATTTTAGCAAGAAGAGAGCTCAGGAGGTTATGTTTAACCTAGGGTCATTTCTCTCTTTAAGCATACTTTTCATGTGCATAAGGTAGCTAGAGCTACTTGTTAAGGTAATGACAGAGTGTTGTGGTTTAACCTGGCAGGTAGCTAACCTGTTTAGACTGCTTTGCTCCATTTCTGAAGCAGTTCTCTGCAAGTTAGGGAAAAGCCTGTTGTGAGACCATGTGCTGTATGCTAACTGAAATATAAAATGAATTCTAATACTTTTGCTTTGAGTCCTACAGGAGGCTCGAAATTTACTTGCAGAGGAAGAGGCTTTGATCCACATATTTTCATAAGTATTTATAAAGAGACAGAATTAGAAGCTCTCCTTTTTTCCCCTTTTCGTGTATGCTAGTTTTAAAACATATTTGAAGCTGTGGAATTGATTGAATTTCTAGTGATGTTTCTTTCCAGAGATGGGCTAAACTAAAATGCAGTGTATCACAGGAAGCAAATATATCCTGCAGAATGCTGTTCCTCTGCATGCTCAGCTGGAGCAGTAGAACTACAGAGGGATGTTGAGGTTTACAGACTCCATAGTTGCTGTCTTAAACTGACTACATAAGCTCTAGGGCTTTCATGTAAGCATTTCACTGGCCTTGAAAGAGCCTCTTCCTGCTAATCTGCAGGTGAACAAAGGACTGACTCTTCACTGGTTTCTACCCTGTGTGGAATTTATACTTTTGCAAAGAGGTGATAGAATAAGACCTCGCTCACTGATTGTGTTTTAAGACTATTTAAAATTAATTTTTCATACATACAAAGAAGATAGCAAACCAGGGCTTTAACTGTAGATCACAAGTTGACTATTTGGGTTGACTAACAAAGCCTGTACCTGTGGAACAGATGTTCTCGATTTTGTGAGATCTATGATTCTTCAAAAATTTTTTTCCTATTCAGTTTACAGAACTATTGAAAAGCATTTGAAAACAGATGACCTAAAATACATCATACCTTTTCAGCTACCTCTATTTCTAATCTCTATAACTTACTTAGAACAGTAGTTGTTATTGGGTATAGTTCAAATCTTGGAATAGGAAGTTTTAAGTCTAGTACCTAGATTCAAGGAGGTTTCTAATCTCAAGCAAACACACAGAAAGAAAGGAGGAAAGAACGTCCTAATGACAAAGGAAGTCTGACCACATCAGTGTAGAACGTCAGTGTTATCTGGCTGTGCTGACTTGGTTCCTTAAAATAGAATGAATGGGGTATTGTCTCTAAATTTCTCCTTCAAATGTTCCTCTTACCGTGCTATACATCTGTTATATTATCATCCTTTTGATATTATTTCTGGGATTAATATCAGTTATATTAAACTGATGCAACAAAATATGCCGTACTTAAAAGTGTTAGTATCTTTTATTTGAGATTTAGAGTTTTGCCAGAAATTTCTGGTGTCAACCTCAGTGTATCATTTAGCCTCTTAATGCATTGGTTCCTTTCTGTTAGACGAGAAGAACATATTCTGAATGTCACAGGGTTGTTGTGGAGATGGGTATAAAAGAAAGTGAGTGCCAAGATTCTGAGGACCATGCAAGTACTTTAAACAGGAGTCAGGGCTTTCCTGAGAGTTATCACCATTTTCCTACATCTCCCTTTCTATGTAGGTAACTAAAGGGAAAATGAGGCACTATTAAATGTCACATGTAGCTAATCCATAGTACAATCAGTGGTACATCTCCTGACTTTGGCCCAGTTTCTTTATCCTTTCAGGGTATCTTTTCACTTGCAGCAGTACAGCAGACCCTTTTGTTTACTTGTTTGTTTTGTTTTGTTTTTACCTGAACTAATAAAATATTTAAACACAATAAAAATGTTTATTAGAGGCAAACAGCACAGTAACTATGTTTAAAAAAGAAATACACAAACCACAGTGAACAAATGTTACTCCCAGGTGTTTCCTTGATGCCAGCCATGAAAGCTGGGAAAGTATTCATTATAAACTATCAGTTCTGTCAAGATCAAGGATAGATTCCTGGAGCGAGCAGCACAAAAGGCAAAATGAAAGAATCTCTTTATCTGTTACAGACAGTTCTACGTATAGATATGTATATGCTATATATATTTGTGCATATGCATGTGTAGGTTTATATACAGTCTATATAAATCAGTAGTGCTATCATCTTCTGTTGAAAATATTCACAAAAGTGTGCTCTTTGAAATGTGAATATCAAAAGCATTCTTTTCTCCATTGTGGGGTTCCCAGAATAAAACAACTGTATCACAGAATCACTAGGTTGGAAAGGACCTTCAAGATCATCAAGTCCAACTATTAATCCAGCGCCACCATGTCCCCTAAACCATGTCCTGAAGCGCCACATCCACACGTTTTTTGAACACTTCCAGAGATGGCGACTCCACCACCTCCCTGGGCAGCCTGTTCCAATGCCTGACCACTCTCTCAGTGAAGAAATTTTTCCTAATATCCAATCTAAACCGCCCCTGGCGCAACTTGAGGCCATTTCCTCTTGTCCTATCACTAGTTACTTGGGAGAAGAGACCAACACTCTTGTCGCCACAACCCCCTTTCAGGTAGTTGTAGAAAGCAAAAAGGTCTCCTCTCAGCCTCCTCTTCTTCAGACTAAACAGCCCCAGTTCCCTCAGCCGCTCCTCATAAGACTTGTGCTCCAGACCCCTCGCTATCTTCGTTGCCCTTCTCCGGACACGCTCCAGCACCTCAACATTCTTCTGGTAGTGAGGGGCCCAAAACTGAACACAGTATTCGAGGTGTGGCCTCACCAGTGCCGAGTACAGGGGCACAATCACTTCCCTACTCCTGCTGGCCACACTATTCCTGATACAGGCCAGGACGCTGTTGGCCTTCTTGGCCACCTGGGCACACTGCCGGCTCATATTCAGCCGGCTGCCAACCAGCACCTCCAGGTCCCTTTCCGCCGGGCTGCTCTCTAGCCACTCCTCCCCAAGCCTGTAGCGTTGCATGGGGTTGTTGTGACCCAAATGCAGGACCCTGCACTTGGCCTTATTAAACCTCATACAGTTGGCCTCTGCCCATTGATCCAGCCTGTCCAGATCCCTCTGCAGAGCCCTCCTACCCTCCAGCAGATCAACACTCCTGCTCAACTTGGTGTCATCTGCAAACTTACTGAGGGAGCACTCGATTCCCTCATCCAGATCATCAATAAAGATATTGAACAAGACCGGCCCCAGAACTGAGCCCTGGGGAACACCACTTGTGACTGGCCGCCAGCCAGATTTAACGCCGTTCACCACAACTCTCTGGGCTCAGCCATCCAGCCAGTTCCTCACCCAGCGAAGATTAAACCTGTCTAAGCCACGAGCCGCCAGTTTCTCCAGGAGAATGCTGTGGGAGACGCTGTCAAAGGCTTTACTAAAGTCCAGGTAGACAATGTCCACAGTCTTTCCCTCATCCACTAGGCGGGTCACCTGGTCATAGAAGGAGATCAGGTTGGTCAAGCAGGACCTGCCTTTCATGAACCCATGCTGGCTGGGCCTGATCCTTTGGTTGTCCTGCACATGCCCTGTGAGCACTCTCAAGACCAACCGCTCCATAATCTTCCCCGGTACAGAGGTCAGGCTGACAGGCCTGTAGTTCCCAGGATCCTCCTTCCGGCCTTTCTTGTAGATGGGCATCACATTGGCAAGCCTCCAGTGATCTAGGACCTCCCCTGTTAACCAGGACTGCTGATAAATGACAGAGAGTGGCTTGGCAAGCTCCTCCGCCAGCTCTCTCAGTACTCTCGGGTGGATCCCATCAGGCCCCATAGACTTGTGGGTGTCCAGGTAGTTTAGCATGTCCTTGACTGCTTCCTTCTGGATTATGAAGAGTACATTGTGCTCTCCATCCCCGTCTTCCAGCTCAGGGGGCTGAATACCCTGTGGATACCTGGACTGGCTATTAAAGGCTGAGGCAAAGAAGGCATTAAGTACCTCAGCCTTGTCCTCGTCCTTGGAGACAATATTCCCCGCCATATCCAGTAGGGGAAAATCTGTAGGGAGAATTTGACCAACGCACCAAAATTAGTGTCTATTTGAACATATAGCCTTTAATCTCCACTGCATATACCAACCCTTTAGTTACTATTCAAGTTCTGTTTCTCAAATATGTGATGGAGGAACATGTGAGGGAAGTGTGTGTGTGTTATGGATGGGCTGGAAAATATCTCTCTCCTCCCACCTCCCCCAGCCAAGAAATTCAGTGTGTCATCACTAAGGTTCACTTTGAAACAGCTCCTGGAGTTAGTGGTTGGGACCACTAAGTAATAAGTACTTGGTATGAGGGTGTTTGATTTTATACCTTTCAGTTCTGACCACACAGTCTTTAGTATTCATTCTAAGACCTAGCAAAGCAGGAATTCACTACAAGAGACAAAGCAGTAGTTTCTAGTTTCATTAACACACAGGCTTTGTCTTAGACATTAGCAGTCAAAGTGACTGCCTGGGGTCTTGGACAACTAGCCTGTGTAGCCTTCTCCTATCAGGCTACCTCACATTTGCTGTCCTGAAAAAGAGTAAGTTATCTTGCATTTATCACTAGATAATGTGATACAATCTGTGTATATCTTGTATATATTCAGGAGGGTTGAGAGGTAAGGGAAAAGATGAGTAGATGGGGTAGTCAGAGTTGGGAAAGGATGGGATGAAGGGTCCTGCTTTGGAGACATGACAGGTAAGATAGTGGAGCAGGAGAGGTAAGAGGCTAAAGAAGAAAAAGTAAATTCGGGTATGTGGTGCTAAGGGACTTGGACTTGTGTGTGGATGCAGTCAAGGGACATAAGGAATTGATCCTCAAGGTATAAAGCTGGTAAATTCACTTTCCTAATTTAGAGCTTCACCTCTCTACTCACTAGGAACCTTGGATTGCGTGTAAGAATGGTTTTGTCATATGCAGCAATTTTGTTTTCAAGAAACTTCATTCCTCTGTGCTGTTTACCTATCTAGACTTTGGAGGACTCGTTCATCAAGTAGATTAGGGTCCTGCTGTTAGTTACACTGTCAAGTTAGTGAATGGGCTCCAGTGTAGTGTCCTGGGTATTTTGATGTAGTGTGTAAAGTGTTCTAAATGCTAAGTGAATAGATTTTTATAAGAATGCAATGTTTTGTTTTCTTAGTACTCGAACTGCTCCTGCACCCTTAGCCTCTCCTTGGGGTATGCAGAAAGTGTAGTTCCTTGATGGGCTTGCTTCAGTGTCAAAACAGACTTCAGTTCATGCCTTGGCATTGTTGCATGCTGTCTTCTTAACTTGTCTATGCATCTCTGCATGACCACACTGTAAGCTGGATTGGTGAACTGTCCTCCATCTTAACCCAGCTACTTTAAGCCCGATCTTTTCAGTGAACTAGTTTACTAAGCAGTTGTAATGGTACCGCTGATAAGGTGGTGGCTGGTAATTGAGGGTGAGGGAAGAGGGATTTAGTGTGTGTTTTGGTTTGGTTTTTTGTCAGCTCTGAAACAAATGTCATACAGAACTATTTACTTAGTGCTGCATAGGCAGAGTGATTTCCCTATGAGTGTATTTTAGTACCAGACTAGCTCCAGATGCTTTTCTTAATGAGAGTGGTGTTTAAAAGCAGGAAGACTGATTTCTCTGTGCCTTGCTTAGATGTTTTCATATGGGCCACAAAGTGGTTGCACAGCAGTGCCATTCTTATCTGAGCTAAAAAAAGAGTTGGCGTCCCATTAAGTGTCACAGAGCATCATGCCCCTAAAGCTTTCATAAGATTAAAAAGGCAGCAACAATTCTGATCTTAAACTGAGGAAAGTATTTGTGAGAAGCTGAGGAGTTCTTCACCTTGTATCGTTCAGCTTATATTGTTTGCCTTATGATATTTTGTATAGTACCTGCTTTGTTTACTTACTTTCTAGACTCTTTGATGTTACTTAGTGTAATAATTCATAGCCATTTGTTCATGTTCAGGATTCAGTAGTTTCAGTCCAAGTCAAGATGGGACAGCTCTGAGTCGTCCCGAATGAGTTTTCACATAGGGGGAATAGGATCCTCAGTCACTTTGTGCTGGTGATTGTGAACACGTAACAGTTTTTGCAGAACCGTGAAATGTCACTTGCATTATAGCTTTCAGTGGAGCAACCAGCATTTGAAAACCTGGAAGGCTAAAGAGCAGGTGAGAGCAGCATGGAGGAGTTTGTCCTGCCACCATCCACGTGGTATACATTCCGTGGTTTAAACAGGATTTCAAGCTACTCTACATTTTTCAAATATTAATTGCTATGAAGAAACTTATATAAGTATGTAAGTGTGTTAAGAATATATTTCTAAAAAAGTCACTAAACAGTAACTTCTGTGTTTCAGAAACAGTGAAAGCATGATAATCTGTTAAACTCTGATCTGACCTAATAAAATTGCCATGGGAAGTATGAGGTTTTTAAAGAGTATCCTGAACAAAAGGTTAAAAAAAGGTACTAAATTTCATGGTTAGCTGATATTTATTGTCATTGGTTCCCAAGGTGGCCTGTCCTCTCTGGTCTAATCTTACAAGTACGGTTCTCTTTTGATTGTACCAGAGTAGACACAGAAGTATTCATGCCTGATATGCTTTATTCTGCAGCTGGGTGCAGGGATTTAGAGTACCTCCTGCATGTGGTTAAACCTGCAAGAAACCTTGTGGGTTACAGCCTCGTATCTGTGCTCTAATCCCTTTCCTTTCTCTACTCGTGTGCTGCCTCACATGACACAATATTGCCATGTCAGTGAAGGTGAGGTAAAGGAGAATCTCACTCTGTTCTCATGAGTCATTGGAGGGGTGGAGTATGCACTTAATTCCTAGTATCAGGCAGAAATCCTTTCTGATGGAAGAGCTTGAGTGCTGCAGCCAATTTTGTCTGGCTTTTTACTTGATCTGCTAAAACATTAGATGCTATCTGAATGAGCCTACCCTTCCTGATTACAACTTTTCCTTAAGCTTGAGGCTGTTCTGTCCAGTTTCTTGTTCTAAAATAATTTTTGGGACTTCTGTGCATACTTGTGGGAGGAGACGGGTTTCATTTAAACATTGTTAGTTACTGGAGCTGTAGAAATAAAACAGTACTGAGCATGGGAGGCGGGGCTTAAATCAATGTTTGGGATCTCAGAGTGAAATAGGTCATGGTAAAATAAAGCAACAGAAATTGTGTACCATCTCCTGTGCCTGCCTCACTTTCTGTAGAGCACTGCTGAACGTGTTAATTTTCAGCCTGAGCTGGCAGTTTCTCATATCTGTTAATAAATCTCAACGCCTTGAATATATTGGCTATTTTTTTTTTTTTTTCAAGATACTGCTGGCTGTGTTTGTGCTCCAGGACACAGGCATTCCCAGCTTAACTGGGAGTCAGAATGCAATGTGATGCACAGTCCACTTGTGCACCTGGATTCTCTTTGCAAAGGAGATTTGGTGCACAAGGAGGGAGGAAGCTACATTGTGTTCCAGTGGATCCCTTGGGACAGATAGGTATGGACAACTGGGGAGACTAGGCCTGAGCACAGATGCAGGCATGTGCACCCTTGGTGTTGTCTTACAAGCAGAAACACTGCTGTTGATCTAGTCCCATTGACTGCCGTGGATGTCAACTTACAGCTGAAAATTTGATGTTACATTTCTGTTTATTTGTGTAAAGCACCCATGAGAACCATGAGTGTTTTTAGGATAATGGAAATTACGGTCCAACACTCGTTTGCAACAAATTGGGGTAGAAATTTAGAGAACAGGAAGAGGCAAGTAATTGGGCTTTTGCAGCTTAAGGAATTGCTACTAATTGCTCGTGTGCCTGCCTCTAACCTACTGTAATTCCAAGGTAAGATGTATTATGTATTAGAACGTCATGATTCAAACTAACAGCCCTTTTAAAGTAATCTACTTTTGTTGCAATAGCAGTGAATCAGAAGTATGCTGTGGTCCGTTAATACAGTTCATCTAGTGAGTGGGAATTTGTTAAGCTGTGCTAACTGTAGTGTGCAGTCATCTGTCCATACCCTAATTTGCCACTTTGGGCACTTGTTCTTTCCATCATGTTTCCTCTCATCAGTTCTTGCGAATAATCGCTCCCTACAAAGCAGAGCTCAGTTAAGAAACATTTTAAGAAAGGAGTTTCTAGGCTTGATTTCAGGCAGTTGCACTATTCATCAGCACTGGACATTTCAGTACAGAAGAGCTGGCTGGCAGCATAGTATAGTAACAACACAATTCAAACTGATGATTATTACTGCTAAAGCATGATGATAGCATCTGTGAATATGTAACCAACCCATCAAGGAATATGCAGAATTGAAGTGAAGAGTTGCACTGGCAATAGAGACTAGTGATCATAAATCATCTAGCAGCCTAAGTATAGGTAAAGCTGAGGATCTGAAAAGCATCCCAAGCGCATGTGAGAGTCTTCGTTTTCCCTTTCTGCTCTCCTGTCACCTTCTCCATTATTGTCTGCTGAAGAAGTAGAATTCTTCCTCTGGGTTTGTTGTGACATCATCTCAGAGCTTACAAAATTATTTTTGGTGTGAATCTTGTCACCTTGCTCGACAATTTTCTTGCCTGTTTATAATGTTCTGTGAGGTAATGTAAACTATATTTGAGTGGTTCTCACTTTGGAGAGCATGTGCCTCAAGGGGTATGTAAAGGCAGGAGATAAAAAAAAAAAAAAGTAAATGAAAGGCACAGCAGCCTGACTGGGAGCAGGGAGGCTGCATTACTTTCTTAAACTGTCTTTAGATATAAGTGTGTCCTGGGAGTGGCTGAACACTGGCAAATGCATCCTTAACAGCAGCATGTGATAGAAAACTCAGTTTTTCTGCAAACCAATTTCTTGTAATCATTCCATCTAATTTTACTACGCTACATTGGCTGAAGGATGCAATGGAGGGGGGAGTTGTAGGACAATGTAAGTTTCCTCAGTTACCATAGTACTTATGGGGAATGGTGGCAATGCCATGTATTTGAGTTGTTCATGTTTAAACCTATAGCTTGACTCTCCCTGTGCTGCAGTTCTCCTTCATTAAGAGAATATTTCGGCAATATCATCTTGTGCCAGAGCCATCAACATTGTTTGAGGCTGCTCTACTGTGGAGGTAAACTGCCCAGGAGAAGAAGGGTGGATATCTAATCTCACATTCTGACTCCATGCTGTCCTAGGTACCAGTTACTTTGAATGGGGTTTTTTCTCCATAACGATATGTGGGTCTGAGGAGGAATTTGCATCTCCTTATTTCAGTCAAGTGTGTTGAGGAAGGTATTTGAGAGATGGAGATTTTAGAAAGGAGTTACTTTGTGAAGGGGCACTGATGGTTCTTCAAGAAGGACCCAGTGAATGCAGATTATAAATCTCCTTGTTTGAGTAAAAGGGACTTGTGAACACAGTGTAAGAAGACAAACTAAGAAAAATTCTGATTCTGCATTGTAGGTTGTTTTTTCTCAGGAAATTACTTAACAACATTTGAAAATCTGCCTCTGCTATGATGGTTTAAAAAATTTTGAAAATCTAAATTCTGAAACTCACTAGCACAGAATATATCTTTATTTTCTGACTAGCATGGGAGTGGGTTGACTTGTACAGTAATACAGAACTCAACATGAATCAAGTAGACGGAAGGTGTTTGGTAAAATAAGCCTCTTGAATGAAATGAGAATTTATAGCCATAAAATTAAATGGTGACATTTTAATCTGCTCACTCTGCAATGTATCTAAAATCAACACCTGCCTGTGAAGTTCTATTTACTACTGTATCTTTGAAGAAATTTAAACAAAAATACCTAAAAGTTTATTTGTTTTGAACTGAATAATGCTGTATTTGGCTACACCCACAATTCTGTGGTAAGAGCTGTGGCCAAAGCCTTTTGCCTACAGCTGGTAGATAATGGATAACTTTATTTTAATTGATGTAAGTTACAGACTACCTTTCAAAGGCTGGGACTCTGAACATCGTATATATTTACAAACAAAATGGATGTGAGCTCAATTAAATTGTTAGTAATACTTCTGCACTTCGCCCAAATTCTTGTTCACATGTCTAGTATATTAAAAAGGCTGTCTCAGCCAATGCTTTATGTCTGTTTGAAGTCTCTTTGCCTTTCCTGGTTCATTTTCTTTGCTTCAGTCTATTGAAAATCATATAGCCAGGATCTTGGTAGCATTCGGCACAATGCTTGGGGAATGTGCATGTGAAAAGGATTGGTTAGTACCTGTGGATGGAGTAACTATATGGAAGGTAAGATGCGCATCTTGGAGCAGAAGATTTTTTTACCTGGAACTTTTTTCATCCTGATCCCTGTTCTCTCCAATGTCAGTTCCACATCTAAGTACAGTTTGAATACCCTTTATTAAGATGTTAATAAATGAGCCATTTTTAAGACAAGAACTATACTAGTTCTGTTACTAGCTTTAGTGTAGGTAAAGCACCATATCCTTTAAGGGAACGAGAGGGACAAATGACAAATTAGCATCTCCAGAGGAACACAATGCATTCTGAGCCCTGGCATCGCCTGTGACGATCCCAGCAAAACTCAATTTTGGGGAAGATGGCAGGTAGCAGTGCTTTTCATCCTTCAAGTTCATTGATACTGCTCTGCTAGATTTATAGTTGTCTAGTGGAGGAGATGTACCAGAATGGAGAGGAGGGAAGTAAATAAAATGTGGTGGTGTACTCCTCCACACCAGAAGAAACGTCCTTGTGGTAGGTCATACTGTCCAAAAATCTCACTGCAAAACAGCGTTTCTGCCTTGCCTGCATACATGAATTTCTTAGAAGACATTTACAGCAGTGTAGAGACATTATATTTTTTTGTTGCTGTCCTGCTCTCTCCCTCTTTCCCCCCCATAATCTCATGGAATTTCTTGGTGAATCTCAGGACATGATATATAATTAATTAAGTTTTTGAATACTGAGATTCACCTTAAATATTAGGAGGAGTAGGATATAGGGTTGTTCTAAAAGAAGAGAAGGATGAAAATTGTAATTTTTCCTGTGTATGGAGTGCTCACCTGCTCTGTATCTTTTTTCAGAGGGGAGCGCATTTCTCAATACCCTTCTTTTTGCTTTTAAACAGCTGCTTTCATGAGCAAGGGTACAGACCTAGCTGTCATATCTTTCAGTTAGGCAAACACAATGCTTTTGTAGTTGTTAAGGAAGAGGGAGACAAAGAAACTCAAGTAACTGGGTAAAAATGAAATAACTCCTGGGAAACAAAATGCATAGTTAAAAATAAATTCATTGTGAAAAGTTATCCAAAAGGATCTTTTCAAGTTTATGGCAGAGAATGAGTCCGTATCCTAAAAAAGAATAGTCAGCAATTGTATGCACTTTTCATGACTCTCATGTAAAACCTGGCAAACAGATTATTTGTTGGTTTAGTAGATTAGACATGAGGGCTTCTGTAAATTAAAACCAAAAGCAGCTTTGGAATGTATTTCACTGTCTCAGTTGGAAAACAAAGATCTCTTTCCCTCCACCCCTTCTTTTCCTTAGGATAATTAAAAATAAAGAAGTGTGCAGAGCCATATAAATAAAACAAGGGCTGGGATGAAAAAAAAAAAAATCTTCCTTCAAAGACATGTCAGCAATCACAGTTTTCATTTGTCTATGCCAAGAAATGTGCTTATATGTAGGTCTGAATGTAGTTTATTCTTGACTATTTATGGAAGTTATGCTCTTAGAGACCTTAATATGTAATAAAAAAAAGGAAAATCCTTAATTACAATCTGTTTTAAATGATGCTTAACTTAAAAGCTTTCAAATACCCCTCTAAGCATTACACAATGTTCCACTGTCTTCCTTTTCTAGCATTCCTTACCGGTACAAATACGTTAAAGTTTATGCTCTCATTATATAGGATTTTGTTGTAATTTACTTCAAGAAAGTGTGAATGCATTCTTCATGGGAAAAATATGTTACTTTGAATTTCTGAAAAACCTTTTTGGCTATACAACTTGTCCTCAAGTTTGTAACCAAAAAGAGAGCACAGTCTGCAGCAAAGAACATAGAATACATTTAAAATACATCTCTCAGCTAAAAATCATTCAAGAAAGAAAAAAACACCCAGTTCTGATGTGTGAGTGCCTGAGGATGGCCCAGAATTGTGCCTTGACATGATATATAATTATTTACTTTTCTCTTAAGTGAAAAATGTAAAAATTGCCATAACTCACAAATGCATATTCTGACCAGGAGCTACAGAATAACTCCTTAAAAGATGCTTGCTTGACACACAAGTTTCTGATTGTACTGAATGCTTTTGTCAATGCTTATTCTTTCCCTTTTATTTTGTGATAGCTTCTTTCTGTGTTTCTCCATCTCTTTATTTCTCTTCTCATTTAATTTTGGGCTGAGCCTTGTCAGACTTGGGTGGTGGGAGGATGAGAAGTCAAAAGAAATAGAAGGTTCCCGGGGAGTAGTCTTTGCTCAGTCATAGAAGACTCTCAAAACTACATTAATTTTCCAGAAATTGCAGAATTTCCCCTGGTGCCCCATTCTGCTGGGCTACATTCAGCTTGAGAAGGGGATGTGGAGGAAAGAATAACTGAAGAGTGATAGTGTCCCCTTGGCAGCCCAGTATCTGTGGTGCAGCCACATCCTAGGCCACGTTCCCATCTTGTAAGCAGTGATGACTGAAAGTGTGTGTGGTCCTCAGCAGCCTTTGAAAGGATGCTTCTGCAGGACATCAGAGGCAGTGCCTTGCTATACTGCTTTTTCATTACCTGGTGATTTGCAGAATTTACTTATCATTCTCAAGATAATCCAAATGAGCTTGAGCCTTATTTATTACTTGTGGAAAAGCAGAATGCCAAGTGGGGAAAATGAAGTCTTCAAAAGGCATGTGGAAATCTAATGGATACAAATTAACAGTTTGCTGGCATCTGTACAGGTTTCATGTGTGGCACCATTCTTTCCTCCCACTCTTTCAGGACTTTATAGAGAGTGCAACCAAACATCAAGACTTTAGGTTGTTCTATGAGGAATGCAGAATCAGTTTTTCAATCAGTAGTTGGGAAATATCTTAGGCAGTTTCAGCTAATAGAATTATCAGGCATGTTCCATTCAAGACAGTAATTCTCAAGGATATTCTTGATTTTTGATTGAATGTTTTTTATCCATGAACACTACAGTCTTTATGTCGAAACTAATACTCATTTTCAGTTCTGGGCCAACTGGCAGATCCAAACACAAATATTACTAATTGGCTGCTTATAAGCCTTTCTAGCAATTAATTCAGTTATAAATGATTCAGACCTTTCTTTAACCTAAATAAGATTCATGCTTGGTTTATTTTTCACACAATTATTTCATGCTAGACAAGGATGTGTAATAAACCATTACTGAGGATGGGCGATATCATATGGTTTATTTGACAGTCCTTATTACATCTGCTGCAGTGTGGCAGACAGATAAAGGGTAACCTTTATTGTAAAGCTGTTTTCTTATTTTTATAAAAAACACAAAAATATAGTTCTTTAATTTCCAACTTTTGGATGGAAAATTCTGTTAGCGAGTTTGAAACTCAAAGGAAGTATGAGGAAAGGTTACCTAGGGAAGATGTAAGATTCTAACCCTGACCATTGGTACAGTGATGACACAAATCTTCAGTAAAAATCAACTGTTCTACATAAGATTATGTACCCATAGGTTTGTGCATGGTTATTAGTTTTCCAGGTAAATGTTTTGTTATCTAAATCACTGAAATGAGTGGTTGCAAATAATTACATATGCATTTCTTCATTGCATTTCTATATGGTGATGAACGTATGTGAAACAGGGCCTGTAATGGAACTCTGTCCATGTGGGTCCTGTGGCATTCTTTGTAAATGCTGAGGCATTTAATCCTGGTATTCCAGCTGGATTTACAAGTGATTATATTTGCTTGTCTAAACTGCCCTGTAGTCACTGTTGGCACAGTGTTCTTTCTCTTTTCCTGTTTTAAACTGTTCTCCATTGACTTAGCTGCATTCCAACTCTGAGACATCTACACTTTGGGGATGGTTAGGCTCTGATCCATACAGGGACCAGCAGTTCCTGTTTGGTGTCTGAATGATATTTATCACCTATTTGGCTTCTATCTCAAAATTCCTCTTTAGTCTTTGTAACGTTGTGTTGTTGGTTGGTGTTTTTTCTTACTGCTTATTATAGTTCATAGAGGCTGAATGAAATTCAGAGGCCATTAATACTGGGATCACAATAAACACACATTTGTTTGCTTATAAAATTTAATGATCATCAGAAATTGCAGGGCTGGCTGGACATACTGTCAACTGCTCAGAATTACCATGAGACTGGGTGAAACTAAAAAGGACTAGCATCTGTAGGCTGCCATGCTTCTTGTGGTAATTTTGATGAAGATGCAGCATGGTCTTTTCTAGCACCTTCTAGAAAGTTCAAGGGCTGCCCACAGCAGTCATTACTAAAAGAGGAATCATTCTGCATCCAGTTTGCAAAGAAAATGCTTGGAAATGTTATCCGTTTCCTTCTGTGGGAGTTTCAGAACCTGCAGGACTTCTGGTTGCTGTTCTAAAGAACATAAATGAAGTTGAGTGGTTTATAGGCATAGCGATTGGAGATGAAAGGGAAATGCCTTGGAACATCTATTCCTTACCTTTTTCCTAAGTACGCTTTCACTTTGTGTTTGTGTTTTCTGAAAGCTAAACACATTGGTTTTGGTATGTTTTTCTAGTCAATTCAGTGCATATTTTGTCATACATCCTCTGTTATTTTGCTTTACTCTTCTGTGGCTGAAGGGGAAAAGCAGCTTCTGGCAACAGTAATCTTCCAAGATGCCAAATAATATGGTCTGTACATTAAAGTGCACACATAGTTGATCTTAAGAATGTGAATTGGTTCACTGATTTCAGAGGTCTTTCCCCAAGCCCCAAGATCCTATACATTAAGGTCAATGACATGACAAGCAAAGTGTCAGGGACTTATGTTCCCTTGCCTAATAATTAATTTTCCTCTCAGCTGTGAATGAAGGAAGTCGATGAAGTGGCATAGTTTAGGGAGAGGCTAGACATGTGAAAGGACAGACGGACTTAGTGAGGTCTCTTACAGAAGTGGTCTGTTCCATACTGTAAGTTACTTCCATTATTAAACACAGGTAACTTAGTAAGTTGTCCAGTAGACACAGTGTCCCATTGATAGCTTACTATCAGCTGCAGTTACTGCTTATTGTCTTTTATGTACCTTTTATTTTGGTGTGATTTTATTAAAGACAACATACTTTAAATAGAGGTCATTAGATTGAGAACATGGTCCTGTAGGTGACTGAGAGATGAGAGGATTGTGCATGGTGTTTTATTTCATTGTGTATTGTTTCTCCCCTGTGATAACCTGGAGAATAAATGGGTAATGCAGAAGCAGAGTTGACTTCACAAGATCTAGTGCAGATGTGTTGCAGTACCTAGAGTTATACCTGGGTCAAACTAATGTGAAAACCAAATCAAGACAACGTGCAGTAAATATACAGTTAAATCATTGCCATTTGCTTCCTTATATGTACTTATTTCACGGATCCTTACAGGATTAACTTATTCAATTTATATCTGGTTCAGGACTTATGCTATCATGAATGCTAGGTCAAACCTTATTTGGCTTACTAAATTCTGAAACAGAATACCTAGGTTTGATAGAGTGGAAATGGGTGTTCATGCACATCTCTACACAGGCAGTTTGGAAAAAAAAAAAAAAAGTTATTTTTGAGAGTAATAAATTACTATGTCTACCCTGGGTTGTGAAATCCCCCTGGAAGATTTGAGAGGAAAATGTTACTGCAGTTGTAGAAATCTCAGTAGCTTGACTAGACTGTTTGCTTCTCTTTGGAAATGCTTAACAGATAGTAGAGCAGACTATGGACTAATGTCTTGCCAAGGGCCTTTTTCCATGCCAGAATTATTTTTTTTCAAGATAAAAATCTTTGAAAGCTTTTCAGTGCAACAAACTTCTTTTTCTCTTCAGACATGCATAACTGAACAGTTTGTATGTGTGTTTGTCCAGAAATGGTGAGAGAGATGAGATCTGAAGATACAGCTTAGTCTCAGGTTAGACAGAATGTTTATGGCTCTACTGTTAGTCTTTGGCTCATGAGTGTTTGAAAAGTAAATGCTGACATAACCCTAATGACCATATAACAGCAAAGTAATCATTCCCTGTTTAACTCCCAACTGTGCCTATGTTATCGGTCCTTTTAAAGATAAAGAAAAGGTGTTTCCAGACTTATGATTGATTCTCCATGGCAACTTTTGCTCAAGTAAACCAGAACAGTACACATCTGGGCCAGTTTTTAGTAGTTTTTCTACAAAGCACAAGCATGGCCTCCCTGGCTCATACATAGAAGACTCTGGCACAATTTTGTACCTCTCGTCTAAATTGTTTTACAGACTGAACTCTCAATCCTCATTGTCTAAATTGTCAGGATGGCTTAAGGTGATTAGCAAGGTGCTTAGATTGAAAAGTGGCCGATTTTAGGTACACTAATTCTCTGCCAAAGATTTGTTTTTCTTGTTTTGTTTTGTTTTGTTTTGTTTTCCCCCTGTCTCTTCATTATTCTCTGAAGGGATTGCTACATTTTCTTCTGATGGTGATTAAAACTATGTCAAATAGCACATGGCTGCCCAAATCTTTCGGGATTGATTATTAATAGAGTTTTGGAACGAATAAAACTGAGTTAATTAGTGCATCTGTAATCAATGATAATCAACTTTATTCATCTATAACAAACAACTTTGCCTGATCACACTATACTGTAAAATAAAAGTGGCACCAGTTGTATATTAACACAATTGGCATGAGCTCTGGTTTTGCATACATTCAGTACTCAGTGTGATCTTTTTGACTTGCTTCATGTGTTTAATCATGTTTCATCATCTGTTTATCTACAAGGTTTGTTGGGTACACACTCTATTGTTACTTTCACTGCTGTGGCAGAGCATTTACTGTAAATCAGTGGCGGGTTTATTGATCTAAACCATGGCTTAGATAGATCTCTGTCTCATAAATCAGCGCAACTCTATCAAACTTATTCATGTATCTGCATCTTCTGATGTTTCACATTTTTTTCTATATGTATTTCTATCATATTAAAATATTTATCTAAATAAATTATATGGTCTGATATTGCAGAACATGGTACCGAAATACTACCTGTGTCTTCGGTTCTTTGCAAGATATCTAGCTGCTGTGCTAGACCATCATATGAAGATAATTCATTTAGTGATGACTAAAACTCAGAAGTTGCAGAGCTATGGTTGGGTGGCCAACACAGGGTTAGGAACCTTGCAAGACATTAACGTAAGAATGACAGCTCTGATTAAGGCCAAGGATCTAGCTAGCCTAGTATCCTTTATTCAACAGTGGTAATAAGCCCCAACATAGAATAAGAACAGGAAAAACATATGTGGTATTTCTAACCCAGCTTTCTCCTAGCCTCTATTTTTCAGCTCAGATTCCTGAGCCTCATGTTGTGCGTTTCTTTAGTAACTCACAGTGTATTTCTTTTTTTACGTGTAAGGTGTGCCTTTGCTTGAAAAACATTCAACTGGTGTACCATCCATTGTATGAAGAACCACCGTTTGGTTTGGTTTGATTTTGGTTTTTTTTTAATTTTGTTTTCCTAGCTTGCTTTGGTAGTCCCTTGTACTTGTATTAGGAAAAAGTGAACAAATTATTCCTATCCACTTTTTTTCATGCCACTCATGATGTTCAGTCTTTCAGGCTAAGGAGTCCTAATGTAATCAGTCACTTTCTATATGGAAGGAACTATTTCTAGTTCTAAAATATCCTTTTTGAGATTGGGAGCCAAACAGCACACTGTAATTGAGAAATAAATAAATAATGAATTTATTATGGTGGAGTAATGATATTTTTAATGTGGTCAGTTGTCTTTTCCTGCTAGTTTATATAACTGCAGAAAAACTTAGGTTGGAGGGGACATCTGAAGTCACCCAATCCAACCTCCCGCTCAAGGCTGGGCTAGCTTCAAACTTAGATTAGGTTGTTCAGGGCCTTACCCAGCTGTGTTGTGAAAATTTCCTGAGATGGAGATTCCACAGGCATTCTGAGTGCCTGTTCCAGCGCTTAACTGGAACCACTGCATTATTTTTTTTTCTTCATATCTAACATTAATTTCCATTATTGCAACTTGTAACTATTGCATCTCACCCTTTTTCTCTGGGAAGAGTTTGATTTCATCTTCTCTATGACCTGTTTTTAGGTAATCGAAGACTGCAATTAGATCCCACCCTAGCCTTCTGGCTAAATACTGGTTCCTTCAGCCTCTTCTATGTAATTTGCTCTAGCTCCTAACAGTATTAGGGCCCTCATACTCAGGAGTTTGTTAATCTCTCTCATACTGGAGTGCCAAAAACCAGACAGAATATTCCAGGTGTATCTTCTCAAGGGCTGAGTACCTTCCCTTCACCTGCTGGGTAGGTTCTTGGTAATGTAGACTTTTGATGATTGACCTTTGCCACAGGAACTAATTTAAACTTGACCCCTCAGTTCCCTTTCTGCAGCTGATTTCTAGTCAAATGGTTCCCAACCTGTATTTTTGCATGGTGTATTTCTTGCAGAATTTGCGTTGTCTTTCAATTTCATGATGCTCATATTGGCCCATTCCTTGAGCTTTTTGAGTTGTCCCTGAATGGCAGCCCTGACTTGCAGCATACCAACTGCTCCCCACAGTGTGGTGTAATTTGTGAAGCTGGCAAGGGTGTGCTCTGTTTTAGAGTTAGTCACTGATGAAGATGTTAAACAATATTGCCCAAGTAGTAATCCCTGAGGAACGTTCCTCGTAACCATCTGCCATTAGTCTTTGAAGTATTGACCACTACCCTTTCAGCTCCAACATTCTTAACCTTTCATTTCCTTTTTGACTGCTATTGAGCTAATGTTTATGTAACTCTACTCACTGTAACTTCTCAGACTTCCAGCTGAGTACTTGTAGTCACCTCACAGTTCTGCATTTTACGTTTGGCTGCCCATCTAACCTGGAATGCCTTTTTGAATTTTTAACATTTTGGAACTTTGAAAACTTTTTACATTCAGTTTGAGAAGTTAAAACTTTTTTCAATAATTTGCAGTATAAAAAAATTCTAAGCAATTGAAAAAGAAAGCTGGTTCAACGTGGGGATTTATTTTGGGTTTCTGTGGCTTAAATGTTAAATTGGATCTGACATTGGATATGTTTATGAATGATGGAAGGAAACTTTTTGAATCCACATTGGATCACCCATCTGTTGGATCACTCACTTGTTTTTATATACTCCTAAATTTCTGCTGTTGTAAAAAAATGTAGAACCAGCCATGGATCCTTCTGGATTTTCTAGTGGGACTGCTACTGAGCAGTGTTCTCAGTATCACAGCATGCATCATCAGCTATTTCTGGCATTCAGTCAACTACCAGATGAGTAAACTTTGAACTGAGGTGCAACTGAAAGAACATTTCTAATTAGTTAACTACCTGCCTATTTGCTTTGTTTTGTTGTTGTTTTCTTTAAATTGTATAGGGGAGATGCCAAAACATTTGTAAGGCTTTATTTTAAATTTAAAAGCTTTATTACTCTGGTGTCAAGGACCTTCTGTGCTTGCTTTTCTGCAACACTCAAGCCACTGAGCACTGGTCACGTGAATTCTGATAGAAAGCAAATGTTAACTTTTCATGCTTGAGTACCTACTGACAGCTAACATTAAACTTGTAAGCACATATATTTGCACTGGAAGTGGTATCTGCTGCATGAGAGGGAACACAATTTAACATCTAAGGTAACTTTCCTCAGATCTTGCCAGAATATAAGAATGGAGACTATTAAATAAGATCTGAAATATCCCTTCTTAGCCATGACTACTCATACACACAGTGTGATGATCATGATTGTGACAGAAAATTAAAGGCTAATACATGCAGCGTTCTCTGTGTGTGTGTATATATATAACATATATAAAATATGAATGAAAGCAAAGAGACAGTTTCCTTAAAACCTTTTGCCAGACTCCCAGCACAGAAGCTGTTAACATAATCTGTCAACCAGAACAGCCTTTCACTAGCCCAAGAACTGAGCCCTGTTATCCTGGCGTTCTGTTCCAAGCAGAGCCTATTCTGGACCCATGAATTAGACCAGAACTTACTTATTCACTCCAATTTATGGGAATTCAGTTCAATACCCCTTGAAATAGCAAAAGCAGTATCTTCCCAGAAAGTTCAGAGATTTTGTCATGGTGAAACATTGCGATTCCTTTTCAACAGGGCACCATCTCCTAGCAGAATAGCCTGCCTGATTTAAAGTATCATAGCAAAATGTCAAAATATACACTCTAGTAAGATCTTTCTTTTTCCCTCTAAGATGTTTTTATTTCTATGTTACTAGCAGGGCAATAGAGTTTGCTAAGCCAAATCCATTTCTCATCAGTTTGTTTGCTGGATTTTTAGTTCTGTTTGGGGGTTACCATAGATTTTTTACAAACTCATTAAGTCTTGGCATTCAATCCTGTTCCATGGGAAATCCTACAAGCCCTCTTAGACAGCTTAATGACATCACACTCTCTTTCTGGCATGGTGTTTACTATTATTCTTTCTTGTCCATGCTCTACCTTTTTGAAGAATAGGATTTCCATCTTTGACTTCTGACTTCAAAGCTCGGTGATAAAAACCCACAGACTTAACAAATTTCCCCGTGTGTCGTTCTGCTTATCCAGAGGCCAATGCCTAGATTTTCATCTAGGCAGTTATCTCCTCAGTTAAGAACAGACTTTATTAAGAAGATCCTCAAAATGGAGGAGGTGGATATTTCCTTTTGTGAAAGGAGTTATTTTCTAGCTTTCAGGTTGTTTTACTGTCAAGTATTTGTACTTTTTTTAGTCAGTTACTACACATATTAGTGTGACCTGGTATTTCTTTCCTTGATACACTTTGTGGGATTTACTTATGAGACAAACTTTTGCACAGCCAAGTCCTCTGAGGTTATCAGCTTTGTAATTAAGTATAACATAGCTGATTCTACTAGCCTGCTCTATTGAAACACAAAATACCATATAAAACCTCATAAATGTGTGTTGGAAAAGTGTTGTGAAAGAGATTGTGGCTGACATTCAAAACGTTTTGAGTTTTCAACAGTCAAAGAACAGAGGATCTTTGTTAACAGTGTAATTTTGGAATGGCATAAGATCCTATGTACACCACAGAATTAATGTGCCGACTTCACATTAAGCATTTAACTGTATGAATATACTCTATTTTAACCAAACTAGTAAAAATGAAGCTGTAACAAGGTTCATCTCTGTATACAACTAAATAATCCTGTACTGTCCTCAAGTAAAAAAAACACACCCCTCTGTTCTATTCTAAGCAACTAAGAACTATATGTTGCCTGGAGTCTCCCAGAATGTACTGACTTAAGCGCAATTATGCGATGTGAATAGCTGTAGGCAGATTAAGATGTCTGATACATAGATGTTCTTATGCAAAACCCAACCAGAGAACTACTGCAGTTATGACACATTTGCTGGATGGTGTAGTTCCTTGTGGTATTGGCAGTCTAACCTTTGCTTACTTGAGTAACAGAGGAACCTGTTCTGTTGGCAGGTGATGCTCAAGAAGACGAAAGGTCTTATGGTGTTTTTTCTCATTGCTTGCAGCAAAGCTGTTTCACGTCTCTTCTGGTAGATTACAAAGTTCTTTTAGATAACATTTTGCAGAATGTAATTAATGGCTGCATAATTATAAAAAATTCCTACGATAATGTAATCTAATATCGTATTCTATTTAGAACAGGTTTTATCAAGTTGGGAGTGACAACAATTAGAAGGAAGCTGTTTAATACAAAGATAAAAGCAAAATGACTAGGGAATAATAGTATGGACATCAACTTAAACAAGGTGGCACTAAAATTGGAAGAGCTGAAGTGTAGCTCTTAGTGTAGAGAAGTGTAGAGAATCTTAGTGTAGAACACTTAAAGAAATAAAGCTGCAGCTTGTTTCAAGGACTTTTAATGGTGAATGGTACCAGATGGCTGGAGAACAACATACACAGTATCTAAGATGGTGGTGAAAGTCTTTGGACCATGTACAGACCTCTAAGTCTGCTATGCTGGTATGCGCAAATTTTAAGGAAAGGTTAGTTCGCAATATTAATATAAAATGGGGTAGCCACAGGCTAATCTTGCATCTTTCCTTGGTGATTTAACTGATTTCCCAGACTAAAAACCCTGGCACTGGTACATCTAATCTTGTTGGGATTAGTATTTGATATGGTGCAAGATGAAGAACTATTATAGAAGATGTGTTTGTGTATCACAAGGATACAAGACAGGTAGGCACCATATGAAATAATAGAAAACAGCAATTTTCTTCAGGCAGAACATCTACCAAATGTTCATGCAGCAACAGCTTATCAATGAATCTGGCCCATATACTTTGTCAAGCGGCAACTTGGCAGATATCCCAGTGGTCTGTCAACTCTTTGCTCTGGTTTGATGCCCCAACATACACAAAAAGCTAGTTGAATTTCCAGTTTGCTTTGGCTGTCACTCTGTAGCAGAAGGGTCTTCACAGACGACAAAACTGAGTAGCTGGGAAGACTGATTTCTTCTCCCATTCTACCACCCTGTCCCCTTGAGGGCAGGTGCTGAGTCAGAGGCAAAGGGAGGGGCAGATCTCTGGACACTTGAGCTTTCTGGGCACATGTGAGTTCCTGTCCCCTGTGTCTTAGTTACCACAGAAAGGGAATTCAGGTACACAATCCACAAAGCAGCAGACCTGGACCTGCCTTCCAACATACTCCTGCTGTTTATTTGTAGGGAAGTCTTTATTTTCAGTCCAGATACATAGTTCATGGTGTATTCTGAGAAAACGAGGATTCTTATTAGGCTATATATTAGTAATTTTCTTTTCTTGAATTGCTCGCATGGAAAATATGGAGAGTTTATTTCTGATTCTGGTATATCAACAGATCATTTACCTTTATTACACAGTTATCTGTTGCCTTGTAGTCTCTTCAGTTCACTGGAACAGTGCAAAGGACAGTAGTGTGAGCCCAAGTCTGTCTTTTTTTTACTCTTTTTCTTTCCTTCCCCTGACTGACGCCACAAAGGCATTTTGCATACATTTTGCTTTTATAATATGTTTCACAGATAATTGCATAGAATTTGCTTTGGTGTCTCTAAAAGCTTGGTGACTAAAGGCTTTTCCAGCTGTCACTCAACTGACACTGGGACCATGTGTCAATGGCTTCATAAGTGCCACTGTTCTGAACGCAGCTGCCCTCATCGTACCTGTTGAGTCACAGCCTTATTATGTGGCCATTTTCTGAATACTGCCAAATTTCATTTGGTACTTTCACAGCAGCATTAAGTTTGCTGTTGTCATTTCTTGATGGAGTACAGCCCTGTCTTTGGATTTAAAGCTGTAAAAAAATCTACTGCTGCCTGTAAAATATTGCTTCCTAAATCCAAGTGTAGCCAAGTGCACTGTTAAGATATTTAGAAGGTTCTTAAATTATTTCCACTTTAAAAATACTTTTATGTATTCTATTTTGTTAACTTCTTAGGTTAATACAAAATTACTTTCCTGGCTTGACGTTGACATAAATGTTCTCATTTTCCCCCTCTTTACAGAGGACAGTTAATTTTGTTGCTTGATACTTAGAACAGATACTAACTTTGAATAGGATATTGTTTCCCAGCCAGATCAGTAGCTACCTCATGGTTCTTTTTGGTATTAGTTCAGGACCAGCAACAATACAGCAGTAAAAGAAGTAAAAGTTTGACTATGCTCAGGGATTGTTTATGTTTAATCTAATAGCAAACAATTAATTTCTCCCTCTCCTATAATTCTTTGTACCTGTCAGCCTCTAACTTTATTTTAATGCGAATGACAGCTCTAAATTCCTCCTGATCACTTTTATTTCTTACTGGTTCTAAATAATGATATTCCCGGTGTGTATTATCTCCGCTGGAGATGTTCAATCAACTGATCTCAGAGGCTGAGTCCTCTTATGCTGCCAGCTATCACTTTGGCTTTTCTGCATTGCTAGGGTCAACTTTGTTAGTAGAATATCTGCTGATTGCGCTAATTCAAACCAAGAAAATTTAAATCCAGTCTTTTTCACTCAAGACTACTGAGTGTCCTTAGTTTCATTTTGTTGAATGCTACCTAAGAGGGGAATAAAAGGAGCAAATAGGTCATTTATATATTCATTTATTACAAATGAGACAAATACCTGGATTTCTTTGTTCCACTCCATTTCTTTCTTTCTCAAAATGTTTTGCCATATTTCAGTGTCTTTCCTCTCTCCTTTCCTTCTCTCTTCTCTTTTCATGTCTTTTTGTCTTTTTTCTTTTTTCCTTTTCCTTTTTTCTCTTTTTCTTTTTTCTTTTTTTTCTTGTTTAAGCTGCCAGGCCAAATGAGGAAACAATTACAGGATGTTGGCTTTAAAAGTGTCTGGCTTTGCCAAATAAGTTTATCTTTTTTTTTTTTTTTCATTGTGGCTTAAAACATGCTAAACTCAAAGCCAAGTTACTAACCTAAAACTCATGGTAACTTCAATTTTTTGCATTAGGCTTACAATAAACTTGGATAGTTTTTCCACAGTTGCTTTGCCAGTGATTAGTTTGGAAGATAGTATGTTTTGAATTTGCTGAGAGATCTACTGCTCTTAGCTTAGTTTTAGTACTTTTAAAAAGCAATCAATAATGCCCATTTTGTAATAAGCAAAATTTATGAACTGACAAGCAAAATGTAATTATAGTGGGTATTCCATGCAAGAAAAAAGAGGTGATCTTAAAGCCATCTCAGCATTCTGTTTGCACTCATTTTCATTCATATAAATGATTAAGTGGTTCTGTGCTGAAACGCTTCTCTCTCAAGGCTTAACATGAGTCTGGAAAAGTTGTTGCCAAAGAGTTCTATAATAAAGTCAATGACCATTTGTATTAACTTTTCATTGTTACCTGCAGACTAAACTTTTCACAGTATTATTTTTATGACTAAGGCCCTAACTCAGCAGCAACTTAGACACATCTTATTTTTGTTCTCTGGGGACTGTACTCTATAAATGTGTAAATTCATGACAAAAGTGAAGCCTGCATCAAAAACTTAGGTTGATTTTGCAGTGAATGAAACTGTTTCCTTTGTCCTTTCCTCTGCTGAGAAATGTCTCCTTCCTGAATGAACCACTAAAGATTATTCACATATATGATATAGTAAAGAAGAAAAAGAAGAGAATTTAATCTTATAGGGCCTGATCCAAAACTCAGGTTTGTGAAAAATCATCTACAATTTCAATAGACTTTGGATCAAACTGAAAAATTGAGATACTAACTTCCATTTAGAGCTGGGTCAAAGCTATGCTTTGTCCATGCTGTTTAGCAATAAGTGTTGAAATAATATGAAGTTAAATAAACATTTTGTCTTTTAATAAGCAGAAATTGCAGTGGATTTTAGTACAACCTAAGCAGTTCAAGCCCTTGATGTAAAGCCTACCTAGTTTTTAAATGAACACATTTTGACACACCTTAGCTGCTCTTGGAAATCAGCTTGTAAGTTGACCTTCCTACTTTGCTTTCTGATCATTTGTCTTTCCTGCATCACCAGTTTCAGCTGCACAAACTCTTGCCAAATATACTACCCCCTGTACTAGGTATTAAAAAGAAAAAAACCAAAAAGCCTTCAAGTCTTTGAGTCTTAATATCTTCATGTGTTTAGAGAAATACGCATCTAACCACAGCAGATCAGATCATCAGATGGGACCTCTAGCTGTGCCCAGTATGTAATGTTGCTGGTTAAATTTGTATGGACTATTGCTACAGCAGCAACAATTCCATAATGCATCCTGCCAACTCTGCAACAACAGATATAGAGGGCATTTCTTGCGGTGCTGATTATTTTATACCTGACATTTAAGAATAAATTAATTTCTGTCAGGCCTGAGGTTGTAGTAAGTGAAAACCTGCAAGTTTGCTAAACTTACTGGAAAACATGGACCAACTCTGGTAGAGGAGAAAAAGCCTCACTATGGCCTTCTTCAGTTATAAATTCAAACTGAGAGTTATGTGCACGTAAAGCTCTAGGGACCTGTGTGGGACTTTACATGGGTGAAGAGATCAGTCAGCACAAATCTTTCTTCAGGATTGGGGCCTAAGACTTACAGCTGTAGAAGATGCAAGGAGAAGATGAAAAGAGAACTCTAAGCCTGCTTCAGATATTCTTCTCAGTGCGGCAGAGCAGCACAATGATAGCTGTTGTTATGCTAGATGCAAATTCCAGCTACAAACATCCCATTGGTTTTCTTACAGATTAAAAAAAGAAACCTTCCAGATACCCATATTTCATTTGTGGGAAATAAAATAATGATGCTGTCAGCTACTGGGCAGAAGATAATTTATATCCTGTGTGTGAAACTTACTTTTCATTAAATCAGGCCTAGACACGCTTATGCGGATTTAACTTGTGAGATTAACAAACAGTATTATGTTGTATAGGCTTATATTGGAGAACAATATAAATGTTTTAACGACTACTTTGCAACCAAGTAGATTATCTGAAATCGGTACTAGTCACGAGGTCTCATGTTAAGTTTATTTAGCCTTTTTGTGAAGGGGGGGAAAAAAAAGGCCATAACCAAACCCTGGCCTTAGTCAAGGTTCAGCAGGCTTATCTTGAGTTTCTTGATGAAATGTTACAGCAAGCTGACCTACATGCTAGTCTCAGTTCAGTAAAAATACTTGCTCATTTAAGCCTTCTCTTCCTATGGGAATATGGTCATTGAGTTCCATTATAATTTATCCATATATTAGCATGGACTGCAAATCTAGTTGCCTGAGCCCAGGAAGATGGTTGAGCCTTGCTCTCTTTATGGTACATCTGACAAGAGAGGTGCAAGAGGGTCCTCAAAACAGACTGATTGGCAGCTTTGCAAACCTTATTTGCTTGTCACATAAATGACCAATATTTGGAATCCTACCTATTTTAAAACACTGGGTATAATCCGGGTGATTGTTAGCTTCTTTCAGTCTCTAGGTTCTCCAAATCAGGAGATATACCAACCATATTTGGTTCATATCCACATAGGTTATGAACCAAACCAGGCACATATATCCTACAGTGAAGCTCTGAGGTTTTTAAAGGCATCACTATCTTGCCTGCTGGCATTAGCCTGTGTTAGTATGGAGTTAATGCAGAAAGACTTTAACTCATGAAATTTACACTGAGGTACTCTCACCACTTCAGCCTCTTTTCAGGCTATGCAGTCTCTTTGTGTCAGTGCCAGAAAAGTGATAGTAATAATAGTAATGGGCACTTTAGAAATGCAAGACAGACCCACAAATAAGCATTCATCCTAGGAAGTGTTTTGTCTGGTGGAAAAGGAAGGGTAATCAGTCCAATGAGCCCAATTTCTACTCTGGAAATCTGAATTTCGCTCTGTGTCTTGCAGCCCATATTTTCTCAGTTAGAAACCTCTGTTTGGTTCTGTGTTATTGAACTTTGTGACATGACAGCAATTGGAAGACACTTAACTGAGAGAGAGGAAACAGTATGCTATCGAAACCTTTTCTTTATCAAAAAAAAAAAAAAGGACGATTTTCAATATTTAAGTGATTAGAACCTGTCATTGCATGTTGTTGTTTGCAGGCTGACACAAATGACAGGACAAAGGAGCATACATGGAAATAAGATGAAAATTCAGAACAGATGTCAGGAAGCATTTTTCATGCTGAATGTGCACAGTGGCCAACCAGGTAAGGCGAAAGCATTTTCTCATTTAGGAGATAATTAGATGGCCCGTTATGGACAAAATGGCTTTCCTAATTTCCTTTTTCTTTAATTTTCTTATATTCTTATTACATTCCAGCTGCTATTCACTTTTCTCTGACTGGAAGCTTCATCATCATCCAGACATGAACCTAGTTCTTATAGAAGTGAAGGAACTATTAACTGCTAAGTGATCAGCTACTTAGCTAGGTATTATCCTGTTGATATTATATCATGCTGTTATGTTCAAGGTCTAGCAATGCATCCATTTTTGAAGTTCAGTTTCTGAAAGTTTTTATCAGTTACAAAATTAAGCCTAGGAGAAAATCACTAGCACTTCCCCACCCCACCAAAGATGAGTGTGTTTCTGGAATCTTCACTTTAGTTGAGGCTTTGCTCCCACAACTGATACAGATTTTCTGTGTAATCTTGCTGCTAGTCTTTTATAACCTCATGCCTCATCTTTCATGTTCATAGAATAGAATAATTTTACTTTCTCAGGTGAATATGAGTGTGAAACAGTAAGGGCACTAACATTTGACCTCTCCAAGTATCAGTCAGCACTAAGTTAATTTATTATGCTTGTGATCCTCATTTTAGTGAAGTGTTGTGCCATTACAAGTTCATATGTTAAGCTATTTGAGAGTGACAGATAGATAATGCCCACTGAGGACAATGTTAAGACTCAGACCTAGAAACTGAAAGTCTTTGGTTTGTAATAAATTTTTCCAGGAACTATTAAGTGAGACATTTAAAGGACTTGCTGAACAAATCGCTGCAACAGCAGGCTGTGTTTCCAAGCTAGTATTTCCACCATGTAAAAAGTAGAGCTGTCTGCCTCACACCCAGCTCCCATAGTTTCAGTGCTAAATGGTGTCACCAATATTCTCAATTTAAAGCCATTTATGTGATAATTAAATAGAAGAATTTTATTTTTGTATTTGTGGAAATTGCTCAGTGAGGTTGCTTCTGGCTTGCTCCTTAAATATGGATTCCAGCGTCAGTAATAAAAATTGAAAACGTCTTAATTAACAATGACCAATTTAGACCATGTAATTATGGATATTTAAAAAGGCCAATGGTGCTGAAAGATAGTAGCTCTGAGAAGCATTGTTCGCTGAAGATGTTGTACTGAAGAGAATGATCGTTTCCATTTTTCAAGGAAGCGTTTTTCAGCCTTCAATCAAATAAAACGCCCAAGGAAATCTAATTTTTAATGACATATAGAGGCAATGTCAGTCACAGTGCAAAGCAAGTGTGATTTTGTTGACTTTGGAATTGGTACAGGACTTGCTTAAGTTAAAGATAGCTAGGGAACTAAAATTTAAGAATGATACTCTGCCCTCATTTCTGGCTTTTTTTCCTCACTGTAATCCTCTCAACACCACTTCATGGTGCACACAGTGATGTGAATTAACACTGGAATATCAATCTTGAATTGGAATTTTGTGACTTCCTGCTGACGTACATGACTCCCATATTCTGTTTCTCCAGAATTAATTCTTTGGTGTGGTAAGTGAATAAAAGGTGTCCAGCAACTCAAAAGTGGGTGTATACTGGTGTCGGCAAACCTTCCCCATCTAAAACATTCAGTCACTCTTTTTTATATGGATGGGGAACCATTGACTTAAACCTGAAGTTTTTCTGAAGTAAAAGAATTGCTTTAGGCAGGAATTTTCAGGAATTCAAAGGGGGTGTATTTTAAAAAAATACAGTCTATAATACCTTATAATATATGTGGTGTGTGTATGTAAAAGATATGTTTGGTCTAAGTATCTGTTAGTGAGCCCTTCTTCTGGACATTAGCTTTTTCATGATGCCTTTTCTATTGGTGGAAGATTTAATGGTGCTCCTGTGCTTGAGGTCATTAACCACACTAACCACCAACAGTCTGACCATAGAAGGAAAAGGCTACTGTTTTATTCTTACATGCTAAATGTCTAGTATGAGATGTGAAGGAATATGAGCAAAGTTGTGCAAACATAATAAGTGAGTCCCAATAACTGAGTCCCAATGTCCTCTCACATTAAATTTACATGGAAACCATCACAATTCTGCCTAACATGTTGTGGAGAAGGACAAATTCTGTATGCTGCGTTGTTATGTAGCAGAAGTTCTTCACTGCAGAGTGGTTGTTCCACCAACAGTCTAACTGGGCTTTACAGACATTTTTGTGGGGGGAAGAACAGTGCTTCATAGGAGTAGGACTTTTACGCCATTTTTCCTCCCTTCCTGCAGGTGTAACAGGGAAAAGAAGGGACAAGAAGGAAGTCTTTACACCACACATATTCATACTAATTTAAAAATTACTTTGCTCGATCTTTAAGGTTTTAGAGAATCTCATGCTACTGTAGGGAAAGAAAAACTTTTAGTTCTTTCACCTCTGAAGTACTGAAAATTTCCATATTCTGCTGTCCTGCTCAACACTTTTTAACCTGTGCTGTCGTACTCAAGGCTATCCTTTACCTGCCTTGCACAGTTTGGACATTATTAGCAGTAACAGATTTGAAATAAGATTTAGCATTCCAAGTATTTGGATTCGAATACCAGAAGTCATAGCATGAGCTTAGAATTACACGTTTTTATTTAAATTATTTATTTGCATTCTTTTCTAGATGCTTTCTTATTCTGTGCTGGTTAGTTGACTTTTGGTCATGTTTTCAAGGATTTTTTCATAACCATGAAGCTATGAACTTTATGTTCTTCTAAAAGAATAAAAAACAAGGATTCTTGTGAAATGTGATCAAGAAACTGCATTTTTAAAGGAGAAGATTGGTAGAGTTAATCTTACTTGATAATGACTGAAGTTAAATAACTAGTCTACATCTACATCTACAGTTGATGGAGGCAGAAACATCACCACTGAGTACCATATTCCATAGTAATATGGGCTGAATGGACCGTTAGCAGGATATGAGCAGTTTTGTTTTGAACATCTATGGCTAGGCTACAGTATCCCTCTTCAGAAGCAGTGAAGATCTACTTAAAATTGAGGTTTGGCAGTGTTGTTTACTGAAATGGATTGAAAGCTGTATTTTCATGTGTTGTTTTCAGTTTACAGCTTCTATTTTCTGGGTTAGAAATTTTCAGTGTTTCAACTTCTCTGATTCAGTTTGGGAGAAGGCCTTACTCTCAAACTAAAATAATATGTCCAAATCTTCCCTGTTGTCCTTACTGTGAATTCATGGCACTGTAGTTCAATGTAAAAAGGTTTTCTTTAGTGGTAATTTTGGCATGCATATTTCTCAATGTCTCAGTCTGACAAGAGTCTGTAGATGTCATGGAATAACTACAATTAAGCCATATTAGTATTACAGTTAATGCAATATATCACATGAAGTATTCCACGAGGACCAAGATCCCGTAAAATCAAAGAATAAAAAAACCTTATCAAACCAAGTACCAAAAACATAGCTCAGTACTATAACTTACAGTCAGTAAGCAAGCAAGCCATTTCAAAACAATTTTTCTGTAATATAGGAAAGATAAAATACCCCTTAATAAGCCTGCTTTTATCTTTAAGATACAAGGTATGTGGACTTACTCATACAGCTAAAGTTAACCTTCTGGATATCTGTTTGTAGGATCAGGGATATTAATTTGGTAATAATCCGTACTGCAGAAGAAAACCCACTGTGGGGGAGAAGGGGCTTGGTGAGGGATAAATGCATTGCATGCTGCAGGCAACTACAAGACCAATTGTTGGCTCTTTAAGAGCTTTCTTAGAAAAGGTCTTTGACTAGCAAGAAAATGAGAGCTGCATGAAAATCCAAGTTCTGTCATAGATAATTTCTTGGTATTACAGGAAGCCTAGCATTTCTGTACCTTACTTTTTTTTGCCTCCAAGGGAATGATAATATTAAATTTGTAAATGTATTTTCAAATTCTGAGAGGAAATGTGCTACATATGTGCAAAGTTACTGATAATAAGATTGCTATATTGTGTCAATTGGTATAGCTGTGTCCTGGAAAATAGTTGTCATATCGTTATTAGCTATGACTATTCCAAGAGTAAATGTTAAGTACTGTACTACAAAATGGAGCTCTTTTGAGCATAGTTTTCTTTATGTTTATGCACCACTGACAGTAGTAACTGACCCTCTTAAAATATAAGGCATTACTTCCTTTTCAGTTTCCAGTGCTGAAAGCACTGAATAAAAAAAAATTTTGTGTGGATCGTTTCTCTTTTCTTCCACATAATTAGTTAATGTATACAGCGATGGAGAACTTTAAGACATTCTTTTGATGTGATGTAAGAATTATCTTAATTTAGTCAAATTTATACATGAGAATAACTGACTCAAAATAGTCCTGTGATCAATGTGGCTATGGCTATCTTAAATACGTTCACTGAACATTATCTCTGCAGAAAATACTCTTGTAGGATTAATTGTATACAAGATTTTTTTAAAATTTATTTTAAAAGGCCAAAATTTTAAAATGATACTGTTATTTAAATGTAGTGTGAAGGTTTAAGTGCAAATCACTCTTAGGTAACTTTTTTTAAGAGCAGACTAATGCAGTATTATGTTTTATAGTGCAATAAAATTATGTGCTAAAATTATGCTCATAAATGCAGGCAAATGTAAACCAAGCTATTAGTTATGTTTTCTCAGATAAAAGTGATTAGCATAGCTATCAAACTCTTCTCCCATTTGAATAACAGAATTATGTCTGAAATCTAAGGCTTGTTTGCAAAAGCTGAGTCTTAAAAAGAAATGTAAATCCAGCTATCAGTGATGTATTTGAAAGTGAATGCAATGGTCTGCCCATCATTCTGCTAACAACTAAGAGCAGAGGAACGTGACCCAAATTGCAGCAAAAACGCATCAATATGAAATGTGCCTCAAATACTATTTTAGAAGTTATTCTTAGCACTTTATCATAATCTCCTTACTGCTGATCAGACTTATTTAAAAACTGTTGTGGTTTGTTTAAACACAAGAGTGATGAAAGAGTCTTTTAGCAACAGTCGCTGTGAGACAAAGTTTCATGCATAATTCATGAAGTATGTGGTCATCTACTAGCAAATTAATTTCCATCTGACAGCTATACTTCTGGTAGTGTCCTCTCAGAAAGGCACGTGGTATATAAATAAAATCTGAACTGAAGAAATTAAATGCTGATTACTTCATAAACAATTTCAAGGTTTGAATACTGTTACCTGTCTTCAAAGGATCAAACCAAGATATTTTGACAATGTATAGACGAATGGATGTATTTTCTTAACCCTGTATCCAACTGTTTTCTAATGCCTAAGGGTTGTGGTTAAAATTTCTACTGGAAAATCCAACTGTGAAACACCTCAAACCTGCAAGGAGCAAATAAAAACTGTCTCTACCTGTAGGTGACTTTCCTGTAATGCTAATGTTGATTGGTCACAGGCAACATGTAATATTTTAAATGCAAACCACTGCCCGGACAGGTGTAGCGTTTCCTTTGCATCCTCCTTGCCTCCCTCCTTTATCCTCTTAAATTTGGAGGGGATAAAAATTCAACATCATTTAAGGCATTTAATGGGTGTTTGCCACACTGATGAGAGAAAGACTACAGATGACCAACTCTGGTGATCATAAAGAATTTCTTCTTATTGTTTGCAATAAAACTATTACAATAAAAGATAAACTATTAAATAAAATATTGCAAAGGTTTTTCAAGCAGTCACGGAATGAAGAACACTGCAGGGAAGGCTCACACATGATCTTACTGAACAGGAACTTTTTTTGAGGTTTCTACCATGTTTTGCACTTGCATGCAACATGAGGTTTAGCTTGTGCTGGCAACCGCAGTGCAAAGTCTTAAGGACATGTTAGCATATACTGGAGTCTCTCACCACCTTCAGTCTCCTTTGCCTATGCTACTTAGATTAAGTTAGCAGAGATGCACTACCATGTCCTAAAATTTACCTTTCTAGGTACAGGTTTTTTGCATGTTGCAATACTGGACCAACAGCTAGACTACTGTTTTTGATAAAAGGACATTTTCTGTATGATAACACAACATTATTTATCGATCAAATATATTTCAATTTATACCATCCCTCCATGATCTTTTTCTGGAGAGACTGAAGGTGTAACACATACAAAATGTGCAGTAACGGATTCCTGTACAGCACAGCAATAGCCTTTCAGTAACACAGGAAAAGCCAGTTTATTGAAAAAGAAAAGCTCTTTAATTTAGAGAGAATTTGAAAAGATGACAAGAGTAAACTTAAAAGAATTCAGATTATAAACGTGTGTGCAGACATAGGTGGTGTACACAATGTTATAACATTGATGCATACGAGTATTTCATAGAGATAAGACTAGTAAGTCAAACGAGGAGTTACAAATGTTGAGCCTCAGGTAATGTGATCGTAGATTTGTCTACCGCACTGGCATTTATTAGTAGGTAAAGCAGCTGGTACTACCCACTGACAGTCTCTGTAGTTCTCGGTAGTGAATGAACAGCTCTTCTCCTACGCTTCCTACTGCCACTTTTTTGGAAATGTTTCCATGTCAAAAGATTGTACATAGAAAAGTACCAATAGTATGATCACTTTATCTTCTTCCCCTCCCTTTCCTGAGCAGCTCTGCAGGGTAATGGTTGACTTTTCATTTAACCTCAGTAGTAAGTGTTGTGGCTTATGCATCTGTTCTTATGTCAGGCTCTTCTTACCTGACTTCATTAAATAGATGAGATCTTGCTATGGCTATAATCACAAATTCATGATTAGAGATACAGTTTAGGGTATTAGGCAGATTGTAATTAATGAAGAGAATCATAGAAAAACTTCAGTGGAAGGGATCTCGTGAGGTCAGCTAGTCTGTACCCTCTTTCCCTTTCCCCTCAAAGCAGGGCTGACTGAAGTTAGAACCTGGTGGTGCAGATCACACCCAGTCAAGTTTTGAAGGAAGAGTTATGAGGAAACTGTTAGTAGAAACTGCCTGCCATTGGATTTGTTTGTTTTTATGTCAACAACAAAAGTATCTAAAATTAGCTGATGGCAGAATACTGGATTAAATAGCTGAGACCATTCCTCCAGTTTGAATCCTATGAAGAGGAAAATGATTTTGTAGTATCAGTGCTGGGATGTATTGAACATTGTTTTGTATGATATTCTTTCCTTTTCACACTTATATCAATGAGAAGGTTTTTTCTGATCTCAAAGGACAAGCTAGAGATGGGACAGGGAAGAAGAACTGAGTTCTGAAAATGTGGGGAAATGTACAAAAAGAGTAATCATAGCTGGCCAGAAATGGCATAAACTAAGCTGTCAGCTAAAGCAGTACGGAATGTATAGATACAGGGAAAATATCCAGGTTTAACAAGAGCAAAAAATGAGTGAAGACTGCTTGAGGGTGAGAACATCACCACTGAGATTAATGGTGAGCAGTGGCAGCTGCCACATCAATACCGTATTAAGTTTGGAAATGTTTTAAGCATAAAAATTCAATAAAGGAAGACATTCCATGTGGTAAATTTGAGTTCATGCCATCTTCAATTTTGTAAGACCCACTGGACAACAATTATATCTAGTAAATATTATCAGATGGCCAAAATGTGAGACACAGTGTTACATGTACTGAGAAGTCTGTCATGCTGCAATGTCTGTTAAACACAAGCTGAAAGAACAGTATAAACTGCCAGTAAATATAAAACAAAATGAAAACAAACACTGCAGTGCGTGACTTCCTGTGGGATTTGATATTAATCCCCACTTATGAGGAGTAGTATGTACAACATATTTTCCCTAGGGGACTTGTGAGTTGTCCAGCTAATCCTTTCAAGGCATATGATTTGTATCTGGCAAGAAATCACACAGAATTTTTTCAATCAGCTCCAAATATACAGTATTGATAATAAAGTCTGTGTAACTGGATTTAAAAAAAAATCCTTGGAAAACAAGCACATTCCATTATGCAGTGGTCAGTGCTGTAACTTTTAGACAAAGGTGCAATTTTAAACATCTGATTATCTTCTTTTTAAGGTCTCTGTGGATTCAGTTGGTCTCCTTTATGCTTTCAATAATTTCTTATCCTGTTATTACATATATTTTTACTGGATGCAAATCACAGATGAATCGTCCTCATCAGTTCTCTTTGCATCCTAGTGATGGATGCGCTGTCTGGGCTGGTTTTGAAGTCTCTTGGTTTTACCATCTGAACACAGCTTTTCCAGATTCAGATTCTTGTGCCTGCTAAGTTCTTACTTCAGTCCCTGTGACAGCATTTGTACCCTCCCCATCCTATGGAAGAGAAAAATAAAAAGTTTAGAAGAAAGTAGTTTGCAAGATGTCATGTTAAAGACACTCTGGTGTAACACTTACATCATCTTTTTCAAGTCCAGGCACTGTTAGGTCAAGACTAGATACTTTAAAGTATGTTTGTTCCTTTCCTCTTTGAATAGAATGATATTTAATAGCAATTAAAACTAACTTAATTATGTTAGTATGAATACTGGAACTGCTGGATGGATCTTTAAGAGGAGAAACATTTCTGTCCCCTGTGAGCAAAAAGATGTGAAGTCCACTGGTCTAATGGATTGCTGCCACAAAGCAGATCAGACAGGCTTGGTTGAAATTAGCTGGGGTTCAGTGCTTTCAGAAAAGTCTTGTGTTCATGAGATGGGAGAATGATCTGTGTTAGCAATTAGATAATTTCCTAAGCTAAACCTGGATGTACTACTATTAGGCATTGTATGTTTTTAGTTTGTGCAAAAATACCTCATTTACTTTTCACGTTTTGAGACTGGAACACAAAAATGCCAGATGTCACATATTTGTTACTTCTTGTAGTAACATGTATGTGATACGTATGCAGCAAATAATCCAAAGACTAAATCTTGGCATGAGACTACTAGTATGCTAAATATAGAAATTACATTGTTCACTTATTTTAACAGTTCAAATTTGGTATGTTGCTGCTCATTTAAAGACACATCAAGAGGTGGAAAGGATATAGGAATATTTTAAGTTTTCCCAGAGTGATATTTCTTTAAGCAAGGTTTTCTGTGCAGCTGGCAGCTCTTTAGTTCCAGTGAGATGAGAACACTTGCAAGAGAATCTTTCCTTGCTAATGAAACATAGGCTGAGTTTGTCCATTTATTTGAAATAAACAGATTACAAATTTACACTTTTTGCTGAAGAAGTTTAACACAGTAAGCATAGATAAATGCTGAATGACTTCAGAATGGATGAACACCTTTGAATTCTTGTGAACACAGAGGTATTCCGGACCTTTCATAAATCTCTTGGGACTGTACAGAATTTAACAGTATATTGCAGTTTTTAGGTGCTTAGAGTTATAGCCTGAGCTCAGAAGAACTTAACTGGGTGTTTGGGTGACTTGATCTGCATATCTGTTAGTTTCTATATATATGTGAAGAATAATACTGGTTTTGTGTCTCTGATTTTTTGGGTAGGAGCACGGTTTCTACAGTGCTGGGAAGAGAATATTTTGACTTTCCAGTCTATGATTTTCTCGTATTTGTTTAAGAAGTGGGTTTGTGTTTTGTTCTTTGCATATCTCCTACAAGTGGCAGAATTTCAGATCCTGGAACCAGTGATTTCCCCAGTTAATTTTGGGAAGATGCTACAGAAGTTATAGAGTCTGTAAACTTCACTTTCTAACAGTTCACAAGACTGAACTACTATAATAGCTTTGTTAGCACTGTGTTTGGACTTCAGCTTGATATTTGCTGAGTCAGAAGGAGAAGTACTATCTGCTTGGTCCTTTCTGCTGCTGCTGCATATAACAGTCAATTCATAGTGATCTCCATTACTTACTGTCCGTATCTTCCAAAAGAAACATGCAAAGATATTGAGATGATCCTGTCTTCCTATTGTTAAATAGGTCAAATTGTTACTGTGAAGTAAAATCCACTTATGTTATGTATCAGACTTTGATTAACTTGGGTAGAATATCAATTCCGTGTTAGGTCTGTAAAATGTTCCAAGCCTTTAGCAGTTTTGTAAACATTAAAATCTTAGTTGGCTCAGGAAGCCCATAAATTTAGTAAAAATCAGGAAAGTATGTGTGTGCCTACCAGTTGGGTTACTATTGGTTGATGGGTTTGTTCCCTAACTGCTGGAAATACAGTGTCATGAAATGATCTTTGTGTCTGTCCAGGCACTCAGCTTGTGTATTACACTTTGTTGTAGAAACATCTCACTTTCTGTAAGTCATCTTTACATGTTTGGTGAAGGTAGAAGGACAAGGTGAGGAAGTAAAAGGAAAGCTACTTGCTGTCAATTCCAAGTAGTAAACTGCTACCTGGGGTCTGGTTCCACAACTGGAAATGTTGTTGCAGGTAATGAGTTAATCAGTGGCATCAGCAATGTTATTTGCTTTTCCAAGTACATACAGTACTTAGCTAAGAAACGTTTCTTCTATATTATGCACCACAGTCTTAGTCCCAAATACTTTTAAAACACTTAATTCCTCTGACGGTTTAACAACCTATGCAACAGTTTAAATGACTAGAAAGAGAACCCATTTGTTCTCCACACACCATCTCTCTAATGAAATAGAAACTAGTAGATGGAAATTCTGAGAACATGAGATTCTTGCCAATATGAGGTTGGACTCATGCTGATGGTTAACTTGCTGAACACCAGGAACATAAGAAGAGCCAAGACTATTTCCTCTCTTTTACTGCATAGTAAAACTTCATCAGAAAATTCAAGGAGCACCTTTTGCATACTTAAGCTTTTTTGTGATCAACAGATAATCTTACATGATCCAAAGGACTTTTCATCCTTACAGGTAGAGTTGTCAAACATAAGTTGAAAAAAGAGAATGACCTCCATGGTAGCACTGTCCTATGTATGAAATTTAAGTTACTTAAGCATAAAAATTGTAGGGTCAATTTTTTTTGGCACTTACTGATTTGACTGCTAATGGACAAGTTCAGTCTAATGTCTTACTGTAAGTTTTAAAAGCCTGAACTGTACTTAAAAATGAACTCAATATATGGTTCCCTAAGGTAAGGCTATTGTCATAATCTCTCCTTACTCCATCAGTAGAAATTTGAGCTCACTAAAGTGTTTATTGTGTGTAAGCCACATAATAAATGCTTGTATATGTGGGAGCTACCTAATAGACCCAAATTTAAGAAGCTATATGGGTAACGGATTGTAAAGCAGACAGCTCTGTACCTCTGCCTGGTCCCAGTGTGTACTGAAATACTTAAGGCTGCAGAAAGAGTTGTCTGTTGGCACAGCTTTGTCAAAGTAATGCTGACCACTCTAGTGGAATTCTAACAAATTGAAATCATCTGGATGCACTGGCAGAAGCCAAAAAACTGACTTTATACTGCTTTTTCCAACAGAGCAACCAGACCACAACACTGGACCATGTGGGTGGCCTCACCCACTTACATATATGACACTTCTGGAAGTGAAATGGCTATGAAATGACTAACTGATTTAACCTATGTATAAAACAGCTAGTTTGTCTTGATGACTTAACAGGCTATGATGAGCCATCTTTATGGCTAAGGTTCTCAAATTCAAGACAAGGAAAATTTGACAATTGCCCAGTTACTTTTTTTCATGTGCAGAGCTAAGCATTGGAGGACTTCACTTACACAGCCTGTATGCAAGTGCTTTGTATAGAGATGCTGTTATGTATACTTCTTAATGACTAGCTAGTGTAGTTAAACTGTGTTTTCCAGAAAAGCCGTTTTTATTTGTGTTCTAGGTACAAGTTATTTGAAGAATTAGGGTAACCAATTAGATAGGCTGAGTAAATTTCACTTTGCAGCTTTTCAAGCTAAGTGTCCCTGTCACAAAGAGAGGAATAAAGCCATACATTGTATTTTTAATTAGTATAAATACAGGCCCTTGAAATTTATGTTAAGATCACTGGAAACAGAATGTGTCCCATTGTCTTAGTTTAATGCTTAAAATCTAACGAAGAAATACTTTAAAAAAATACATGAGAGTCAAGTGCGCACAATTCTGTAGTTGACTGAGAGGTATGCAAATTGGTCTCGGAATTCATTAGGGAGTTGACCTTGCCTGTTCCCTGAGCTGACGATCTGGATAAAATAGAAATGAGATCTTGCCAAACAAAAGCCTGTGGTGTCTTAAACACCTCTAATGAGAAAGAATTAAATCCTTCACTGAATTCAGTAACAAAACTCTCATCGACTTAACAGGGAATTGAGGGAGGCGAACAGTGACAAGGTTTTGCTATACTTAGTGAGGTACTTAGTATATGCTTTGAAGAATGTATGATGAGTAAGAGTATCAGTTCATACTGAATGCTTTTAAAGGGCAATTGTTCAAGCAGAAAAAAAAATTTGTGGGTTCTAAAAGCAGTGGATAAAATTAAAAAGATATTCCTTCTTCCTGAGAAATCCTAACTAACCTTCTATTTATATTATAATAACATGGAATGACTCCAGTGAGGTAAGCCAACATGCAACCCACTGAGCATTCAGTAGTACATCATGGAATCCTGTTTCTTGTTCCTCGACCCATCGTAATATAAATCAACAAATCCATGTGCTGTCATTTATGATCAAATGTTCATCTGATGACCATGGATTTTATAGATGTATGCATTAAGGATTTGTTAGAGCTTCTTTCTGGTATTTTTTCTGGCCTTTAAGAATTGATGTTTTCATGCATTTGTCCTGCAGCTTGCAACACCATGCTTCTTCTGTTGGTATTGGCGTGCAAAATGTGCAGCAAGAAATTGATGGATGCCACGTGCGCCCAGTAACGGCAAGAAAAGGAGAGGAAAAAAGTAGGATAAAATAAACTTCTCCACCCTAATAGGAGACTTAAATCGTAACTGCCTCAGGAGAGAATTGTTTCCTCCTTCAGTAGCAGTCTAAACTCTTGATCATAGTGCAGCCAAGACATATCACCAGAAACACAGTGACTGAGCATTGAACAGTGCTACATCTCTTTTATGAAAAACATTCTGTGAAAAGCTTGCATAAACAAGAAGCACACATGTTCAACTAAACTATTTTTTGGCGCTCTCACAGTATTTGTTGACTCACTTGGATTTTTGCATGTGTGTAACTCTTTAACTTCCACAGTTTTTGCACTGTAGGCAGGTTTTGATTTTTCTTTCTCAGTCACCTATGGTTCATGAATTTCCAGAATGAGCCTATACAGAAGTTCTTGTTTCAATGGTTGCCATTAAAATGTTAAGATGTGATAGCTGTTCTTGCAACATTTTGATAACTTTGTTAAAAGCTAAATTTTAACAATAGTTACTCTACGTTAATATGGATGTTAAGTCTTATTAGTATGAGCAATTATAAAATTATTTGTTATATCATCAGGGCTGAGCTTATGACTAGAGTTAACATTGCAGCCCTTTATCCACTTAAAGCAGGAATTAGATTTCCTTGTTTTCTATTGAAAAAAAATTAGTACAGTTGTGAATGTTTTAAGCGTTTTTAATGAAAACATCATTTCTATATATGGTCAAATCAAGCATCTCTCTTATTAACTACATGAGCTTTTTTCCTTTTTTTAAAGAACCCAAACACACCCCTTCCCAAAACCTGTGTTTGCCAGATGTCAACAACAGCAGCAGACAAGAATTCAGGAAACCTAGAGCCTGTTCCCAGAAGTGCCAGTCATCCGATATACTACTTGGTCTAGTTCCTTCTCTCACTTTTGTTTTCCTTGCTATCTTTTTCTTTCTTTGCCTTGCCTGTGAAATTTCTTCAGAGTGGAATTTCTTTCCATGAGGTATTCAGACAGTATATATTCAGCTGGGTCCCAACCTTCACTTGGGCCTCTAAGCTCTACTGCTTCAAGTCTTTGTTTCTCAAATGACTTTGCACATGTATTTTCAGGAAGAGGAAAAATAGAAGGGAGACTGTTGTCCGTCTGTCATTGCTGCTTTAGAAGTCCTTCTGTGAGCTGTTAGAAAAGTAGACATAGACTATATTTCAAGGAATTCTGAGTAAAGTAAGGAGCAAGTCAATAATGACTTCCAGGATTAGATACCTATTGAAAAGGCATTTGGTGGGGGTGATGGTCTTCCAGTTGCTGAAGTCTGTTTTTAAGTACTAATTTGTTTTTATAATTTCCCTATGACAAGCAGTTGCCTAATTTCAAGGTGCTGCGATGCTCACACAGGAGTAGCCCATCACTTTAGTTCGGATCAGTAGTAAATGACTGCTTTATTTTTTTTTCTGCAGATCAACCAGTTTTAAATATTTAGTATCTAAGGTGCATAGATATATCCCATAGAATTTATTATGTATTTTAATATTTAGACTACCTGCCTTGTGTTCCAGGTGTGGCAGTTCACGATATTCAGTAGATTTAGTAGAGGAGTACAAGGATAAAAAGATGTTTTCTTCGTTTACAGCACTGGATTGTTGTCTTTTACCATAGCATTTTTATCAAATCTCAATCAAGCTATGCTTTTAAGGAGTCATTATTTGTCTGTGGTCTTTTCTGGGGGTCTAACTTGAGACACAGTGCTTTCATCTGCTGAAGTATGCGTAGTTGCAAATGACTGAGTGATATATAGTGATAAATAGTCTAAATCAGATACTTTGAATCTCATATTTAGAACTGAAGTAGGGTAGATACCTTTAATCTCTGTGCTATAGTTTTCCATCTTTAAGAGCTGATAATATTCCTTATACTCATGGAGATGTATTACTGTGAAACCCTGGAATACTGTAATGATAAGTATCACCAGAAGTCCATAGAGGAATTAATGTTTTCTTTTTCGAAACAGGGCTTGGACAATACTCTATATAGTCAGAGGCAGTACATTGAACAATAAGGAGAAAAGAAAATTCTGCTGCACCAATAATTGTTTATATTCTTTGATGTAGAATCTTGTAGAAAATTGACGAGTGAAGTTTTAAGTAAGGAGGCTGAATTAAGTTTATGCAGGCAATGTTCATTATGTTATTTATAGCTTTGAGGTCTTGAATTTTCACCCCTAGTAATACTCTTTTGACACAGTTACTTAGAATACAATACACAAACAAAATTAAATTCTCTACTTCTGGTTATTATATTCAGAAAGTAGTTAAACGTATCTGTTCATGAAGGAAAAGACCAAGTATATTTGAGATAATCTAGATTATTTGTTTTTAAAGATTGCTATTTCTGCTGCTATTTATATGTTCAATTTGCCAGGAGGATATATATAAGTAGAAAATAATGTCAATGCCTGAAGTGGCAATTTCAAGTAACGATAGCTTTTTCAACTCTACTGTACATCTGAATGTCTGTCCAAGTCTCTATGGATTCAGTGATGCCTTAGGCCATCTTGTGTCTCAAATGCACCAATCTGCCACATATGCAGACAAAATGTTTGCGTACCTGCTCTAAATATCTCTCAGGCTGCAAGTTCATGAGACAGTGCTATACACTGTTGTGAGACTCAGCATGCTGGGTGCCAGAAGAGCTTAGAGCTAAACAACCTGCACCTCATAGGCAGCAAATACAGTGGAAGGTGTGGCCTGACAGAGGTGGCTGGGTAGGGATTAGTGGCCCTACAGATGTGATGGACTTTCTCTCGGTCCTCCCTGTTTCCAGGGCAAATAGAGGTCCTAGATTCATTCCAGCAGTGACCAGGAGAGAAAAGGTCCATTCTACTGACTTGTCAGTCCTAAATTTGTCCAAAGAGGATGTTTCCTTGACATCAAGGTAAATCAGATTATGAATATGAAAATACTGTACAAGATGAAATTGATTTAAATTAGTTTTGAATACATTTAGACAAAGTTCTGAAAGAGCTTTCAGCGAGGAGGAAGCAAAGCTGTTTTGAAATTATGGAAGAGATTTTGTGAGAGATAGCAACTTTTCATCAAAAGTATTTTGCTCTCGTCACATTTTAAAAATATAATTTATATTCTTCTTTGGTTTGTTTTGCATTGTTTTATATAAGTAGCTCATTGGTATTCTTTTCTGTATATAAATGTGTGGGAAATACGAAGCATGTGAATCATGTAATGGCTGTCACTATAGTCCAGAGTGACTAGTTATTTGTGTGCATGTACATTTTGGCACCCTGCATAAAGAAATCAGAAACAAGTATTTGACAAATATTATATACAAGCTAATAGCTTGTTAGTTCCTGTTTTTCTGACCAGATTAAAGAAGTTTTATGGGTAGGAATAAATACCTGAAACTGAATTTAAAATAATTCTTGAAAGTGAAGTGAATTCTTCAACTTGAAAATAGAGACAGCACAATTTTGTTGTGTCACTTGAAAAAGCTTTTCCTTTGCTCACACACACCAAAGCAAACATTTTCCATAGTGCTTTAAACGAACACTACAAACAGATGCTCTAGCACTGATCCACAAGCTGGCAGCTTCATATCAGTTAATTGTAACTAATGTCAGTAGAGCTATTTCCAACTGATTTGCACTGACAGAAGAACAGAGTCTGCTCTCTACTGCAATGTAGGTAACACCCAATACCTATGAAAAAGGTACTGCGCTGCTGCAGCTAAAAAACTGATATTAGAGTTAGATGTCAAAATTACAGTCCTGTTCCTGCAAGCTCTTCTCTTTCCTGTCTCTCATCTCCTCACTCCATGCAGCAGCTCTCCAGAATAAGGACTGAGACCAAAGTGTCCGTGTGTGTTCCGGACGTGTCCAACATAGCTACTGCTTTCAAGAGTAGGTCAATGCCTCTTTAGATTCTTTTGACAGAATGCCCTAGGGGTGCAACTTTTTATTAGCCACAGGCAGTTTTCTTAAGCACTTTGATTAAAATATGACTAAAGAGGTATTCCACCAATTTTGCTTTTGTTTCTGTTTAAACATAAAAAAAAAGGAAGGGGGGGGAAAAATGTTTTGCTGAATTGCATGACCTCATGGACTATATTTCATGTTCCTCATTGAAATGTGGTTAAAATAATCTTGTATTTAACCAGTTCCAAACCTTCAAACAGCAACATATTTGTTGTTTTTTTTTAATGTCAAGTTAAAAGACAGACTATTTTTTTTTTTCCTTTGGCTGTATTTGTCAAATACTCACATATACAAACCATTCATCATTAATTAATATGAGTACTGTAATTCATATAAAACAATTATAGCATTTAGAGTGTTCGGAGGAGCTAGTATTGCTGCCTTAGCCTTTTTAAAAAATACCCTCCCCAAATGACAAAATGTGATCTATTAATATGTATGTATTACTACTTTTTTGTAAGACTGCTGATGTCTGTGAATATGGAAGCATTTATAGGTTATAGACGGTCCCTTAGTTGACTTGCGGTACTAAGTGCAGTATTTTCTAAAACCTAAAAAGCAATATTAATTACCCTCTGTCTATAGCAGAAAGTATAATATATTTTCTTCTGGAGATTTCACACTTCCTGTGATCCTGCAATAGCAACACTTGAACTTGTTAGGTTATTTAGAATAATTGGCAACACAGGGATAAAAATTTCAGGTTGACTGCTAATTATTAAAAATAATTCATCTTGCATCACTCTAGCCTTTAAGCAGCTTTCTTACTTTTCTAGAATCCAGCAGTTCTGAGATAATACATTCCCACCAGAAGTTTACCCTCTTGTTGCGTTGCAGTTGAAGGGTAGAATCTTTATGCGCAAAGGCTTGTGAAAGGAAAAATAGAGCTAATTCAATAATGTATACATTCCTTTCAAACTAAAATGAGGTATTTTTAATTTATTTTCTATTCTATACTTTATTCAGCCTTATTCAAAAGTATCTTGTGTCCTAGCTGTTTAATGGGGTTGCTATAAGGTTTGTTACGCAGGTCTGGAACTGCAGGGAAATGATTGGCTCCTTTTAAACTTATTAAGTGTAGTCAGTTTGCTTTTTATAAATGAAATAAAAGAACTACTTAAAAAATTTTCAATTCTTCTCCATGATCAGTCTATTGTCACATGCATTTGGCATTCATTATATGTTAGCCCCAGGCGCCTCCAGTCTTGTACTCAGGCCAGCAGTAATTTGGTTTATAGAGATCATATGGCAGGGAAACAGACCTTGAAAGACAGAACTCTAAGAAGCATATTTGATGAATTTCCTATGATTTGAGTCTGGGTTTATTCTTTCCTGTTGTGGAGCAGACACCCTACAGCACACGCGCTGAGGCCCGATGCGCCTGAGCAAGGGGCCAATTAAATGACAATATGCGCACTGTTTTTTCGCACATCTCGGGTTGCATTTCCTATCAGAGAAAGGGAAGGGATGATGGGAGGGGGAGGAGAGGAAGAAAAAGGGGGGCCTTGTAAAGGATCCAAATATGGGCAGGAAACCACACAGAGTGAAGGTTGCCTTTGTCATTAACAATTAATGTAACCACGAACACTGAAAAAAAAATATGCTGCGGCTGCTAGTGGCAGTGGTGTAGCCAGCGCAGCATGTTTCCTGTCTGCCCTTCTTCCCAGCAAGGCTGACATCCTGGTGTAGCCAGCTCCCAGGCCTCTGCTGCTCTGGCAGATGAACCAGAAACTGTTTAACACTCATACCCAGATGGGTTCCAGTCCTTGTTTGAATGTGCCTAACAGGTTGTCGAAGTGGCAGAAATGGATCTTGGAAATTTCCATAGTCAAATGTGTGTTTTGCAATTAGCTCTTACGCTCTTGATCTGCATACTAGAGTCCCTTGTGGCTCTATACACTACCTTGTGAACTAATGCTCTTGGAAGACACGGGAGATGTTTTCAGGTAAGTCACTGGATGCCTAAGTGGGACAAAGCTGGTGACACTGGATTTTGATACCCTTTCTTATATTCAGCAACACTTTGGTCACTGGCATCGATGGGATGCCTTAAGTAGGAAGCTGCTTACCACTATAAATGAAGAGATGCAAATACAGACCTAAAGAGGCAGTTACACTTCCTACTCGGGGGTCCATGGGCGCAGTGTGCCTTTATGCCCAAGTAGCAGCACAGACACATGCACACGTGCACACATGTAGGGAAAATTTCACTCTGGGTTTTATTTCATTTTAAGGTCCTAATTTCTTTGATGATGTCCAGAGACTGTCCAGGTTGCTTTGGGGTTGTTTTTTTTTTTGATTGATTTTAATTCCTTTTCCCCTCCTCACTTCTCCTTTCCTCTCTCTTTCCCCAACCCCTCCTTTTTGTAGTAGTTTATAAACGCCACTTTTCATTAATGTGACCAAAATGTCATCAAGTAGTTTAATGCTCTTTAATGTCCTTGTATCGTTTACGTTTTTTGAACAGTGTGGAAATGAATCCCATCTGTGGGTTTGCTAACATCAAAAAAGTTTGACAGGCTATTTAGACGTGCTACTTCACATTGCATTAGCGTGTACAATGTCAGAGAGGCAGGAGCCAGAGCGAGGCCATACCGCGCCACCTCACTCCTGACCCCTCCTATAACTGCTCTGAAAGTGACAGATCACTTACCTCAGAAAATCAAAGTCAATTGTGGAGTATCTTGGCCTGGACAGAAGCCCAGAGGCCCCAGGAAAAGTGTGAAGCCTAAATAAAAAAAAGGCAAAATCATTCAATAAAAAAGGAAAACCAAATCAAACCCATCTTCTCTTCCTTGCTAGTGCCAAGAGATTCTTATGAGTTGGGAAAGTGGACATACTCTAATTTGTCTCATGGTTCATTTTCATTTGTAACAGGATTTTTTGTTTTTCTAATGGATGGTTAAAGACTTCCAAAGTCATCTAGTTACATTTTTCAGGTTTATTTTTTAATTTGTTTATTTTTGCGTATTGGCCAACCAAAAAATGTTGTTTCTAAAACAGGTGATGCCATGCCATCTTATTAATGCCTGTCCCTGCCCTTGGAAGGGCTTATCATGCTCTTTTTTCAACACTCAGACTTGTTGAGGTAATTTTTAAAGCTTGTATGTACCCTCTCTGCAATACTCTATGCCAGTTTATATATAGCAGGAGAGTATAATTTCATATTTTTTCAACCCGTATTTGTATCAATGTCTCATAAACAAGGCTTATGGATTTAACTTACTCTTTAGTATGTAATGGGTATATTTTAAATTTATCTGGCTTTGTGCCATGAGAGTGATGTGCCCCCCTTTTAAGGCATTTACTGTAAAAAGAGATGTGGCTTTTTATTTCAGGAAAACAAAAGCTTCTGTTCTTCCTGAGACACAGGGAACAGCAGAGAGTGCATTTTAACTGTTAATTATTATGGATAAATGGATAATAATTTCCACCTCTGAGTGCACTAGGATTTACTTGCTGTTTTTTTAAACCCTCCCCCATAGCACATTTGCATACACAAATATAATTTAATTTTAAGTAGGAATGTAAATAAATAACCTTGTATAGTGGCATCAAGTTTTCAAAGCCAAGGTAATCTTTCATAAGCATGAAATAAAAATGCCTTTAAGGCAATTACTGTAAGTGCACAAGTCCTTTAGTCTTTAAGAATCAGGTTTGTGGGAGGTAACATACAATTCTGTTGTTAGTTGTGTCACACTGAAAGAGTAAAATAGAAAGTATGGAAACACTAAATAATGCACCTTATTTTACTCTTAAGTTGTTAGGATTGTGATAATTTCACTAAAGGCAGGATAAAATTGGCACCATTTCATGACCTGATCTAAGCCCTATTTACACAGAGTCAGGATCCAAATGTAAAGGAGGAGACAATCAAGGTTACGTGTAAATTCATTTAGCAAACGCATGCATTTGGGATGCAATTCTAATTGTTTGATCTTGTGGTTTTTGTGCTAAATGTGGATAAGCAGGATGGACTCTTATATTTTTCAAATTAATTTCAGGCAAAAGCAGCACATGGATTTTCCTTAAACATTTCATAGGAAACAAGGAAAGAAACCCTAAAGTTTATTTTAGAAGCATTTTCCAAGTAGCAAAATCTGATCTCTTCACTCATGAGGACTTGTGATCTCTTGCTGTTTTGAAATCTGAAACATAGCTTCAAGTCTGTTCAATCCAGGAAGAATAAACCATGCAGTCACAAAGTTGTAGTTCGATAAGAAAGCTGTAAGGCCTCGCTGAAAATGGAGTAAGCAAATTATGGGTGTGCTATTAGAGTGAGAATCTATGTTCTTTACACACACACATGCACAAACCTCATGTATAGAGAGCAGATCGATTCCTCTGAAAAACTAACTCAACCATGAAGAAACCTCAAAAATTACCATTGGGCCAAAAAATTAAGCAAAGCTTCAGTATAAGAGCTTAATCCTGGAGAAGTTGTTCATAATCACAGTTAGAATCAATGAAGTGCTCATGTCTTTCCAAATGTGCTTCAGGGATTTTGGAATAATTTAGCCGGGTACTTGCAGCGATGCAGGGCAGTGAAGGCCTGAAACAGCATGCTGCCCGCTTCAAGCAAGCTATGTCTGATACCACACCGGGCCTCACTAACCGTTGCCTTGCTTTCTGTTGTTAATTACACCACAGCTAGTGGATATGAAATGATACCCTCTTGAATACCAGGGGGGTGCAGCCATTAATACTCATTAAAAGTAAGATCAGAAGGGACCTTAAATATGTCCTTTGCTATGGGCTAGATGACAGATCCAGCTTCAAGGTTGGATTGATTATACCTAAACTGCTTGTTTTAAAAGCCAACAGGCTTGGGGATTCTGCAGTGCTCCTAGTTATTATTCAGGTACTAGCCTAGCATTGCTACTGGAAGATTGTATTCCCTAATGCCCAGGCTACATCTCCCTTGGTGCAATTGAAACCTGTCATTTTTGTCCTATCCAGAGTGGACAAGAACAATTATTCCTCTCTGCTTTGGAGCTATCTTTTGTGTATTTGAATATTGCCTTCATACTTCCCCTCAGTCATCTTTTGCCTAGACCAAATAACCCTAGTTCTTTCAGTCTGTCTTCAGAGAATGTGTTTTCCAGATCATTCTTCTTGATCTCCAGTGGGCTAAATGGAGGCTGCTTTCTATTCAAATGTGATGACCCTGTATTCCAGTTGTGGCCATCCTGCAAGGGGAAGTGTAAAAATTCTCGTGTGTCTTTCTAATGATACTTTTGTTTGTGCTTATCCCAGTGTACTCGGGGTGGGGGGGGTAGTGGGGGGTTTTTTTTGGTCTCACCCCAGCTGTGGTACTGCTGACTAATGTTCTGATTGTGACCCATGGCACCCACTCCTTTGAATAATTTTGGGCAAAATTGCTACCTCTTGGCTTTTTCCAGCTGGAGTTTAGAACATTGGGAATTCCCAACTGATATACTTGGTTTTAGATTGTTTGATATCTGGTTCATTCTGATTCATCTAGTTCTGATGCCTGCAGCCTCTCCTCCTAGTTAGGTATCAGCGGCAAACTTAGTGTGTGCTAATTCATCGTTAAGGTCTTCATCTTTGCATTGTGTATAAAACTCCCTAGATTTTACTTCTCTCTGTGATTTCTTAGCACCCTCAAATAGATTTTTTTTGGAGCACAGCATTCTCTCAGTTTGTATTATGTTTAGGCATTAAATAAGCAGAGGTGACATGTAAGTTCTTAGATTATATTGACGTATAAGAGAGCCGAGAAGACTGCAGGTGTAAGTTTAAAATGAAATGGGCATACACTGGTCATACATAGAAGGCTGTGCAGATAAAGGTAAACAATTTACAAAGAAGATGTTATGTAACAAACCCAGGGGACAAGGTTTTTGACTGCATTTCTCTTTGGATATATAAAACTGAATCGTGATTGCCAACAATTGCTAGCTATCTAAACTTACATACCCATGGGGGGGAAAAAAAAAAAAAGAGAAGAAGCTTCTACCAAAATTGGAATGACTTGCTTTTACCGTTATGCAAAATTTTGATGGAAATGAAGAAAAATATTAATATTTGTAGCATTCTTAAACAGATAACTTGACTTTCTGTGATGAATGAGCTTGCTGAGGTTGAATGTTGTAAAGAAAAAAAAAGAAATTTACAAATGAAAATGTTATTCTCATTTAAAAGTTACTATCAAAAGTACTTAATAGGATGGGTATTGATTGAAAAGCATTCATTTTTGACAAGAATATTTGTTTAATCAAAAGCTTCTCATTAGATGCCATAGAATGCTTGATTTTAAGCCCAGCTCTATCCTATCAAAAGTGAAAACATGAAGACATTTCTTCTTCCCCCTAGGCTACTGACAGTAGATTGGTTTGTGGCACATACTAGAGCTGCTTCAAAATAGTTTGTACAGGCAAATTCATCTGTACTGGATTAAGGGGCTGTTACGGGAGAAACATCTTGAAGTTCAGCAGCACTTTGCCTGCATCTCTGATATATGGCAAATTTTGAGACTTCTGTGGCAGATGAAGGGGACAAGAAAATAATTTTAAAACTAGTTTTAATACTATCTCCTAGCAATATTGGAGATAGTGTGGGGAAGTGGCAAGACAATGGCATGGCGTTCTCTCCATAGTCTTTGTTTCTGAGAACACAGGCTACTCCTTTTTGTATCAACTGTTGGGTTTTTAGATGGTTCCTACTACTGCAGGGTACAGTTTTTATACCTATACTGAATATTTTAAGTGAATATTTTCATTGAACATACAGTGAAATACTCTCATCTTTTTTGATTTGTTTTGAGGAATCTGTCACAGGTATCTTGTTAAAGAAAACTGTTGAGGAAAAATAATTCTATTTCATTGTTTTCACTGTGTAATAGTGTATGTTTTTTGATAGATCTACGGCTGTCATCTCCATTTTTCAGATGCTTGTCTGTTACTGTTTTCTGTTTTCTTGGTTTTTTTGTGTGTGCCACAACACCTAAGCTTATGACTTATTTTATTTTCATACAGTTAGCAAAATATTGTGTTATGTGTGAATGCCTAGTAAAGTATATTACAATGAGGTTATATAAATGAGCTGTAACCCTAGAATAATCAGGATTTATTATGTGAATAAAGAGGTCAGCAACTGCCAGTTTGACCTTAATTCTTTGACCAGTATTGCTTGCTGAAAAGCCTTGGTTATAAAGCTAGTTAGGAGGCTAATGTGGCTGTAGTTATAACAAGGACAAGACAGGGAGGGCTTGGAGGGTACGCAAAGTAAATGCAAGTATGCAGCTCTGTCAGCTGCTGTTCCTGCTGCTTCAGCATAAGAAAAAAAAATCAAAGAATAAAACCTGCAGCTACTTTCCAATGTTGTATATAATGTTACGATGTTACTCCTATTTTGCTAGTTTTTTAAAAAAATCAATTAAACTGTCATGATTCCCTATTAAGATGTTTGGGGTATTGGGTCAGGCTTGGATGCTACTTGCAGTATGCTTCAAATTTCTGGAAAATAAAATACAGGTTAAACAATTGGTGAAGCAGGAGACAGCTGGGGTTAGAAAAGCAGTGGTAAAGGACAGGAAAAGAGGAACAGCTCAAGTATCAAAAAAACTTGTGTGACTGGGTGCAGTGAAAAATGTCTCCTATCCCAGTGAACCTGCCTGGACCTCTGTTTTGCATCATATCAAGTACAGCTTTTGCGCTTCGGTGAGCTTAAAACAGTCCCACTGTATTTGTGAGGAGATTTAATAGAACAACTTAGTTAAGATACGTGATCTTTCATGCTTAATGAGTGATGACTTTCTTTTCACTCCAGTAATATTCTGAGGACTCAGTACATTATAACAATCTAAAAGAAGCAATCTTCGAAGGAAGAATCCCTCTTCCTTACTAGGACACCAAAGCTGGTAGTAAATCCAGATTTTAAAAATTATTTGTATTCTATATATTTGGGAGAGCAGATAATCTTTTCTTTCTGTGATGACATAAGAAAAGTATTAACATATCACGTTGTTGTAACAGTAAAGCATCTTTATATTGTTTTATACTTTAAAATGTTTATCCTGTTTGATTTAAATTAATCTGTTATGTGACCCTATCATGACATCTACTTGATAGAGATGAGACGGGACACGTATGAATGGTGCTTGAAGCCCATTTAAAAAAATTTTTTTTTTGCAAGTAAAAAGAAACTCATACCTAAGCAAGGTTATGTACAATATTAAGTCCAGTGCCTCCCCTCTACACTTCAGCCCCATATGGTAGTATGGCAGTATGTATTTAGTCCAGAAGGGTTCATACAGCATTGATGCTGCACTCCTTTCATGGCCACAAAAATGCTTCTTAGTGCTCTACCAAATATTTGAGACTTACAGTAAAAGGTCAAAAGATTTTTAATACATGTATGTGTGTGCACATGCACCATGAAAAGAAAGTAGACCATAAATAGCTTTATAAATATCTCTGATGTATGCATTCTTTACAGCTGTAGAAGACTGCTTAGGCAAAATTCCACAATGTTCACAGAAAGAATGTGGTACATAGAGAGGCAGAGAAGTATAAATATAAAGGTCTCAGAACACAAAGTTATAACTCCGTAGATTCTTAGACAACCCTGACCACTGTAGTATCAACGCTCATAGCAATCCCGAATGGACAAAAAGCTGTTGAAACTCAGTATATATTGCTGGAATATTTACTGAAGAGGCAACTTTTAGCCCAGCTGGCAAAATACCTCATTCTGATGAAAACATAAACACCTATGACATTTTAGCAAGATGTAGTACTATTTAGGAAGTTCAACAGTATCTTAAAAGGAGTTAGATTCATATTGAAAGGTACCCTTAAGTCTTTTAAGTCTTAAAATGCATTCGTTCTTATTTTGAGTTATATGCTCTAATAAAGCTGTCAACATTTTGGCTTCCCTTTTTAGCAAAACTTTAAGAATCCCTGTGAACTGGTTTGAATTCATTTTGGGTTGGAGATTCTCTCTCAATCCCAGCAGGGGTAGTAGGCTATGATTCATAACATGCGCCTTAGCTGGAGTCTCCTATTCCTGTTTGGACTCGTCAGTTTACCTGAATAGTTTTCTTTCTTGTAAAATGCCATAAAAAGTCACTTGATTTACTGAATTCTTGACAGGATTCCATGGTTAATACTGGATTTCCTCTTTAAAACACAAATGTAGTTGTAAAATTGACTATAGAAGTTGGTTATTGTGAACAGAAATGTCTAAGGCATGGAGAGAGCGTTAGGAAATGCACCCCTGAAGCTCACAGCATTTGATCTGAACTGTACTTTGGGTAAGAGATAGTATGCATTTTCCCTCATGTTATCTGCTTGCGACCCACTGGCTATTCATCTTGAAATCAATGCCAAAAATCCCAATGACTTCAACAAAAACTAGGCTGGCCCATATTTTATAAAAGAAGCTAACATGCATAGCATAAACTTGGCGAAATCCTCTATACTTTAGTAAGGTAAAATTTCCACTAAGGTCCTTGTTCCTGAAAGCTGATAAATCCAAACAACATTGTAAATCTCTGCACTTTCAATGTCTGAAATGTCTTTTTGTCTTCCCCTTCATTTGTGGGTATTTCCAATGGATAAGGCTGTCTCTGAAACTCAGTGATTTATTTCATTTTAGACCACAGGATTTCTCCTTCTCTTAGACCTGTGACTATACAATATGATAGCATTTCAATAGCCTTTCCTCTTCCCGCACTTTCTTTGTTTAAGAGGAAAGAAGACTATGCATCCTTGTATTCTAGAAATACTTACAGCTGCATTATTGAAAGTGTAATTTTACTAGCCTTGTGCAATCAGAATGTTAACACTTCTCTAAAAATGTGCAGAGATATACATCTGCGCTTGAGTTTGACTGCTTGGAAAACTTTGGAATAAATATGAGGGGTTTTCCCCCCTTCAGGAGCATGATGTGAGTGCTGTTACAGTACGAGTTTTGTTTCAATACAAGACCTGTACTGTAAGCCTTTGGTGGCTGAAAGGTAAATTACATTCATGCAAAACAAAACTGATGAACTACTGAAAGCTGTAGCTGCTGAAATAAATTCCTGTGTGCTAAATTTATGGGAACTATGTACTGTGTACACCACAGTACATTCACTTGCAGATTCAACTTTCAAACGACTTTCATTACCAAAATAAGTAGCAATATTGTGCGAACAAAGTCCAGCAGTGATGAGTAGAAAGGCATAATTTTGTTGTTGGAAATACTGATGCTCATCAGCATATATTAAACCTCGTGTAGATCAAGGAGCATTGCTTGTGTATTTATTTTCATTTACTTTTCGTTACTGACATAGAGGTATAATAGGGCCTAAAGGCTCAGTTCAAGGGGTACCCTACTGTATTAACAGACTTGATCTTGAAATTTAGGGCTTCCAGCGCCAAGGTTTTCTCCTACAGGCTGGCTTTGCTTTGTCCTTTATGAATACAATCGTTTCCTCAACTGCAGCATCTCCTGTTTATATTCTGTATATGTTTCTATGTATTACAACAACCAGCTTACTGAGAGAGACTGAAAAGAAGGAGACTAAAGAATGGGTAACATCTTCCTTCTGCAGTGTAGAAAATTTGATGTTTGGATAACAGAACAGGAATATGGTAATTTGATGTTTTCTCAAGGTTTGTGCTGAATTGGGTAACTGTCTAGTGTAAAAGTGTTTAGTATGATGCTAAAGTGTTGTACTTCTCACAGCAAATAATAGGAAAGACAGCCAGGTCTTCCAGATCACATCCATTTAATACAGTTGTCTTACGTGCCATTTCTTATTTCATGTTCTAAAAGCAGTGAGTCCTTAAGAGCTTACACACATACTAATGGTTGAGATGTAATTGTTAAAGAGCAGATACTTCAGGCATGATGTTCTGCATAATTGATTGAAAAAATATAAAGTCCAGGACAGCCAAGACAAGCTTAAATTTGAATCTAACCCCTGTTACACAGAAGGAAGTTCTCCTCACCAGCGGACACCCATTATGTGAACACAATCATTCTTAGTAACAGTGTCAGCCCAGAAAAATAAAAAGGATTTTTATTTTGATTATTTTTAAAGTTTAATGACAAATCCTTTCCCTTCTTCGCATTAAAAAATAAAGGCTGTACTGGAGTCCCATTAAGGGACTGCTTTAGAGCATGGCTCTCTGAGGCACTTACATTGTTTAAATTTTAATTTCTAGTCTGAAATTTTTATTTAAAACAGTACTTATAAACAAAAAGGTTTCTCATAGTCTTTGGCTTCTACTCTTGCAAAATCTTCTAAGCTTTTACCTGTCCCAGTGAATTCTCTGCCAACTCCCAAAGGCTTGTTTTCCCTTCTGTTGGCCTCCCCTAGTCAGTGCTATAGTACTGTGGGAAAGCACTCAGTGCCTTCCCATGATATTTTGACTAGGAATAGGATAGATGAAAAGACATAAGACTACATTCACCTTCAGAGTTATGCCATGGAAGGCAATTCAAATGGCAGTCATTCAGGTAACATCACAGATAAATTCGTTTCACACAACAGACTGTTTTGGGAAATTTCTGACATGGATACAAAGTTGGGAGAAGGGACTATGACCAGTACTTTATTCTGTGAGTCTCCACCTCTCTTCTGTCTGCAAAGTAGGATTTTCTTCATAATTAGAAATTATTTGGAAAGTAATTTTTTGGTGTGTCGTTTATGCATTGAAAATATCTAGCCTGTACAAATCGATGTTTAAGCTGTTTTGAGTAAAGAAATGGGTCAGATGTTACAAATCGGTTTCCTAACTGGATGCAAAAAATCTCAGCATTAAGTTTTTAATGTGAATAAGATGCTGCTATATTTGAAGTCCTGTGATTGCAGTATTGCATATAAGCATAAGGGTTCCATGAATGCTCCCATTACTTCTAGTGTTACTTGGATCAAACTCCAAATTCAATGAGTAGGTGAACATTCCTATTCCTTGACTAGCCTGCTAGAATATTCATGAAAATTCCACCAAGCAAACATGGACAAAGCCAAAGTAAAATTAGATACAGTGTGTACACCGGTAAGAAAAAAGTCACTCCTTTTAGAATTCACATCCTGAATGGCTAGGGCAGTGAAAATATATTTATTATTCTCATCTTCATTGTGCAAAGCTCCCTGCAATCAAAGGTAGATCTACACTGCACAAATCAACATTTAAACACAAATTTAATTTTAATTTACTGTTCAAGATTAATTTACCTATTCAGATACCTTAATGAAATCTATCTCAGATTATAGCACTTTTCGTCTACAGATCTCAAGCCAGTAGGGCAGCTGTGGCTAATTCCTGTAGTCAGGTGGAGAGCTTTATTACATATGCAGCATTGTCCAGAGGAATCTGTGCTAGATTTCAGCATCTCTTGATTACTACCCTATCTCTCATTTTGCAATAGAAATACTGTGAGCAGATGGACCACAGACATTTTCATTGCTGTCTGCTTGCACACCTCTTGCCTATTCCTAGTGCCCAGTTGGGTGCTGTGACTGAGAAAAACAAGTCAAATTGTTTTAAAATATTTCAGATGAAACATGAACCTGCATTATTTCCTTCTGTTCTTACACAGGAGATTCTCTAGGCTCAGGGCTTTTAAAATTACTTTACTTAAGAAACAAATACTTTAACTTCTTTGCCAGGTCTTGCTCATTTCTTGTGTTCGTTCAACATCTTCCAGAGTTTTGGTATATTTATATGATTTTCCATTCTTGCGGGGAGTCCCCAGAGAATATGAGGTAAATAGGTAGGTTCCTGCCCAACAGATACCCTTCTGGATGACTAGCGCTTTCTCTTTTTTTTCTTAAAAAAAAAAAAAAAAAAGTGCCTGGATTAGAGACCAGGTTAGGTTTGAAGTCTGCAGATTGCTTTGCTGTGTATCTGTTATTCTATTATGTGATACTGCCAAACACAGATACGATAAGAATTCTTAGTGCATTGGTATTGCTCTTCAACTTTAACGGAGTCTATAGAGTACATTTTTTTTTATCTCCTCAGAAACGCCTTATTGTATAATGCTTAGAGACTAGGTTATTTTTCACAGGCACTGTGCTATTCAGAAACAGGGCTGTAAGGAATGCTGTAGTCATACAGTTATAGTAACGTCAGCAAGAGTGAAAATTACAAAATTAATTGGTAATTAATTAAATAATTTATTTAATTTATAGTACATTAATAATAAATAAATAAATTAATTAAAGAATAATTAAAATGGTAAAAACATTCCCAGAGAAACCTGTTTGTCATTTCTCTTTTATGTTTTTAGGACTAACTGTTGGATGGACTAGCACAAACGTGCAGCTATCAGTGACTACTTAGCACTTGTAACTGCAGGGAAATATTGCATTGTTGTATCCTTGTATTTGTTTAAGCATCCCTGAGTGGGCCAACCACAGGTATGTCCTTGAGTTTTGTATGTGGAAGGTGAGTTAGACCAGTGAAAGACTGAGCTGGAATTGGCTGGGAATGGGATGAGCACATGGGCAACGCATTGCTTTCATCCTGTGCATTGCCATATTATGGCACTGCGTATCTATCTCTTCATAATAGTTCATCACTTCCTATCTATAACGTAATACTTCCACATTAATGGAATTAATTTGAAATTAGCCATGTATTCTTTCTGCTCTAAATCAAATATGCCTATGGTATAATACCAAAACCATAAAAGCTGTGGGAAAGACCAAAGATGCTCTTAAAAAAGGATTGAAACAAAACTTCATTTTAAAAAAAGTTTGGAAATAAATTATGTGCCTTCAAATCCTTGAAGGATTCTTCACACTCTTCTCCTGTCCCAATATAAAGGACAGCATTATCTATAATTCACCAATGACCTCAGTAGTCAGAATCTTTCATCTGTCCCCTGCTGAAACAAATGTGGGGCTTGGGGTTTAAATGGAATACAGGATAAAGTCAGAATTTGTCCTCCTACCTTCTCCTGTCTTAAAAGAACTTTCTAGAAGAAGGGGCCAGTAGAGGAAGTTGTTGAGAGTTCAGAGCCTTGTGCTCTTCTGAACAATTCAGGCAGCCTAGACTTCTTTAATGCCTTTGCCATATGTGATAATATTTACCCTCTGCCCAGTATTTGCTCTCTCAAGGATGGATATATCATGAAAACTCTATGGATTTTACTCTGCAAAATCATGATAGCTTTAGCTGTCTTTAAAAAACAGTGTGTTTATCTGATGAGGTACAGTTTAACTATTCATTGACTTTTGACAAACTATAGTCAAAAAGCTATCCATACAGAGGTGAAAGATACTGATAACTAAAGAACTGTGCTAATGCAGAGCCACCAATACAGAAGATCTATTGGAAATGAATAGAAATACAAACAGTGATAATTTACAATGTTATTATATCTTGTTGCCATCTTAGGACTATACTGTTGGCTATTTTCAGCACATAAATTTAAAAAAAAATAAATTTGTGATGCTCTACTCTCCACTGACCTGTATCCTGTGCTTCTGCTCACCCTAATTGGCACTTACAGGTTTGGGCCCTTAAAACTGGCACAAAAATGAATTAATGTGATATGTTTTAAGTTTCTGGTCTTATCACATAATTACAAGAATAAATTAATTTTGAATACTTTTCTATCCTTAAAAAAAAAAGCTTACTTTAAGAACCAAAAAGGGGTGATTGTTCCATTCTCGTTATATGCCCAAGATTGCCATGAGAAATAAAATAATTAATATCCATGCTTATTCTTTATCATTAGTCTTTGTCCTAAGAATGGATTAATGAGAATATTCAATGAGAATCAGAACATCCTGGCATTCACTTCTGTGAAAACTCATTCTCGTGTCAAAGTCTGTAATGAGGACTGAAAGAAGCATACAATTAATTCACAGCAACCTTAAGGTTGTAGTGAGAAAACAGAACATCATTCCAGACTGATGAACAAGATCAGAATAAGAGAAGATGAAGAATGAATACGAGAAAATAGAAGTAAGAGCATTTTAAGTCTGCATTATAAAGCCTTTATTTGACAGTGTATCATTTTTATTGACTACAGTTTTCATTCCATTAGTGGTCTTTTTCACCTAGCAAACTGATTTTCTTCACCTCTCCCAGGTAAGAGGTTGGCAAGAAACAAAGATGAAACCACTTTTTGTGTTCAACAACAAAGGCTAAGAAATAAGAATACTATGGAACAAAATGACCTTTAGACACATTTCCGTGGTATCTATGGGTTTGAAATAAACATAATCTGGTTTTGCCCCAGTATATGTTTCTTAGGTATTTGCTGCAGTGATTAAACGATATAGTACTGATAGGGGTGCTCGTTTTCCAAACTATTCACAGTACAAAGACAGCAGCTCATGTAAATATGGAGTGCTTGGGTGGGCAAAGCCGTGAGGAGGAAGAGACACTAACACAGGAAGACAAGAAGATTGCATAGTGGATTAGTTCAATGTTTTTGTTAGGCCTTTTGTCATGTGTGTTGTGGGTATTATTTCTGATCGGTGTCCTTACAGTTGTGTAAGTGTTGCTGGCTTTGAATGACAGTTACTGATATAAAATAATAGATAGTCGCAAGAAATTAAATAAGCACATCTCCTTGAAAAATGTCTAAAATGGGTGCTTTGCTTTTGATTAATAATTAACATTGCTTAGTTTCTGTAGGCTTAAAAGAATTATTACAGCAGCACGCCTGTTCCATTATACTTTCGGTGGTGTCAGGTTTTCCATTATTAAGCCCTGTATTTTTACTTTGTTTGGTAACGTGGCTATAAAAATTGATTCCAGCCATGAATTTGCTAGGAAAAGATCTCAGCTTAGCAGAGACTTAAAAAAATTATTTTAATTTTTAAATAGCTCAGCTATTTGATGGTTAGCAGGGGGAATGGAAGCCTGGGATAACTCTTCACAGAGAGAGCACTAGTGATCAGAGCATGGCCTTCTCACAGAATGCTATGCTTTATGCTGTTTATTTCCTGTCACAGAAATGCTGCTAGAAAATATGCAGAGAAAGTTGTAGTGAGAAGCCTGACAAAGAAGGAGACTTCATACTCTTAATGAATACCTGGTTCAATATTAGAATAAAGCAATTCTTAATACCTGGTTCAATATTAGAATAAAGCAATTCTTACTATAGTTCTTCTTTATGGCTCCTGATATGGGAGTCAGAGCTGAATTCAATTGAGGCAGAAGGTATGAGAGAGAAAAAAATTCTGGGCCGGGAAAAAGCATTCTTAAGAGTTGTAGTGGCAAAATATGGACCATCGCTAAGGAAGTGAGAGGATAAGAGGCAGTGAGCACAAACTGAATTACAAGAAATTTTAATTAAATATAAGAAAAAACGCTCTGACTGTGGGGGTGGTCAGACTCTGGCACAAGTGCCTAGAGAGGTTATGGAGTCTCTACCCTTGGAGAAATTCAAAGCCCAACTGGACATGGTTGTGGGCAACCTGCTGTAGCTGACCCTGCGCATAGCAGGAGAGTTGGACTAAAGAAGCTGCAGAGGTGCCTTTCAACCTCAGCTATACTATGCTTCTGTGAATACGACTACTACTAAATGGATATGGAACTAGATTAAGACTTCGGTGTCTTCTTTCTCAACTTTACATTGCTTTCTGCCTGGTGGAACAGCCTCAGTGAGGGTAAAGGTGTATGTATCTCAGCAGATAGTTGCACCTGTAAATCTGGCTGTGAAGACAACCCTCCTGTTAACTGTGCTAATGATGCAAGTAAGATAGAGTGACTTTTCAGTTTTGTATGTCAGGCTGTCTTTGAAAAGCTGGAGAAGAGTTAGGCTTTTTTTTAAACTGGCCTTAACCTTGCTGCTTTTTTTTTTTCTTCACAGGGGTTCTTAGTGGATCTGTTCTTGAAGTGAGAAGGAGGGAAGGAGAGGAGGCAAGCATTTCACAAAGGTATTGGCAAGGCAGTTTGGAGGTTTTCTGCACTGTTCTTCCTGTAACAAATCCCAAAGGGATGCAGAGTATCAGAGGTGTAACAAGCAAGTGGGAGAGGACTGAGCTCAGTTTTGAATCCTACTACTAGAATTGTTCATGTGTTGAACATTGCTCTGTCAGTTGCTAAAGTGCAGAAATAGCCCTAAGAACAGGGACTAGCTGTGAGTTGAGTACGAAAGATTCCAGAGGATTGTGGTTTAATACAGTCTTTACTGAAGTAGTGTTCTTCATACCATTAACTGCAGAAGTGCCTATTCGTTCATATCATTCTACGTACCAAGGAGCTGACATCACACAGAGACATCATTTAACATAATAGCAGCTTGCTGAAGAGTACTTTCTTTTCCCAATATTAAACAACTCAACAAGGCCTACTTAGACAGCAGTGTTAGAGAGGCTTACCTCATCACATTTGACAAGTAGCTTGATATTCTGAACCAGTGGTTTTACAAAGATCTGTACCTTGACAGAAGCCTACCCTGGAAATCTTACAAAGAACTCAATCTGACACAAGATCTGCAAGAAATACTACTATGCTAGAGAATTTTAAGAAACCAAACTCTTTGATTAGGACATCAGGAGAGAAAAGGTGTAGTGGTGAATTAGTCATCCTATATTGGTTTATTCTTTGACAGCAGACCCCTTGGAAGTGAGTGGGAAGCAGAGGGACCATGTGAGGGAGACCAGCCTGCATTCAAAGGCTCGAGACTTTACTACCTCAGCAAATTAAGAGAAGGGGGTGAACCATGGTGTCATTGCAATAAGTGAAGGAGATACCTCAGGCTACCAAAAATCCCACCTTGGTAACAGTATTTACTGCCAGAGAAGCGTGGATGGAAACAGTCCCTGAGCAATCCTTTGTCACAGGGCTTCCCTCACCTGCTCAGCTGCAAGGGTTCAGAATCTCCTGCAGCCAGCTAGTAGGTCTCAACAGTTATTCAGCTGTTTTATACAGCAGGAGCTCATAAAGGCTCCTGGGAGGTAAGGTTCCTGTTAGAATGTCCTCGGGGCATTCAGAGTTGGTCAGGTCCCCAAATGGTTCCTGAAGATGTATAATGTTAGGGTGTCCAAAACCCTCTTTTACTTCCTCTCTCTGCCTGTCTCTAGTGCGAAACCATGAGCCCTTGAACCCCCACCCTCGTAGGAATAAACCCAAACCACAGCCTGAGATGACCTTTGAACACTGAAAGTTCCTTAGACCACAACAGAACTGGTGAGTATATTCTGACACAACCTCGATCTGATTTCTTCAATTAAATTTTAAAAATAAAACTATTGGTAAAACCTAACCCACCCACCCCTTCCCATTTTTAAATTCTGGAGTAATACACACAGAGACAGTGTTGCAAGTGAGGTTTTGCGTGTGTGTGCATTAAACTGATACATTTAATTAATGAAGACACCTTGGGGCTTGAGCCTCATCTTGAAATCACAGTATAAAAAATTAAATACATGTATAATGTGTGTGAATGGTTGCCACTGAAATCTGTAAAAGGAGCCAGTGAAATATTAGCTGCACTCCTACTTAAGAAATAATTTTTAAAATTACTGTGATGATACAGTGTCTTAGCACTATGACTCTGGCAGAAAAAGGAGCTCTGTGATTTTTTTTTAACTGTGAAGTATGCAGTACAAGCTTCTTTTCATTGTTTTCCTTGCATGCATACATGGTTTGTTGAAGTGAGAACTGTTTCATTGTGTGCTCGTGCAGCACTTTGCACAAAGAACACAAAAAAGTATTTGGGGCATCTACTTTAATACATGTACAACTGTAAATAGTAATTAACTTTTCTAAAACAAGATACATTTAATAAGGTAATCGTGGACAGAATCATAAATTTAACTTAGGTTTGTAACTTTTCTTTGTATTGTAACACAGTTCTTTCAGGTACTTGGCCAGCTTGGAGAATTCATATCACATTTAGGAGCCAAGCTCCCTATGCAATGCCAGGACCGAGTTAAGTACCAAAGAGTAAAATTCATAAAAAATTACACTTGCTTGTGCGAATAAGGAAAGGAAGGTGGATGAAATTGGCCAGACCAGTTAATGTAAAATAACAAGGAAGTATCATACCTTTTGTCCTGCCCCTCGAACAGAAGTTCCTAACTCTGCTGCATTTCAACTGCAGGGATATCATTTTCTCAGAAAGGCAATGAGGGAACCCTGTTTACTCACCTGCCTAGACAAGGCTTGTTCAATTTTATAGAAGTAATTATTTATTAACATGAAGAAGAACTGGAGCCTGGTTATGTTTTCTACAGCCCCAACTAAATGCCCTAAAACAATGGGCAACAAAATCCACATTTCATGTTTTCTTTGGCTCAATTGTTGTATAGTGTGTAGTAAAAATCACATCTTCTCTGAGGTGTAGTTACCTTGTCGTATACAGGTCAAAGCTTGGATGGCAAAATTTGGAATCTCACCTACAGTGAGTAGGTTGATGATAGTAGGTTGATGAAAGTAGCCTTTCAGCTACTTTCTATGCTACTTTCAAGCAGGGAAAACCAAGTGAACCTACATGCAATTTTGGATTGCTGAAACTATATTTGTCAAGGAAAAGATCTCTACCATACTTTCCTCTCTCCACAGTATTATCACAGATTATCACAGATCATGGTATGTATATAGTTGCTTTTTGATTAACACTGGAAAGAAGTCATTCATATTAATGGAAATTAAGTTTCAACTTTACTGATACTGAAATCTAATCTTTGTCTGGAAACAGAAACATTTCCTCAGCAGTACTTTACACCTAAGGTGCAGCAGCCTACCTGTGTGGCTTTCCGTACATAACTGAAATGCTTTTGCCTGTTGTGTACTAAGAAAGACTCATCTTAAAGTCTGTTTCCAAAGAAGGAAATATACGTTTGATGTAATCTGCTGAAGCGAAAAGAACTGACGATGGCACTGAGTTATCCATATGGATCCTTTTCAACACTGTTCTAGTGCTATCATATGAACTGAAGACAAAGAAGTGCTTGCTTAAAAAAAATCCTCATGCATCACTGCTCTATGAAGAAATACTGATGCCTCTGTGACAGACCCATTTTTTGATATAACAATAAATTATATGAATGGGAGCTGTGAGTCTGAATGCATGTGTTAGTTTTGCATTGTTCTTTAAAAATCTTACCCGTCATATCTGCAAATGACATCCCAGGCATTTGTGACAGAAATATGGATATCTGAAAAGTGGTCTAAGGAAACGGTACTTAATGCAAATTTCTGTTCCTGTGCCCTTCTGGGAACAGACTTATTAAAGAAAAATAACAACTCATTTTGTGGAAGGAAAAACATTGGCTAACATCAATGTTATTAAGAATAAAACTCGAATTGTTGTTTTCAGGTTTTATTTCAGTTTATTGTATTTTCCTCAGTTAGTGGCATTCTGATGATGAAAACCTTGCCTCCTAAAAGAGCACATGGGTGAATGGTAACTGAAACTCAATTGTTTTCAAAGTTTTTGGAAGTCTGAGTGTTCATACAGCTGAATAGTTTGGCACAATCTCCAGCATGAACAAACATGTAAATACTAGTTAATACTATCAAAATGTGACATTTTGTTGTTTCTGTTTTTATTTATAGATCCTCCTGTTCTGCAGCTGTTCCTTATTATACAAGCTGACTAGAAGGTGAAGAATAAACATGAGGAAGAACAGAATAGTAGTGCTATCTTAACCTGCTCATTTGATTTTCCAAGTTCCATATATCAACCCTTGCAGTGAGTATATGTCTTTCTAGTACAAATCCAGTCCAAGAGCAGTTCAGGGTAACACTAGTCGTATTAATAGACCCAAGGAGGCTGATGTTGGTCATAGAAGCCATAAACCATCAGGCTTCTGTTATTCCTGACTGTGGTCTCATTGTATGTAAAACCAACCCAAAACCTTAAATCTAAATATTTCCAAATCTACAAATACAATATTGCTGGAAGTGGCGGAGGCGGGGACGTAATTGGTTTGGCACAGAGGTGCTTGGAGAATAAAAATTTCTAATGAGAAATTATTACATGTCAGCTTCTCTTGTTGTGAAGGTTTTGCATGGAATTTTAAAGGGCAGAACTTTCCACCTATCTTCTCTTGTGCTGTAAAATAAGACACCATAGCTCTAGATGAGAATTAAGTGTTTTGTCCACAACCTTGTCAGCTGGACTGTACAAGTGTTGATTCTTATTAGATGAAAACAAAAATATGAGAATTGTTACCCATAAAGTGGCTTTCTTTGGGCTTTCTTATCACCCTGATAGTGCATCAGCACCCGTTTCTAAGCTAATGCCACCTGGATGAGAACTATCCTGTTCTTCACATGCACCTGCTCAGCACCTGCACTACAGACAGAAATTGTTGGAGACTTTCAAGAAAACTATTAGAAACTCTTGCCTGGGGAAGTGGGGGAGCGGGTGAGACAGAGGGGATGTCTTGAGTATTTCTTCAGTGCAATCTGCAAGTCTGTGGTCTTCAAGACAGTACCCGGTTCAGTATTCTAAAAAGCTAGGTGGGGAATAATTTCCTTTTTCTTCATGAAATTAGGGTTCTCTTGGACTAGTGGTTTATGAAATATGGAGGAAAATTTCTGTAACCTTCACAGCTATCACATAAGCTTGGGGAGGGAGTGTTCTCCAAATAAACTGTTTCTAAAATGATACAATTCTGGTTCTTACTTAGCAAATCCTCCTCAAAACCACTATCAATGTCAATCAAAGAGCCCTCAAATCAAACTGAAAGTGATCTTAGTTTGTGGTTCTGAGATGTCCATTGTAATTCCAGGCACTGGACTGTTTGGTATGTTTTTTCAGACAGGGAGCGTCACGCTGAGTGGTGTTTGGGAAGACAATCTAGGAAGCATTTTACTCTGCCGTTTCAGTCTGCATTAGGCAAAATGGATTTCTTACATTAGGCAAAACATCTTGCTAAGGAGATAGACACCAAAAGTTTGACATTCCTTTTCTCCCTTTCTGGAAAGACAAATCAAGCCGTGGACTCCAAAACTGTTGTGAAAAAACAACGGACAAAGAGAGAGGAAGTTTTTTTCATTCTGAAAAGAAAATTAGGCATGGCTAATAACATTTCCAGCGGTACCTAGAGATCCAACTGCGAGTGAGAGTCCATAATTTTGTACACTGTTTGTACATATAGCAAGAGACAGGTCCTGCTCAAATAGACTAGAATAAGCAGAGAATAGCACAAAAGGGGATAATGAAACAATGTCTCGTTAGCCCAAATTTTAGGACTAGAAATCTCTCAACAGATTAAGTGTGTATCAGACCTGGGAACTAAAGGCAACATAATGCCTCAATCACAAGGCCAACTGTTCTGATTTTAAGAGAACGAATTGTATGGGTAACCTACTAGAGCTTCAAATCAGTATCAGATTATAATTCCAGCTTTAAATTTCTTATTCAAACTAAACCCCAAATCCAAACCTCTTGAGGGTCTCTCAACACTGTTAATGCACCCGTCAGTACATATTCCAAACAGCATGTGTATTCAACAGACAATAGTGATTGTTGTGGTGGGTGGCAAAATATGCAGTGGGTTGCAGTAGCAGGGATTATGTCCTGTATCTTTTTAATATAATACATGGCTCATATTTCAAAAACTGTTTATAATTAGGGTATAAAATATGACTTTTTTATTATCATATTTGCATCCAGTCTAATGCCTTTGTTCCATAGTTTCATTTGAAACAATTGTATGCAAAAGATTCTGATGTTATGTCAGCTAAAGCTTAGCAACTGTTATTATTGATTGTAGCCTTGATGGAAACTTCTCAGCAGTTTACAATATTTAGTTAGAATATTTGAAGAGTCCTAAAGTATTATTATAAAGAAGCAAAGCTAGGTTTGGCAAAGAGCCTTTCTTTTGTCTCTGCAACTTTCTGCAGTAAATTTAGAACAGAAGAGCATTTCTCTGGAGTAAAAATATATGTATTGCTGGCTACAAGTGTATGTTTGCTGCTTCACAATTTTAGAATTAGATGATGGACTTATTTAGTAGACATTGGATAGTAAAAAGTAAAACCCCTAATTTAAAACATTCCACATTACCACTTTCCAAGAAAAACATGGACCGGTGAACAAATCCAGCAGTATTGTAATAAGAAAACAACTAGGTGCATTTTTTCCAAAACCTAAACCCAGAAATCTAAATGTATGAGTTACTGGCTAAAAATGCCATTTTCATGTCTCTGTTTCTTCATGAACTGAAAAAAACAACCTAGACTTGAGAAAATTAAAATATAAGATCTAAGACTCTAGATCAAGGTTTAGAGCACAATTCTAATTTTATAATCATCTTTTTTGAATCTTAATGTTGTTTTTTAATTTTAAAATGTGCTTTTTTCTTTGTAAGAGACTTACCATTACAGGTTTTTTTTTTTTAATGTAAAGGTAAGATAGTTTTGGTAATTTTAAAAAAAAAATTATAATAATTACTGTGACCAAAGGATTTCTATCATCATACTCTGTGCACTAGCTTTGTTATCTAATCTAGGAAAGGGGTCACTTCTGACATAAGCTACAGAAGGCAACTGCTGACGTGTAATATGAGCCCCATTTCAGCAGGCTACATAAGCTCCTGATTGCTTGGCATACATTACTGATTGCTGTCAATTTCTGACCATTGATTGTAAGTCCTGAGTTATGAAGCTCAGATGCTTAATCGGATGCTCATACCTACACTCAACGTTAAGCACATGCTAACATTCCAGCCCAGCTTTCTACAACATCAGCTTAATTTGAGTTTTACTGAGTCATAACTGTAATAATACTTGGAAGTGAGAATGGAAGATTGTGGGAAGGTCAAAGGGAAAGAAAACTTGAGCCAGATTCTTGCATCCCTGCTCTTATGAAGAGTTCTGAAGCTGCTTTACTTTGACTTTCTAAAGGGTTTTGCAGAACAAGAGAATCTGTACCTGTGCAAGAAGCTACAGATGAGAGGAAAACAGGATGGAAATAACTTCAGAGATATTTGTTCAAATTAAAAAAGGAAGGCCCTGAAAGTAGAAAAAAAGTCATTGTGAGGAAGGTAGGGCATGTACAGGCAAGATGTTGGAAATCTGAGATGCGATTTCCTCCTCCTGGACATCAGTGTGCTGCCTGGTGTAGCTTACCCTCTGTTAAACATTTAAGAAAAGATTTGTGATCAGAGAGAAGATGGATCAAAGCAGTTGATGGCTGTGTGGATGACAGACATGGATGTTGACAGAAGAAAGGATGTAGCAGTCAGGGATGCTGCTGCATCTACAAGGCTCTACGCTCCTGGTGTGCCTTAGGGAGGAGAATGTTCCCTTCTCCTAAACTTTTGCAGCAAAACCGTGCTTAAGTGACTTATAAGGACATTTGTCCTAAACACAATATCAGCTGCTTTCTAAAGAGCAATTTCTCTTATGCCTAATCCTTCTTGCTTTATCCTCATGGAAGGAATAGAAAAAGAGGGTTGGAATGCTACTCACTTGTTGGTAGACCTACATGATGCTGTTGGTATGTGCTGATCTCTTAGTATGTCACAGTCACTTCCCTGTGATAGCACTGTTCCAGACTTCATATTTAGTTATCTTCCAATAGCACACAATATCTCATGAGGGCAGAAGATTATTTTTAAATATAATTAATTTTGATGGGGTGAGGGCAAAGGGGACTCCTGGATCTTGGACTTGCTCAGCTGTTTGAGCTCTTGCTGTTTGTGGATAGTCCAATATTAATCAGAAAGATACTGCATGTAAAATAGAATCATCTTTGTGATTACATCTTTTATCTCCCTTTTGAAAGCTAGGCAAAAGGCAGCCTCTTAACTATGCTCAGTGCTTTGTACAACTCCATGACGGACCAGAAAATAGCACCAAAATGTGGTGTGTCAAATGCATCTCCCTTAGGAGGTTCCATGTGGCTACTCCATTATGTGCCCTGACCTTCATTGCCTGAAGGACAACAAGTTCTGTTCTTCAATGCCTTTCTTTCAACCTCTGCCTTGCCCATTTTCCTTTGATATGCATTATAAATACAAGTGCCACAAACAGCTGTTTAAATAACTAGTGTGGATTATTTTATTGTACTTGCTGTGATGTGCAGAGAGAATATAGAGCTTTCATACATGATTAGAAGTACATTAATTGATTTATACCCCTTCAAGGTTAGAAATATGGTTTGATAAATGATACCACATTTAGAAAACATAGAAACTGATTCCAACTTAACCGTAGATTTCTTATGTAATAATGGGATGAATCACTTAACAGTTATTACTTCACCTAGTGAAATAGTGGTATGAGTTAAACTGATGCTTCTAAACTGCTTTGGAATCGACACAGCATATTGCCAGTATTCAAAGCAGTCTTAACTGAAAAATGTTCCCTGACCATCTGCAGAGGCACATTGCTTACACTGCAGCACTGGACAGTAATGCCATAGTGGCAGTGAGCTGTGAGTTTTTCCATGTTGGAGCTTACTTTGGGGAACATGTAGCATTTGTTCAACAAAGCAGCGGACCGTATGAAAAGTAGGTCACATCTACTGTGACGCATAATAGGGATACTTCTTGGAACCTGAGTTTCTAAACTGGATGCCTGAAGTCTTGAGGGTTTTAAACAACTTTACATCTAAAGAAAGTCCATATATACACTAGGGTTATTATCACCATGCAGAATCAAAGACTGGCAGGGAAAAAGGAAATGTCAACTCATACTTACAGGTTTACTGAATTATTGTCTTTATTCAAAGTTTTCTCGTCTAACCTTTACCCTCTTCTCATTTTTTCTGTTCTGTTTTCACTTCGGTTTATATCTGCTCTATTTGCCTTCCCTTTCTCATTTTCCTTTCACTGGCTTCTAAGTAGAAGATGGAACATGGTAGGTTGTTCCTAGTTTGAACGAAGGTTTTTAATATCTGATGTTCAGTTGTCTGAAATTAGACAAAACTTGTTACAACCATAAAGTGGAAGCATCTTTAAACCAGCAGATGCACAGGTTATTGTTATAAGGACTGCATCTGTAGTTGATATCCTGCTAAGTGATGATATGATTATTTCATGCAGTTGTTGGAAAATTGAAGTGTAAAAGCACACCCACCCCCACTGAAAGGCTTAAGGCATTGTGCAGTACAAAAACCATTTTGAAATATGGTTCATTAAAAACACTAAAAGACTAACCTCTAAAGAGAAAAAGAAATTTGATCCATGGAGTCCAAATGGGGGAAAGTGTACATGAGAAAATTGTAAAAGAGTAGTAAGTGTGAAGCCAAAAAAAAACATTTCTGGTTGTGGCCTAAGAAACTGTTATGCTTATTGTATTACAATTGAGTAAAACAAGAAGCTGGGTTATTGTCTGAATGATAAATCCTTTGTGAGGCATTGAAGCTCACTGCACACTATTCTGTATTTCCCCTCGTATAACCATGCTGTGATTTTATGAGTTATAAGCAAAATATGCACCTCAAGTCACGCACTCTTAAAAAAAACAGCAATATAATCTATTTAGAGAAGGCCAGAAGCATTTTCAGAACAAGTGCATCATTTTTAAAGTATTTCCATGGGGAATTATTTATAAAAATATGTATCTTTTGGGATTTGTACCAGGATATTTCTTAATTATCGCTGACATGCCCCCCATAACACCATGAGCTCCCTCAAAGGGCAGGAGAAGAGAATCAGTCTCTGTTAATCACCAAGTATAAACCAAATAAATTTAGCAACTACCTCAATGCTATTGAGGCAACAAATTGATACATGTAATGACTTAAATGTATAAGAACTAACAGGAAAAAAAACCATACTGCATGTTGCCCCGAAGAAACCTCAACTTTTTTTTAGGGCACTTGTTAGAGCTACCCACTGGCTCAGAAACCTGGAAGTCACGTGCGACCAAACATTGTCTAGTCAGTCAGTGGAATCATTTGTATTGTGAAGGTAGCTGAAGTGAATTGGAAGTGTAATAAATTATGTCTTCGAGGAATCAGTATAGGTGTCCAGTCCTGCACATATTTAATACCTAGAATAGCATTTAAAAACATGAGTTATCTTACTATTTTGGGCAGGACTATTAAAAGAAAGAATAAAACGTAAGGATTTCCACAAAGAATTAGTAGAGAGCGTCCATCCAGGGTGCTGTATATCATCGTCAACTCCCCTGAACAGCCAGCCTATGCTAAATCAAGTATAACATGCAATTTTGGTCTATACGAGTATTTTTCTACTGTTTATCCTCATACATTGATTTGTGTTGAGTTTGTCAGGTTTGAATAAACTCAATACTCAGAAGAAGTTTTCTAGCACGACTCTACATTTTTATACATTTATACTATGTATAGTATATGATAACTTTGTGGAATCCCAGTGGGCACTGAGGTTACATTGTGCTATTTGCTTTATAAATTTTTAAAAAGACAAAGCCACTCCAGGTAGTCCCTCACTATTAAGACTGTAGTTGGCTATGAGAGGAAAGAAATATAACCATGTGCTTCACATATTATGTATCAAAGCTATCCATCAACACCAGCTCACTTGAATCTTGTGTCAGATTCGTCTTGTGTTTTGCAGAAAAGGGCTTGAAACCAGATGAGTTTTATGACAAATGTTTCTCACAATGTTAGATGTAATCCTCATGGGTTTAATTATTATTTTACTCTGGAGACTGTTTAGATTCTTAGAGGATTGGGCACTCATTTCTAACTGATTTCATTTAAAGTTATGAGTCTGGCATCTGACTAGGGTCCAATGACCCTTGCACATAGGGTTTTAGTACAGGGTGAGACACTTAAAATCACCGTCGGACTACACACAAGCCTTCACAGCTGCACATATTAGTAGGAAATTTGTTCTGTGCTTATACTTCTGTGATTAGTTTCTAGTGAACATGATAAAAATTTAAAGGAATAAAATCTTTTTATGTGTCTACCTATACCGAGACACATGTAAAAAAATTATGGTCAGTGTGGTTATATCTGCCAGGATTATTTAATCTAGTGATTTGCTTTAAATAATGTATTTTTTAATTTTAATTATCCAGTACTGCAGCACAGAGATTAAGGAGGCTGAATGAGAGCCTTGTCCTGGCTGTAATCTCTAACTTTTGCAAGTCAAATTTATTAGTCTGTTATAAGTGCAGACTGAGAGACCATAAACTTCCTCTGTATGCATTTGACTCTCCTCATTTTGATTTACCAGCATTTTGGAGTTGTCTAAATACTGTTGGTTTTTTTTCAGGTATATTTTAATGTTCTTTGTAACTGACTTTAAAGACATTTAGGGCTAGCTCCACAAAAAAAACACCAAAAAAGCCTCTTCTAAATCCCTGTTTAGTTGTCTGCTCACCCTAGAGCCAACTAAGGTTCACAGCTACCACATTGTTGTCCAATAAAATTCCTAAACGTGCTGTTGAAAAGTATTTAAGTAAAGCCTGATGGGACTAAGCCCTAGGAAACCTCTGTAAGGTCTCTGTTTCTTTCGTGAAAAAGATAAGAAAGAGCTCAGTGTCACAGTAGTCAGAACTGGCAGTCTTTTTTATTGATACCTAACTTGGTGTCTGTAAACACACTAACTTGCACATGGGAGGAAGGCACCCTTGTGATTCTGGGTATTTGTCTGATGTGGTAGGCTTCTAAATAGCTTTGTAAACTTGTGGCTTGATAGGTTGCTTATATGGATCTTGAAGAATATAAAAGCATCACCATTAGACGATGCAGACATAACAGTAAAGTTCTGCTCAGATTGCACAATAGGTTGATTTCAAGTCTAGGGGTTGAATTTTGGAAGTTTGACTTCTAGGTTTCTTATTCAAGCAATGTGTATACTGTTTAATATAGGTATGAGGGAATAATACATACTAAAGGCAAACCACAATGGTATTTTAAAGTTCTTTACAAAAAAGAAAAGACCCAAGTCAACTCTGGAAAACATGATCTTCCATTCCTTTCTTGCTCTTCATTAAAGAAGCAACAACTTGCAACTGCAAATGTAATTCAAACCCTTTCTAAAACAAGAACAAAGACAAAGTAGAGGAAGAGAGGTGGTTGTCTAAGTTCAAATTGTTTTTATTGAAGCATAAAAGATTTTTGTGCCTTACAAAGAGATTACCTACAAATCTTATTCAGAAGACTTTACCACCTTTCAAAACTTTCTCAAAATATTGTCATTGCAGACATCACTGATGCCAAAAGCCTGCACTCTCACCAGAGTAATTTGAATAAAGACAACTGACATCTATTACTGAATGCACACTTCTATAGCATATTTATAAAGGCTCCTGGGCTCTGATTAAACATCAGCTGCTCAACAACCAGACCCCAAATCAGCTGGACCACAGTAACATTTTATTTTAGCAGACAAGTATTTTAGCAGACAAGTACAACCATCACCCGCATAAACAGCGCAGCAAAATAAAAGGACCGTTCTTGCAAAACACCCACATCTAATATAATGCTTGAAAGCTCTTGAGGTAGTAGAAGAAAAAAGCATTAGTGCTATTCAGTATTTATGATCATATTTGTAAGTTAAGCCATGCAATCTAACAAACTTGGAATGCTTGTTTTTCTGAAGTCTCCCTGCATGGTCCGTGCTATCCATTTTTGTCTAATCTTTTTGTAAATTCACTTTTGTAATAATTTAATGTCCTACTCAGCATTTTCATTTGATAAACTCTTTGTTCACTCCAATTGTATCTCACTTTTCATTCAAGTACATATGTTTTTGACTGAGCAACCTTGTTACATGTTGTCATGAAACAGACCAAGCTGTCCCCAAGGGGGACAACTGTCTCCATTCTGGGAATCCAAAGCAGCAGCCTTAGACAGGATTCTCATTTCTTTAAGGGTTTTTTTTTTTTTTTTTTTCTTTTTTCCTTCTTTTTAATAAAAGAACACCCTATGTAAATGTATTTAAGTAAACAAATAATCTTACAATCCCAAAAAGGTCCCAGGGTTTATGCTACTGTTTTATATCTCACAAGGGTGTTAGGCCCACTGCCAGTGTTAATCCATTCCGTATTAGAAATCTAAAACCTCTCAGATGTATTAGGCAGCCTACCAACACTCAGCCGTTCTGTGCTGGAATTTGGCTTAATTCCTGATAGGCATCCCCTTGCACTTCTTCAGTGGGGAAAAGGCTGGTTTTTTTAAGAACTTGTGATTGGTGACTGCTGAGATTTTTGGTGACAGAGAAGTTTCACTAACGCAGTTGCTGATGCTGTATTGCTGCCATCTCGCCTCTAGTGGTCACTACTGAAAAACTGAGGGCCTTATGCCACAGAGTCAGAACATTATATATGTGCCAGCATATACCACAGTTATTTCCTTTTCTAAGTGTGTGGAAATAGGCAGACACAACTGATAACTGTTAGCAAATGTCCTATGTTGTTGTATTATTTGCAGAAAGGCTTATGATAATTAATGAGCAGTCCAGAGGTACTGCTGTTCTTTGCCTTGTTGTTAGGTTGAAACACCTCATCAGCTGTTTGGTTTTTTTATCTATCTTTATGAAGCTTTGAAAATGATGTTACAAAACCACCAACATACATGGTAAGCAATGATTTTTGTTTTTTGAAGCAACTTGTAGACTCAAGAGAAAAAGTAAAGTAGTGCCTACTGATAGAAGTAAGCATACCATTTGAAAATACAAATGGATGCTAACAAATGTTAGCCAGTCCCTTGTCTGATATCTCTGTTTAACCTATTCTTCCTTTAAATTGGCTACAATGCAAAAAAAAAAAGGTTTTATTTAAACAGGAATATCGCGGTCCCAAAGTGTGAAAGCACTAAAGCAAGCCATTCAAAGGGCTAGAAGCAATTTCAGAGCTGTTCTTCCTTAAAATCTCCTTAATACCAGAGGTGCACATAAGCTAACTGAACTATTTCACCCTCTACATCATCAGCCAAACAACTTGAAAAGCAGTTGCCATTTTTAGATAATTAATACTCTCAATCAATTCATGTTTGTTTTTATCTGGATGTCCATTATGCAATCTGTTGCTGTTATCCAACATAACAGCTGCATATAATTTGCTTGTGGCTTGTCTGGCATCTTACAGGCATAGAATTTAAACTTGCATATTTTTCAAAGGTGTTGGAAAATAGGTAACATGAAAGTAACCCCTTAAGTAGAGAGTGTTTGCTGTTTTGTCTGAGTTGTGTCATACATTTTACACCTTTTTTGCCCAATCTGTGAGCCTCTAACCGCTGCTACTAGCCTGTATAGTAGGCTAGCAAAATGCCATCAGATGATATTCACAGTATTTACCTGGCAAACAGCTTAATAGGATAGTGTGGAGATTTTGGGAACACTCTAAGACAGCATGTAATACTGACCAGACAAACACCTGGTGTTCCAGTCCTGCTCTTTCATGGGGGTCGATAATGCCCAACTGTGTTGAACTACACTGAGCAGTGTAATTGCTTTGAGTTGTACAGCATCTTTCACTAAATGGTAAAAATGTCACTTGTGTGCTTACACAATGACAGCACTATTTTACTGTGACAGCCATTTAATTTTAAAAGATTTGTATGTGTTTTGCAGGGTGGAGAAGTAAAATAAGTCTCGTTTACCCCAAGCAATGACTGGTTGAAAAATGAAGCAGTCCAGTACTGCTGTTGGTTATGTGGCATTGCATGTGTGTGCTTAAAAAAGGGATTTGACTGACACTGTTGTAGAGCCTTAAACCATAGTCACAAGCATGACTTCAGTTAGGTCAAAATAGGAAACACTGTTAGGTGCTGTGCTGCTTGAAGGAATTTACTGTGTCCATGTTAAGATTGGGCTCAGGAGTGGTAAATGGGGAGCTGACTGGTAAACAGGTATCAAAGTCTGCCTAAGTCCTCCTGCAAATCTGATCTAAAGATTCTGTGCTGTAAGAGGGCAGCACAACAAAGCTCTTTGACAGCCTTGAAAGCGCTACTTGAAGAGGCCTGTGACGAGTGATGGAAAGCAAATGCTTTACTTTTGGGGTCAATACACCTTATCCCACGTGGATGTGCTGCAAGTTTCTGCACATCCTGTAACTGGCCAATGGCAGGGATTCATACAAATGATGCTGTTAATAAACAGCGTTAACACGCACAGAATGTAACGTGCTTCTGGTTGGCACATTAGCATCTGACGTGAAGTGCAGCACTATTGGCCATAAAGCCTGATTACCGTTTGATGTTCTGAGGGCCCAGGCTCAAAAGGCAAAGAGGAAGACTGGACCAGAACTTCTAATCAGCAATGACAGAAAAAGATCTGTCCTATTCAAGGCAAGAGAGTTCAAAGTTCACTCAACAGCAATACCCTGTATTTATGAATATTATTAAAGAAATATACCAAAATATTAGTAAGGGACATCTTGAAAAGAAATCTATGTGTATGAAATGAAAAAATGTTTATATTTAAAAGTTGCTGTAAAAGATTTTTTGTTTTGTAAAACACATTTCTTAAAAAAGGAATATGGCATATAAACACAAATATACATATACACACATCTGCACACGCATACTTCCCAAACCCGTAAGATGTCTGTTTGAAAGATGTCAGTTCTTTCAGTGAGTTAAAGTTTCTTCAAGGCAGAAAACTATGGAAGACACAGTATAGCTGAACATCTGTCTTGTCATGTAGGCAGATATTAGGATTAAATTAACTAGAAATGAATAGAATGATATATGACAGGGTGCAGATGTCCCAGCCACAGTGTGATAATTTCATTGCAAAACTATGTAATGAATTCCATACATTACAGAAACACAAATATACCACTTTAGGTAATTGTGATGAAAAGGTATAATGTGGAATGGATAAACAGATGGTGTACCCAAAGGCATTTTTCGTTTACTGTTGCTCTTTAGTCATTTTGGAATTACTCTTTTTGGTTTACTGTACGTCTATTATTACATCCTTTCTTTTTAATTTTTTTTCTCTTAGCTATTCTGAATCTGGATTACATGAGGAGCAGTAAGGGCCATTTTGCATGTCTGCTCCTGATAGATTAGTTAGCTCCTATTTTCTTTTGTAAACTTTACATTGCTGTGCTACACCTGAAGCCAACATTTCCATGACTTCAGAACAAATTGGATTGATTCTAGAAGCCTTTGGCTTTATGTAGTTTCTAAATTGGCACATTCTGCATCTGTGCTACTTGAATTAGCAGAACTGTTCATATTTTACCACAGATTATTGGCAAATTTTCCTTTATTATTTGTAAATGGGTACTTTGGATAGTGTGAGATTCAGTAGAGGCTTATCCATTTCTAATAGGTATATTAAAACATGATTATATGAAGATATATTTTATGATATGATTATCTGACCATCCTGAAAAATAAAAACTTTTTACATCTGGTAATAGGTGGTTTTAAGTGCTGTAAATAGTTAAATATACAACATGGCTTTCTATCACTGGTCTCATTTGGAGTGTAGAGTCAGCTCTTGACTTCATTACTGTCCAAAGCTGGACCGGTGGCTGAGGGGCTAGACGTAGAAACTTAGTATCGACTCACTGCACCTGTATATGCCTGTGCTCTTGAACTGTGCATATGTCATACAGGATGGACTGAGGCCCATTTGGAAATAAAAGATTTTAGTTCTGCTGTTAGCTGCAGATTATTTAGCTAATGTCTCATTGACCTAGAAAGTAATAGCGAAACATTTTCAAATGCTGTTGAGATTAGGGAAAAAAAATCCAAAATAAACTATTATTTCTTTTTCACTGTTATCATCTTCATTCATATTCCAGTATCATAGCAATAATATCCGCAGCATTGGTGTTCACTTGCAATAAACAGCTTCTGAGGTTATCAACTGCTTCAGCTTCAATTCAGTGTTTAATCACCCGCAAAAGATATTTATTGCCTTGTATTCTCCAATGCCATGAACATTACCTCTTAATTATTAACCACGTCTCTAATTTTATATCTATTTTTAAAGCAAAAATCTTTAGTAATTGAAACAAAACATGGGAGTGTTGTCAGCTGATTTTGTTTCTTTCCTAAAGCAAATCAGTGATTAAATATGGCAGTATTTTTATTACCACCAGTACAAACACACGCAAGTAGCCCACATATTTCAATCACTGCTGCAGCGGTTGGTTTTATTGCTAGTTTTAATCACTTTAATTCAATACAGTTTATATAGTGGTTTGATGAAGGTGCTAGTACCAAGTGCAAGTTCCAGTACATTAAAGTGTTAACACACTGGTTACTTAATTTTTACTCAGTATCTCGTTGTTTCAGTTTGAACATTACTATTTTCTGATTCTTAAGCTTTCAAAGGAAGTGAATCTATTTAGAGACATATGTTTTTAAATATGGAGATAGCACAGTTCATTTTCTCATGATGAAAGCATATTTTAGATAATCATTTTTTTCCAAACAGATGCCCAGTTTATCTCACTTAAATCAACTCTTTCTGACTGGACCAATTCCTGGATGAGTTAATTGAGCATGGCTAAACCCAAAATGCTGGACTAATCAAGAAAATAGGAAGAGGTGATGACTATGAAGATTCTCAGATTTCAGTAAAGGTGTTTAGTTGTTTACTTATATTCTCAAAACAGAAGGAATGTAACAAACTCAGCCCACTGGAAATAATTCTGGATAATCTCACTCCATTACTTTCAGTGAAATTGAGTCTGCTCACTCTACCCTAGTGATCCAACATCTCAGGGAAACAAGAAGGTAATAGCTCATTCATGCAGTACAAAATAAGTGACATAAGGAAAGGCAGACTGAAAGCTGTATGTCTTTAGTTTTTAATTTATATTAGTAGTCCACCATTAATGTATTAGCTTCGCAATGGCTATGTTCAGTACAGGCAATCAGTGTATTGGCAATGCTGTTCATTAGTACCAGGCAAATGCCCTGCTGTCTCGCAGCTGTTCATTCATGTTCACTTTTCAGACTTGGAAATATTAGTTTGGAGAATGCTGATGTCTTGTTTGACTTTTTTGTTCCCCCTCCTCCTATGGAATCCTCTTCTGAGAAACACATACTGAAAGAAAATCAGATTCTTGGATAGCTTAGCTATAGAAGAGGGTAACTTACTTTCTATTCTCAGTGCTTTGAATATACTCATCTATCACTTTCTGTGATATAGTTCATAGGCAAGACTGCTCATGGGACCAGGCATGGAAATCTATCATCATTGCAGTCTTTGTATATATATAAAAAAAAGATGGCCTCTAGAGCTGATGGTTGGAAAGGACTTTTTATGGGTCAGGTACTGGATTATGAATATTTTGGCTAATTATTCATTTTGTACATGTGTATAATTATACTACTTTTGAGTTCTGCTTTAATAAATATAACTAAGATGATAATAATTGATGCAATTCTTTCAGGTACCAGTTGTTCAGTTCTTTCTGAAGTCTTTCTTTCCTAGGTTGCACATTTAAATTTGGCCTTCATGTGAAGTAATTGAAAAGTGTATTTTGTTCCATATCTTTTGCTAGATCATCAGTTACCACAATTCTGGACAGGTATCCACCTGCAAGCTAATAGTCTCAGTTGAAATTAATTAGTATCATTACTGATGTGCCAATAGTGATGCAGCTCTAATTAATTTGTACAGCATCAGGGAAGAATTTGGTTTCTCTTTTTTTCTTCAGGCTTTTGCAATTGTTCTGATGCCTGTGAACAAAAGAGGATGATGACAAACCTCTAGCTCAATTAACAGATACAAACACATTTAGAATCTTTGAATGGATCCTTAGGGCACTGCAACTGCTAGATGGCATATCATGTTATTCCTAGGGCTTGTCTCTATTGGCTTTGGATTTGAAGTAGAGTCATAGAGTGATTTGCCTGAAAAGTTCACACCTTTCATGTGCAGTAGCAGACCAATAGTCAAAAAATTAGCTCAGGCTATGGAATCAAGAAACGCTGTCAGGCATCTGACAGCTACTAAAAGTACAACTTAAAATATACCTGGAATTAGAATTCTACCACTCTGTCAGATTTCCATCTGTCTAAGGGTGAGAACTCCATCCCTTTGTCATGTTGATTTTCAGTTTAAAAAAAAAAAAAATCTTGGCTTTTTTTTCCAGAAAATAAAAGTGACTTAAAAGCTGCCAGTCTACTACTTGTAGGCAGGTTTACAGAAACAATGCAGCATGTTTGCGCAGAAGAAAAATCTCAAAAACTTTCACAGTTACTTGAAAGGCCTACTACAGAGTGATTGCTTCCACTATGGAATGGTTCTGCTGATAGAAAAGTATGTGTATAGCTGCCGGTCTGCAGCAAGCAGTCCTTGCAAGGATGGCTTTGAATTGCACAGTTCAAATGGTATTCTTCCTGTCCAGTAACCTCTGTTTGTAATTTTGAAGTTTCAACAGATTATTTGACAAACTACTGCAGATAAATCCTTATTGGAAAAGCAGAAGCAAAAACCCTGAAACAAGAACCCCTAGTGCCTCACTCCCACCCCAAGCCCCGACCGTAAAACAGTCCTCTCCCAACACTCTGTTAAACAGACATGCATAGGCTTACAGCTTACGCAGTCTGGTTTTTTTGAACAAGGCAGCTCTACTGGAGAAGGAATCAGAAAAGAGCTGGCATACAGGAGGAAGAAAAACAATAGCCAAGCAGTCATTCTGTGAAGTGATGACCCCCTGGGTCATATGAGGTTATCAGCTAAACATGTGAGTGGAATCACACCCTGCATGAATAACAGACAAGAATATGCCTATGAATGTTTCTTCATGTGCAAAGGCAAAACTTATTTTTTTCTTGCTTGTTATTGTTTGCAAACACTGAAACACTTGAGCAGACTTCTGAGGCCAATAAAAACATAAGAAGAAAACTAGAGATTTTAGGTTTTAATTTTGCTTGTTTCCTGTGTGGTTATTTAATATCAGTACTTACTTTCCTGATATTAATGAAGAAAAGCTGCAAAGTGGATTTGTCCCCGTGAATGAGACTTAAAAGTGAATTTATTCCTGACTATTCATAAACTAGACTGGCCAGTCTGTTGTGTATGTTAGCTGTTTTATTTATGTCTTAAAATGGTCTGGATGTCTTAAACAATGATCTGTAGCCTAATAATAATTTTGACTCTGTTCATAGATAATTAATTCATGAATGCAAAAAGAAAATGGGCAGCAACCATCAAAAGCTATTTGTAGTGACTTCTTCCTACAGCTGTACATCGCAGTCGCTTGCCTGTGCCTAGAAGACTAAGTGTGTCCTAATCCTCTGTAAACACATACTCCCAAACAAAGGTGAGTAGGGGCACACACTGGTAAAAAGGAAGCGCACTTTTCAGTGGTCATGGTAAGTGGTGATACTCAGAAGTAAATATCTCACTTTCATCGGTGTGAGGTATGTTTAGTAATGAAGACCTAAGACAGGGGCTACTGAATGCAATATAAGATACTGTAACTGATTACAGAAGAGCACAAGATCTTTTTTCCATTTTGAGGGAAATGTAGTAGTACTAGTTACCACATGTCATCCTTTCTTCTCTCTCTTTCTTCTCCCTGCTGCAGTAAAAAGCCAACCATAGACATCAACCAGGAACATTTTTCAGTGAAAATGTTGAGGAAATCAATAGGTTTTCCCCCCACCGTATGACAAAACTCTTCCAGACAGGTTGATTCTTAAATCCTCATGCATGTTGTAGGACCACCAAGTTCAGTATGATGATTTCTGTCATTAATGCTATATGTAAGCTTACATCAGAGCAACTGACTTGTAGCATCTTCCCCATATGGCCTGGCCTGGTTTATCTATTACAGTGGGAACAGGCGTTAATATCTCTGTCAGCCACCTGTGACACAAGGTCCCTGTTTTCACTGTGATATGTCACCTTGCAATCCAGTAGGATTTGTGGGTGCTCAGTAATGCTAAAACTATAGGCCAATGAATGTCTAATATGCTACTAAATCCATGGATACACACTTACACACACCTTTTTCAGCAATACAGCAGGGCAAATTTTATTCTCAATTACTGTATTACAGCAAATTCTGTAGTCATCCTGTGTGCCATTTTGACAAAATGATAGTAGTGGTGTATGGCTGTTTGTTTAAACTTTATTTTTTCAGCCTTGATTTATTTATGCGAGATGATAGATATCTTTCATGAATTTTAATCTAAAAACTGAGTTTACAAAGTATCAGTGTTATCTGCAGTCATCAATAAGGCCTCTTAGCTGAAGCAAGGCTATGAAGACAGCTAATGTCAAATGTAAGCTCTGTTGAGTTTGTGTCTCATCTGAAGCGTTGTTGCATAAAATGCATTTCATATTTTGAAAAAAAATTATGGCTATAGTCTGCCGTTATTTTTAATGCAGACTGGGGGACCATAGGGAATCTTGTGACTTCAAAGTTTTCTGATAAGAATGCTTCCCAGTATATGTGGTGACATACACTGCTAAGTCTTTATTCATTTATTTATCATGCTGCGATTCTCTAAAAAAGAAAGGACTTACTTATTCTAGTGAAATTATTGCTTGTATGTAGAACTAATCACAGATTAAATAATTTATATATAAAATTAATTTGTCTAATGGTATAGGAGTGCAGTTAGCTATATGGCAGCTTTACTGGTATTCTAAAGCACTTACTAGTCTGAAAAAAAATAAAGAGCAAAGCAGAGCTGTGAATACAGCCTGAGCTTTACAAAAGGGCTTTTCCACATGCAGGATATACTCTCAGTCTCAGAGCTTTAGTTTGGCATGCATACTTGTGTTACAGTAGGTGTGTTTGTTTATCTTTTTTTAAGTACCCACCCTGACATAGGCATAAAAGACCATGAGTTGATCCATTAGGTAATTAGGCCTGATCCACATTGGTGCTATCAAAAAAAAGTCTTTCAGCTCATTTTTAGGGAGACTTGGATGAGGATCTTTCTTAGGATCAGAACCTGAGCTGTATGTAAACAGCAGCCACCATGTTGTGTATTTAGTGAAAGGCCTGGGACACTTCTAGGCACTTCAAAAACAGTAATTGCTGCATATAATCTGAGAGAGAGTATTGAGTGTGTGCATGTGCATGTTTGTGTGGTGAGTGCATGTATGTGGCTGAATCAAGTAAAAAAACCAACTGGTACCAAACTACAGCAGTTCCTAGAGGGCAGGGGAGGAACTGGAGGAGACCCATTCCCAAACCTGTGTTACTCCTTTCTTTTCAGTGTGGCACGTGACAGCACTGCCTGCTGGCATTTCAAGCTGGAAATCTTGGTGCCGGTGATGAGCTCTGCAAAATGTAAAGACTTTGACCTCATTTTTTAACGAAAGAAAAAGTAGGCTGTACTAGTGGGATCACCATAAGGTCAGTGATTAAAATACTATTGTAAACAGTATTGATTGATAGCCTATTGCTATTTAAAATAACCTCCCACTGAGATTAACTGAAATTGCACAGCTCTTTGTTAAAATTGTCCAACCTGGTGTTAACAGTTTACTGAAACCCAAATAAAACAATCTTTGAGGTCCAACATGCTAGGAGATGGATTTTTTTTTTTAAATACTGTCTTGTGAACAAAAGCTTTCATTCTGTAACGGACTATATGTATCTAATAAACTGCTGCTTTTGTATCTTATGAGGATAGCTACCTTTCCTGGTACATGGTTACTTTTATGGAAGAGGCCACTTGAATTCCCTGCTTTTTTTGACCTTCAACTTAAAAAGTTGAAACAAGCATTCTCCCAAGAATCAAACAATAAGTTAGGGAAATGGGACAATGATGATTACATTGAAAGAAGAATTCTAGACCTTTGGGTGTAGAAAATGAGTATAGTAAAAAAAAAAAACAAAAAAAACTTGAAAAGGCAGATATTTGCATAACATTTTTTTTCTCTTTAAAGTTGTGGGATTGTCTTACTGTAATGCTTCTGTGAAATGGAGGTAGGTAAGAGATGACAAAAAGTCTCTTCTCCCTGTGTCCCAATTCATATTGCAGGGACAGGATAGGAAAAGCTCCCTAACTCAGGTGATTTTTTTTTTTACTAACTCAATGGGGCTGAGAAGATATTTTTTCTGGAAATGCAATACCTGTACATCAGCAGGCCATTGACTTGCATGGGGCTGAGAAACAATGCTTCTCTATGCAGAGGACAAAAATGGAAGGTGCCATGGGGCAATGGTACAATTACCACCGAAATGTCCTCTTCATATTATACTAATATTCTTAAAAGATGGATTGCTCTGCTTGGCTTGCTCCAAAACCAAGAACTGATAAAAGTCTGAACAAGCCTTCAGACTGCTCATCAACACACATATATGCCTCAAGCAAAGTGAATGAAGGAAACCACCTACCTTGTATACACTCATATTTCTATGATTTAGTGAGAATCAACTGTATACCATCTCTTTGACTCATGAAATATAAGGAGATATCAGAAACCCAGCTATAATCAGATGATAAATTCAATGTGGACAATAAGAGGAAAAGGAAGTGGTCCTAATTTAAAGCAACACTCTGCTTTTTTACAGGAAGATGGCGATAAAGAACAAAAAGGTAATATAAACAATAACATCCAGAAGCTAGGCATACAGTATTCAGTAACAACATCCCCTTTAGCACAATGAAACAGAGAAGAAAGACAGTGTAAAAAAATCATGTAAAAGTGAGCATGGAACCTGGAGAGACAGGGAGGACAGTGCAGGGAGAAATTATGTCTATTTACTCTCCAGTGATCTTGTAAACTCTGAACATGATAATGTGGGAATGAGTTACCTGGTTCCTTCCATCCTGATTTTTTCTGTTTTCGGAACAGAATTTAGGATAGCAGAAATTTTAGAGACACATGAATGCAAGACTGACGTACCCTGTTTCCAAACTTCCCCTGAGTGCCCAGCCCAACCTGTGTTTCACACTTCCAATCTGCAGGCTCTTTTTGACCCCACAGACCTCTTCCTATAGAGGATCAGCTGCTAATGCTTGGGTACAACTTCCACCTCCCCAGGCAACCAAGAGTTGGAAGCCCTTGCTGCACTTACTTATAAGAGCCAGCCAGGATCCTGCTCACGGTTCAAAGAAGCCACAGCAGCAGAATCTGAATGAAACAGCTAGATCTGAAACGGGAGTAGGATTAAAGATCCAGCAATGCTACCCATAATATCCATAAAATCAACTAGTAACAGTAGAAAAGACATGACTTCTTTAACAATAAGGACTCACACAAAAACAGTGGACTACACATGATTCTAGCAAACTGTGATCAGTGTGATCCTGCTCTAAATGTTGTCATTCTAGTCAAGAGATAGAGAACTCCAACTTTTGGATAAAGTCCTGTAAGGGACTGAACTACTAGTGTTCAGACAAGCATGAAATAAGGCAAATGATAACAAGGTTATGAATTCTAACACAACTACAGTGGTGGATGTTCCTGAAGTATACTTTGCCCTGTAATTCTATAACATTTGAGTAACTTCAAACACATTTTTCTATATATTGCTAATGTTCAGTTTATTTAAGATGATATCAAAGATCAAACCCAGAGATGCTATACTGTATAGGAGTTCATTTGCTCTTCCCACTGCCTATAACCAACATCTACCTGGTGTGAGTTCCTCCCCCATTTATTCTCTCCAGAGAAGGAAAATGATGAAATCTGACTCTGTCTTTTTTATGATACAAAAGACAGAAAAAAGATTTTTAAATAAAAATGTATTATCTACTCCATGCAGATGTTAGAGGATACTAAAAGAGGTCCCCACACTTCTGCAGAATTGGCATAGAACTATGCAGCTCTGGCATAACTCACTGTTAGATCCTGACTCTTCCCATATACCCTGAAGTCGTACCACCATCACTGCTAGCTTTTCTCCTGTGAGCAAAGAAAAAATGGAGCCAAGAAAAAGGCAGATGCCTGAGCTCCATTGCTGTATAAAGACATCATCTTGTCCACCTAACCAGGGACCACATCCCTTTCCTACTTAACCCTTGTCAAGGTGTAATCCCTTTCCCTCTTCCTTAGGATACTCATAAGTCCAATGGCAAGGACTTGTTAGCTGGGGAAGTAAGGCTGTGGTCTGAGACGAGCTATGGGTAGCAATTTCTGACAGCAGTGAGGCTCCCTCTGTAAGCTAGAGTGAGTCCTCTCCAAAAAATTACTTTAGTTTGGCCCAGACTATCTCAAGGAGATGGCCACATGGAACAAAACAAGGCCACTGGAGTAACATGTCTCCTAAGCCCTCAAAGGCTTCCCATGACAACCCTGGAAATGAATACAGCAGTAAAGCTTGTAGCAGAAAGACTACAAAAAATGATCTCTCTTCTTCTTTTTGGTGATGGATTATATTAGGGAAGGTGAGAAAAAGATTGCATTAATTATGGTGAAAACAACAAGATACTGTACCAAAGTACAGTAGTGAAGTACATACCTAAAGCAGTGAGGAAAAACGTTCAGTTTATACCATATATATTCTAAAATATTTCTTGCATTTACATGAGATGCTTCTTTTTTCCCCAAAAGTTATGTAAAATCATGTAACCTGTTGCACATGACTTTCTTTTGCCCTTGGGCTAACTCACACACTTTCTCTTTGAACAGCATTCAAATTTCATTCTCTAGAATGTGCAAACAAGCTGAGACAGAGGCTCTTCTGGTTTTGGCTCATTGTAGGGGAGGGGTGTGTGTGTAAATATATACATTTTATTTTACACACATAAACACATAAAGTGGTGCAAACACCAATGTTGGAAGGCGCAATAAGAACCTTTTTAATGGGAAAGGGAGAGAATCCAAGAAACATGTTGTTAATGCAGGCTTCATTCAACAGGTCATTGCAAACCACCTAGCATTCAAATAAAAGATGGTGATTTGATACATACTCCTGTTTTCCTGGCAAAATGCCAATTTGTGACATAGCACCATGAAATGAGGACCGACATGAAATACAATGTTGAGATTTTTTTGGTTGTTGTTAAAAGAATAGTAACATCTTTAAAAGAAAGGCGGTTGTTTTTTTTCCACTGTGAATGACAGAATCCATTTCAGGAATAATTCTGATATCAATAATTTCACTAAGAAAACTCTGAAGTAGCATCAGCTTCTGCAGAATAAAAGTAACTTGGTCCGAAAGGGGAAATTACAAACACATCTAGTGTTAATAGCTTCATTTAAATAACATAATGTGTAATAGACACAAGCTCTATATATAGGCCCTCAAATTAGGTAACTAGAACAATGCCAATCTGCTAATTATATACCAGATGACAAAAGTATAATTTTTATATAAATATATACATCTGTATGTGTATAAAATTAAATGTATATACATAGCCTATAGGGAGGCACACACACTCACACACAAACACCCCATGTGTATGCAATATGCAAACACACCTGTCAGGTAGCACACACTCATTAGCCATAATTAAGCATAAACGTTCTGTAGACATTTCCTATGAGATATTTCACTTACTGTAGGTGTATTAATTTTTAAATGTTCATACAGTATTTTACACTAGTTGTGAGGACTGTACTAGAAGCTGTAGACTGACGTCTACAATTTAGAATTTTCTTCATGTTACCTCCACTACAAATGTCTTTACTCCTGGAAGAGCTGCCAAAGTATTACACCAGCCTGAAGGAAGTTGCTCAGATGTGATCTTTAGATAGGAACATACGGAGTTCCTATAGTATGTTTCTTTAAAAAGAAAGAAACTGTTTCAGATTCTACACTTAGAGAAACCCAAACACCTTTAGGACACTGCAGAACAATAAATGAATATCAGAAAAGATTTTGTGTTTGGATGCTTGTGTTCCAGGGATTTGGTTTTCTTTTACTCTGTGTTTCCTGGTTGATAAATAGGAGAAAAACACCAGCAGTCCAGGAGCAGCAGCAGCTGCAGCAACAAAAAGGTTATGAAAAGTAAGTGCTATGCAAATAAAGGAAATAAAACAAACAGATCATTTAAAGCATAAAAGAAATAGAAGAAACGACCATAAATCAACATGCTTGGGAAAGAAAATTAAAATAAAGGGCAGTTTGAAACAAATCAAAATGTCATCAAAGCAAAAAAATGGCAAAACCATAAAGAACTAATGAAATAAACAGTAATTGGAAGAAACTGCAAATAAAAATAAAATGGAACTAATAGGACCAACAGGTGGTTGTTTTTGTTATATAAAAGACTGAGTGGAAGCAGAAGCTTTTGAGTTTCCCCAAAAGATGGGAATGCTGTTGGACCACTGGCCCTAGCTTGTGAAACCATAACAAGAAGTGATCAACCCATTTCAAAGTTTTAATCCAAACATGTTTGAATTTTCTGACAGTCTGGATGCAAAGTTGATACCTGTTTCCTCCAGTTATCTAGTAGGCTACAAAATTTAAAAGAAAATAATTAATCCCCATCCCCCCCCAAGCCAAAAGTGTTGATTTAAACACCTCAAAACCTGACAACCAACTAAATCTTTGCATGTGTCTTTTGTGAGAGGAAATCGGATTTCAAGTCTGGACACAAACTGGTGCTCAGGGCTGTTGGAGTTACCCTGCTTGTGCTGTGGAGCCAGCTCGGGGAGCTGGCTCGAGGCGCGCGGAGGACAGGATGGGACACGGGGTTCCATGAGCCAGCCCCCAAGATTATAACGTAAGCACTATGAAATGTGCAGGGAGAGAAGAAAATAATCAGCTAATAAATGACTGAACAGGTATCATTTCACTTCTAACTAGACACCGGCTCCTAAAGGCGGAACTCACCAAATTCATATGGTGTATCTATTTTATTAGCTACGACAAGTGAATGACACAGAGTTGTGGCCAAAACTTGTGAAACAAGCTTAAATTAATAGTAGGCCAAAGAAAGGGCCTTAGCTGGGCAATACATGGAGGAGAGCGGCTGCTGGTATGATGTATTGCTCTGTAATGGCTTAAATCAAATGGTAACTTTCGCAAAAATTGTAGAGTTGTTTGATGTACTGTCAACACCGGTGTGAGTAGCTGCACGCTGCCTGCCTGAAGTTCCCCTGACGCCTCCTTCCAACGGGCCAGCTGCTGCGGCCGCCTTCCCCACGTGGTGGGCTGCAGGGCTGTGTTTTGTAGCTGGGTGAGGGACAGCAGGCTGTGCCTGCAGCTCTGGTGAGCTGCACCCTGCACTACCATTTGTCACCAGCTTCAAATGGCTGTGCGACACCCGCATTCTGGGCTAAGCAGGCAAAACCACCGTATCACACTAGTGTAAAAGAATCAAGCAAAAGAGACTCGGGACTACAGTTGCAGTAAGTTGCAGATCTGGAGCCATTTCCTAACAACAGATGAATAAAGTAGTTGAACAGTACATGTTAATCGACCCCACTAGAAACCTAACACCCTGCTTCAGCAGTTCATTTTGCCTTTTTTTTTCTTTATATATATTTGTTCTTAAACGGCCCCTAAACTCACACTGTGCAGTAATTTATACAAATATTCACAGGCAACTCTGCACTCAGTATATATAATTTTATTGTTTTGACTTAAAAGTCACAAGACTGAAATAAAAATGCACGGGTGGCACTTTGCCATACTGCCCCTGGAGAACAAGAGGCTGTCAGCCTGCGCTCTGTGCCAACAGGTTGCTGTGTACTAGACTAAACTGAACAGCAATAAGTCTACACAGCAGAGCTTTGCTGAAAGATGTGATCACACCTCCTAATGTGACTCCATGGCTCTGTTACTTACAGCTAAATTACATTATTATGACTTCATTGTTGAATCCCAATTCTCCTAATTATAGCCTAGAGATCTATTATTTGATTTTGTAACACCAAGTGCTTCTTTTCTAAATCATGTAATCTCTTGTAGCTTATTAATGTCAGGTTTGTGCACACGCAGGGACTTGGTTGTTTGCCAGGCAGAATCAAATTTTCAAATTTTCACTGTGTTATGTTGCAGGGGTTTGCTTGTTACAATCTAATTATATTGGCACTGAAAGCAAATTTATATTATAAAGCACTTTAACTCTTTCACGGAAACATATTTGCATATGTAAGTGTCTCGCCATTGGTCTATTAGCTTTTCATTGGGAAATTTTTATGGGATTGTGTGGAAAGGAATAATAATTCTGAAACCATTAACTATTTATTTTCCTTTGAAAATGTGAATGTTTTCATTTAAAGTGATGCTCATTGTAATAAATCCATGAGTTAAATGCAAGTAGGTGCCACACAGGAAACTGCCTTTAAGCTTCATAATGACAAAACTGGAAAAATGGGCATTTATTGTTTTATTAAATGACATAAATTTTAAAATGCCATTTTAAATTGAGACTCTATTTCCCCAGCATAAAAACTGTCTGGCAGGTGGTTTGGGTTTTATTTACATAATTCCCAATAATGCTAAGTATATTTGGTTACAAGTAGAGTATTTTACAGTATGAACGAGCTTTAAAGCTTTAAAGTCCCAATAATATGCATGTCACCAGCTTCTGCTGAACTCAGTGGAAGTTGAAGGGACTCAGGATCTTGCAGACTCAGAGAGTGAGCAAGAGTGAAATAAGAGACTATAATTCTCAATGACTAGGTTGGGGCCATGAGTGGTTTTAAAGCTCTCTTCTAACTACCTGGTTGCGTAACACATTCTCAGGGCAGCGAGGGCTGCGCCCCAGTCTGCCGTTCCTGCCGTTCCCATAACATAATAAAAGGGTGCTGTTTCACTTTCTTCCTCACCTGGTGTAGCTGTGAGTGGCTCCTGAAAGGAGTGGGTTTGCACCATCCCACTCTCCTGGTTGCTCACAGCCAAGAGGCTTCCACTTCTCTTGCATGAGGTCAAATGACTGTGTGTCTGCAGCATAAGTCATACAATGTGCAGTTTGAGGATTTTTTTTTTTTTTCATTTGCCCCTGCCCTCCCCCCAGCAATTTCAGTCAGATCACTCATTTGGACTGATTTGCTGTGTAGTCAGGAGTTTTGTTGGTTCTGCGTAACAGTTAGATTTCCACCATACAGAACAAAATGTTCCATAGGGGATAATTCTGCCTAGTATGTGATACCTCTGTCTCTGACATCAGAGAAGCAAAAGAAGGACCAGCATTCAGAGACAAGCCTAGGACTGAGCAATTTGGGGAAGATTTTGTCATTCAGTATATATTTATAACAGGCTTAGCAGAATGCGGCACAACCTTTGTTTACATCCTAATATGAATATAGGATCGTGATGGATAAAACATACGTAGACACAGTTGCCACTAGAAGTTAATGTATTGCAAGATTTACTGCCAACAGAACAGTCTGCCCCATTGCCCTACCTAAGGAGGCCTGGATGTTTAGTCCACAGAATTCAACAGAACTCCTTCCATTGACTCCAGCGGACTCTGTTGCTGCATGCTCCAGGTAGGTAATGAGTGTGGTAACCTACACAGCATTCTCTGACGAATCTCAGTAAGTACTGACTATGATATATGAAACAGGGATGATGTGTTTCTCAGAAAGAGTTAATGAGTACTGTGTTACTGCTTTATTTCTCCTCTACAGGGAGAAGCCTACCCTCCATTTTCTTCTTTCCAGATGCACATTGAGAGGTATTGACCTGATGCACAGGAAACTTTCCTAGTAAGCTCATCTTCCTGTCATTTGAAGAAGATCCCTATCTTTAGTTCTGTGCTCCTTGTTAGATTTTCCATTTATTTATCCAGTCCATGGTCACCAGACCAAATAGCAGTTGACATCTGTTTATGCAGTTAGTGCTCCTTATGGAATCAAATCCAATGTCAGTTCTACTCAGTGAATAATAAAGTGTAGCTTTCAATGCCTATTAAAAACACCCCATTGGTGGGCTTCGCTGCTGAAGAAATGTGTAAACTCTACAGCCAGATTTAATGGGTTGGTTTATACATGGATCACCTTACAGTGCACGTGAATACTTTTAATATTTGCAAGGATTATCATCTCCATTCCAAGTAGGTATTTGGAAAGAGAGGTGCAGGAACAACTACTTTTTCTATATAGTAAGGTGTTTTTTCTATATATTTTGATTCTGCAAAAACATCCAGAACCACTAGCAAAACTGGCACCAGTCAAGTGAATAATAAGAATAAAAAGAGATTTCCATGAGAGAACAAGATACCAAGAGGAAGGCTGTTATCAAGATACAGTGGAACAAATGGGCATTATATGTATTAAAAAACAAATGTTACATTTACTACAGTTGCAGGAATTTTAACCTCTTTCTTTGACCTGATCCCTGTAAAAGCCAGGCCTCCTATTTAAAGTTCATCTGAAGCTGCTAAAATGAGAATTACAATTCGAATTGCAATGCAAGTAGCATAGAGATCTTCGGAGTTTCCCGCACAGTAAGTTTATGCACATGCACATACACAGACATATATTACTAAGCAACGTAAGAACTATGAAATTTGAAAGAGCAACTCTTGTGTCTTCAAGGAAAGCAATAGCCCATGATAAAGAAGTGATGAAAAAGTGATTACACAGCAAATTACCCTTCTGTAAGGGTGTTTAGTAAGAAATACTGATCTGTGGCTACTTAATGTAATTTGCAGCAAATCATTGATCAAATGTATGGATACATCTGAGGGTCCCTCTTGTTGTTCTATTAAAGTAGCATATTCAACAGCTTTATATAGCTGTCTAACAAGGAGATGAGTTTTTGACCCAAAAGAAGCTCCAGAGCTTAGATTTTCCTTGTGGTAGTTTCATAGGATTATGATCAAATAATGGATTGTGGTGCTTCTTGATTACACAGTTATGGAGCAGTCACCTGCCATGTTTGCCTATCCAGTTTATCTTTCTAATCAGGTCACACCATAACTGAAGATTTTAAAACAAATTTAGTGAAGCTGCTAGAGAAATTGCCATGACAATTTTGATTCTGAACTTCATATCAACCATACTAGCTGCTCACACACCAGTTTTCTTTTGCTACAAATATTAATGAACTTTGCTGCTTCTGTGTTTTGTTTCAGCACAGTTGATACTGTAGAGGCTTGTGCTTTGCCTTGCACTTTTTTTTCGGTGAGACGTGTATGTACATCCTGGCCTAAGCACATGCACTGATACACTTCATTTTGGAAGTAGCATAGGCAGATGATACAACTTGATACAACAGCTGGTGAAGCTGCAGATGTTTGACAAACTTTGGAATAGAAGTAAGGTCTCTGAAGCCCTAGAGCTGTGGATTCATTGTTGCCTTTCTTACCATTTATAAATATGTATTGGATTTCTGTCCATTAGTGTTTTGTCTCAAAACTGTGCTGTTTCAGCTGGATTTAAGGCATGTGCACTCATGTATTTTTTTCCTGGGGAACATATTTAATACATAATAAATTATTAAATGGGGGGGGGGTGTGTGTGAAGAAATTGAACCAAAAGGAGACACCCATAGAAAACCAATTTTTGTTGGCTGTATGACACATTAATGAACCTTACTCAGTACCTCTATTGTGCTGAGTGCCTTATAATGAAATATACTGGGCTAATGGCTGTAGTGCGGTGGGGTTAAGTAAAACCACAGCAGGTGTGTGCCTTAACGAGGTGTTAATGGGGAGACAGGTGCATGTAAATATGGGACAGGAGGGCACAGGAATGGCCAGGAGAGAGGGCAGAGCAGTGTAACTGTAAAGTGCTCTAATGGCAGTTGCAGAGTTAAGCTCTAATTGTGCTGTGGTCTTTGATACTGGCAAGTTAGACCTGAAAGACTTAATCTATAGTAAAACATTCTATGTTGTTACTTTGTCAATGGAAGAGGCTGACACTAGGAAAACTCCAAAGGTAACTCTTGTTTCTTTATGTATTTGGCTAAATGAGTTTTCCTAGGAAATACTGCAGAGAGGTTTCTGCAGATTAATCACTGGTTCCTGACTTGGTGCATGTGGCTTGGGCACGCAGGTATGCATAAGGGGGTCATATCTCCACCTGCCTTGGATGGAAAGAATTTATATGAATTCTCTTGAAGGAAAAAACAGATATTGGTAGTCAAGGGCCCTAAACTGCTCAGTGAACAAGTAATAAGAAAGGCTAAAACCAAGCAACCTCAAGTATCAAGCTTCAGTGCCAGGGAGGTGCAGAGCTGCTCAGATAAAATCCACGTTTTAAAGTAGGCACTCATTCACATGTTCTGAAATGGTAAAAGACAGCATTTTTTTGTGTATAACAGTTGATAGTGTAGGAAGCAATTGTCAGGAGTGGTTATACCACAACAGTTCCAAGAGCTGGTGGCTGTGCAGGACACACTCTAGACAAGCATCTTCCTGAACTTAGAAAGTTGAAGCCTTTCTTAGGCAAATTAAGTTGTTAGTCTTTTCTACTAAAATGGTCTATGACTTCTTATATTCCTATCCTAGGAGACAAGTCACCTTGAGTTTTGTTTTTTCTTTGGTTTTGCAAACAATAATAAATAAGTGTTATTGTTGATGCTATCATAACTCTCACTTGTTAGCAACTATGGCTGTTAGAGGAATAATTCACACATCAAAACTTCTCCTGGCTAACACTGCCACAACAATCACTGTTTTTCTCCTGCCTAACTTCTTATGATGGAGTCTGCTACTAAAACTTTTTTTCAACCCTACAGATAGAGGCTTCCTTGTTGACAATAAAATAAAAAGCTCTGATTCTGGGAAATAATGATCCCAAGAAGTATTCTTCCAAGATGCGGTGAAATGCCAACTTGTTGTCTATTCTACTCTGTTTGAGATGCATATTGATAATGTTTTGGGTGAATCAGAATAGATTCCTCTGGAAGATTCATGATGAACAAAATTGTTAGCAAAAAAAAAAAAAAAGTTTTTATTAGCACTTTTCTCTTCTTATTGCTCCTTAAATTTCTGACAGTTTCATCTCCCTCTCAGTTGTGAAACAGGAGTATATGATAAGTCGGCTCCAAATGTCATCCTCGGGGTATTTCTTTAGGCACCTGACATGAGTGCCATTAGCTCATATTACTCAATAACCTGCTGGCATTCTGAAGGTGCCTAAAGAAATAACATGAATATATTGCTGGAATTTGCATTAAATGTGCATGGGTAGTAAAAAAATTCTGGATTCTTTGACCTCTTTGTGGTTTGTATTAAAAAAATAGCTAACTAGGATCTCTTTATGTTAGAACAGCTGCATGCTTTTAAAAAAGCTCCTAAAAGCTATTTACTTTTAAAAATGTCTTTATTTCTAATTTTTCATGGTTGAAAATTAAAGTAGTCTATTTCCACTAAATTGCACTGCAAAAAATTAAACTGGATAAACAGAAAGTTTAATGACACTGCTTGCGTCTCATGGAAAAAGGAAAAAAATCTGCTAACCTCTGAAGATTGCGTGTTACTCTTTAAGGTGTAATCTTTTGAGTTCATTTTTTTTCAGTTTGTAAGGCAAGCTTACAGGCACTTTGGACAACTTACGATGACACTCTGTGCCATAAATGTGATGCAGTGCTTCATAAATGTGACAAAGTACTTCCAAAACAACTGTTGACTTTTAAAGGCATGCTACTTCTCTAAAAGTAGGATATTTACTGTAAGTGCGGTTTGTTGAGATTCTCAGCTAATTTGCTACCTGTGTTATGAATTCAGAAGAAGTTCATAATTGTAAGTGTCTATGATATTACTGTGTTTTAAACCAGGCTTGACAGCACAATAGAATCCAATAAAAGAAGGTATCAGTTGTACAAGGGATGCTTGTACAGAAAGACAACTAGAATGCAAATAAGATAAAATAATTGACGAAGAAACTGAAACATAAAAACTTCATGTGTATTTCTGTATTACATCCTCTACACATCACCATCTCAGGAACCAAACATAAAAATACTATTGTTATATTAAGAGTGGTTCTAATGAAAACTGAAGCATATAGGAGTTAAGATAAAATAAAGCTGTGGCCCATCAGATTGATATATTAAATAATCTCTAAAAGATGACACATGTTTAAATCTTCCTATCTACTTAAAACTCCTTCCCACTATATGCTGTTGGTGTTACATAAAGATGTTTTTATTCTATTCTGTCAAAACAAAATACATTTCCAGCTTGATGGTCATCTGTAAATTCAGAGTTTGTTTCTCAGAAGATGGAACAAAGGCCCGCTGAATCCAGCCTTACACCACAAGAGATCAAGTGATCTTTTAAAATTTAAATCCAATCAACATAATGACCCCAGCAGAAACTTCCCACTGTACTTGTCTGCTATTGTCATGATATACCAGATGACCCAGAGGTTCTATTGCATGAAATGACTATTACAAGAATATTTTTAATGTGAGAATAAGCTATAGCAAAATGAAACTATGCCTGATTATAGAAATGTACTCATCACTATAGCTGAAAACAAAAGAAAGATCCTCCTATTTCAGTGTACCGAAAAGCTACTATTTGTGTGTTTTCCAGATATGGCCTAATATAAGACATTACCCCTCAGTAAAACCCTTGGCAGCTGGAAAGGGCAGTTACACTGCATTTTATGTTGCATTACACTTATATGTGTTCAGCTGTCATCACAGAAAGAATTTAGGAATGGCAATGCCTACCACTTGATGTACTATGGAAGGTTGCTTTATGAATCTTTTTTAATTGATCTTGCTTAAGAAGTTGCCATTCCCCTCTCCACTCCATGCTTCCTCGCCACATTACCATGGTGCTGTGTCTGAGCTGCTGTGCACAGCTGAACCTGAGCAGATTAAACTTATCTGTGTTTATAAAAACTTTGCTTCTTCAAGTGATTTCCAGAAGTGACCATCAGAATAAGCAGGGAAAGAGATGAATACCTAATGCCAGGGCTTTACCTTCAACAACAGCAGTGTTCCACAGACTGTCTGTTACGACAATTCAGGGAATTCATCCAAAGGCGTTGACCTATTAGTCTAGTTAGGAACTTTTTAAACAAGGCTTGAAATAATGTAGTGGTAAAAGTCCATCTATCACTAAAAATATTATGACTCCTAGAGGGAAATGTGAATCACAAGAGAGAAGAAAAGGAGTATCAGGACAACCTGACAAATACTTGTCAACTGCAGTACTTAACTAGTGTGTCAGAGATGAACACATCACAGGGTGACAATACTGATCTAGAATGGTACAGTTTCACGCAGGAGAAGCAGGGGAGAAATGAAAAGCATATCAATATATGCCAAGAATTAGCACACTTTTCCTGTAGTACTAGAATGAAAGAGATTAAGATAAAAAAGGAAAAAGACAGGCACAATTTCCTGATGAGTGTGGACTACTTAATCCGAAGAAGATTAATATCACTTACTTGAGCAGGGAGAACCATGGTAATGGAGAAGGCAAAAAAGGGTGGAAATAAGTTTTAATCACCCAAGTGGCGAAATAGCAAGGCAGAAGCAGGACATTTTGGCATGTACTATAGACACGTTTCAGAAGGTAGAGAACGGTTCCAAAAAAACAAGAATTTAGACTTGATTCTAACTAGTAAGGAGTGACTGGTCAAAAATCTGAAGATGGATGTGATAGTAAACCAAAAGAGTTCATGATATGCAAGGAAAAAAAAGGTGATAAGAATAACAGGAGTAGGACAGCAGGTTTAAAAAAAAAAAAAAAAAAAGGCAGACCAACTCAGGGATCTGGTAGATAAACTCTTTTGTGAAGAAATTTTATGGAAAATAGGACTTCAGAGAAAGTGGTGGTTATTACATTAAATATTAAAGGCACAGTAGCCATCTGGCTCAATGAAGGAGAAAAAGAGGAAATGTAACAAAGCAATATAGAAACTTTGGGACCTCTATAGTATAAGTCAAAAGACAATAAAGACTAACAAAATGGAAACAGTGATGCCTAAAGATGTGTATAAAGAAATATGCTGACGTGGAAGGTTTAGATCAAAAAAGTTGAAGTATAAAATGACTCATCAGTATCAAAACAAATAAAAGGTGTTAAGGGGAAAAAAAAGTTGATACGTGCCAAGTAAGGAAAGAAAAAAGGAAGCATCCATTATTTACCATGAAAAAAGAAAGAAAAGCAGCTGTCCTAGAATAAAGTCTTTTCTGCCCTTTTTAATTCATTCTTCATCAAAAAGGTTAGCTGCAACGCCAAGATTTTTCATTTTAATAGAGGGAGATGTGTAGAGTCTGCAATGGGAAACGCATGAGTTAAGGTGTGTTCAGATGAGTTAGATGCATTTCAGCCAGCAGGGCCTGATAGAAAATTCACCTTAAAGTTCTTTTAAAGTGAGTTAAGGCAATCTCTGAACCAGAAATGATCATTTTCAAGAATACAGAAAGGCTGGGTGAAGTCCCATAGGACTGGAGAAGGCAAACACAGTAACTGTCTTTAAAAGAGGGGAAAAAGAGCCTTCAAGTAGACTGGCTTTTAGAAAAGCGCCTGTCTCAAACAGTCAAGAAAGCATAATGTGTCCTAAACTAAATATGCAGAAATCATTGTTCAGTTCTGAAAGCTGCACCTTGAATTTACTGGATACATAACAATTTTCACTACACAGATGTAATTGCCTCGATTGGCGCAACACTGTTTGCAAGAACGGTGGCCAACAGAATTTAAGAAACTTGAGATATATTCCCTACCAAATGCAGGTCTGAGGCTTCAGTTTGAAGACCTTGATCCTGAGGGCAGCTCTACGAGTCTGGGATTACAGCAGGAGAAGATGCATGTCCTTTCATTAGGGGATCTGAATCAAGCTGGCACAGCATGATTAACTTTAAGTCTCAGATTGTTTTTATTTTTACATATTTATTTTTCCCTGCCACAAGATACAAGCTAGTATGTTTAGTTAGAAAAACATGTTTAATTGTACTCTGTACAAACTCCATTTAGAAAGAAAATGTTTTTCAAATAAAGTCCTTCAAATGTTTTGTGCAACATCTGGACTTTTTTTTTTTTATCTAAAGGATCTGAAAGGAATTTAGAATCCCAGACTCCTTGTGGTACTCACATCTTCATAAAAAGGCAGCACACTAGAATGTGCTTGCTGCTGGGAACTGACACTTCACAATTAATAAGGAAGTAAAACGTATCCTACTAAGTACAGGCTTGATCCTGTATTGCCTAGGAGTTTTGCCTGAGGGCCTTTCTGAAGAGGACTGTGAATTGTATGCAAGGTGGAGAAGAGTTTTAAAAAGATTGTTTCCTCCTCTTATCCCCTAGTGCAGGGGATGACCACATTCATCCTGGTATGGCTTGTGTCGGGATGCACATGCAACATTCACGCTGGGCAGCAGTGACAGGAGTGCATGAGAGCCATGGTCCTGCAGTCACCATCACGGCAGATGCAGCACAAGGGAGAAGCTCATACGCACAGCATATTCTTCATAATGCAGATTAAATTCTCCAGACTATTTAGAGAAATTATAAATACAGTATGATTTACTCTCATAATTTTATCACAACTCTTAAAGTTTATTTGTGGCTTCCCTGTAAGATCTGGTTTCTGGAATCATGTGATGATATAAAACCTTAATCTTTGTTAAAAAAAAAAAAGTAAGCCTGTTTTAAACTCTTAGATTTACAAAGAAAAGATGCAAAGCATGAATTGTAAGGATTTAAACACAGGGCAAGAACCAACAGTTTTAATTATTTCTTCTAATATTTTGGAGTTGATATTACAATTTTTGATGGGCTAGGTCAACTAGAATGTTATCTTGGGCTTTTACTATATGCTGTTCTCTTATTCTCTGTGGTTTAAAAAATCACTGTTGCTTTGAAGAAAAATGAATTCTAGTCCAGGGCTATCAAAGAATATAAAGTTCCAACAGTTTTCAGGAATACCTAAAAATTTAGGTTCCCACTTCCCATAGAAGGTCAGTGGCAGCCAGGTGTTTAATTCTTGTAAGCTCTTTTGCAAATCTCATCTGAAATCTCTGTTATTTTCAAGTAAGTGTTTTGCCTATTGAACTAGAGGACCAGAATCGACTCTTGCACAGTATGTTTCTTATAATTACTCACAATGGGAGACTGCACTCACAGCCAACTCTGGGAGGTATTTCTGAGTCTCTGATTTCTAACATTCTTCACTTTCTCACCCTACGGTATGAACAGACTGCCTTATATTGCTGACAATTTATGTTTTCTCTCTAACACCCACCTACGTAACATCTATGTTGAACATTTACGTTTACGCTAATAGCCCCTGAGAATCAATTACCATAAGAAGATCTGTTTCTTTACACTTCAACTGATGAATCAGTCATAGGTTAAAACAAGAGGAGGTAAAAAGCCACCATGTCTGCACTGATTTTTTTAAAACCCTTTACTTAAAAAATACTCTGGATACAGATTATTTTTTTCTGTCCTGTGTGTGTTCAATATTATTTTACAAGCCTTGAAATATGCTTTCATAAATGGATTGAGCAAAAAAGCACTCAGGATTAACTGTATTTTTTCTACACTCCAATCCTCTGTTGTATCCCTGTGCAACGGAATGCAGTCTGTTTAGTTGGCACACCCTGGTGGAAGTAAGTACGATAGCAAGCTGATGCCCAGCTGAGCCATGGAGACTTTGTCCATCCCTCACACACAGGGATTTGTGGGGCCCGGTGATGACTTTCCCCTCTTTCTAAAAAGCTTTCAGTGATCAAGCTCTACAAAGATGAGTCCTTTCTACCCCTTTCAAAGTTTCTGCAGAAGTACGGAACTGTCACTTGCACAGAATCTGAAGTCCATCCTGATCTGTCTTTCACAGTCCAAGGTGAACTGGTAAAGTAATGGCTTAAAGAAACTTACTCAGATTTCTAGAATAGATCTCAGATGGCTAAAGTTGCCCAATAACTGATTTTTTTTTAACCTTTCAAACTTTGTTTAGAAATTGTCATGTTTAGAAATACCTTCACTTTCTCATTGCTGACCAAACTGACAGCAATACTGTTTATTAAAAGACACATTTATTTCCCATCAGGTTCTTTGCATTTCTGTACATTTCCAGAATTCTTCATACTCTGGTCGTAACAGTCTGAGAGGTCTCACACTTCGCACCGTAGCAATAGCTGCAAAGCAGTCCACATGCAGAAATCTCAGTGAGAAAGTCTTGGAAATGGGTACCACTCCAGCAGCCTGTTCTCTGCTATATAGATAGCAAGACCAAGCCCCAGTTTTTGTCACTTCTGTGGTACCTTTCCACAAGAAAACTTACAGACAAGTGCTTACAGACAAACTCCTGGGAGCAAAGAGCCTGTGTTCAGAAAATAATGAGAAGAACCTGGATATTCATTCAAATTATGACCCTTTTGATCAAACATTGCCTTTCTAACCTGTGATTATATATGTACAATGGCAAAATAGATGCAGGATAAGCAAAGATAGATATCAAGAAATATTGGCAAAATGCTTCCTAAGCACAGGCAAAATTAGTAAGAAGTCATACAAAAAAGCAATTTAAATGCCAATCTCAAAGCTCTTGAGATCTTCCTAATTCTGAAGTTCACAGTGAGGAATTTATCAAACTATCAAAGGAATCCCTTTTTTGGAGGAAATTCATTTCAATTTAATTAAACATCCTGAAAAAATATTTTGTAAAAGACAAATATTTTTAAAGTTAATGCAAGGCAACACTGATATGTATAATTTCCATCTGAGAAGTATAAAAACCATATGACTGTAGTTCATAGTTACAGTCTCACAGCAATTTCCAAATTATAGCTCCCTATTTTAGAAGTGAAAAGACTTTATTTTCAAGCCGCTTGTCTCTTTTCTTATACGTTACTATCAGTATTAAAAAAGAAGAGGAGAGGTTTCATGGTCAACTTTTAGCCTCAGTTTCATGTATATAATCCTGGTATACTGATGATGTATAGAAGACATATAAATCAAGTCTCCCTATGCAACACAACCACAGTTAAGAATTTGAGAAATATCTGAGTCACCAAAGTCAGTACCATCTTTGACTTAAAGCACTTGCAGGGCACACCTGCTAAAAGAGTAGAGTGCCTTTTTATATAAATGCTTTTTGGAGTGGAACCACAATGCAAATAACCCAAATAAAGCAGGGAGACAGCCTAATGTGAATGAATGTCTTGCAGAGCCAAAAGTTTAGGACAGCAAGAACCAAACTACAACTGTAAACAGGCTTTCAGGCAGCACCATGCACAATCCTGAGGCAGTGTAGGTGTGGCTATTTTGTTACCTGGGAAACTGCAATGCACAGTGTCATCTCAGCTTCCTGACAACTTTCCTGTTGTGCCTGGAGTGTCCTGGAGAGCAGTACTGTGATTCTGCTTAGGCACTCATGGGCAAGGTACATCTCTGCAGTTGTCATGCCCCATTAAATGAACTCGATTTTATTCCTAAATCCGTCAGAAGAAGAGAGATGCTAGGCTCCCATACAGTGATTTAGCAAGATGTTATCCTCCTCTTTGCTGCTAAGTAGAACTGTGTCATCTCAGCTACAAACGGTCAAAGAAGCCCTACTGTATTTTTGCCTGTTAACTTTCAAGAGAAAAAGCTTTCCATATTCGTGTTTCCACAACAAGCAAACCCTTATATACCTGCCTTTGTCTGGTACTAATGACAGTGTTAATTAATTCCATACAAATATCAACTGTGTCTCCCTTGTAAGGATTTTGGCCTTGCCAAATGGCTGTTTTCTCTTACATTCCATGGGCATGGTCCAAAGTTCATCGAGTCAACTAGATTCGGCCAAATGTACTTCGGCTTGGGTGCCACACACCCAGGTTATTTGGCATTCATTGTTAGTAAAATTACATCTCTGCTGTGATTCTTGTACCAAATCTTCCCTCCATAAAATTATTCATTAATCCTTCCAATACTTATTTACAGGTATCTTTTACCTTTTTCATATGGTACATTGAATTAGCTCACATTTACATTTGCTTAGTAATCACACATGGCCATGGTTCAGGTGATGTCGTCCTGGCAACATGCTTAACTGGGGAAACTTGAATGTGTATTTGACCCTTAACTTTTCACATGTTTACTATGTAATTTGATCTCTTCCAATTTTTCTTTCTTATGATCATATATTTGCAGTGTAGGTCTACTTTCCTTTGACCACAACACTCAAACATGTCTTAAATAAAAACAATGAAGTGCAGTCCTCAGGGCCAGTAATTCCACAGTTTTTCATAAATTGCAGGAAGTTTCGCTTTGGTCCACTTACAGCTGCTTCACCATTTTGCTGATACCCATACTTGAGGTAACACAGAGTATTTTAAAGTGACATAAATAAATGGGAAAATGACACTCTATCAGTCTAAGTGCTGCTAACAGGAGTTCAAGAACGATACAGAACAAATAGGGAAAATATCATATATGTAAATCATTTGTGAAATCAAGTTAAAATTAGTGACAAACAAAATTGAGTTCCCTTTGTGGTTGATTTCCATTTAGCTGCACCCAACAATAAAATAGTTATCAAAGAAAGCTACCAATTAGATTTTAATTCAAAACATTTCCAGAAAACAGTTCCCAAATCTCAATTGATATCTCTCCAACAACCTCCTAATTGCAGCAAGTTGGTGGTAAAGAAAAAAAAAAACTGCTTTAAATGAAAAAGATGTATTCCGTCTGCTGGAGCATGCAGTATCCTTTTCTTAATTATTCCCAGAATTTCCCCTATACATGAGCTTCCGCCAAAGATTATATATAGACAGATAGATATGTATGCGAGTGTCTGTGTGTGTGCGTGCACACACGCACATGGATGTATGCTGAGAGAAAGAGACAGGAAATTATTATTGTATTAAAATCTAAGGAATTTATCTAATGTTCTACCACTTTTTCATGAAGCGTACTATTGGGCAAAGGTAAAAAAGACCACAGAATTCAGAGTTGGGGAACTTCTTCCACTTAGTCTTACCAAGTGGGGTACCTTCTTGAAAGGATCTTTAGCATAATCAGGAATTTAGAATCACCTATAATAAGAGTCTCCAGAGCCTGTCTGATCTGAAAGCCTTATATATGTTTCACTACCCAACCTCAGAGTAAAATATGTCATCCTACCCAGGAACTGCAGCAAAAGTTCATTCTTCCTCCACTTACCTGCATGAGGTAGAGACAGACCATCCCATGATTGGGAAGATCCCTGTCGTCATCTAATGTGAGACCATAGTCTTCTGAATCCCCTCAGTCTAGTCCTTGCTGTTTTCCTCTGTGCACAGTTGAAGGCTGTTGACAGCCCTCTGCACAGTCCTAAAAAAATGAGAAAGATGACGCTGAGATATCTGAAGCCTGTTCTGCACAGCAAGAATATGATCCACATGACAAGAGATGGAAAAATGTAAAAATATTATTTAAGTTTTATGTTTCAACTAGGAACTTCCAAGCAGATGATCACTGCTGTCTTTCAGACCTGCAAAATCATCACTACCGTGTCTAGGAAGCACTAAAGATATCTGACCATCTTCCATATTGAAAGACCAGAGCACTTTTCTTCATTGCAGGTCAATGAGCAACAGACAGTTTCTTACCTCTAGCTTTCCTGTTTGGAAACCATGTAACCCTCTAAAAAATGTTGAACCCTTCTGAACTGGATTTTTAAACACTGTCTGGCAGTTGAAAATATGGTTACACTATAAATTCCAGACTGCATAGTATACTTTCATTGAGTTACCATAGAAGACAGATAAGCTAACTAAAGATGAGGCAAAGGTTATAAGAGGACAGTGCTGAACACCCTTTGCAAGGAAGGACTAGATGCAGAAATCAGCATGCAAGGAACATAACAGACATTTATTAGCTGACAGTCTTATAAACAGATTTTTTTGCACAGTTCATGAACACTTTCAAACATGATCTCAGTAATATCAGGCAATGCACCTCCAGGCATTCCTCTCAGATTGAACTTTTTGAATCTGGTAGGAACCCTGGAGCAAATTTATGTTCTCAGCAGCCGAAGTTTCTGGGAGATAGAGGTCTCGCAGACACTCCTGTAATGGTCCTAATGAGAATTATCCAGTGATGCTGTAACTTACGGCAGAAGCTGAACTGACCTTACCACTCAGGATAAATGGGAAAAAATTGGCTCTGCAGATCCCCCTAACTCTTCTGGGCCTGGACTGAACAAACAGGTTTATCTATGGTGTATGTGTGAGTTTAAAGTCTCCTACTATGATTGGTTCCTACATAACATATCTGAAAGAGCAATTGAGGGAAATCTGAGGTACTATGCATGTGCAGATGAAAGAATTATCTGAAAATTAGAGCAGTAAATAAACAAACTTTGCGCATGTTGCTCTTTACCACAACATACCTGCTCTACTTTCATCATAAATTCAACCAATGTGAAAATGCCATGATTTTCTCCAAAAAGCATTCATGGACAGTCTGTCATCTTCAGTATACATTATATTAACTCTCACGATTTTGAAAAACTCAGATTCAATATAAATATTTGTGGCTATAAGACACTCTCTTTGTTTTTTCAGCTTGCTTTGCCAATAGTTTTATTTTCCATAATTAGGAAATGCTTCTTGAAAGGTCAAAAAAATCAATAAATATGTGAAAGGATTTTTTCTAGACTGTTTTTCTATTTGTTTGCAGGAAAAAAACAAACAAACAAACAAACAAACCAAGAAAGAAGAGATCTGAGGTCTCCAGCAGAGTAACGGAACAGAACAAAAGGTATCAGCACGATCTCTGGCATAACAAATTTAATCATTGTATCCATTCAAAGAAGTTCTAACACTCTTATGTTTTGCTGTATGTCCCTGACTTCCTGCATCTTTTACTTGGTCAAAATTCATGCACAGAAGAGTGCAGATGACTTCCCTTCCATGTAAAGATACGTTGAGCAAGTAGCAAAGCAGCAAACTTTGTCTTTGCCTTGCAAGATCTGCAAAAGCTGATTTAATAAGGGATTCTACTTGCCTCCCATTCTACAGCTAAGGTCAGCAATGAAATGTGGTTCTAGATTCAAACCCTCATGAAGTTCTGGGTTATTTCAGTTCAAATGTTTTGATCAGAACAGCCTTTGGTGCTTCAGTGAATGGGATAAATAAGCAGCCAAAGAAACACTTCAGCTCTGGTCAAGAGAGAAGGTTGTTACTTCTCAGCAGAAACAAAACTTACCAGGTATTGTCACAGCCACATATAAAATAAGTGAGAGGTGGAGCTGCCTCTAGTAAATATTTTTTGTCTTTAATCAGAGAAGTGTGTCTCTGACAAAGACCAGCATCTCTAAGATCAAGTTTACAACATGTACCAACAGGCCAGAGGGGAAAATATCTCAGCTAAAGACCAAACAAAAAATCACTTGTAGCTGTGAATATTAGTCAGCCAGAGAACTGCTCCCTGGAAGGTTGTTGAGGCACACTGTCCCACCCCCATACTATTACATTATATCTACAAGAAAGACACGGAAGTCACACACCAGTACCCACAGACATCCACATATGCTGACTTCATTAAAATCATATTGCGCTTTTTGCTGTCAGTTTTTTTTTATCTGTAGGAAAGTGTCCTCTTCCGGATGTTTTCTCCCCCCATTTCCCTTTTTAAGATGCTGAGGACTCTGCCTCCTTCTTCCTGTGGGTAACTGAAAAAAAACCCACAAAAAAGGTCATCATTCAATCTCTGCTTTGTCTCTTACTATAATAAAATGATCTTCCTTTATATCACACTTTTATATGCTTGACAGCTATGCTTGACAGTTCGTAATAAAACTCAAGTCATAATCTGCTTTCAGTTAGAATAGTCATCTTGAAACTCTTTGGTATTATTGTCAGAAATAATAATTGCTCATTGTCAACATTAACCCCCTTGAGCCTGCAGATCCATCATTCCCTTTGCTCAACTTAAGAAGCATTACTGCCTACAAGGATATGCTGCTGGGGTAACGGGTAGGACACTGTTGCTGCTGTATCTTACTAGATATTATTTCAATGGTGGTTCATGGTAACATTAACCCAGAACAGTTCAAAACAAGTTCTTATAAACTTCTGTTACAGTAAAAAAATACGGGCTTTGAAAAAATCAAAATCATTCACCAAAATCTGCTTTTATTAAGAAATGTCACATATACTCTTAACTAAAAAGAAACCCTACACAAGTTGGATTATTTTAATGTTTTTAACCAGAAAGTCAAATCTGAAATTGCCATACCACATACAGTATTTAGGGCAAATGGGATAACACTTGAGATGATAACCTTTCACAGTTTTCCATAAAACTTTTCTTGTTTGGTACATTTTAGGCACTAATCTTTTCACTTGGATATTTTAGGATACCTGAGCTTCACAAAGAAAGTTGGAGACGTGGTAAAATAGTCTAGTATGTGATTAATAAGATCACTTTGGGAAAAAAACTTTTAAATTAAAACCAAATTTACTAAACAGTTAGAAATCTAGCTAGATCTCCATTTGGATAAGTAAGAAAATACAATACACTTCAAGGCAGAAATTCTGGCACCACTTTAAAAAACAAATATTATGAATGCTATCATGTCCATAAAACAACCTGAAAGATAGCAATTCTATGAAAAAAAAAGAAAGAAATATGTTTTTCTTAGAATCATTTGAGACTTGCCTATTTCAAACACATCTTTGAGTGCACGGTTCCTAGTTACATATTAATGGAACTACCTGTAAAAACAGTTATCAGGGCTGTGTAATGGCGGAATGGGTTACTTAGTGACAAGGTAGAATCGTTCTTGTCCAAATGTTTTTAAGAAAAGTCTAGGCAAACAAGACATGTGGATAGTACAGGTGCATGTGAGCCTGCTTCAGTTCAGTGAGTTGGATTAAGATTTCTTCTGGTTTCTCAGAGCTCTATAATTCTGTGACTACTGCGCCAATCCATATTGCTCCATCAAGGTCCTCGTTTCTCTCTACACTCAGGTTCAAATGGCCATACTAAAGATTGTTCGTATTTCTTGATGTAATGCAGATGCTTTGTCTTTTTATACTTTCAACAAATGAGCTGCAGGACTCAGTCTTTGACGAAATATTCAGTACACATCCTCTTCAAAAGGACTAGGAACAACAACAGCTTTGAGAAAAGCTCTCTGAACTTGAACTAACATGCAAAAGGATTATCCACAGAAACATGTATTAAAACAGAATGTTATGTTATGTCATGCTAGCTAATTATTTTAGTACAGGCTTCCTCAAGTAGCTTTAGGTAACTCTGTGCTCCAGCCAACCTCCTAGTATAACATTCTATCAAGTATTGTGTCACTCGTCTGTGAATCAGCGATAATACTGAAATCCTTCAACAGTATATTTGTGTGTGTGTGTGTATATGCACAAATAATGTAAGCCAATCTCCCAAAAAACCAAATGGAAAATTTTGAATTCATTAATCCTTGATCATTCAACTACTTGAATGTCAAACATATGTATATATGTAAATACTTACAAACCAGTATTGGTGTTAGTCACTGACGAGCAAGTTACTCCTCTATGAGTCTTATTGTCCTTCAGTAAGAAAGACAACGAAAGTTAATCTCTGTTTTGGACCACCAAGAGATGAACCGTAACTTCTGAACAGTAGAAATAATTTTCCAACTTTGCCTAATTATGCTCATGCCTCTAAGGAAATGTGAAACTCAATCCATGTGCCAGTCAGAATATTCTGAATCCACACCATTTGCTCCATTTTAACCGTATCATAAATAGGTTTTTCTTCTATACTCTGTTAGAATGTACACATTTCTGAATTGTTTAGCCTCATCTTTGGATAAATATGACACTTTATGAAAATGTAACATTGTGCAGGAAATCACAATGTAACTAGTACCACATAATATTAATATTAATCCTAAATGTGTTTATAATTCTAGAATGTAATTAGTCTAAAAATATTTGTGCTTGGCACAGAAGTATGAGATTCATAATGAAAATCACAATACTCATCGATTGTTACTGACCCATAGTAATTGTTAAAATATGAGAATTTGATTGGGGTTAACATGTGAAATGAAAGGTTCTGTGTTTAATGATGCTAGTAGCATTTATGGTGTTATAAAATATTACATTAGGCTTGTATTTTCCTAACTGGGGAGGCACCAGAGCAGTGAAAAAACCAGTAATTTTTATTGATGACAAACAGTGCTGCAAATTTGAATATATCCTTAATGTATCAACACCAGTTAAAGATGTGGTTCGAGATTTTATTCATCCATTGAACGCAACAGCAGAAACACGATCTGCGAAGGTGCATTTAAAAACTCACTTTGACCAAAACAATAATGGTGCATCTTATCCAGTTTCATTGCACCTGGATAATGTATTTTAATCTAGAGAGATATACAGAGAATTGTATATGATGATCTCATCAGCCTGTTGACCTTACTATGTCCAATATACTTTCTAAAAATGGTAGGGAGACCTTCTTTGATGTCCAATCATGATGCATAAATTGCAACTACTGTGAGCTAAATGACAAGGTGCAGAGATTCATACAGTAGCCACATGTGATTTTTGACCTTGTGGGCATGAAGCACTGCTGGTCCTGATGCTATTAGACAACTCAATGCACAGTGGTGCCTGTACTAAAAAAGTCCTGCCTGTTCAGTGAACACAGCATTGTGGACAAAGATCCATCTGAAACAGCCACCTAACCTTTTTTTGTGGCTCATCTGACAGATTCCTGGTCGGTTTGAATAAGGGGAGTGGTAATCTATGATTGCTCTTCACACGCCTTGGAAGGTTTTAGGCTTCCAAATAAGATGTATCATTTTAGTGCTTACTACATTGTCCAAAAGTCTGTGAGTGCAAATTGCCATAATTAAATCACTCTTACACAACCAATACAGAAAGACCACAACACCATTCTTGGGCAAACCAGATTTCCCAAAGCACAATACTCTTTAATTTGTCGGAAGGGGGAAATAATAATTCTGTGAATGCTAACAGCCAATACTGCTATTCGCAAACATTTCAGTTCTCATGCAATGCTATTCTGGGCAGGCAGAAGATTTTAAGCATTGTAACTCATAAGCAGTATTGGCTGTGGACTGGGGGTGGGCTGGGAAAGTGCTACTGGTAAGCTATTGGCATCTTATTTCTTGCAAGGAAAAGGCTGCCTTAGCCTTCACCTCATTTTTATATCTGTGTAGTTTTCCCTTTTCTGTAAAAAAAACCAACCAAACAAACAACAACTCATTGGGATTGCTCTCACACTTGAAGCTCCTGCTGCTGTGATCCTGCTACATTCTGATGACAGACCAGTATTTCCAAGTGACATGTAGAGTTTTGTTTATTTAAAGATCTGGTCAGCCTAAATAGAGTTTTACAGGGCAGATGATCTACATATTTTTGGCTTCCAGGAAAGATTTGCTCATGAACAAACTTCAATCAGGAAACCTGCTGCCCTGGATATGAGTATTGGCTACATTTTATGTCTGTCTGTATGGCATTATGTATAATGCCAGGATTCCAGCCTAAAGGGCTGAGCTAAAGCACTGACTTCAGTTATCAGGAAGCTAGAGACCTTTACATATGGATACTTGCAAAGTACTTTGCACTTCTAGGAAATTTGGAGTAGGTTGAGTTGTCCATGAATACATAACCAAAAGTTCCCTCTCTGTTTCTGTGAGGTAATTCTAGCCCGTAGAAGTGTATTGAAAAACGAACGCAGTCAGAGAGGTAGCTACTTAACTACTCTTGGCTACCAAAAATACAGTCCTATCCTAAATAGTAACTTTTTAGCAGTATCTGCTGGGCTTACCACACAATTGTGGTTTCACTAATTTTCAGTCTGTTTGAAAATAAAAGATAAATGTCTTTAATAAGGGTATCTCCATTACAATGAGCCACGACGCTGATACTACTAAGGCAAGAATCTAAAACTGGTTGTATTGGTACAACTAATGGCATCAGTTGGCCCTCAAAATTATATTCAAATTACATGTGAGGGGAACGAGGACAGTTTGACAGCTAACACCCAAGTGTACATTTTTGGTCTCACTTCATTAGAAATCTTACACGCTTAGTAAAGGAGGCTGTTAGATCAAACAATTCAGGCATAGATTTATGCCGATTGAAAGGGCCACATCTGATAAATTCACACAATAGAATCATAGAATCATTTAGGTTGGGGAAGACCTTTAAGATCACCAAGACTGACTGTTAACCTAGCACTGCCAAGTCCACGACTAATCCATGTCCCTAAGCACCACATCGACACATCTTGTAAATACCTCCAGGGATGGTGACTCAATCACTTCCCTGGGCAGCCTGTTACAATGCTTGACAACCCTTTTGGTAAATAAATTTTTCCATATATCAAATCTAAACATCCCCTAGCAAAATTTGAGGCTGTTTCTTCTTGTCCTATTGCTTGCGACCTGGGGGAAGAGACTGAAACTCCCTCACTACAACCTCCTTTCAGGTGGTTGTAGAGAGTGAGAAGGTCTCCCCTCAACCTCTTTTTCTCCAGTCTAAACAACCCTAGTTCCCTCAGCCACTCCTCATAAGACTTGTTCTCCAGACCCTACACCAGCTTCATTGCCCTCTTTGGACACACTCCAGCACCTCAATGCCCTTCTTGTAGTGAGGGGCCCGAAACTGAACACAGTATTCCAGGTGCAGCCTCACCAGTGCCAAGTACAGAGGCACGATCACTTCCCTACTCCTGCTGGCCACACTATTTCTGATACAAGCTAGGATGCTATTGGCCTTCTTGGCCACCTGGGCACACTGCTGGCTCGTGTTCAGCCAGCTGTTGACCAACACCCCCAGGTCCTTTTCCACTGGGCAGCTTTCCAGCCACTCTTCCACAACTCTGTAGCATTGCAAGGGGTGGTTGTGACCCAAGTGCAGAACCTGGCACTTAGCATTGTTAAAACTCATATAGTGAGTCGTCCATTGATTCAGCCTGTCCAGATCCCTCTGTAGAGCCTTCCTACTCTCCAGCAGATCAACATTCCTGCCCAACATGGTATTGTCTGCAAACTTACTGAGGGTGCACTCAATCCCCTCGTCCAGATCATTGATAAAGATATTAAACAGAACTGGCCCCAGGACTGAGCCCTGGGGAACACCACTTGTGACTGGATGCCAACTGTATTTAACTCCATTCAACACAACTCTTTGGACCTGGCCACCCAGCCAGTTTTTTTATCCAGCAAAGAGTATGCCCATCCAAGCCATGAGCAGCCAGTTTCTCCAGGAGAATTCATGTGAAACAGTGTCAAAGGCTTTACCAAAGTCTAGGCAGACAACATCCACAGCCCTTCCCTCATCCTGACGTGACTAAGCAGGCTTCTGATCAGTTTCTGATCACTAATGCCCAAGATGGCCTCCAACCACCGCATCACCCACAAGTCCTTCTCTGTTGATGAACAACAGGTCTAACAGGGCACCTTCTCTAGTTGGCTTCCTCACCAGCTGTGTCAGGAATTTATATTCCACATACTCTAGGTACCTCCTAGACTGTTTCCTCTCTGCTGTACTGTATTACCAGCAGACATCTGGTAAGTTGAAGTCCCCCATGAGAACAAGCTCTAGCAATTGTAAGATTTCTCCCAGCTGCTTATAGAGTATTTCGTCTGCCTCTTCATCCTGGTTGTGTGGTCTATAACAGACTCCTGCCATGATATCTGCCTTGTTGGTCTTTGCCCTGATTCTCATCCATAAACACTCAACCCTATCAACACCATCATTAAGCTCTAGATGATCAAAACACTCCCTAACACACAGGGCTACCCCACCGCCTCTCCTTGCCTATCCATTTATAGCCATCCATTGCAGCACTCCAGTTGTGCAAGTCATCTCACCATGTTTCTGTGATGGCAACTATATCATAGTTTTTCTGCTGCACAATGTGCAGGCCTCCTGTTTGTTGCCCATGCTGTGTGCATTGGTGTAGATGCACTTCAGTTGGGCTATTGTTCCTGCCACCTTTTTGCAGGAAGAGGCCCTAATTCCTACGTGACTATTCTCAGGTGCTTCTGTGGTTTCTAATACAAGAATAACCCTTGCATTTTTGCTGCTGCACGAATCTCCATCCCCTACCTCCACTGAGATGGCAGACCAAAAGACCTCACTAGCACACCATCCCTAAAACATTGGCATGCCACCCCCAGGCTTATCTTCAGCAAGCCTGGTTTTATCCCTTTCCCCCTTCAAATCTAGTTTAAAGCTTTTTCAATGATCCCTGCTAACTCCTGTACAAAGTTCCTTTTCCCCCTTTGAGACAGGTGCACCCCATCTATTGCCAGCAGGCCTGGTGTCCTGCAAACCAACCCATGATCAAAAACCCCAAAATTCTGCCAGTGATACCAGGCTTGGAGCCAGGTATCTACCGGGGCTTCCTGCTTCTTCCCTCATCATTCCCTGCAACTGGAAGGATAGAGGAGAACACAACTTTTGCTTCTGATGATTAACCAGTCATCCCAAGGCCCTGAAGTCTCTCGATTGCCCTCGGACTTCTTGTTGCAACTGCATCCCTGCCTACATGAAAAATCAATCACGGATAATAATCCGAGGGCCATAACCAGGGTAGGAAGCTTTCTCTTCACAACTTTAGCCCTGGCCCCAGAGAGGCAGCAGAATTCCCTAAGAATTGGGTCCAGTCTGCATATTGGCCTTCCATTCCCTTCAGAAGGGAGTCTCCTATGACAATGACCCATCTTTTTGTTCTATGGAAGCAGTTTTGGTGCAGAGCATAGGCTGACTTAACCTCGGTCACACTTCTAGGCTAGATGAACCATCATCCTTGTTATTGTTTGATTCCACTTGCAGAGCCTCATACCTATTATGCAAGGGCACCTGGGAAGGTGGGGTAGTCACAGAGGAGACACACCTGCTGTGCCGGGCAGGAACTTATCGCCATTGCCCCCTATCCCTTGAGTCACCACATTCAGCCAGGTGGAGAGAAGATAGGGAATCCTCCATATCATGTGTCCCGTCTGCCTGTTGGGCCTGTCTCAGGGACGGTAGGGTATGATTCCAGTAGTCTCTCTCTCTCTCGCACTCCCTGATACTCCTCAACCTACTCACCTCCTCCCAGAGCTCTGTCACTAAGCTGAGGAGCTCCTCCACCTGGGTGCACCTCCCACAGGTGTGCTCACTACTGCTGTCTGATACTGGCATAGGAGCAGGGCACAGCCTGCAGCCCGACACCTGGTGCCAGCATGTTACCACCGGAGATCTATCTGGGAAGCTGTTTCAATTGTGGTGGGTGCAGACCTTAGACAGGCCATGGCTTTCTGCTGGGTGAATACCATGGCCCTACCCTCTTAGCACTGGTTGGTATGTCAAACTTTCCTATATCACATGTAGCAAAGCTATGCAGATGCACAGCACATCCATTTAGGAGCACAACTCCTCAGGGTATTTTTCCTCATTCAGCATCATTCAGTGTCTGACACTCCTACATGCCTCTTTTTTGACCAGAAGTTTTGACAGCCTGGACAGACACACAGTAGTCGGGGGTCACCACTACTCAGAGGAATGATGTTCAGTGTGTACACTGCTGTTACTCTAGTTCTTGAATGCTGCTTCTGATGCAGCACTAGAGGAATCACTGTAATGTAGTGAGTATGTAATCACAAAGCACCACTCCTTCTCAGGTCAGTTCCCAGGCTAAAATGGCTTTAGAGACTTTTGTGTCAGGTCAGTTACTATTAACCATTTTTTGAGGAAGTAAAATAGTTATCTTGTTAAACTCACATTCATGTTCCAAACATCACAGAAAGGCTATTGCTGCAGCCAGCTCCATGTAAACTTTCCTGTTTCAGAGGTGGGTTACATCCATGGTTTTAATGTAGTGTGTCCCTGGTTTTTTATTTTCTGTTTGCTTAGAAGTGGACAGACTAGACACTGTCTTCAGAGGGAACTTCAGGATCACAAAATACCCTGGCAAACATTAAGACTTGTGCTCAGTATAACCAAAGGCAATGTGCCCCCAAAAGAAACTCAATGAAAGCTGTATTCAGCTACAAAAACACATTCAATCCACTTCAGAGAGCATTTAGGGTTGATTTGGTTAGTGCAGATGTGATATTTGTGTCAAATTCTTGTGTCTTTAGAGTAGGTAAGAAAAAGGTCAGCCAGGCATGATTTCCTTACTTTTTTCTAAGTGGGACTGTCTGCATGTACAGTATTCCTTGTGGAAATAATGGAAAAAATAAAGTTAGATGATGAAATGATATAAAGACGTTCCAAATATATAATCTCATTTTAAAGCTTCTATAATTGCATTAGCAATGAGTGACTTCAGTTTCTGCATCAACTTACTGCAGTTCCAAAATGTGCCCAGGTTACAACATATGTCTGGACCTAGTTAGAGTTTTCTCTTGAATTCTGAACCGAAACCCCATTGAACACTAAAGTCTCACTCTCTCCAATCACCACCGCTTATGAATAGGATCTTTCTCGTGGTTTTCCTGCTGTTGTTGTGTGCTAACTGCCCTGCCCCTTCCCACTCTCTGAATCCATGTGAAAGACCAATTCATCTGTGCAAGGGCAAGGGAACCCTTTGTATTGAACCTGTGCTGAACTTTAATAAAGCGACTGAGCAAGGTTTTTGAGATGTTGTGCTGCACTGCAATCTGCTTTTGTTTTATTCCTCTATTATACTTGCATTATCTTTTAAATACTGAAAGATTTTTGTTGGGGACAGACTTGAACATAGGCCTCAGGCTTATTATATCTCCTTTCTCTTTTCTGAGTTACTAATAGGTGAGATATTGGAGGAGCACTGAATAATACAAAAGAAACCCATTACTCTCATAATAATAGCTTTGCAGCTAGCCTCTGCAGAAAGATTTAGAAATGCTTGAATTTTTGAATTACAGGTGCCTTAACATTGGAGCCCACCAGTCCAAATAAAAGATTTACTTATCACGTACTTATTATTGCATTAATCTTACAGGTATTTGACAAAACATAATCACAAACAGACGTGCCAACATTTTGACTATAGGGATCTATCTTTTTCTTTTTTTTTTTTTTTTTCCTATATGAAGGGAGGAAAGCTGGGAGAAAAAAGAATTGGTATTGACTATGTTCACCAGTCGGCCAAGACCGTATCTTATGCAGATAATACCTGAACGTCCACTGTGTGTGTATGCATGTGTGCAGGCACATGTGCATATGTGAAGAAGCCAAAAAACATCTAAGGACCAATACACCAGTAACAAGAATTTGTCACAAATACTGCTTGTACATATTAACTGCATCTTCAGCTATCAGTTGTAACCCAAAATTAGTATACACTGAAAGGTTTTATAAATGCTACAGATAAAATTTTACCAAAAAAGTTCATGGTGTCAAAATAATTCTTGTTAGCCATACAAAGTGTATGATTCCAATGACATTTACAGTGATTATAAAAATATTTTAACTTTGTTCATATTTGAGGATTTCACATTAGCCTGTTGATTTTAAAACTTCATCTACAACCACTGACTACATTATGGGTTATTGCAAAAGCCACTTTATAACAGGCAGATCTGTCACCTGACAGGGTGCTGATTTTAGCTTCATTTTATTACTTCATCCTTCACCTGTGACAAATAACTTAGATGCTTGGGTCTGGTAGAAAGAATATAATCCTAGCAATGGAAAAAGATCTTCTTTACTAAGAAACTTCTTATCTGACTAGTACCATCCCAGAATTGCAAATCTTCCTGTTTTCAAAATGTTACTTTGTATTTTTGCACTGCTGTTTCCTTATTTAAGTTCCACTGATTTAACTGAGGCCAACCTATCAACATACATAGTTGACTGCATGAGGAAACGAAATATATATGAAGAGTTTTGTGCGCTAACTTCTTCCACAGCTTACACAGAACACTGAAGAGAATCAGTCTAATCACAAAAGTAATCATCTCCCTGGTGACAACACTTACATGAAAAAAGACATGAGGCTCAGACACGTAGTTTTTTGCCTTGCTGAGTTACCATGCTTTAACTAAGAGTTAAAGAGCACATTACCTGGTTTTGCTAAAGCATGCAGTCTACTGTGAGATACCTAGTTAAACTGCAGTGTCTTGGTTGTCTCTCTATGTGTTTACCTAAGCATCCTGTGGGTTAAGGGTAGTCATGAAAGTTTATAAGACAACTGGTGAGAACCATTTAATAAAACTTTTTTAAAATAGCAAAAGAATAGCATTAATTTTTTTTAATCAAATCATTAATCAAAGACAATTTTCTCAAGACTTTTCAAGGGAGAGTTAAGCAATGTTTAGCAAATAAAAATTATTTTTTAATTGCAACCATGCTTCCCAAGATTTTAGGGATTTTCTTGTCAAACAAAATGACAACCAAGATAGTTGTCACTTTTTTTACACAAAACTTTCCACAGGAAAAGGATGTTCCCTGTCTATTTTAGCTCTTATCCTAGAAGGTAGTAGCCAACTGCATACCTTTTCCTCTTTGCCTTTCACAGCTCAAAGCCTTATATTTAAGGCAGAGAGTTAGATTTAACTCTTTAGCTGTTACCATGCTATGCTCTGATTGTGGCTGGAAATGCACCTAGTTTGTGTCTTTGGAGGGCGTCAGAGTAGCTGATCATACAGCACGGGGTCAGATCTCTAGCTGGCATTAACTGATGTCATCCCACTGACAATGCTGCTGTGTTGATCCAGAATGGCTGAGGCTCTGACCTAGTAACCATAAAGACGAGTTCCCATCTCTGTCAATACTGGGCAACTCTTTCCTGAAACTTAGGATTGGAAATAACTATGGTAATTTGGATTCCACTTTGTGACAACTGTTGGCACATGTCAGCTTTCTAATGGCAGAGCAAGAAAGAAGCACATCAGCACAGCCTGCTCGTGCTGCTGCTGTTTCTGATGCTGACACTTTTGATGTCCTAGAAGCTGTTGCCATTGCATCCTTCCCTGTTGATGCCACAGCACATCCTTTGGAAATAAGCCAAACAGCACTTTCTTTGTACTCTCCTGCCAAGACAATTTTAACCCCCTATATTCCCACAAAATACAAAACCACTGATCCGGGCTGCGATTAAATTTCTGTAGAACTTACAACAACTTACTTAAAACAATCACTCTAAAGGCTCGGAAAGGATGCATACAATATCATAGGATGGGTAGTCAGATTAATTTATGGGGTATTAGCTGAAAAGCTCTTGTTCTGTAGTGACAAAATAATTGCTTTCCACTTAAGAAGTTGTTGCATGTATTATCTCATCTTTTCAAAATACTTTCACTTCTGTGTTGCATGCCTGGCTTCCTGACTTACTAGTTACAGTTGTATATTCACCTGCTTATGGTAGACATAACAGTATCGATCTTCCACATCATAGTTTTTCATGGAAAATAAGCTGAGGAAGTCACGGGTTTGGCTTTGTGAAACCTCATCAGTAGGATTTTGGTTTTCTGCTAACCAAGATGAAACATGGAATTCATGTTCAGATACTCGTTCTGACTGACTCACTGAAACTGGGACTAGTGGGTGTCAGTGGAATGTTCCACTTCTGACTCATCTCTAATTTTTCTCAGTACAGTCTGAACTTATGCATCTTTCAGCCTCTCTGCATATTCTAACCCTGTTCATTTATGGTCAGATTCTTCTACCCTATCAACAGGTGAAGTACTTATACTGATTGACAAAGCACTATTTATTGAACGTGGTACTGTTTAATGGAAGTGTGGCCGTTTGACTCTTGGCCTGGGATGTGTAAAAATCAAACACATTTTAAAATTATGTGTGGTTGAAAAGGTTTATAATACACAAAAGCCAGAAACGTGGTGATTTTCAGAAGTCTAGAAGAAGTAGCAAAGGATGGAAAACATTTGTAAAGATATAGCATGGCAAAACATAAGAAAATAAAGGTTAAGTGCATTGCCAGCAGCAAAAGCAACAGTAATTTTAGAAAATTCTTTGTTTCAGACTCTGGTGGCTACTCTACTGGCACCACTACCTTGAAGTGGGAGTGCCACCTCTGTTTGTTTCTTTGTTTTTTTCCCTGCGACTATTCCTCCTTTTTCCCTGTGTTCTTTTTATCGTCCTGAAGGATTTAAATGAAGCTTGATAATTTTTTCTAAGTTTAAAAAATATCTGTCTGGCTATAACAACAAGAGACATAACTTTTTCAAGATCTTATTTTCCCAACTGGGGACTTTGGAGGCAAACTGGCTAGGCTTTGAGTTTGCTTGGAGAGCTTGAAGTGGAAACAGAGTATCTCTAGACTCACACAGCTTTTCCATCTGCTTTGAAATTTCTTTTTAAAATAAGCTATCTTGTCATGTTAAGGGAACTCTGTGAATGTATCACAAAAATCCTGTTAAAAGGTTTAGTGGACAAAGGCAGTTTTTACGTCTGGACTTATATGTGACCATTCAATTAAAATGGTTTTGATGTTTTGGGCTTTTTCCATCTCTTAAAACGTATGAAGAAATTGTTGTTTTCCAATAAAGCACAACAGCTTTGAAACACTGAGAGACTTACAGCTTGCTTCTCATTACACTGGTCAGTAAACATCAGGGTGAACTTAATGTATTTTTTTCATGGAGTAAGAATTTCTAAATTGCAGTTCTTTATCAGTGTATAATTTTATTCAGCACAAAGAAAAGACAGTTAACATTCTTTTGGCTGATGTGTTTTCAGGCAACTTCTTAAACTACTGCTTTTGAAACATGCTGCACTGGCGTGTGAACACCAATACAAAGATTTGAAGTCAGTGAAACTGATAGAAAGAACAGGATTTGGTCTGAGTCACATCTCTACTAAGATTGAAACACTGAGGAAAGAGTACTTAAAAAAAGCTCAGTTATTTTAATTATTGAAAAAATTCTAGCAAAAGCACTGAACAGATACTTTGAATATGTAATTGAACTTAATGCCCCAAATAAAAAAGAAAGGCACTGGGGCTGTTAACATCAAAGCTGACATTCACAATCTAGGCCTTGCAACTGATAAGCTCCTTCTAGGAAAAAAAAAAAAAAAGGAAAAAATCTCCATATTTCAGTGTCACTTGAGTAAAACTGACATGATAAAAGCAAATATGTGAAGAAAGAAAAGGCAAAGTGGGGTCAGGTTCCAGCTCCCAGCAATACTGTATCATACAAAGTCTTAAGTATTCATTAAAAAGTAAATTAAATATTTCTTAGGCAGCTACAAATGAGACTTTTTTTCTATAGAATCTACTTAAATGTTGCTACCACAGTAGCAAAGAAAATAAGCAATAGATACATTGAAAGCAACACTGTTCAGATAATTTTTCTGTGCTGTTGCAATGCACAAATGGTTAACATAAAAACCATTTTCTTCTGGCAGATGATTTACATTAGTTTTGAGGGTTTATAAAAGAATTAATTTTCATGATGATCCACAGAGGGGTTTTACTAGCCAAGTGATATGTTAAGAATGACACACCCTGGGTTGATGGAAAATGCACTTCTTACTTCAACAGTATCGTGATACATATTCCTAAGCTAGACTTCTAAATAATACTACTTTCCCCTCAGAAATATACAGTGCAGTATATGGTTTGCTGCTGCTTTACAAAATCCAGGAACAAGAAATGAGCAGGAATAACCTTTTTTTTAAGAATGAAAATTAATAATTGAAAAATAAATATACTACAATACATACATTTCAGAAAACCTTTGCTTTCCTGATTCGACCTTGAAAGCACAAGCCAGAGTACTTTTGTGGGATTGTGTTTTGTTTTGTTTTTAAAAAGGAATAAAGGCTGATTACTTACATTTTCCAAAATTCTCTTTTTAACTTTTTCAAGCAGAATTTTTTCCCTCTGTAAGCCATTTTAGTGCTGTTTCTAGAACTAAAAGTCAATAATAAACCATGCAACCTTCTGAAATAGGGTTACACATATACACAAAACAGCACAGAGTAAACTAGCTTTCAGTCTTTCAATTACATACACCACCCATTACCCACAAAATGAACAAATCCCAAGGTACACAAATATGTCCGAAAGGCAGATTTAGTGTGGTTAAAGAACCACGTGGTCTTTCAGGGGACCGGATCTCAAGATTCCTGATAATAAATCATAAATACACAACTTCCTTGATCTTTATTTCTGAAAAATGAAAAGCCAAGCTGAGCACATGGACAGTCTCTTGATGACAATGCTCAAGTTCATTTCCTCTCTGCACATGCAGCAGCTATTATTATATATTTCTTCCTGTAAGGCACACAGTTCATAATGTGTTTTTTCACAGCTCTAGTTGTGATAAAAGGATTCCAGCTATCATTTTTAATTTCTACTATTCTATGCTAATATATCTGAAGTTAGAGAAAAGAATGATATAATGGGTATTGTATTTTTTCTATATATGTTACATACATAAATAGAAAAAAGACTGTATACTTTGGCTCAACTAATAGCAATGTCTACAGTGAACAGCAACAACCAATCAGTACGTAAACTGTTTGAAAAAAATGATTACCTATTGATCACTTTTTTATAAAACAAAAGATCACACCTCTACTCATTTCTCACCAAAAAAAAAGACCGAATTTAATTTTAAAAAGACAGTCTCAGTTTTACAGATAGTTGAACTGCAGTTCAACCCTTGCCAAGAATCAACTTGCTATTCATCCAGAGCAGTAATTCTTTACATGGACCTTGACTCAACAAAATACTAGAGCACCTACTTCACTTCAGCATGTGTTTCATTGATTTTCTGGGCAGGAATGCAATTCTTTTTATATGCTGTTTAATTGAAATTTCATTGCTTAGCAAGTGTATTTTGTTCTCCATCACTTTGTGGAGGCCCGTGGTTTTATGAGGGGAAATGCATTTCCTTGACAGTAGATACTCTTTTATTTCTTACAAGTTATTAATTTATTTTAAAATCAAAATTATTTTATCCATGAGCTAATCTTTCTGAGGACAAATACATACTCTCTCTACATATATACACAGTATATATACTATATATACTACATGTATTTTATATATACAATACATACTATATATACTGCAGTGCAAATTTTGCCAAAGACTACAGTAGTGACATGAAAGTGATGAAATACCTTCCCTATATTTCAAATGAACTGCTGGATGTATATAATTTTTTTTTTTTAAGGGCACATTCATTTGATAATCCAGTCAATTACCATTACTGATTCAAAAGCAGTTATACATTATACATTATATCTATGTCTGAATGCTTGTGCCAATTTCTGTGGGCTTGCAATGATGTTTTACATATCCTATAACCACTTTTCAAAGTCTTTGTATTCTCTCATGCTGTGTGAAAGACCTTGTGAAACTGAGAGAAAAGAATGATTTCTCACAATGTACAGTAAAGTACAGAAAGCACATTGAGAAAGAAAATTTTAAAAATAGTAATATTAAAGTATACAATTTTTTTCTTTTGGAAGGAGATCAAATTAAACATGACATTTCTACTTCTTTCTAAATTCATTTTCTTAATATACCATAAATCTTTTCTAATTCATTAATACATAAATATGGTTGAAATCTGATTGTCTTTAATATTTCTGCCAACTGGCACAAGAAAAAAATGTTGACGATCAGGACCTGATCCAGTTTCCATTAACTTCACAGAGAGCTGGACTACGTTCTAAATATATATTGCAAAAAAGATAATATAATTTTAGGTATAAATACTTACGATTAGAAAACATTTGCAGCTTGTAATAATTCAAATAACTAAACATGCAATGTAACAGATATGTGCACTATGTGCAACAAAACAGACATGCACCACGCAGACAGGTGGAAATGGCATGGTGTGCTGACAGTGGTAGCAGGGAAGACAATCATCCCAGAGTGTTCTGCAACAATAGCACATACCAGATGTTCAAAAGATCCTACACATTTATAGAGGTAGTAGTGGTAATAAAGCATCGACTTCTAGAATGCTGTAAAAGAGAAAATTAGCAGGGCTCCGTCCTATAGACAGCTCTGACGTGGTACCCTGGCAAGCACCATGGCATGCAAAGGGGCAGGAACCCTTCTGTAAGGTGAGTCATTTTATGCTCTTGTTTCTAGTTCTGAGACACCTTCCTCCACAGTGGCACTGCTCTGGATTATGTTAGCTGGGCACAGAACCCCTAGTGAAACCCTGAGCAAAGCAACTAGTAACTTCACTGAGACCAGGCATTTCACCTCTCCTGCAGAGCCAGTACACCCACAGTTCCCCTCCAAGTAATCTAACAGTTAAGTCACAATAAAAGATGCTGACATGCTATGTAAGTACTGTTCCTGATTCTAGTTATCCCAATTGTTTTTTTAGGTTTTCCTCTTAAATGAGAAAGACATCAGGTGGTAACTCAAACACTGCGATACTATTTATGTTTTAGAACAAACAGTTTAAACAGTACTATACACAGATGTCTAAATATTTTGAAAGTATCTGTTTATGGAAGTACAATGAAACTACCTGTTTAAATTTGGAGAATTTTGTTTAAAATCTGTGTGTAGAACTGAAATCACTTGTTAGTTGATACACTGTGGCAAATGAGGCTTATTTGCAGAGTATATGAAGTGCTTGGATTTCTGTTTGAATTGAGAAAAGCAATACATTTGAATTTTCATTAGACTGCTCCATTTTTACAAAAATGATTCATTGTATAAAAACAGTAGTAAGTGGCTTACTCTCTGTCTTTGTCAACAGACAACTGGCAAATTGCTGGCTGCATAATATTTCTGTTAGACTACTTGTGTATGGAAATCTGACTGCTTTGCAAGCAATTTAATCAACAGTGTAAATAACCTGTGTAAAATAACCAACAGTGCCTTTAAATAATCAAGGCTCTTTAATGTACATAAAATAGGCTTTTGTACCTACAATAGACTTGATCTTTATAACCACGGTTCATTCTCACCTATTATGCCACATTGTGCTCTATAGTAATCAATGAATATAGAAGCTTGATTTTCAAAACTACTCTTTAGTAGGTGCAATTTTTCACCTCCAGAGAATTGTGTCCACAATTTCACACTACTAATAAATTGCCAGGAAAAATAAGATAGAATTACAGATGTAAAAGTTGGAAGCTTGTACTGAAAATTGGACTGTGATGCATAAATAAAAATCAACCTACAACAACAACAAAATCAGGTAATCTGCTAATGTTCTTCAGAGACATCTCCCATCTTTCTTAGGCAATGAAAGTTCCCTGGGTTTTACAATGTGATACAAGTTTCACAACATCAAAATTCAGATGTTTTACGCACCATAATGTATCTCCAAGTTTTCCCATTTTAATATGTCTATCAATACACAAGTGCTGAATATGTGCATGATTTGCTTAATTACGCAAGCACAGGAGTATTTCCCTATGTTCCCTGCCAGATGACATCAAACAGTGAGAGGAAAAAGAGCTGAAAGACTACAGGCAGGTAGAAGACTTTAGGATATGATGCTAACATTAAAACTATGCCAGGGTAGCAAATGAAAATGGGTGCAAATATAATTGATACCTATTTAGAGGTTTCTTTAGACTCTCAGAATAAGATAAATTTGAGAATCAAGCTCATTTTGCCTTAAAGTATCCTTAGCAGCACATTTTTATCATGTGCATTTTTAAAAATGTTTTAGAATTTAAGAAAAAGTATTTTTAGCTTTTTGTTAATTTTTGAACATTACAAAAGTTGTATGCAAGGATAACCTTACTCAGTCGTACTTTGTAGATAGCCAGAAACAGCTTTTATTAAAAAGGAAATTATCGAAGTTGGATGGGTTTAAGAGAAGGTGCTTTCAAGGACACGAACCTCAGCGTTGTGGTTTAGCCCCAGCTGGCAACTAAGCACCACAGAGCCACTCGCTCATTCCCCGATGGTGGAACGGGGGAGAGGATGGGAAGAGTAAAGTGAGGAAATTCATGGTTTGAGATAAAGACAGTTTAATAGGTAAAGCAAAAGCACGCAAGCAAAGCAAAACAAGGAATCCATTCACCACTCCCCATGGGCAGCAGGTGTTCAGCCATCTCCAGGAGAGCAGGGCTCCATCACGCATAATGGTTTCTTGGGGAGACAGACGCCATCACTCCGAACATCCCTCCACCCCTTCCTCCTTCTTTGTCCCAGCTTTATATACTGGGCATGATGTCATATGGTATGGAATATCCCTTTGGCCAGTCTGTGTCAGCTGTCCCGGCTGTGCCCCCTCCCAGCTTCCCATGCACCCCCAGCCTTCTTGCTGGCAGGCCAGCACGAGAAGCTGGACTGTCCTTGACTGCTCAGCAACAACTCCAAACTTCAGCATGTTATCAACATTTTTCTCATCCCAAATCCAAAACATAGCCTCACACTAGCTTCTGTGAAGAAAATTAACTCTACCCTGGCTGAAACCAGGACACTCAGCTTTAGGCAACCTGAGCAGTGGAATGTACTAAGCAGTATGAAAGAGCTAAAAAGATTCATTACCAGTAAAGAAGTTACATGAGATAGAAAGTGTTTACAAAAGCAGCTTGACTTCCTAATGTATAACATGGTCAACTACATACTTTGTTTAAAACGTTGAAATACATCACTTAGTCTTTAACCAACCTACTTTTTTATACCTTTTGATTCTATCTTCACGTCACTTTCTTTTCACAAGAACCTGCAAGCGGGTAGTTAGGTACCCAGGTCAGGGGCCAGACATAAGTTAGACTTAAAATTTGTGGTCAAGCTGCAGTTCTTTCAAAGGCAGTATTTTGTAAATGGATGCTCATTAAAGAAACTGACTAATAAGATAATCCCATTACATTTCTATCTTTCCCTTTTCAGTGGTTTTGATGTGTTTCATCTGTTCTACAAATACACACACAAACAAACAAACAAACAAGCCCCAATGAATTTAATTCTTTAATTCCCTAGGTACAGATGTTTATATTTATAGCTCCAGATCAATGAATTTGGTACTGATGCACAATTCATTGCAGTGTACGTACTATTGCAGTGTCTGAATTTTGTTTTCACTAAACCATAGGAGTTACCGAGAACCCAGAATTGCCATTAGAGGTTACTAAAAGGTTCTTTTACAATGTTCCAGCTATTCAGACATTCTTACACAGTAAGTGAAGTAGGCGTATTCAGACTTTCTTATTTCAGTAGATGAAACAGACCTTTCTAGATGGTCTTTCTGTTTACCATACATCAACTAAAAATGCTGCAGTAGAGAATAAAGAGCCTTGACAGGTATTTCTATCTGCCCACAAACACTGCATGTCTAATAGGTGCAAATAAAACCATTTCACATTTCCATCATAAGTTGTACCGTGAGTGCTGCCTCAGTAAGTTTGCAGATGACACCAAGTTGGGCAGGAGTATTGATCTGCTCGAGGGTAGGAGGGCTCTGCAGAGGGGTCTGGACAGGCTGGATCAATGGGCTGAGGTCAATTGTATGAGGTGCAACAAGGCCAAGTGCTGGGTCCTGCACTTTGGTCACAACAACCCTATGCAACACTATAGGCTTGGGGAAGATTGGCTGGAAAGCTGCCCAGTGGAAAAGGACCTGGGGGTGCTGGTTGACATCTGGCTGAATATGAGCCAGCAGTGTGCCCAGGTGGCCAAGAAGGCCAACAGCATTCTGGCCTGTATCAGAAATAGTGTGGCCAGCAGGAGTAGGGAAGTGATTGTGCCCCTGTACCGGGCACTGGCGAAGCCGCACCTGGAATACTGTGTTCAGTTTTGGGCCCCTCACTACAAGAAGGATGTTGAGGTGCTCGAGCATGTCCAAAGAAGGGCAACAAAGCTGGTGAGGGGTCTGGAGCACAAGTCTTATGAGGAGCGGCTGAGGGAACTGGGGTTGTTCAGTCTAGAGAAGAGGAGGCTGAGGGGAGACCTTATCGCTCTCTACAACCTCCTGAAAGGGGGTTGTGGCGACGTGAGTGTTCGTCTCTTCTCCCAAGTAACTAGTGATAGGACGAGAGGAAATGGCCTCAAGTTGCACCAGGGGAGGTTTAGACTGGATATTACAAAAATTTTATTTACAGAGAGAGTGGTCAAGCATTGGAACAGGCTGCCCAGGGAGGTGCTGGAGTCACCATCATTGGAGGTGTTCAAAAAACATGTAGACATGGCACTTCAGGACATGGTTTAGTGGGCATGGTGGTGTTGGGTTGACAGTTGGACTTGATGATCAAAAATGTCTTTTCCAACCTTAATGGTTCTACAACTAGGACCTTAAACACCTTTGTGTTCAATCAGTACAATTTTGATTATTGTCACAATAGTCGCTACAGTCAGTTATTTCAGCTAAACTGTCATAAAGTAGATTATCATCACTTGCATTTATCTTCATAATCTTTCTTATTAGTCCTCCAGAGCTCATATCATAGACATACATCCTCATATCAGAAAGAGCTTTCTTTCCTGTAACTCAGTCGTGTAGCAATCTTGCCTGTTGTATACTTCTTCTCCCAACCTCATTCACCACATAGCACCAGAAACAGGAGCTCTTACTTGAGAAAAATAATGGAAGGTCAGTCCAAGTAGCTCTGGACAAAACAGTGAGGTTCTCAGTTGAATTAGCATTCATCTCATCTAAGCTTAGATGTCCACATTGCATATGGTAATTTCTGAGCTAAGGTGTCTAGATTGTCTCTACAGTCAATGGAGAGAAATGGGCCTTCCTGTGGTGTGGATCATCTCACCTATTTTCAGTGTTCCTTTGGATGAAATTAATCACCCCCTGAAAGGACTTATTTTTCTCCACACCTATACAGTGCATCAGAATGTGTGGTTCAGATGTAAAGATCTACGTTGTAGCAATCCTAAAAATGAGATTAATCCTGCTTGTGGATTTTTATCTACATTACATGACCATCGTCTGCAACCACTAAGGGGAACTATGCTGTGGTAGCCCCCGGGAAATAAACAAGTGTAGCCATAGCAGATGAATGAATGTGTCCTCTGCCCTCCCACTGGGCACCATTTCCTTTCACAAGTAGCTCCTTTATTGAAATGGAAATTCTCAAAGTGTAATACACAATTTGCAATGGGAAAATGGTAGTATTTCAGTTGGCCTTATAAAGAACAGATGTAAACAAGAGACAAAGCATCTTGTAGTCTTTAAGACCTCTCTTCTTACTTAAATAACCACACTTACCTGGAAATGACTATGTGAGAAAGGCTCATTTGCTTTTTGAACCTGTACTAGATTATTTGACTTAAATACACATTCTAGTATGATCATTACTGGTATATCACTTCAAAAGAGTTACTATAAAAAATGCAAGCAGGCAATTTGGGACTTTGTATTTCATATGTAGTAATTAGCACTCTTGCTACTTCCCTAAAGTTACAGCTTTAACTTTTAACTTAAACTTTAACTTTTAACTTAAACCAAGAAAACAGTAATAAAGAAAACGTTAGTTTTAAGTTGACTCTATCTGAGAGTAACATTGGAGTTCTTTTCCTGGTGATGTGGCCTAATTTACATGGTTTTTCAACATAAAAAAGAGACTGTTGTTGAGAAATAGGGCAGTTAAACAAACTGTTAATTTTCTCTTATGCTTTAAGGTAGATGCATCCCCTTCTGACATTTCCATTAAAAACTCTAATTAAAGGCAAATTCCTGTGTATCCTACTGAGATTTCTACAGGGCTTAGAAATAAGGAGTTCATTGTGGTGTTTGTTTGAAGACTGGAAAAAAAAACCCAAAAGTTTACAGGTGGAGCTTAACAAGCTACAGCAGAAACTATGTGAATTTTAAATAAAACAAAATATTCTCCTGTGTATCGGCAGAGGCTTAGCATTAGGGCTATCCATACCTTAGTCAACAAAGGGTGAAGATCTTGCTAAGAATACCCAATATGATATGTGGTGTTTGCATGCTTAAAAAGAATAGATGAGAAAGTGGCAAAGAGGAGCTCTAAATTGGTTGAAAAGATGAAATAAAACTGTATTTTTTTTACTTCACAAATACTTTGGAGAAAGAATGAGATTTACCCTTATTCCATCACGAAGTTTCTGTTCAGCCTCTATTCTATGCCTATCCCTTGCATAAATATTTTCAGTGAATAAACAACTTACACAGTAAGCTACCGCTGAAGGGTCAAGAGTGCAGAGCAGCTACTTTTTTTTCTGACCAATGACAAATAGTTTAGAGCTCAGTTATCAGCAATGAACTTCCACTTTAGATTAGGTGTTCTAATTTTGTCCTTAATTAGAGAAGGGTAAAAACCGTGCCTTGTTACTTTCTGGGTTTCACAGGTTTGCATAATAAAAGATAATATTGCAATAAAACATAAAAATAAACAACGTTCAAAACACAGCATATACTCAGATGTAACATACTGCTTCTGACTACAATATGAATACTTTTCTATCATTACTAATATTTGAATTTTATCTGAATATTAGGTTAAAAACATTCTGGTCTGGAAAACTGGGTATCGGCTACCTGAATCTAATAAATAATTTTTATCTACAATTTTTTTCAAATCCTTCAGGCAAGATTGTACTGGAGTTGGATGGTTTATCTTTTTCACATATCATGTTAGCCCCTTATGACTTGCTTCAAAACTTACAGATGTTTTCTCAATCAACTCAGATCTTCACAGACCAAATTTAAAGCCTGTTACTCAACTTCTGAGAGGTTGAGAGCATGCAAATTCAGCAAAATTCAAATTAAAACCTCCCAACAGGAGAAGGGACTGCCTCCTAAATAAAGGTGCTTCAAATCTTGTTCCCCTTATAGTAAATTATGCCCCATCCAGAAAAAGAAGATGTATTTTACTGGACAGATTTTAATTTCTAGTAGAGAGATATCATTCAACAATGGCAAGAACCCCCTCTTCTCTATCAACTCATTTTATTCAGTAGAAATTAGATATATATTTATAACAATGGTAAAGGTATTCTTTGAAGAATAAGTGGATATTACTGGACATGAGAAAAGAAATAAAGTACTCTGGAGGTGATCAATTTAAATGCTAGCAGAACATTCACTTAGAATAAGTAGATTTTGATCAAATGACTATGCAAAGATTCTGTGTGATGGGTTTACTTATTTTTCACCATAGAATCATAAAATAATTTGATTTGGAAGGGACCTATAAGGATCACTGAGGCCCTCTTGTGTTCCTTGCAGAACTACCCCAAATTGAAACATGACTAAGAGCATCATCCATACACCCCATGAATTCTGATTGGCTTTGTGCCACGACCACTTCTCTGGGGAGCCTATTCCAGTGATTAACCACTCTCTCACTGAAAAACCTTTTCCTAATGTCCAACCTGAACTTCCCCTGATGCAGATGCATACCATTTCCTTGTGTCCTATCACTGGTCACAAGAGAGAGAAGATCAGCACCTCCCCCTCTGTTGCCTCCACCCCTCAGCCTTGCCTCCTCTCCTCTCCTCTCCTCTCCTCTCCTCTCCTCTCCTCTCCTCTCCTCTCCTCTCCTCTCCTCTCCTCTCCTCTCCTCTCCTCTCCTCTCCTCTCCTCTCCTCTCCTCTCCTCTCCTCTCTCTCCTCTCCTCTCCTCTCCTCTCCTCTCCTCTCCTCTCCTCTCCTCTCCTCTCCTCTCCTCTCCTCTCCTCTCCTCTCCTCTCCTCTCCTCTCCTCTCCTCTCCTCTCCTCTCCTCTCCTCTCCTCTCCTCTCCTCTCCTCTCCTCTCCTCTCCTCTCCTCTCCTCTCCTCTCCTCTCCTCTCCTCTCCTCTCCTCTCCTCTCCTCTCCTCTCCTCTCCTCTCCTCTCCTCTCCTCTCCTCTCCTCTCCTCTCCTCTCCTCTCCTCTCCTCTCCTCTCCTCTCCTCTCCTCTCCTCTCCTCTCCTCTCCTCTCCTCTCCTCTCCTCTCCTCTCCTCTCCTCTCCTCTCCTCTCCTCTCCTCTCCTCTCCTCTCCTCTCCTCTCCTCTCCTCTCCTCTCCTCTCCTCTCCTCTCCTCTCCTCTCCTCTCCTCTCCTCTCCTCTCCTCTCCTCTCCTCTCCTCTCCTCTCCTCTCCTCTCCTCTCCTCTCCTCTCCTCTCCTCTCCTCTCCTCTCCTCTCCTCTCCTCTCCTCTCCTCTCCCCCTATGTGTTCTGTTCTGAATTCATATTAGCATTAAAGGTAAAAATACAATTTAAACAGCACTGGAAACTCCTATGTTAAATAATCTCCATACTCTGTGTAGGTAAATTATCAAGGTATTTCTGACCTTGGGTAGGGAAAGACATAGTTGTTTCAATGAAATTATGTTTACTATTTCTGCACAGTGTTCTGTATTGACAAACACTGGAACCTCCATGACATACACAAGGTAAATTATGTGAAAATTCAAAAATCAGTCACTGCACATACTGGTAAATAAATACATTTACTCCAGAATGCTAAAGAGTTTCTTTAAAATATTTACTTTGTAAAAGCACATTCTAAACTTTTATCTAAAACTCCGTATAGGTCTGAGCAAAACTGAGATGCCTGATTACTCGAAACAGGTCATGACAGTCTTATGTGCAAACAAGTGTAACATATCATAGGCATTATGAAAAAACATGACTGGTTAAATATTAGTCCTCAAGATGAAGACATTTTTTGTCAGTTTTGATATTTTGCACTTTTTAAACCCATATAATGTAAAGGAAATCTAGACCATAACATATTAAAATTCTACTGTATATCATTGGTTTATTTAAGAAAGGCAAAGAGATGAATTAGAGGATGTTTATTGGGGGAATATAAAAAAAAAGAAAACCGTAACTAAATTGCTTTTCATTTTATGGGGACAGAAACATTCATGTAGCACCTACATTTTCTACTTCTTGAAGTTTAAGTAAACAAATCTTGCAGAGGGATCTAGATAGATTGGAGCATTGGGCTATGACCAATGGGATGAAATTTGGCAAGTCGAAATGCCATATTCCGCATCTAGGATGGAGTAACGCTGGGCACAAGTATAAACTGGGAGAGTAGGGGCTGGAGAGCAGCCCTGCAGAAAGGGATCTGGGGGTGCTGGTCAGCAGTGTGCCCTGGCAGCCAAGAGAGCAAACCATACCCTGGGGTGCACCAAACACAGGATAATCAGTTGGTCAAAAGAGGTGACTATCCCACTGTATTCAGCATTGGTGCAGCCTCACCTTGAGTACTGCGTGCAGTTCTGAGCCCCACAATTGGAGAAGAATGTGAAGGGCCCTGAATGCAACCAGAGGAGGGCAACAAAGCTGGTTACAGGGCTGGAAGAAATGACCTGTGAGGAGCGGCTAAGGACTCAGGGTTTGTCTAGTTTGGAGAAAAGGAGGCTGAGGGGCAACCTCATTGCTCTCTACAGCTTCCTGAGGAGGAAAAGTGGAGAAGGAGGCGCTGATCTCTTCTCCCTGGTACCTAGTGACAGGATGTGTGGCAATGGTTCAAAGCTGCACCAGGGGAGGTTTAGACAGGACATTAGGAAGCATTTCTTTACCGAGAGGGTGGTCAAACACTGGAACAGGCTTCCTAGAGAGGTTGTCAATGCCCCAGGCCTGTCAGTGTTTCAGAGGCATTTGGACAATGCCCTTAATAACATGCTTTAACTTTTGGTCAGCCCTGAATTGGTCAGGCAGTTGGACTAGATGATGATTGTAGGTCCTTTTCAACTTAAATATTCTATTCTATTCTATTCTATTCTATTCTATTCTATTCTATTCTATTCTATTCTATTCTATTCTGTTCTATTCTGTTCTATTCTATTCTACTCTACACAAGTCAGAAACAAAGGTGTATTGTTCTTTACAGACAGGTATAGTTCCAACACATTCTAAAATGGGTGTTTCTACAGCTGCTCCCAAACACTGGATCTTTCAGACTGTCATCAGTTGTGTGAAGGCAATGTTGGGAAATGCAAAAACACTTCAGTGTCTACTAGGAACTCTCAGAAATTAACCACCTCAAAAGTACTTAGTTTCTGACATACTTCTAAAGGTGTATCAAATTATTTTTTCCCTTGTTCCCCTACTCTTGAGTATAAGAAACTGTTCAAAAAAGAGAAACAAAAGCCCCAGTTTTGTAATCATGGGGTACGGATTGACTCACGGCATAGATCAATCCCACTGAAAAGTCAGCTCAAAGGAAAAAGGAAAAGCAGATGGTTATCTGTAATAAATACAGACACGTACTTGGAGAGCATGTAAGAGATTTTTTTTAACCTTTTCTACATAAACATTTCACTTGTTCAAAATTATTTTAAAAGGGGCTTCAAATAACAGCATCTTTTAGAGATATTTTGCAATAATTAACGCCAAGACATATTAATATCATGGTTTATGCTGTCAGTGTGAACAGAGGGAAAGAAGAATGAGTAATCCCCAGATACTGTCAAAGGAAATTTTTTAAGAGTATATACGTATGTATATGTGTGTGTATGCACAGCACATATATTTGCACATCTAACATTGGAAAATGTTGGGAAAGTCAAAAATTAAACCTACTCCCAACACTGTGAATCCTGCTGTCCTGGGCATGTATGTGCACTCCCCTTTATACTTTGTATATAACCGCCAGTTGACCTTATTTTCCTGACACCGAATACAGTATTTTTTTCATTTGAAATAAACTGTTAGTTTCAATCACAGGAAAAGAATGTTACACTTCTAAGATACTAACAAAATTAACAAAGCTCCAATATTTGTCTATTTTCATAAATGTTTTACAATAACCCACTGTAGGAGGTTTGTTTCTTATTGATCTTGTTTCTTAGGGAAACTCCCCATGTGATTTGCTAATTCTTGTGCAGGGCCAGTTATCCACTATTACCCCTTAAAATATGGGCAACTATTAGCAATATTTCGGTTTTCAAAATGCCCTGTTTAGTTGCAGTAATGGCACCACAGAATGTGGCAACACATTTAATAGAAAAGGTCAACTTCTTCACCGATAGACATTTTAGATCCCCCTTTGAGTGTCAACAAGGCTTCACAGGATGTACATAAGAGCAAAATTTGGCATCCTTTCCAAATCCACTTTCTGAAGTATTTGTGCCAATACTGCCCAATTTTCAAGATCCAGATAAGCCCACTTTCAAACAAAGACAGACAAAAAGGCATTAGAACTCTTGTAGAGACATGCAAGTGTGGCATTATGGAGGCACACAAAAGTTAGAAAGGAACTTTTGGTTATACCAGCAGGCTTTGGATTAGGCCCCAAATAGAAACAAATGGATAAAAATTTCATTGTGAAGAAATCTGCACAGAATTCAAGCTGTTTAGGGGGGAAACAAATGGTACGGGCAGAGCTCTAGCCAATATAGTGCAACATAAGCAGTGACCATCATAGCCTATCAATGAATACTGAAATCCATTACTCGCTCTAAGTGATGCCAAACAGCATGACAATTCTCTGGCAAGAAATCACCCTACTGTCATTCCCCAGTACATACTAGTGCCTTGCCTGCACACTGGAGTTCCTCCACATCTGTACATTGAGCTTGTTTGCTCTTTTGTTTGCTACTCTGTAACTGCACTCCTTGGATGGTATATTCCTTTTTCTGGGCTTAGGGCTCAATACAGTGCAAGTATAATAGAAAAGCGTTATCTTCTTAAATGCAACACAAACACATGAAAAGTTCAAATAACTTTAAGAGCCACAGGTCCCAGTTTTGCCTTCAGGAGGACCTATTTTCTCCATATTAGAAAAGCTGTATCTTAATGGCTTTGGTTCTGATCAGAACAGACCACAGTCACACATGTGACTCTTTCTGAACTGTGTCATTGCTGCTGTATGCCCAAGAAACTGTTGTCACTACAATCCACAAAATTCATATGCTACCCCAACCCACAGCCCATTTCCCAGCTTATTGCGTGCTGCAGGACCAGTAGCCTAATTTATGTTCTGTTCCAGGAAGAGTGCGAGCAAAACTGAAGCATTATGAGTTCTTTGCTTTGCCATAGCTGTTGTAAAGTATCTTGGTGAAACTCCCAGATGAGTGCAGGAATTGGACCATACTTTGTGTTAGAGAACAACACTAAAAATATTCCCAGGGATTTAAAAAAAAAAAAAGGCAGTGAGAAGGTTTGTCCTTTAAATTTGAGAAAAGAGCGAGGGTGAACCTCAGACTGAAAAGAAACCCTACCCCCTCCAGGCCCCAAGGACCTCCCTCGGTGGCCTCCAACAGACTCCTTGCGTGGCACCAACACAGTGGCCCAAAGGACACCAGACCCTCTCCCCTCTCCCTCAGGGCTCCGTGCAGAGGAGATGGCACCTCCCCACTCTTGTCCTGGTTTAGCCCCAGCCAGCAATTAAGCACCACACAGCCGCTTGCTCACCCCTCCCGCCTCAGTGGGACAGGGGAGAGAATCGGAAAAAATTCATGGGTTGAGATAAAAACAGTTCAACAGGACAGCAAGAGAGGAGTAAACAACAACGATAATGATAACAATAACAATAATAATAATAATACCGACAAAGGAATGTACAAGAACAAGTCTGCCCGACGCAGCAATTGCTCACCACCCAGTGATCGACAGCCTATCCCCAATCAGCAATTCCCACCCCCTGACTAACTCCAGTTTATGTACCGGGGCCTGACATTATATGGCAGGGAATACCTCCCTGGCCAGCCTGGGTCAGCTGTCCCGGCCGTGCCCACTCCCAGCTTCTTGTGCAACTCCTGACTGGCAGAGCATGGAAATCTGAAAAGTCCTTGACTTAGTATAAGCACTACAACTACTTAGCCACAACTAAAATCTTCAGTGTGTTATCAACATTATTCTCATACCAAGTCCAAAGCACAGCAGTATACCAGCTATTGGGAAGAAAAAACAACTTCATCCCAGCTGAAACTGGGACATTCTCCAGGGACAGGGCCGGGGAACGGGGAAGAAAGGCCCACATAACACTCAGCAATCAGCAGTTCTTTTATGGAGTGCGGGGAGACCTTGCACAGGCCGGCTGTGCCTCCCTCTCCCGCCAGCGGGATGTCTGGATGCTTTGCGCCCTCTCAGCCACTGTCGGGCATGGGCGGCTGTGCCACTTGCAGGGAGCCAGGATTTTGGGGGTCACTGAGGACCCCTGACCCTCCTGCAACACCGTTGCCACCATCTCATCCAGGGGAGCCCAGGCAAGGGTGAGGAGGGGCTGGAGCCCAGGCACACGAGGGGAGGTGGAGGGCAGTCCCTGTGCCCAAGGGGCAGCAGAAGACCACAGGGATGCGATCCCCAGGAAAAGCGTCTTCAGCCCACTCAACCCTCCTCCTCCTCCCAGATAAGGCCATCTGTCAGGCCACAGGCTCCCCAGCTCCTGGAACAGCTGCATTTGGCCACATGCATCCCCATCACAGTGGCCTCCTGATGCCACAAGCGACCTTGCTGCTGTTTGTTCCGGCCCTATAAATACAGGGACCCCGGCAGCTGGCCCACAATTCGCTGAGCTTCGAGGACCTCAGGTTCCAAGGATGCCTGGAATCAAGAGGTCCAACAGCAAAGCATGTGGCTGCCCAACTGTATGGGGGTAGAGAAGACATGTGGCTGCCACAACCACAGGTGAAGAGGAGGTGGTGTGAGGTGAGGGACATGGAGCCTATGGAGGTGGGTCCACCAGAAGATCAAGAACAACCGATGGAAGTGGATCCACCTCCAGCTGGGCTCCCCTTCATGATGCTATGGCAGTGGCGGCGCAGGAGCACCCGGCGGCGCAGGAGTGCGCGGCTCAGCCGCCGCACCTGCCATTAGCTGGGAGGCCCAGCCTCTGCACCTGGCTGTCCTGAGGGCTCACCCGTTCCATCTCCCAGCATCAACCGTTATTGTGTTGATTGTCTCGGGTGGTGTGAGCCCTTCTTTCCCATCCTCCATTCCCTCCCCCTATTTAAAAGAAAAAAACCCACACCAATAAACCAAGAAAATAACAGTAAAAATGCTTTCCTCCTCTCTTGTTTGGTACTTTGGCGACTGCATCTGCACTCCTCTGTCCCCTCCTGGTCTCCCCAGTCCAGGAAAGACACTGATACGTGGGGTGTGGGCCCAGCCCAGGGCCTTCGAGATGGAGAGGGGCCAGGGCACACAAGAGCAGGCTGGGGGAACTGCCTCTGGTCATGAGGGTGGTGAAACACTGCAGCAGGTTGCCCAGAGAATTTGTGTACACTCCATCCCTGGAAGTGTTCAAGGTCAGGGTGGATGAGGCTTTGAGCAATCTGATCTAGGGAGAGATACCTGTCAGCCTCACTTCTGTGCCTGGGAAATCATGGAACAGATCCTTCTAGAAGCTATAGCACATGGAGGGCAGGGAGGTGATTTGAGACAGCCAGCATGGCTTCACCAAGGACAAGTCCTGCCTGACCAATCTAGTGGCCTTCTATGATGGAGTGACTACATCAATGGACAAGGGAAGAGCTACAGGTGTTGCCTATCTAGAATTCTGCAGGGCCTTTGACACAGTCCCCCACAATATTATTCTCTCTCAATTGGAAAGATATGGATTTGATGGGCGGACTGTTCAATGGATGAAGAATTGGTTGGATGGTCACATCCAGAGGGTAGTGGTCAATGGCTTGATGTCCAGATGGAGATCGGTGACAATGGTGTCCCTGAGGGGTCCTACTGGGACCAGTACTGTTTAATATCATCAGTGACATAGACTGTGGGATCAAATGCACGCTCAACAAATTCACAGATGACTCGAAGCTGAATGATGTGGTTGACACTCCTGAAGTGGGCCCATGTGAATCTTGTGAGGATATAAGGCCAAGTGCAAGGTCCTGCACCTGGGCTGGGGCAATCCCAAACATGGATAACAGGCTGGCAGAAGAAGGTATCAAGAGCTGCCCTGTGGAGAAAGACTTGGGGGTACTGGTGGATGAAAAACTTGAGTATGAGCCAACAATGTGAGCTTGCAGCCCAGAAGGCCAACCATATCCTGGGCTGCATCAGAAGAAGCGTGGCCAGCAGGTCAAGGGAGGTGATTCTGCCCTTCTACTCTGCTCTGGTGGGACCCCACCTGTAGTACTGTGTACAGATCTGGAGCCCTCAGCACCAGAAAGACATGGATCTGTTGGAGCAGGTCCAGAGGAGGGCCACAAAAAGATCAGAGGGCTAGAACACCTCTCCTGTGAGGACAGGCTGAGAGAGCTGGGGTTGTTTATCCTGGAGAAGAGAAGGCTCTGGGGAGACCTTACAGCAGCTTTCCAGTAGTTAAAGGGGGCTTATAAAAAAGCTGGGGAGGGACTCTTTTTCAGGGAGTCTAGTGATAGGACAAGGGGTTTTTAAGCTGAAAGAGGGTAGATTCAAACTAAATATAAGGAAGAAATTCTTCACTATGAGGGTGATGAGATGCCAGAATAGGGTGACCAGAGAAGTTGTGGATGCCCCATTCCTGGAAGCATTCAAGGTCAGGTTGGATGAAGCTTTAAGCAACCTGATGTAGTGAAAGATGTCCCTGCCCTTCACAGGGGGGTTAGACTACATGATCTTTCAGGTCCCTTACAATCCAAACCATCCTATGATTCTAGGATAATTTTAATTGGTTCAATTTCATTATATAGATTATCCTAGGGTCACAGAAAAAGGCTATGCTAACATAAAGGAGAAGCTAACATGAGGATGGGATCAATGGATATGGGATGTGATAACATCTTCCTTGACAGCTGTGCCACTAATGTTGGCTTAAAATTCTCATCAGGTAATGACTTGAAGGACTAGAACTATTTCCTGGCAATCAAAATCAATGAAATATGGAAACTCAGCTTTTTGTTGTAAATAGTAGGAGATTTTTAAGAAAGACTAGTGATTCACAGATACCCAAAGCTTTTTGGTCCTTCACTATAAAGCTTTGAAAAAAAGGGTTTTTTTCACTATAAAGTGTGGTGGCACAGGCACACAACCATCTCAAGTTACAAATGGAAAGAATAAGTAGCAGCTTGGAGTCTATGAGAAATAAATTTGGACCCATGAAGCTCTGGCTTGTATTCTGTCTAGTATCAGAAGAATAGCATTAATAAAAATAATTTAAAAGAATATTTTTTCTTTTATATAGAGAAGGAGGAAGAGACATGGAAGCTAAGAATAGTAAAAAAATTAGGATTTTTTAAATAGGAACTTTTGGAGGAAATGTGACTGCTACCTATTGCTTAATTTCTAAATTTGAAATTCTTTCCCATGTTTGTTGTTCATTGTGTCTTCAATCATCAAAGGCACATATGACAAAATCATGGAAATAGATATGTATACAATTATTCATAATATCTGATATACCTAAGTCACCTACTAATTCAGGCAATAAGACTGCTCTTTTGAAAACAATTAGAATGTTGCCACTAACTTCTGTGGGACCAGCTGTAGGACATGGGTGTGAACTTCTGTTATTTACTATGCAATTCTAACGTTAACACTATCTATAGTAAATTAATAATATAGTTTAAATAGTTGGTAGGTTTTGAGTCAGAATTCCAGAACAACTCCATCTCCAAAAGAAAAATATAACAAATTCTCACTGCTTTTACCAAATAAATGTTACACATGATTTGTACTTAACATCAGCATTCATCTTCCCTCTACCTCAAGAATGTGAAATGCCTTCAAACACAAGGACTAACTGGGGTGGGGGGGAATCCCCTCTATTATGAATCTCATACCCTTTGTCTACCCTAGCCCATTTAGGAAGTGCTCTTAATCTTCAGAAACATCTGTTTAAGTAAACGTGTTTCTCTTGAAGTATGTCCCAGGCCCTGTTAGGAACTACAAGAAATTCCTCTTGGCAGTGACCATGGCCACATACTGGCCTCATTTAGACCATGGATCCCACATATTTGGAAAGATGTGAGGACAAAACAGATGAAGATGGCAAGGATGCACATACAGATGGTATTTTTTTCCTCATCCAGAGAAAAACAATATATGATCACTGTTGGCCTCCAGAACCTAGTCAGTCAGTCATTTCACACACAGCCCTCATAGACATTTTTATCTTCTGGAGGAGTGGCTAAAGAAATGTCTGCCATATTTAGGCACTGAGTTAAATTACACATTTTTTGTATTCCAAGTGAGAAAACTAACCCAGTAACTTCTAAATTAAATGGAAATGGAGTTAAGTTATAGTAAAAGCACCACGTGGTACACCGATTCATACTAATGTAGTGTATATGCATTCACATAACGGTGAACTTAATTAGGCATTCAGACCTGAGGGATCAGTTGCTTTAAAAAAAAAAAAAAAGATTCTGAAATATATCAGTTAGTGAATATGCCTTCTACAAGAATATACCAAAACAAAACAATAATATCTACAGAGAGAACAGAAGACATAAATGTTATATCGTCATACAATATATAAAATGTATGTGTAGCTCGCTATAGTGTATTAGGATATCCCAAAACCAAATCCTAGACATTCCATTTGTAGGAAGGGGATGATATTGATACAATTATTCCTTACTCAATTTCAGTACTTTATAACTTTATACTATTGCAATGCTTCAAAATTCAGCCATCTTTCCCACCCCCCGCCGGTAGAATTTAGGAATAAGCAGAACTGAAGCAGAACACACACGTTTGTCATTTAGGATTTAGATGTATGACCAACACATCAGACTAACAGGCACTTAGGTGGTTTTGGTCCTCAGTACATTCCCATGCTTGAAATTAAACACATGCATTATTTGTTAAAAAAAAATGGAGCCACAATTATGTCATGGACAATTAAAGACAATACTGCTTACAAACCAAAGAAACAGATTCAGTATTTCGTCTTCCACACTTTAAATTACATTTTTCATATCTGATTAATGAGAAACCTTTCAGAATTGCAACACAGTACACCGATTTTTTTTTTCCCCCCTCAAGCATGACAGAGGGTCAGGTACAATCACCTCTAACATACAGCAAGAGCATATGAATCACCAGATAACTGAGGCAGTATGGAGAGCAGTTCTCCACCCTTTCATCCCTGTAGACAGTATTTGTCCCTTAGATCCCTGAGCAGATCAAACAAAATCCACTAATCAATTATTTCTTTTTTTGTCTTTCAGATGCTGCCACAGGCCTTCAAATACTGATGGCTAAGTATTTCAGGAATATTTTATTTACTCACTTTTATAAAACAAACATTTACCACAAAGGAATATTTTTTCCACCTTATCATTTCTCCCACCATCCAAAACCGTAATTAAAAATATTAATTTTAAAATAGTTGTCAAAGCTTTCTAGTATTAACTATTTTCAATGTGAATTTTGGAAGCATATCGGAAACTGAACTTATAAAGAGATTCAAAAAGATTCATCTTCAACTACTAAATCAGAAAATACTGACCTGAAAGGATCAGTCCTGACAAGTCTCACATGATGTTTAGTACCACCAGTAGCATGCTTACAAGCTCTATTAGTCATTAAAAATAATAAACACTCAAAACTTGACATATCAGCCAGTCTTCCTCTGGTGAGAGCTTGTGAGAATAAAGACATAACTTCTTTAGATTTTGAGGAACAGAGATCAGAAAGAAACAAGAAAACTAGATTAAGAAGGAAGAACAGCTGAGCTATGGCCATATTGTCTTCAAAATGAGAAAGGACCTTAGCGATAGGAGAAGTCTGGGCAAAGGGAGGAACACCAAAGTGAAACTACAGTAGTGGACCTTGGGTGATAGCAAGAAAGTTTATTCATCAAGTGAATGTTGAGAGAAGTTCGGAAGCTGTTGTAGGTGAGTGTCACAGAAACACCAGCTGAGGGGAAAAGAAAAAAATCACAAGAAACTGAATAAAGCACAAGCAACATATGAGGGGAATTATTTCAAAATAGTGGAAGGAGAAAGAAAAGAGATGGTATGCATTGCAAAACCAAGACAAAGAGAAAGTAGAAACACTCTATTTGTAACAAAAATACTTTTATCCCACAAGAATGTTATTACTTAAGAGATCTTTGAAAAATTTCCTATTAGGCTTCCAATTTCTAGATTTGGTTGAAACACTGTTAGACTATAAGGTGAGTAGATTATTCAGCAAGTGAAGTTTACCCTAATAAATCCTTCTGGCCCTATCTCAGTTATTTTCCACGGACATCTTTCTTAAAATTCTGCACACATAGATATGGTACAAGAGAATAACAAAACCAATTATTCATTGTGGATAGGATAACTCTAAACATTTCAAAGCAATAGCACAGAAGACAGTCTGCAGGTATTATTACTTAATTCTTAGATTTTATATTTATCAAAGGAAGAATGGAAATTAAGCACCACAGTGGAATTCATTGAACTGTAAAATTATTTACATTAGCAAGGCCCTATGGAGGCCATCTAGTCTAATCACCTGCTCAAGGGAGGGCTAAGTTCAAAGCTAAATTGGATTTCTTAGGACTCATCCCATCAACTTTTGAAAATCTTCAAGGATACAGAGTCCGAAACTGCTCTTCTGTTACTTTCAAATAAAGGTATGAGTACACACACCTTCTATAACCACTTTAAGTATCTTTAGACATCAAAATATTAGTTTTCCAATTCAGTTGTCTTGATTGACCCAGCAGATGATTTATCCACAAAATAGCTGTCTAATACAGTTGGAAGTCTTTCCTCTCTGTAAGTGCCTATTTCCCCTCCCTCAACTGTAAAAGGAGCCCAGAAGAAGAGTTTATGTGCGACAAGTAACCGTTAGACAACTAAAGTTATGTAAGACGACTCTAACTATGAAGTTCAGGCTTAAGCTCATTACCACGTCCTCTTATATGGAGTCCTTTCCACTATTCTATACCACTCATGGAATCCTAGCATTGATTCAAAATTGAATTTCTTTTGGGAAGAACCTTGTGTTGCCCAAGATCTTGTAAAACCTTCCATAAACTATCACGCAAATGGTGACCAGTAACCTTATGCTTAAAAAGTGACGGATAACTCTATGCTGCATTGTTCTGTATGGAAACCTGAAAGTATGTTTTGCTTTTCTTCATACATAAGCATAATCTATTTTTCCACAGATTATGTTGTTCCTGGATGCATTAGGAGTTAATAATATGCTCTATCCCTCTTTCCACATTGAAGGGACTTTTTTATTCCTCTGTATATGTATCTTTTTACTCGTGCAGTAGCGATGCTATGCTACAAATCCCTTTGTTAAATAAAAACACAGAGTAAACTGAGAGTGAGTACATCAAAGGCCCCATTTTTCAGGCCCGGAGATAAGACCATTGTGACTGGCTTTCTTCCTAAACACCTAAGGGGATATTTGAATTTCTGTGTATTAAAGGTCTAAATGTTGATAAGCTTGGCTTGTTAGCAGTGCCTCTTCAGATTCTGAATTAGTACTTTTGTTGCACTTTCTCGAGCACATTCATAGCACTGTGTAAAAAATGACAGCGACATGTGTGGAACTTCCAGTGGTGCGGTGATCTGAACAATATCACCTAAAACTAGAAACATGCATGTGTGTCCAACAAATATGAAAAATGACGACTGAGTTGACCACTGTCAAACATGGTGCAGCCACGTAGTAATAAGGTTCCATGTAGCCCACTCCTCTCATTCTTGGAACAAGAAGTAAAATCATGAGCTGGAGGAGAAGGAAGATATTTTTGGTGATGAGTAACGATTTCATAAGAGATGTTCCAGCAACACGTATCCCATCCTCAGGGACAGCCAAGAAAATTTAATTTCTGCACTGTGCTTTCCTACTGGTTTGCGATCCAGGAACTAAGAGACTAAAAGACATAACAGGTAGTCACGGCTCCATAAGAGTAAGACAGCACTTAGGAGAAAATTATGGGAAATTGGGAAGTGATTTGATGATGTCTTTTCCAATGAGAAAGAAATGACTGTATAAATTAGATGGAATTGTATCTCAGGGAGATTAACGGAACTTAAGAACTTAAGAAAACTCAGCTGACACACAGCATTGCCCTGGTACTATGCTACAACTTTATAATTCCATCTGAATAAAGAGAGAGGCAGCTATACAGGTCATGGACACAGCTGTCTATCTGGCTAGTGCAAAAATTGATGGTATTAGGAAAAGAGCCCCAATAATCCTTGGATGAAGAATTACTGGGTCCATTTGGACCAGCAGTTTCCAGGTTGCAAGAGCTGTAGATACATCTGGAATAAGCTCCCAAAACTTCTGCAGGCTCCAGTAGACACTTATCACTCTCATAAAGTTTTTTGCTTGAAACACGTTTTGCTATCGTGGTTTGATGACACAACTCCCAGAGCCAGAAACAAATTTTGAGATATCCATGTCCTATGAAGATGTAGGTTCGGACTTAAGATGGTGAAAATTATTTTCAATGGTAAGAAAAAACAGACTATAGAATTTCCACACATTTCAATGAAAGACGCCTTTAATATAATCTATAAATATTTATCCGTTAAACTGCAGTGTATCTATTGTATAATTTGCATTTTCCAGACAGATGGATTGAATCTGTGATCTAAAAGACAAATGAGAGTGAGAATAAAAAAAAGAGATACAAGACTCTAGTGAAAGATTTGGGTCATTATCAGCTCTTATTTTATTATTTGATCATATTTCCTTCTTTGTTTTGTAGTTTCAGCTATGATAGTCCATATGAACTGGACAAGGGCACAAGAAGCACCGTTAGCTGTATATTTGTAGCAGGATTTTGTTTCCAAAAGTATTTGAAGCTACTGCATATCCTCAGCATTGCTGCTCCTCTGTCTAAAACAAAACCTGCTAATTTCTGCTATAAATATATGTGATAATTACGAGAGTTAATACCTCTGTCTTTAAGAAACACTTCGTATAAAATAATTCCATCATATCAGCTACCTTAAAGATTAATAATCATCATTATGCTTGGACACATTTGCTGTTTTCCATATTGTTTACATATATTCTCAATCACTTTCTGTGAATTAGAGAAAAGTAAATCTTTTCTTCTTTTTCCCTTGTTTTTCTCCCTGCAGTTATTTAGAAGTCCAGTTCATATATTGTGTCCTACTTTGATAAGAAAGAAATACTATTGATATTTTTTATTTCAGTTTGATAAAAAGCATGTTTGTTTTCGTTCATAGATTTAAAGCCCCAAAATGGACCAGTACCGTAAATAAAACATGCAATCTCATTTTAAAAATTTATTACAAGGAATTTTGTTTATGATTTCATGTTCTCCAGTAATAATTAATTGGAGGTCTTCACTGGTCCCCACAGACTATCATTCAAAATGCACTAAAGGATGATCAACACACAGCAGCACATCTTCAGCACTGAAAGTAACCATATGTATTTTTGCTACCAGTTTAACATAAATTGAAAAACAAGTCATTTTACAGTGTGTGTGTTTTGCAAACACTGCCAAGAAAATAGCTAATTTACCAGTTTCTAAGAGTTTGAAGATTTTTTTACTTAAGTAACAATCATTACTAAATACTTGAATGAGAATAGTTTGCACACTACTTTTACACTTTCACTGGAGCCTCTGGAAAAGCTTTAAAACTGTTAATTGATTAATTAACAATAATTATTTTAAGAACATATTGAAAAGAATTCAATTTGTTATTCTGTGTGACTTTGACTGTATTTGAAGCAGCAACAATACAGTACAAGCAAAACTAGCAGCACAGCAGTTTTACCTCCACTGTAGACAGGAGAAATTTATCCAGCAAATGTATGGCCACCATATATTTTCATCCCTCACATGAAATACCAAATTCTTAGGGACAGGATGGACTTGGTAGCACATCCTAATCAAATACAAATGGTTATCTAGAGCAGGGAGACTATATTACCCCCTCTTAGAGCAGGAAAGTTCCTGCATGAAGATGATTATGGAAGTTAGGAAGCATAACACACACTGAGAACTATTCTGTACTCACAAATCAGACCTCGCTTTGACTATCACACATTATCTATGTGCTTATTAGTAATTTAAATAATACTACAGAAAAATAGAATACAAAAAATATCTTAGCATCCTGAGCCTCTCTTCTCTGAAGTGAATTATTCATTGATTGAAACAACAATCCTTTCATAAACCTGTATTTTTAGCTTTTCATTCCATTGCATATCTCCTATTTATGCAAATTTTTGAACTTCCCTGAACCAGTCATATAATTCTCTACACTATTTGTACATATCAAATAATCTCTTTACTGTCTGGCCTAAAACTTATTTTGGAAATCTTAATTTCTCCTGCTGTAGAAGTTTCCATGTTCTTCTCTTTCATAATCTTTTTGAATTTTTCCTCATTTGGCTACTTATGTTGAAGTGAGTGAACCAGTCACAGCATGCCTGGTCAGCATGTACCACCAAGGATATTTTGGAATGATGAAATGCTGAGTATTATTCTCTCCTCTTTGCTGATAAAGCTGAACTTATATTTGCATTTTGAAATGTTCAATCTCTTAGGTGGACTGATGCCTTTAACAAAATAAAATAAAATTCTTCCTAATCACTTCTATCTCCACCAATTTCACAGATGTTCATTCTAACTGGAGAACCAGAGAACAGCTGAGGTTGGAAAGTACCTCTTCACTATCCTGCTCAGAGTAGAGTCAACTATAGCAGGGCCATGTCCAATCAGGTTTCAAACATCTCCAAGGACAGAGACCCCACAACTTCACTGGGCAACCTGTGCAAGTGCCTGACCACCCTCATCGTTTAAAAAAAACCCCAAGAAAATCCAACAAAAAAAGTCTATGTTTAAATCGAATTTCCTGTATTTCAGGAAAGGAACAAAGGAAAACAGATCACACTGGGTTTTTTCTCCTTCACCTCTGATGAGGAATATTTGCTGTGCACTAGCCCATAATGCTATGCTAATTTCAATACAAAGAAAGAAGAATAAATGGCAATTGCTGAAACACTAGCATCATTCTCTGCTCAGTGTCACGGAGATTTAGTCATGACAATGCACTATAAAGACAGGATATGATTACATCAGACAAAGTTATCTGAGTGTGAAGTATTGGTACGTTCTTAGTATATACTGTGTATTTCACTACAAGGTCAGGAGAGTTCTTGCAAAAATTAAATGATGTAGTCTTAAGATCAGCATTTCACTTTGGGAACTAGTTTGTACGACTGACTAAAGCAAACATTCAGCACTTCACTAGGAAAGGAATTTGACCCATGAAGAATAAAGAAAATGAGGTAAAAAACAACAAAACAGAGTACACCAGTCTAAAAAGCTCTTAATCTTTGCAATATCCTTAACTATATCACTGAAGGCAGCATTGTAAACCATAGAACTTTTAATGACTGGCTTGTGGAGCAAACTCCTACAATTCATTCAGGTTAACCACAGTTTTAAACACATGGTATTTGCTTAACTAAGGTTAACTGTATTTTTGCAAAAGTGCCAACATTAGGAAAATGCATGTTTTTGTAATGAAATAGTCTATGATCCTGTTCCTATTTTGCTGTTGCTTATTAAAGATTGTTTTTAACAAAAAATCAAAAGAAGCTTCCATTATTGGTTGGTTTAATCCTGCAAGGTACATAACCCTAAAGGTTTTCAGGGGTGGGAATTGTTCATTGATTCTAATAAGACATCAGCTTGGTTCAGTATTAGGGAATTTAGTCCAAATGCAGAAATGTAAATTTCTTTGCAGTGTCTTGAACGTGCATCTGCCTTGACCTCCTCACAGGGCACCATGTTCCATTCATTCCTTATAATTTACATGTAAGCACTTTAAAAAGTAAGCTTTTAGTTGTTAGTGTTAATTGAGAAAATAGCCTCTGATATTTAGAATTATCTCGCTAAGAACAAAATGCAGTATAACATAGTTGTTTATATATCCAATGGCCATTAGATGTCTTTCATGCAGATCTCACGTAGTATGAATGAACTGTGAGTTTATAAGTCAAAAACTGCCATTCATGTGCCAGGCATATCATTTTTAAATTTATTAATCCCTGTTAGTAACAAACCTTTCCTTACCATGCTTCTAAACCAAAAGCATTCTTCTCATTAAACAGAAGCAGAAAACTGAGTCATTGACAAATCTATAATTTATTATACTAAAATTAAATACTTGATAGGTTATGTGACTTACTAGCTAGTTTAGCGATTATCTTACAAGATATACAACAGTTGATTTTTACCACACATATACATTTAGAATTAAACCAAATCCTGTAAAACCAAGGATAGTCTGCATGTAGTATATCAACACTGCACAGCAACAGATTTAGCTCATTAATGGCTAATTACACTCCATTTTAAGAACTTGCATAATTTAATTATTTAAGAATCTTGCAATGCATTCACTACAAAGCAGTGATATTGGTAATTCCAATTTTGCACTTTGAAGTGTATGCAGTTAAAAAAGATACTATGGTGAAATAAATGAAAATATGTTAAGAAGCTTTTACTCACCTTAATCTTGCCTCTAACCCTCCCTTCCCCCAATCCAAAAGACATTTTCCCTCATCAATTTTATTTAGCCTCTCTGCTGCCTGCAGACAAGCAGTGAATGTCCAACAAGAAGCTATGGAATTGTAGACACACATCATGTAGTCTGTCTATTCAATGGGAATTAACAGAACGTCTCTATAAGGTGCGTCTTAAAAATGCATGCAAGGCAATGTGCAAAACTTAATACTCTCACTTCAGTTTTTCTGTACAAATGTAGGCAAAACCAGTTTTATTAGTTACATTTGCCGCTTTAAACTTTCTGATCTTTGTCTTTTAAGTTGGGAACGGACCTTCAGAAACTTTCTATTTCTTATTTTTAATTATCTTACCTGATAAATGATATAATGTTAAAGTATCTAGAAAGCTGCTGAAGACATCTATAGGTGATTATGCGGTCAGAAAGAAGCCATATTATTCTGGAGTATCAGAAGTGCAAAATGCACTGTTCTGGAGACTGAGAATGTGGCTAACATTTTATACAATACTAATCTAAAAGTACAGACAGAGTGGTAGCCATTCACTTACATTTCAATATGTTAAGCACATAATTGTACTTTTGTACACAACAGGAGGGATTCCTAAGGGCATCTTTCCATTTAAGAATATTGCAATGGATTTAGATGCTTCTGTTCGCTCCCTAATGGAAGTCAGGCAGGTCACAAAACCATAAAATACAATTTGGTACTTTAAGTTCAGAGATGCATCCAGACATTGCTAAGGAGGTTAGCTACACATCTTTCTCAATTCAGTAGAAATTTTCACCAACTAAGCAACAGAGATCTACAAGCTTCTAACCTAAGCATCCAATTTTAGTCACAGATACCTTTGTGGGGATCTTCAAAAAGTTCTGTCCAGCAACTACCAAATATTAAAAATGAAAAGTTGCCCACATTCCTAACTGATTTTTACCTGCCTTGCCAGAATATTTTCCTGTGCTAGAAAAGGGGGACATGTCTTCAGACACATGGGCAAAAGACAGATCCACACTGAATTTCCTACTCTCTAATCTTTCCCACAGCAGAACTGCTAGTGACACATGGGATCATTTGATCACTGACACCCTTGGCCAAATACGCCAGTAGTGGCATACTGAGGATTTACAAAGCTTATTTTAAGTTTCGTTGATCATGACAGCTGCTATACAGACAACAGAAATGTTATTTCCTTCTGAAGAACATACACAGTACATACAGCATGCATATGCTGTAGCAATATTTACCCTGTTACCATATAGGCTTCATAAAGACATTTGCTCATTTTAAGCCCAAGTAGCTCCAACAAATATGTGGTGTCTTGCTAAAGTTGCAGCCAAAACTTGCTGCCATTTAAATATCAAAATAAAATAGGCATATACAGAATGGGAGATAGAGATTAATATTTTTAAGTGACTCTCCAGTGATGTTAGCCATAAATATATCTAGAAATCAAATGCAGTAATGAAAACAGACCTTTGTAAAAAAGACCTGTCAGTCCTGCTTTTCCACATGTGCCTCTTCTTGCTTCTTATTCCCATATTGCAAAAAAATACTAGCTGTCTCTTGAGTCCTTTTCTTAATAAGCCTTCAATGTTGTTAACTCTAAAATAATCATGTCTATTATAGGTAACTTTAAATACTGCCTTTTTAAGTTGTAAGTATATCAAAGATAGTTTTTTAAAAAAATACTTACTGCACTGTGCAGATACATTCAGCTTTTCTGCCAATCCCTTACTATCAAATCCTTTTACAGTTCTTTGTTGTTAAACCAAATATAGTGTTACATTGTCTGTCCTTACACACATTACTGCTGGATAAAGCCCTTAGTTCCCTAGACTAAATCTGTGCTGTTCTCTGCCCTGGTTTCTCAATGCTATCTCATTGCAGCAGCTCACATTGAAAGCATGCTATTCCCACACCCACCAACACAGCTCTTGGGATAAGAACTGCACCATTGATACAGTGTGTATTCTTTTCCATAGGTTCCCACCAGCATGTCGCTAACAATTTCCTGGGCCTTATCAAAAAAAAAAAAAAAAAAAAAAAAAAGAAAAAAAAAGAAAAAAAGGGAAAAAAGAAAAAAGGGGAAAAAAGCCTTTGAAAAGTGGAAACAAAGAATCAGACTCCATTGTTGTTCTACTTTCACTGCCATAATCTGTGTTTTCCATCATCCTGCATGTAGAGACTACAAACATCACCTAATACAGATACTATAATCAACAATTTACTGTGGACAGTTATTGTTCAGTATCTGTAATCTTTCATGCCAGTATTTGTGGTTTTTCAAATCATCCTTTTCATTTCCTTTCAGCAGCCTGAATTGAGTTGAACCCCATCCCCCTGCCTCCCCCCAAAAAACCCTTCGCCTTTGCCTGTCAGAAGGAGTAACAACTGAGTCAGTTTCAAACGTTGGGCTTGATTCATGCAAGTGAAACATACAGATCACATGAGTTTGCTACGGAAATTACTCAGAAACAAAGTGTGGAGCATGCCACTTTGATTAAGTGTACAACTGGGATCCCTTACTTCTCAGCATGAGGCTTTTCCCCTGAGCAAAACTAAGGGCTTTTCAATCACAAAAGAAAAATACTGGTAAATGGGCTGGGGAGGAAAGATGATCTTGGATCTATTGCAGAAAATAATTTCAAAAAAAGAGGAGGTCTTTCTTTTATTATTTTTTTTCCCCGCTCCCAGAAAAGATCCCTACTAAAAGTAAGCTGACCCCAGGGTCACATTTTGTGGTTCAGTCATCCTTTACAAGCCCTAATTTCATTATTCAATACATTGGACACACTCTGAACTGAAGTGATGTAAAGCAGTAATAACATGCACAGTAGTCCCTCAAGGAACACTGGCCTTTTTTACAAAAGAAAGTAGTAGGCAACGTGCTTAAGACCAAGGACGCTTCAGTTCTATTCCTGAGACTGACGCTGACTTGATGTGTAAACATGGCAAAGCAATTTAACTCCCCCCATGCCTAGATTTACTTATCTACAGAACGGTCTAATAATACATCACAGCTTGTTTACACATTTATTATGAGGGTTATCTAATATTTGTGGGCTGCTGTGAGACAAAACCACTGTGACAATGCACTTATCCGGTCATATGCTCTAAACAGTCTGAAGGGGAAGATGAAAAGTGTAAGTTTAGATTAGGATGTTCAAACGGTCAAATCTCACCCTTGAAATCCTAGATCCTGTAACTGTTGAAATTTTTAATGGAACTGTAGTAATATTATGAGAAAAATAAAACATTGTGTTACTTCTATGTTAAAAATTAGAAGTAAAAATATTATTAAATGCTAGATTTTTTCAAACAGCAATGGAATTTAAAAACACATAAATTCTAATACAATCCATGCTCTTTACTTCCTTTGATTGCGTGGGGAAATCTTCCTCAGGAAATTGTTTGAGATAGAAAAAATTAAAAACTATGTTTCTTTTACTGAGTTAGTTTTGTCACATTTACTGTGTGCTTTTCCACTCAAATATAGAGGTGTGGCCACACACCTCTTGACTAGCCCCGACACATAGATTCTGTAGATGCACAAATCAGCACGTTGTTCAGGTGGTGTGTGTACAATCGGTACGTAAGGGAGGAGTGCAAGCCAGAGGCCAACTGAGTGACTCTCACACTAAAAGTATGGGATTTGGTATGCCTATTCGTCAGCTGAATGCTGAGCTAGTGCTAATCACTTTTACTGGGTTGGTTTGACTTTTCTAAATATGATGCCCACACATTCCGGTGCCTTCTTCCAGTACTTTCTGCTCTACCTGTGAAACTAATCTTGGTTTCTGTGGTTCTCCAATGCCATACACCTTCTGTTTGGAAGGATTTTTAAAATCCACCTCTTCCGTATTGCTTATTAATCCTTCCCCAGCTCAAAATGCAACATTCAGCTTGAATGCTCTTTTTGTTAATTCTGTGAATACCATTTATTAAGTGAAGCTTCCTCTTTTCAGACAGTTGTTTTCCTTCCAACAACACAGAAAACAATGAGGGCAAATACCTTGTTTCTTGTAACAAAATATTTCTACAAACTTAACCTACACAAGCTACAATTTAAAAAATGGCAAAGACTTAGTAGTAAACAAATATTTTTAATATTCTAGAGAACATGGATACAGAAAAAATGCAAGCCACATTCAATTATTAAGGATGCTAACAATATTCTGTTCCACACTCCACCATGCTACTATAGCTTAAAAAATAGAAACCTGACCAAAAGAACTTAAGCGCATTTCAAAACAGTAAACAAAGACCAGAAACGGGACATACATTGTATATGTATTTAAAGGCTAAGTGAAACTGAGTGTAAAGGATTAAAACTGAATGCAAAGTTAAGTTCTTGCAATAATAATAATTAAAAAAAACCCCACAAAGTATGTATTAAAATTCCTGTGGTAAAGGTGACATATGCCAAGACCATAGCTTTACAACAGGTCCTTTGAGCCCATCAGCAAACATATTTACAAATCACTACAGCATGGCTCCCAGTTTCCACTTGCTTTATGTGAAGAGAATACCCTTTGCCAGCCCTAAACATGGTGGAGCACATGCTGGAATACCAGGCAAAGACACGTGTCACTCCTTTACTCAATGTATGTCAAACATTGCTAAGGTTGACAAGGTGGGTACTCAGCAGAAAGTAGAAATTGGGACCAGTTACAGTTTAATATCTTCATCAATGACATAGACAGTGGGATTGAGTGCACCCTTGGCAAATTTGCAGACAACACCAAACTGAGTGGTGCTGTTGACACGCCTGAGAAATGGGATGCCATCCAGAGAGACCTGAACAAGCTCAAGAAGCAGGCCTATGTGAACCTCATGAGGTTCCACAAGGCCCAGTGCAGTGGGTCGGGGCAAGCCCCAGTATCAATACAGGCTGGGGGATGAAGGTATTGAGAGCAGCCCTGCCGAGAATGACTTGGGAGTACTGGTGGATGAAAAGCTAGACATGAGGCAGCAATGTGCACCTGCAGCCCAGAAAGTCAACCATATCCTGGGCTGCATCAAAAGAAGAGTAGCCAGCAGGTCCAGGGAGGTGATTCTGCCCTTCTACTCTGCTCTGGTAAGACCCCACCTGCTGTACTGCGTACAGATCTGGAGCCCTCAGCACAGGAAAGACACAGACCTGTTGCAGTGGGTCCAGAGGAGGGCCACAAAAATGATCAGAGGGATGGAACACCTCTCCTATGAGGACAGGCTGAGAGACCTGGGGTTGTTTATCCTCGATAAGAGAAGGCTCCAGGGAGACCATTAGGCTGCAATAATGCAGCCTTCCAGTACTTAAAGGGGGCTTATAAGAAAAATGGGGACAGACTTTTTAGCAGGGCCTGTTGTGATAGGACACGTGGTAATGTTTTTAAACTGAAAGAGGGTAGATTTAGGCCAGATATAAGGAAGAAATATTTTATGATAAGGGTGGTGAAACACTGGCACAGGTTGCCTGGACAGGTGGTCAATGTCCCATCCCTGGAAATGTTCGAGGTCAGGTTGGACAGGGCTCTGAGCAACCTGATCTAGTTCAAGATGGCCCTGCTAGATGGACTAGATGACCTTTAAAAGTACCTTCCAACCCAAACTATTCTATGATTCTATGAAATGGGCTGAATGAATGCAGCCTTTTCAAGGCATGCTATGCCATCGGTTCACAGCTATCACTATTTGCTTTATTGCTTTTCCTGTCCCCTTAACCAATTTCCCCCATCTTTTATTCCCCCTCCTTTACTTCTTTTTAAGGAATCCCTGTGTCCTATATTATAGAGGTAGAAGGCAATTAAAAATGGGAGTGGGATTAGTCCAGTTTATGAAGAGATTCTTTTTTCTCAGCACTAAAGCAATGGGCATGGCTGAGATACTAAAGCACTAGATTTATGCTAAATAATTATACATTAATTTACAGTTTTCTATAAATGGATGAAATGGTGTGACACTAAACTTCCTGGTTCAAGTTCATCTCTGGTATAACTCTACTTGATCCAAAAAGAGTTACCAGAATGAAAATGGCATTCTATGCTTGATTAATTTTAAGCACCCTATGCTTAAAAAGCTACATTTTTGTTTCATAAACCTTTTTTGAACAGTATACTTTAACAGACTCCAAAAAGGTAAAACATTAGCAAGACGAAAACTATTTATGTCTAACAGCAGTAGCTATAGAAGGACATCTACTTCTGTACACAGGAGGAATTTAAAAATTAAAATAGGTTAGTATTTGTTACTGTCATAAATGCTGTTGAACTACCCAGTATTTAAATTAATAATTTAAGTGTTTGCCTAATGAACTGGACTTGATTACATTAAGGCATTCTCAATTAATTCTGACAGATCATCTTCTCAATTAGAACACAGAACCAAAATGGTTTATGGATTCCTGGTCGAAATGTTTACTGAGTGAATATTTCTTCAACAATTAAAAATAGTTCTGTTCTAAAGCAAAAGTGCTTAAAAAGCAATGAGTGAGAAAGTTAGGAAAAAAGAAACAAAATAACAAGCAAGTGCAGCAAATTTTCCTCTTAGCCATCCTGTCAGCTCGAAATTGGCAACTACAGTAAGTAGCAACAAGAAGTGACAATTAGTGGAAGAGACATGCTACCTCTGGCAGCTATTAAAAGCATGTTAAGAGGTTAGAACCGGCTGATACATAAACCTTTATAATATCATTCAGGAAGATAACTGGAAGCTATGAAGAAAGACAAAAGAATAAGCCATAGACCTCTGTCATATTACAAGAAACCAATGCACAGTTTTATCTCAAACCAACAATATAGCAAGACATACTGAGCATCAGAACTATAGTTTTTTTAAATTTTATTAGGCTAACTCAACCTGTTCTTATTCACTGCACTGGATTAGGCAGCTTGCTTCCTGGGTGCTTTAAGTATTGGACTGGACATACGAGATTTCACTTCAGAGCAGTATACAGACGTCATTCAGGTCTTTGATTTTATAAGGAAATGAAAAAATTTCACTAGCCAGAGTTAAATTTTCATACCATATGTTAACACTACTTTCCATCCTGTTCTCTTTCATCCATGTAATGGTTTACCTTTGGGCAAAAAGATTAGACCTAATCTTATCCTTTGGAAACTTTTGGGAGAAAGGGAAAATCGATGCTAATATTAAGCCACAGCTGTCTTTCCATTACCAGACAAGTAGCCATGTACTCGCATATACATTTTAAAACTGAGATCGCTTAGGGAGGTGGGGAAGTATGCTGGAGAACTTTCTGTTCAAGAACATACCACCTCCTACTCACATTTTCTGCATCATTCATCATGCCCAGCTCTAAGCTTCTTGCAGGTTTGCAAAAATTAAGCTGTTCTCATTGTTAATAATTTTCCTAGATATCTTCATCTGCAGATCTCTATGTCCATGACATTCGGTCACAGCACTTCTCTGTCAATACCATGCTGTTAATCTGGATAACTATCATTCAGCATCTGCTAAACGGGTGATGGCAACTCATCTTATAAAGCTGACATATTTCACTACTGAGAGTCACACTAACGGCTATTTCATGGAGACAGTGATTAGGCCAAATTCAGCTCTGGTCTTATTTTATCTCACCAGGGAACATGACACATGGTGTCTTATCTCTGGCACACCAAGAAAGCACAGCAGACGGGCATTGAGAGAGATATTTGGGTACTCAAAATTCCACAGAGAATTCTACACGTCAGAGCAGAAAAGCTTCAAAGCCTAAAAGGTGCAAAACATTTGTGACTTGCAGGAGGCCAGTTCAGAACTTTTAGCCTCTAGGCACTCCCTTACCATTACTGGGATGTTCTCAGGCTTTAACTCTTTCTGCTTGTTTGTTTGTGCACAGGCAAATTAAGTCATACCTTGCCTTCAAGTCCAATCTGGACCAGATGTTCAGCTAATGTTCATTGACACAGCAAGCACAATTCACGTGTCCTGAACAGTTTTTATCTCTGCTCTTCTGGACAAGCATAAAGATGCTGGCAGGCTAGCAAAAAATAGAACAAAAATTACCATTTCCCTCGTGTAATTTATTTGTATTAATCTACTAAAAACATAATCAATTACAACATTTTTTCTTGAAAGAACTAAACCACATTGTGTTAGAGAGCATCACTTTTTTTCTTCCATTTTGCTTATGTTTTTTACGTCTCTTAATTTCATACTTGATTCTTTGACTTGCAGCCCAATTCAGGACCATGGTATTTTACAGGACTTCTAGTGACATAAGGAAGAGCAGACTTTTTTAATACTGGAAAATTTTACAAAGTGATCAATATAAAAAAAAAACCTAAACCCAAATCCCAACACTTAACAAATAGGAAGCAGTGCTTCAGTTAGGTCTATTCTAAAGCTATTTGTGAATGTCAAAATTTGTAGTTAACAGCAAATGCTATATTATGCCTTTTATTTTTCCTCCTAAGTTACTTAGAAAAATTTGGAGACATTTGTGGCATTGTCCATGAAAGAATGAGGAACTCCTAGATGCCTAAAAATAGTAACTTCCTGATTTCAAAAACTGTTAAATGATTACAATTATTCACAGCAAGAGTAGTCATTGAAAGATTTATAATGCAGAAACATTGATGGTAAAATCATATGATTAGAAATTAAATGTACAGTACTGAAAGGTAACCTCTTACAGGAAAAAATAGAAAAACAAATTTAATCAGACAACAAGAATTCAGTATTTCTAAAAGTATAAAAAAAAAGCCATAAACAATGACACAGAAAATTAAAAATCTGGATACATTTCGAAGAGAACTTTGACATGTCTTGGGAACTACTGTTCAGCATGACCGAAGATTTATCACAGAGATGTCTACTATTCAGTTTGCAAGAGAACAATGCAATGTTTGATGCAACTTAAGCAGCATAAAAGAATAGTAAAGAATAAGACACAACACATACAAAGACAACCAAAGTTATTAATGCATGATTTCAAACTTAAACTAACACAATTTCATTGAGAACATTCAATTTACCAGCATAAAACTAGATAATGCAGAAGTATAATCAAGAAAGTATTCAACCACGGTTTAGTAGGGTCAGTAATTTCCTTTTAGTTCAAACATAAAACAGGCACTTTTAATGGAAGTACTGTTACTTTGGAGTCTAACTTTGGAGCCTTTCCTTCAACTGAAGATGGAATAAAGCGTGCCTATTTCTTGCAAGAGGTGACCGTTATTTCTTGCATATGTTCTGTATTTTTCTTTTTTTGAGACACTTTATAAGCAATTTATAATTATCAGTTTTATCAGAACACTACTCTTCTTTTTAATTTTACAGATAATTAGCTGATGAGTAACTAACAGAATGAAATTACAATAATCTTACTACTACTGAGTCAATGGCAAAACTCCAATTGACTTCAAGTGAGGTAGCATTTTGCCTCTGTTTCTGTTGATTTGCTTATACCTATTTGTAGTATAAACTATTAATTCATACAAAAGATAATATCTATTAATCACTGGTTAACTTTTATGATTACAGAATTAACATTAAGTACAACTATATTGTTTAACTTAATGTTTTCTTAATATTTGACTATGTGAAGTCTTTGGAGACAGAGTTTGGCCACAAAATCGTAAACAACAAAGTGTTGCACAGTTTCAATAGGAGTTTTATCCTGGCTAGTCCCAAAGTCCAGGCCCCGCAGCATGTGTGACCAGGCTTTTCAAAACACTGTGCACTCAATAGTTTCCATCTACATACTTTTAAAAGTTGGAGATTAAACCAGGAAATAAAACAAAACAAGAACTCCTATTTACTGGTCAGTTCAAAGTATTTGAGATGTGAGCTAGTGGATGCCTTGCACTTCCAAAAGTCTTAGTCTCTCTATTTGAGCTCAAAACACACTGGTGAAAATGTGAGAATAATCAGCAGTGCTGACTGAGCACTTTCTATATGTATCTACCAAGCCAGGTTTTCAGATAAGCAAGAAACAGGAATCAATAATAAACGAGACTTAGAATGTTCTTCTTTGACAGACTTTTTCATCCAATTTCATATTCTGTATACCCTAAGCTCCCATATTTCACATGTGCAAGGAATGCAAAATCAGCGCTCTGTTGTAATCTTCCTAGATTATCCTCCCACACAATTAACCTATCGAAATCTGTTCATAATCCTCACAGACACCATCGTGCCTAAACCCTGTCCCATCCCACTCTTTTCCATTTCATCTATTACAGTGCTATTTTCAAAAGCCAATGCAACATTGAAAATTAATAAAAAAAATTTCCAAGAAATACAGATAAAATTGAAATGGTGGTTTTCTTTATCTATTTGTAAATTGTGTTCGCTACATTCTCCTAACTTAAAAAGTGACCCCACAGAACCTTCTCCTGAGTTTAAGCCTTCAGTTCAGTTTTCTAGTGTGGACTCAGCTTCATACTTACAGAAATGTGTGCTGTATTTATATCTTCATTTGACTCTATTATCAGTTTAATTTATTTTCATAATACTTTGCAAAAGTTACTATTTAACCATGACAATTCAGAAATTCTGTTTGACAGTTCCTTTCTGTTTGATATATATGTAACTCAAAAGCAGAAAATACTTGGCCATTTTTAAGTTTCCTTTGAAAATGTGATGACATCTAAACTGTATATTCTTGTGCCACCTACTGCAGAATTAGGAGCAATGCAAATAGACCTACTTTTGAGAAACTGTGAAGTTGAATTGTAAATATCAACTTAAACGTTTAGCATATAAACTATGCAGATATATGCAGTGATATATATGCATTATGGACTATTTTAGACCCGAACTGAGTAGAATGATTAGAATAACAAATGGTTAAGCAGTGTTACCTTAAATCTGAAAGCTAAATTGTGTCTCTGAACAGGTGTCACTTTTTTCCATACATAATTAGTTGTACTGGTTCTAAAACGTTCGTATAAATTATTGGGGTTTGTTTTATGTTTATTTTTCAATTTAAAAATCCTTTGAAGTAGTCACCCTTTCTGTGCTTCTTTAGGGTTTAATGCATTTGATCTCTAAAATGCAATTGCAAATGTGGAACTACCCCAGCTGAGACAGGGGGCTTATACAACTGCTTCAGTCCTATCTTTTCATCAGTTAAATTACTTCTTAGGATTTAATGTCAAATGTCATAGGTTATGTAAGCATACATGTCATTTTAGGTTTATTTTTCACATCAAAGAAACAAAAATAAAATTTACTGAGACTTAGACAGCAATCAAAAATGCGTTTTTAGTTTGTCAATATTCCAACTGTAAGCTGTTTGAAACATAGCAATGAATTTAGCATATTTATCTATGGTAATAATGTAAGCTTATTTTCATTGTAAACAATTGTTGGGAATAAATTATTTTAAATTGAAATCTAAATTTTGTGGCAAAATGTATGTCCCTACTCTTCAAACCTACAAGTTGTGTTATATCCAGTGTTTTCTTACTCTTCAAACACATGAATAATTAATTGAATTCTCAGTCAGTATTTTTCTATAAGAGGTGTATTCTTCCTGGTACAAAGACATGAAAGATTACTTTTCCATTTCTGGGCTACATGTTGGAATACATATCAGTTTTGACTTTCAGTAAGTGGTGTTTGGTTTTAGCTGCTTCTCCAGCATAGAAATTTTAAAGGAGATTTTATCTTGCACGTTTAAGAAAATTATATATCTTAGTGCTCAGACATAACACTAGTATAGTAATTGTCAACCACATAAAGAATATCTGCATTAAAGCTGCTGCTTCTGTTTAATGCCTACATGACTACATCACCAGTACCTAGGGTAAGAAATAGCTGTAGACCAAAGCCTCTTAACTGTAAATTGTCTCTAAAAAATCCTTTAATATAAAATATTTGTTTGCTTACACAACCTAATAGGTCTTTAAACAATGCTTGAAGGGATGAAAAAAGATATGTTATAAAAACTCTTTTTGAGTGTTCATAATTTCATGCTTGTTATTGCTATAGACAACTATAGGTTAAAAAGTAAATAATAAAAACTTTTTTTATATTAAAGATTTTAAAACAAATATCTATTGATTCCAGTTGCAGTTTCCTCTGGGTTTGAAATTTTTCTTTGGACAGAAGGAAAAGGAAAGGAATTATTTGCATGGTATTATGAGACTTCAGTTTTAAATATCAGAGTTCTGCGTATCTGGCAGGTACACACATTGGAGTAAAGAGGTTGTTCTGAACACAAATATTTCTTTTATTCAACAAAGCAGAACTAGTAAAGACTATTTAATAGATTTGAGCAATGTTAAGATTGCACTAACTTGAAAGAAACAAGAACCATGTACACTAAATCTTAATCCCATTGGGCTCAATGAAAACTTTCCTCTTAACATCAAAGAAATCAGGATTTGGCCTTTATGTCAACATTAACCCCTGTACATTAGCCTTCCCACTGGACTTTGCACAAAGCAGTATGCCTGCTGAATGCATGTGGTAACAGTATGCATTTTTGTGCTTAACACATCAGAAAATTGTAAGGATTTTCATGAGGCTGGATTATTCTTTTTGTTACTGGATGCATCAAAATAGTCTTCCTTTATATTTTGTACTATGAATTTATTGTAGTTTTCACAATACTTCATGTGAAGCAACATATGAACATAATACCAAGTCTGAATTTACAGAAATACATGGCCACCATACTCAGCTTCACAAATTTGCCATCAGAAGTGTTGGGTTCCCTTCTCTTTCTGGTGCATATCAATAGTAACGGGTTATACAATCCTATTGTTATTCTATTGCCTTTTTTGTTAAATATGACCAGAATGGCCAGAACTCAAGACTGTCGTTCTCCTCTTCCTCTCTTCACACTCTTCCCACTCCCTCAGACCCTTGTCCCAGTGCAGAAGCTAAGACTTGGCCTGCCCTGGACACTCTGGCCTATTTCCCCTCCCCTGTCAGGCTTTTCATTGCATCTATTTGATTCTATTATACAGCACTGTGGTAACTAAACGGCTTCCAAGATTAAAAAAAAGTGACTTGGGATGAGGACTATTTCTGTGGTGGGAGGCAGGTGAGGGAAGAATTCTTACCCTTACCCTGGGAATGGAGCTACTCCAAAGATTTTCCAAGCCTTTCTGAGGATCACTTTCCAGCTGGTTACCCTCAGTAAAAGATGACATGACTAATTGTTTTTTCCCAGTTGTTGCCATTGACTGTGCCCAGCATTTTACACATCCTGAGTACTCAGAGTCAGTGGTTGTGAAGAATAACTAGGGAAACTCAAAGAACACCTTTATAAGTGTGGATCAACAACTCTTTTCCCCTTTGTTTTTAAAATTGCCCTGGTATCATGCGTATTCACTTGCTCTTGAAACAGGCAATTTGAGTGCACCCTCAGCAGTTTCTGGATGACACCAAGCTGAGTGGTGCGGTTGGTACTCTAGAGGGAAGGGATGCCATCCAGAGGGACTTTGACAAGCTAAGAGAGGTGGACACATGTGATCATCATAAAGTTCAACAAGGACTTTCAAGCACACCTAGCATCTGTGGGATCCACTTCTCCCCAGTTTGGCTACTTAGTTTATCCATTTTTCCAAACAAATTTCATTTTGGAAAAGATTCCTATACTGCCTCAAAACTGAATGTTTTTTTTCTGACTTTATCTTTTAAACAAAATTTGAATCTGTCTGTGTTTTACTGGTTTTTAATCATCTACAGATAGAAATGTTAAAAAAAATTCTTGTTACATACCAGTTTAATTTAGATTCAGATTAAATAAATTTTGAATTTGCAGTAACAAGTCTGCAAAAGTGTTTGTAACTGTCGCAGAGTTGTTTGAGGATCAAGATAATCACAGTATACAGGATAACAGAAAATATAATATGCTGGCATCCTATGTCTATTCAGCTAATCTTCGTCCCTTGACAGATGTTCAAACACAGTATTTTCATAAACTGACTTAAAAACGATTCTCCTAATAAATATAAACAACATGATAAAGAACTCAACATATATAACCATTTAAATCATATTCCATGCAAAATAACCTTAAAAATGTGGTGAAGTCTAAATGTTCATGGATTATGCTCACTGAAGACTTTAAGTTAAAGATCAAGGTGCACACACAGCAAAGCAAAATCTGTTATGAAACACGCTAATATAAACTACAGTGTCACCTCCAATAACCAAATGACAATGAGTTTCACTGCGTTTACCCTTTGATCCTTGTTTCCAAAGGCTTTGGTATTCAAACTGAATTTACTCCCCACACCATTTTGAGGACTTAATTTTGTGTAAGCACTTACAGGTCTGGGATGGAATTCCCTGTGTTCAGGGAAACCTGCCAAGGTTTCCCTGGCCACCCCAAGTGCTGCAACACCGTTCTTTTGGGGGACTCTATTTCAGAACAGCAGTTATCATTCCAGCTTATCCTCTAATAAGGAACTTATTAGGAAATATAGGAAAGGAAAACCATGCAGTAGTTAATGCCTTCCTTCTCCCCCATTCTTGTCTTGAGTACTTGCCTATCTGAGACTCACACAAAAAGTTGCTCTGCACTACAGAGACAGATACCATCTTACATCTCATTGAATGAGAAACTGAGAAGCTGAGTTCAGGGGAACTTGTTTGGCAAATGTATTTTGGGGATTAGGCTCTCCTCAGTTCCTGTAAAGCTTCCAGAAAAACAAACAATAGCTTCAACAAAAAAATTGTGGGGTTTTGTTTATTTTATTTTAAAGAATAAAACATTTTATTAAACAGTTATACTTCTAAAAAATGTATGTATAGTAAAAAGGCCTATATTTTGCAGCATTGGTTTTGATGAAAAATGCTTTATTAGTCCTAGTTTCAATTTCAGACATCTTATTTTCTTCTTCTCTCATCTTACAGTATACCCTTCCTTTGTTTTTTTTCCCCTCTGTAGGCAAATGTTACCTAGAAAAGCATTATTTAAAGGGGCAACATTTTCTCATATTGTGTAATAAACCAAATGGTATTTTAAAAGCATACACCACATACTTGAGTATAAAATGCAGTGGTAGGAAACAAAAACAGACTTGTCACCTTTTTGTGTGTCACTGACTTTAAGATTGACTGTAGCCTGGTTGTATTATTGCATATATATTTAGGCTTTCTAATGGCTGCCATCACTTCCTCTGACTTTCCACAGACCCATATAGCCATTTTGATAACTGGGGATCACACTTCAGCATTTCCATTTCTTCTTTGAACACCCCCACTACAGCCTTAATCGCATAGTAACTGAACTGGCCAGCTTGATTTCAGAAAGTGTGAAGTGAACATAGTATTTCACATGCCCAGGTCATATAATGGCTTAATGCTTTTTTTCTTAGGAGTTACTTTCCTATAAATAATTTTCTGCTCCATGACTTACTCTACTTGGGATACTCTGTTTCTTTCCTCTTTCCACTTCCAACTCTGTGCATTATCACAGGCTGACCTGTGCATGAAGTATTGTATCTCTCTCTACTCTGAAGGTACCACCCATTCATTCAGACTCATCTTAAAAACTTACATTTTCATCAGTAATTTTGATCAAATTCATATACAATTCTATAAACCAAACATTTAAGCAGTCTGCATAATGGCATTGACAGTATTTGTCCTCCATTACTGACAGCACCCTAACAAGAATTATTCTATTGCCCCTAAACTAAGAAGTTCAGACTAAGAACCACAGAATTATCTCAGATCCTATCTTCTATCAACTTACTTGGAAAAGAGACACCAAAACAGTTCAAGACCCAAATACCTTTAAAGATTTGCAATCAGGTTATGGAGCTGAAACAGAACCTCTTGTTTTAGCCTGAGGTAACCTTCTAAGCAGCAATCATAGGGAAAATATCAAGAACAATTCTGAGTCAAGGTGCAAGTATTAAAAGCATTCAGTTACAGCCTAGACATTCTTCTATGATATGGAGAAAAATTTCTCAGGAACTATATAGCAGAGCCTTTGTTCCTAATGCCTATTAATTGCCACCTTCAGTCACTGTAGAAAGTATTCAATGTGGTAGCTTTATAGGGAAATAATACCCATCTTTGTTTTAATCAGTGAAGAGAAAATTGTTACACATAAGTTGTTTGTATAGTGTGTAGCTGAATTTCACATACAGACTGGAGACGAAACTAGAAAATGGCAATTAAAATTACCATGAAAGGTAAGCAAGAGCCATTAAAAACTAACAAATACAAAGCAAATCACAAAATCCCTAAATCAGATCTGAGTTTGACTTCTGCCTTAGTCTCTGCCATGCTGCCGTGGATCTGAGATTAGTATCTTTTTAGACTTAATGTAATTATCTACAAAAATACTTAATATTACATCCTGGAGTTCTGCTCATTTTAAAGAGAATTTTTCTCAACAGTCCATGTTAATAATACAGTTTACTTTTTCCCTTGTGCAATACTTGAGTTCATCAGATAAAATCAAAACTGTTGACTATGGAAATACTGAAAGATGTGTTTCATGATAACCTAGCAACAATTTATTCACACTAACATCTCTCAGCAAGTAAATGTTAAGTTGAATGTAGCTGCTTGGCAAAAAACACCAGAGCCATTAAAAAGGCATAAGCATATACTGTAGTTGAGGAAAATCAGAAAATTTCTAAAAACTCTTGTATCTGCTTTTCATTTTCCAATGAACAGAAACACATATATGCACAGAAGCTCATCTTTTACTCCCAAGTCTCCTGCCTCACCTACAATCCACAATCCTAGTCACCTCTTCACGAAGTACTTAAAATGTACATATTCAGAATATATCAGCCCCTTCACGTGGGCATCCTGGCTGTATGGACTCTGACCGTAATCCAAAGTGCGTGCATTGCTGAGACCTGAGCTTGATGTAAAGTTTTTCTGATCTCAGATGTTCTAATCAGGTGATAATATTTTAACAGATGTGAGACTATTTCCCTCCGTGAAAGAAGGATAAATCTAGATTTAGCTAGTTATTGTGGCCAGCTCTAAAAGGAGCTATCTATATAATTAGTAATAAGAGCAATGAAAACTTGTAATTGTTCCAGCCTTTCCTTTGAATATGTGTTTATTACAATACATACCTGAGGCACATGGCATGTTTTTTAAAAAAACAAGCTTCTCTTCTTAGATGAAAGGGATAGAGAACTGAAATTAATTCACGGCTTGCAATGAATTGCATCATTCATCCTGGAATAAAAACGCGTGCTTGCTGGTTGGCAGTATTATGTAGTTCAAAATTCAAGAATACAGTACATAGAGCTGACAATGAAGTAAATGTTTCCTGACAACTAAAATATATAATACTTACAAAGTGTGTGTATGGCTGCAACTTACTGAAATAAATGCATTGCATTTACACAGTTTCTACTAAAACACATAATCAGACAGTCCAGCCAAAACCATGAATCTCATCAGCAATGGTATTTTGCATTTAGTTTGCCAACTGATCTTTTTCTAGAGGCAGGTTCAAGCAAAATTCTTTGATTTCACATTGTTAGTCTTAATTACAGCCTGAAATGCAGGGCACAATTTAAGGGGGAAATGAGTGTGAAGGGTGAAAGGAAGAACAGGCCTAGTGCATTCAGCGTTTGGATTGATTTGTAGTGCAAAGGTACAAATCTCTTGGTACCTTTGCAAAGGATTCCTTGCCACTTTCAACCTTGTAGCATGCATATCAGGAGACTCTGAGAATCCAGGCAGCAGGATGAAGTTCTGGGTAATTACAGGTCAGGAATCAGTGGCAGCCCTAACAGCTGGCTGTTGATTAAAGATGAAACTCAAGCCCTGTACAGAGGGCCTGAAAAAGAACTATACAAGACTTCATACAGTGCTTGAGCCCTGAACAATGTAACTACACATTTGTAAAGTCAAATACTACAACAGCAGTCTCTTCTGTAGGGGAAACCAACCATTCCTTGCACTTCTTGCACTTATGGGTAATTAATTTAAGGCCTGAACTTGTTCAGGACACACAAAGTCTTTTTTGTTTAGTAAATACAAAGCAAAAATTATTTTCTAAGACAAAATGGTTGACCAACTGTGTAATTTGAGATGTTGTTTTGCAGAATTTTTACAACAGAGAAGTAACAAGTTTACTGCTCTTTTTTTTTTTCGGTGTTAATGTTATATCATTCACTTACCTTGGTATGTGAACTTAGCACCCTATTTTATAATCTGTTCATTCATGTGTCATCTTCTCTTTTAAACATATATGTACAAGTTCCTCAATGAAGAAGAAGAAATGTAAACAAACACTTCCAAAGTCACTCCTGATACTACAGCAGGAGCTGGAAGTAATAAATGATATCCAGAGTATGGGGTGCTGTATATGCAGGTAAAAGCAACTCAGTCTTTACAAACAATCATCCACAAGGGACAATAACTCACTAACAATCACACGGTAAATCAATGGAAGAGCCAGCAGTAAGATTTCCAGTCTAACACCTTTTCCACATAGTCATTGTGTCCCTTTACAGATCTGCCCACAAGTAAAAATGGCATTGCAATAGTATACGAAAAGTATGCCTTCTCAGTGGATTACATGTAGTAATGGTCTTCATCTACAAATCAAAGTATCGGTTCCTTTTTTACAACAGCTTTCAGAAAGGGCCTTTCCGGAAAGATTTTATTTTCTACCAAACTAGTAGAAGAACCAACAAGAAATACAGCATAAGTAACAATATGTACTGAAGCATATTCTAGACATTGATTTTGGAATACAGACAGGAGACACTCTAATTTGCACGCTCTTTTGTAAAAGATTTAGATCAACCATAGACAGTAACAGCAAGGTATGGAGGTGCTCTACTGGTCCAGGGATAAAACCATGCATTTGTAACTGATGGACACAAGAACATTCTGTTGAAAACTATATATATTAAAGTTTTATGCGCATGGAGCCTGAGAAAGAGGGATAAAACACTGCATTAATGTTATAGATTAACTTGACAAGACAGCTGATCCCATTGTGCTCACATGAAATGAATATGAGCTTCACCGAGTGTTAACACAGAGAAAGAATTATTTTCTGTAGACACTGCTCAGATAAATTCTGGGCAAAGTATCATTACCTTTGCACGTGAAAGCAATCTCTTGAAATTATATAAAAGTTATATTTTCAATTTTCTTTAATTTTTCTGACCTATATCTTATTGACCTGTGTTTAAAGTCTACTCTTATAGGAATTTTTGTGATACTCAGTACAAACAGTAAGTATTTTTCATGTTTTGTGGTTTTTTACCAAAATGGGAAAATAATGTAAAAAGCATGAGTAAAATTGGGTAAGCAAATTAAGTGAGTATAAAACTTTCAAATAAGTCAAATAATAAATAAATTTCTGAAATAACTATTTCTTAACGAGTTCCTTTTGGGGCTGCATATGATCACTAGTAAGGCCGTTCGTCAGAAGCAGTTTTAAATAATAGTTAACTCCTAAACTTATTAATATATGCACTTTCATAGTTGCAATGGTATGAATTATTTCCCTTTGGATTATTGTCATCCCCTTTGGATATTGAGAACTCTTCCATCGTGTATGCTTATACTTAATTTTTCTAGTGTACACAATCCAATGAGATTGCACATGATTGTGGAGTTAGGAATGAGCTATTTTTGTGGTGACAAATCTATTCTTTACCAGTACTTTCTTTTGATATTTCAATAACACAACATAGAAAGTAATTATCACATAAACTTAGAACCAACAAATATTAAAAAAGAAAATAATTGTAAAATTCTTCCTAAAATTGTCTTCCCATTATTTTAATGAGAAGCTAGCATAAAATGCATCAGACCCAGAAAGTAAAACTGTATAGGAGAGGAATCATTCCCTTTCAGTGTGTTGGCTAACTTAAAAACCAAGCCAGGCAAAAAGTAAGCATTGCGAAGGACAGCAAAACAGTCTTTTTTAAATATGTTAACAGCAAAAGGACAATCAGAGATAACATTGGTCTGTTGCTTGATGAGGTGGGTCACCTCACAAATAGGGACGTAGACAAAGCAGAGATGTGTAAAGCTGCCTTTGCCTCCGTCTTCAACACCAATGATGGGTCCTGGAACCCCCAGAGCCTTGTGTTAGAAGACCATGACTGGAGAGATGATAAACTCACAGACGACCCTGAACTTGTTTGAGACCCGCTGCTCCAGCTGCATGCACATAAATCTATGGAGCCCAATGGGATTCATCCCAGGGTACTGAAAGAGCTGGCTGATGTTGTTGCAGGAACCTCTCTCCATTATTTTTCAATGGTCTTGGGAGTCTGGAGAGGTCCCTGTTGACTGGAAGCTGGCAAGTTGTCCCAATTTTCAATAAGGGTAAGAAGGAATACCCTGGTAATTACAGACCTGTCCAGTGCCTGGTAAAATTATGGAGAAGGTTATTCTGAAGTTATTGAAAAACTCTTGAGAAACAAGGCAGTCACTGATCATAACCAGCATGGGTTCATGAGGGGAAAGTCCTGCTTAACCAATTTAATTTCCTTTTATGACATGGTCACCCATCTAGTTGACCAAGGGAAGCCAAGAGATGTGGTGGGTTTGGATTTTAGCAAAGCTTTTGATACTGTCTCTTACAATATCCTTCTGGATATTGTGACCAGCACACAGACAAATCCTTAATATGCTGGGTGAGCAATTGGGTCGGGCACAAAGTGTTAAAGTAAATGGGGTTACATCACACTGGTGGTCAGTCACCTGTGAGGTTCCTCAGGGCTCAATTTTAGGGCAAGTGCTCTTCAATGTTTTTATAAATTATCTGGATGCAGGAATTAAATGTACATTAATAAGTTTGCCAACAATACTAAACTAGAAGGAGCTGTAGACTCCCTCGAGGGTAAAGAGGCCTCACAGAGAGATCTGGATAGACTAGAGAGCTGGGCAATCACCAACCATATGAAATGTAGCAAGAGCAAGTGCCAGATTCTCCAGCTAGGACGGGGTAATCCTGGTAATACATGCAAATTTGGGGACGAGGATGGAAAGCAGCCCTGCGGAAAGAGATGTGGGGGTTCGGGTTGATGGCAAGTTGAATATGAGTCAAGAGTGTGCCCTGGCAGCCAAAAGGGCCAACTGTGTCCTGGGGTGCATCAAGCACAGCATAGCCAGCCAGTCGAGGGAGGTGATTGTCTCACTCTACACTGTACTGGTGCAGCTCCATCTCCAGTTCTGTGTGCAGCTTTGGGCTCCTCAATATAAGAAGGACATCAAACTATTACACTGTGTCCAGAGGAGGCCAACCAAGATGGTGAAAGGCCTCAAGGGCAAGTTTTAGGAGAAGCAGGAGGCCACTTGGTTTGTTCAGCTTAGAGAAAGCTGAGGGGTGACCTCATCACCGTCTACAGCTTCATCAAGGTGGGCAGCACATAGGGAGGTGCTGATCTCCTCTCTCTGAAGACCAGAGATAGGTCACAAGGAAATGGAATGAAGCTGCATCAGAGAAAGTTCAGATTGGACATTAGGAAAAGGTTCTTCAGTGAGAGGGTTGTCAGTCACTGAAACAGGCTTCCCAGGGAAGTGGTGATGGCACCAAGCCTGCCGGAGTTCAAGGAGCATCTGGACAATGCTTTTAGTCATATTAGTTTTAGGTAGTCCTGTGAGGAGCAAGGAGTTGGACTTAGGAATTCTTGTGGGTCCCTTCCAACTTGAGACATTCTATAATTCTATGATTCCATGATTCTGAACCTGTCAGTATAAGTTCAAACAGCAAAGCAGAATTTTGAAACTGTAGAGAAGTTAGATTTTAACCTCAATTTGTTTACTGTTTTGTTACAATGTTTGTGCTAGTTTACAGGGCAATATATTTTCCATAAGCTCAACATTTGGTTTTCCCTAAACTTGCACTGTGATCAGATTCATGAGTATATTCGGACAAATTGTATAGCCTAACAACAGAAAGTTGTAACACACTTGGATTTCACAAACTTTTTTAAGCCTGTACTGTGATCTGACTGCTACTTTGAAGAACTAATATGACCACATTAATAGGTCCCCAATGCATCTGGTTTTACCCAAGGACTGGATTAGCTCCAGAAAAGCCAGTCCTATTACAGATCTAAAATTTCATTACAGCCTAGACAGTAAGTCAGCAATACTGAAAAAGAAAAATGAAAGCACTACACTTGCTTTCTTAAAGTGCCTCATTTACTGTGCTATTGTACTGGCAAGCCTGGTACATTCTGGGATTTAGACTAGATGATCTTTAAAGATCCCTTCCAACCCAAACCATTCTATGATTTTCCACCTAACTGTACATATCCTTGCTTTTGTCATTTTGCAACACAATCTTAATATCCATTCAGTGGTTTGGATATTATATATTGGTCATTTTTTGTGACCAGATACTCCAAGAACTGGAGGAAATCCCCATGGACTGAAGGAAAGCAAATGTCACTCCTAACTTCAAGAAGAGCAAGAAGGAGGACCCAGCGAAATACAGGCCAGTGAGCCTCACCTCAATCCCTGGGAACGTGATGGAGCAGTTAATGCTGGAAACCATTTCCAGGTACATGAAGGACAAGAAAATCATCAGGAATAGTCAGCACAGATGCACCAAAGGGAAGTCATGCTTGACAAACTTGATAACCATCTATGATGAAATTACTGGCCTGGGAGATGAGAGGAAAGCAGTGGATATTGTCTACCTGACTTCAGTAAGGCTTTCAACAGTGTCCTGTAAGATGCTCATAGAAAAGTTGTTGAAGCATAGGCTGGATAGGGAGACAGTGAAATGGATTGAAAACTGGCTGAATGGCCAGGCCCAGAGGGTGGTAATTAGGGGCACAAGTCAAGTTGGAGGACAGTAACTACAGGTGTACCCCAGGGGTCAATACTGGGTCCAATCTTCATTAATCATCTGGATGGTGGGGCACAGTGCATCTTCAGCCAGTTTGCTGATGAGACAAAACTAGGAAGAGTGCCTGATACACCAGAGGGTTGTGCTGCCATCCAGAAGGAATTCAACAGACTGGAGAAATGGGCTGACAGGAACCTCATGAATTTCAACAAGGCAAAGTGCGAAGTTCTGAACATGGAGAGAAATAATCCCAGGCACCAATATATGCTGGGGGCTACCCAACTGGAAAGCAGCTTGGCAGAAAAGGACGTAGAGGTCCTGGTGGACACCAAGTCAAACATGAGATAGCAATGTGCCTTTGCAGCAAAGGCAGCTAATGGTATCCTGGACTGCATTAGACAAAGTATTGCCAGCAGGTCAAGGGAGGTGATCTACTCAGCACTGGTGAGGCCACACCTGGACTGCTGTGCCCAATTTTGGGCTCCTCAGTAAAAGACAGACATGGATGTACCGGACAAAGTCCAACAAATGGCCACAAAGATGATTAAGGGATCTCATGTGAGGAGAGGCTGAGAAAGATGGAACAGTTTAGCCTACAGAAGAGAAGGCTTGGGGGAATCTGATATATATAAATATATATAAATATATATATATATAAAAAAAAAACCCTGAAGGGAGGGTGTAAAGTAGATTTAGCCAGGCTCTTTTCAGTGGAGCCCAGCGACAGGGCAAGAGACAGTGGGCACACACTGAAACACAGGAGGTTCTGTCTGAACATCAGGAAACACGTATTTACTGTGAGGGTGACTACCACTAGAACAAGTTGCCAGTAGAGGTTGTGAAGTCTCCATCCTTGGAGATATTAGAAAACCATCTGGACGTGGTCCTAGGCAGTCTGCTCTAGGCAGACCTGCTTGAGCAGGGGGATTGGACAAGACGACCTCCAGAAGTCCCTTCTGACCTCAACCGTTCTGTGATTCTGTGACTGTGTGAGAACAGAAATGAAAACTAATGTACTCATTCTATTGAACTGTATGGTGAAAATTCAAATCACTAAGATCATAGAAATTCACAGATTTTTGAGCCATTATAGTAGAAATGCTAGACACGGTTTGGTGCAAAATTGTAATTTGCAAGCAAAGATGATCTCCTGCCCTGAGACCAACGATGTCTCAGTTCAGATCCTCAGCAATAGTTTTACAGGTATGATATTGGACAAACCATTTAATAATTTAATCTCTCCTTGCTGTTTCTTACAGGCGAAATATAGACAACAATTCACTGTGTCAAAGGGCAATTAGACTTGATTTGGCATGAGTAAACATTTATATATATAGAGAGATATATACACAGATATACTTGATGCACTTGAACAGGAACAGAATATTTGACATTTTGACAATTTCAAAAGCCAAAGTCAAAAGCATAGAATCATATGAATATATATGAAATGATTGAGCAGTACTGTGAAGAACAGCACAGAAAATCTAGCAACAGCTCACAGTAAAATGCATTTCTACTTACATACCAGAATATACAGCTCACTGTATTTTTATTTTATTTTAGGTTCACTCTGTAGCATCACACTTAGCTGTACTGGTACAAAAGAAAGAGAGATGGAACAAGTAGTTTATAATGGAAGCTGCTTAAATTGACTCCTGACAAAAAAGGTTATGTTCAAGAAACTACAGCTCAAGGTCTGAATCATCCTCTAGTAGTACCTATTTCTCTTCTTTGACTATGCTTACAGCCAAGAGTGATTAAACTTTTAAATTATGTGTAGTTCAGTACTTAAAGTAGTCAAGACTTAGCACTTTCATGAAGGATATCCTAAGTGGTACTTGCTAAAGTGCTAGGGTTGTTGAGAACAGCATTTTGTGAGCTGCTTCTGCTCATGTTTCTCTTGCAACAATCTGTTTGTATCTTTGGAGCAAAAACACACGTGGTATGGGGCAGAAAGCAATAAAGCTGCCAGCTTTTTGTATCAGGAAGGCTTATTTCTATGCAGAATTCAAGTATGATGGATACAAAATCTTAACCAATCAAAATTAATGCTGTTTCAAAGGGAAATGCCACTGAGCTTGCTAGAAGACCCTTCCAAGAATCTTAGACACAAATGTAAGCAATTCCTCCAGAAGATGAGGCCTAAGCCTCTTCTCTCCGCTGTGTGGTGTAACCAGGATGAAAATGCGGTGCATGTCTAACACTCCCTTTCTTGGGTATGATTTAGCAAGCTACACAAAGACATACCATGCAGAAGCTACAATGTTTCACAACGGAAGAGGAGGATAAAACAAGCTGCCATAACCTATCTGCAGCTCTTTCTCATGCCCCCTAGCAGTTGAGAGAAGTAAGCAGACAAGGTCTTAAGTGTCATATGGGTCGGTTGCATTTCCCATATCAAAATCTACAGAATAATAAAAGATGTGTGGAACAGAATAGGCAAATAGTATAGAACTTGATATATAAAAGCATTTGTATACAAATTAACGAATTACAGATTTACATTGAACAAAGGTTAAAAAAGAAGATGATAAATGACTTGACAGTCATAATTGCTATATGCAAGGAAAAAACAGGATGTTGGGTTCACTGTGTAAACAAAATCATGGCTGTGCTTGGGACTGCAATTTCTATGAAAAAATATCACTACAATATGTTTTTTAAATAAATTACTCTTTTTAAATCAACTGCTTGAAAGTAATTGAAATCTGCTACTCAAAATATATGTATTCTCATCTGTATTGTGCAGAAGATAGCCCTGATATTTCAGGTTGGAATCTGATTTATGTGACAGGTTCAAGGCAGCCCTGATACCTCAGACCTTAACCTGAGTCTACTATTGCTTTGTCAGGGAGGCATTGGTTAACACCTAGTAAGGAAGCTTTGTCCACCCAAGATATTTTATCAGCCCAAAAAGAGGATCACGCACCTGGTTGGAAAAGTACCTTACAGGTTCATGGGGATGCCTACATCTGTGCTGAAGATGTGACACATAATCTAGCTACCACTAATTCCCTGGCTACTGCAGAGAATGGAATACTTAGTGTTTGTCAGACCTTCCTGCTGGAATACCTAGTGTTTGTCAGACCTTCCTGCTATCATTCTCGTAATTACATAAAATTTAAGGGAAAATTAAATGCATAGATATTCTAGGAAACTGCTGCTTAAATTTTTTAGTGACAATAAGAAATGCAGATTACTAGTAGACATATTATGAATCGAGAAAGAGCTGAGATGGTGATGCATTTTTATCAGATGACATTTTGAAAGTTCCTGTCATATTTTGTATTAGGAAAAAGAAAGGGACCCTAACCCATATGTTCCTTCTTAGAAATGTAGACCAATGTATTTTCACTGTTGTAAGGCAGGAAGGCTTTCCGCTGGGTTGTTACTTGGATCTTTTCTTGCATTCAGAAATGTACCAACTCACTATTGATCGCTATAGTCCAGATGCATTAATACACAATTTTACACCACAGTTCAGGTAAGCAAAGTTCAGTCTTGTCTTTCCAATACACTGTGAGGTTATCTGTAGAAATACGCTGTTATTAATTTAACTCAAGTCATTTAAATTCACAGAGTCCAAAGATTTGCTGTTGTCCCATAACTATTAATCCAGTTGCGTTAGCACTAATGCTTTCAGGGGATGTTGCTATCACTCCCCTAAACAGCAGTGCAACAAGCAATTATACTGGTAGATAAGCCAAAGCCATTTTCACGCAATGAGTAAAATTACCAAAAGCACTTCAACAATCTGGTTATGTCTACACTGCTTCTCTATGAGACATATTAGGCCTTGCTGAAATCTGTCTCAACAAGGCTCTTACCTGTAAAGGAGCTAGAGATGATAGCCCACAGCTAGATCAATACTCCCACTGTACCAAACAGTGCTTGCTTAAATATGTAAACACTATGTATGTTTTTAGGTTGTTTAGAGTTCGAACTACCTACAATCTCTAGACATTGGTAAAGACTTAATGGGCTGGACATTCGTAAACCCCTTTCAGAATCTAGCCTTTCCATGAAAAGTCCAGGGAAATTTAAGCACATAGAGATAAGATGTGGATAGATAAGAATAGAGTGATTGGAGCTATCCCATTGGCGGGGTGGGACCAAACATACATGGAGAGCTTTTTCTTAAATCTCCCCACTTTCTAAGACTTCAGCATCACACTCGGAGATTGATGATTACTTTCAGAAATAACCTGGGATCTAGATTACTCCCTTAGGTAAAGAGAGGGTTGGGTTAGTTTCCTAAGAATTGCTGTGGTGGTGGTTTTTTTTAAACACAGTAAATATTCAATGTAAATTACAGAAGCAATTTACAGAGGACTGAAATCCCAGGCTCCTTTCTCTCAATAATTGCATTAATCCCAGAACTACAGTGCCTTGACCCTTCATGTCCTCTCTCTCTTTCCCATTGAATTTGGAGTTCATTCCTGCAAAGTGATTCATGTTCAAAAGGAAAGGAAAATGCTGCCATGCCTAAATTGCCCTAGCATAAGAAGTAAGAGATGAAGGCTCAAAGAGTTTCTGTTTGAAAACAGAACTGAGTGTAAGATACCCACTTTCTAAGCAAGTATTCTAAACATTAAGAACTGCTGTAAAAAGGAGGACATCATCATCGGGTTCACTTTAAAAGGAAAGAGCAAGATCAGATCAATTCACTGGAAGAATGCCTGGAGTCACCTATTTTCAGCAAAGATGTAGTCTATGAATCCCAAGGGAACTGAGATTGGCTGTAAGCCTGACGCTGGACCTAAAAAAATACATTTTATTTGACATACCACATTTAGATTCAATAGTTACAATTTATAACATTAGTTATTTCTTAATCCATGAGATATAATTTATAACATTAGTTGTTTCTTTATTCATGCATTTCAATCATGATATGCCAGCCTTTCTCATTCAGTGTGGGAATACAGGCTGTCTGCTATTCTCAAGACATACTTGTGACTTTGGTCAAAGTCGGGGTATTTTATTTGCTTTAAGATGCCAACACCACTCAGTCATTAAATGAGTTAAAATGAAAATGTTCCATGGCTTTCACTACTAATACTAAAACAGTAATTGAGGATAAAGATGTAGCAGTTTTTGTAATTAAAATATAAAAGGTGCCTGCATAAATAGGGAAATTCGCTGCTGTGAGAGTCCACTGATTCTGGTGGAGCTATGACTCAAGACACCAGAAAAAAAATTGGTCCAAAATGTTCATTTTAATTATGTTTCATTAAGCTCAAAAACCCTTTCAACCTCCCAGGTCACTCTGGTAGAGAACTGATGATGGTCTGTGCTTAATTATAGACCATTGTCTGACATAAAACAATATCAAATCATTGTACATCTCTGCCAACTAACGAGATAGAGCAGATACATTTACTCCTCTCTCTTGATTTTAGTCAGCTGTTGGAATTAATTTTTAAAGCAACTGTTAAAGTAAATAAAAGTGAAGAGTTGACTGATAAGGCCATCACTGAAGGAATCCTTTAGGAATATCAGCACCAGACTGGGTGGAACATCACTTACAATTCTGACCCATATTTGGTATAACAGCTAATCCTTTCCCTCTGAAAAATTAAGCATTCATCCATCTACTAAGAATTCAATGAGAAAGGAAAGGAACTCGGTACTATGCAAACAAATAAACTTGTGAAATAGAGATCTTCAGAGACAAACACTCACCTGTCAGTACTGACAGGGGCTAATTTAGTATGTTTAGTGATTGCTTTTTCTAATTGTTGATTGTTTCAATTATGTCTTGAGATAAAGAAGTTCTAGAACACTATGGCACACATCATTGCTGCTGTGCTACTTCTGCAATTCACTGGAATTAACTTGTGGCTTATTTTTTGTATATAATACCAGCATTGCCTTCTTTCTGAGCAAAAATGAATGCACTGCACAGTAGCACATACTCTCCCATTATGATCTTCACCCTGGAGATTGTGTCACTATTTAGATTTGAACACTCTGCACCTTGCCCTATTTTTACCCAGCAGAAGCTAACAGAAGTACTTCCATTACAAAGTTCTGAAGGCTTTAAAAAATTCCATAGAAAACAAATATTTTAAGAAAAAGCAAGTGTGGAGACAGTCTTCCTTACAGAAACATCTGATAGAAAATGTGTTTATCAGCCCTAGTGGGTATTTATAAGCTAAAATAATTAAAATACAATATCAATTAAAGAAACAGATGTAGATGTGGGAAAGGACTGTAACGTATGTTTAGAATCATGTGAGCATGTTCCCATTTGTGAAAGATACTCTGTCAACATTTTTTTAAATGTAAAGCCAGCATTTCAACCACAATTATTAAATGTGGCTACAGTCAGAAGAAGTTACTGGGCAAAAGTCTTATTCAGTAGATCTGTTCTCCATATGCAGTCTGTCCAAATGTACTCGCTTAAGTGATAAAAATAAACTGTCACCATTTTTTACTCCTGTTAGCTCTGTACAGCCAAACACAGCTAAGAGGAAGTGAGCTGTATTCTATTTTAACTCCTGCGCCACCAACAGATGATCTAGTTGTTGAATCTGTATTATTGATGATACCATACAAGCCAGAAAGCACACAGCTTGACTGTGCAAGAAGACATAATGCAAAGGATGTGGTTTAATTAGGCCATGGCTTTATTAACTCATCTGGCAACATTACCCAGCAATATGTCATACAGAGCAGGTCATCATTCTTTTCATTGATTGTTCCAACCTATTTTGAAGGCTGCTGTCAACTTTCCCTCCTTCCAGACTAATTCCAGCTGTTGCTGGGGCCTCACTGTCTTCTCCTCATATGTACCCTCAAGGGTGCTACCTGCTAAGCTGCCACATTTTGAACCTAACCTCCTGGTCTAGCCAGCTGTGGCCTTTAAATAGGTAGTCAGAACTTCCAAACCATTGGTCTTCATCAATGCATGTCAAGTTGTTTTTTTTTTTCCCCTAGATCTCATGGAAGGCAGCAAACAACACATTATATGCAACAGGCATAAACAGCAGTTCTGCTTTGACCTGAAGGTAATGGTCATTGATGAGCAGCAAGAAGGCTTATAATGGTAAAGAGATGACTATATTTCTTCAGGCCGAGCATTCAATACTTCAACATGTTTTCTCTAAGTAGGGTCCCTCAGTGATTTACTATCTCAAGGAAGAAGAGAGCAACAGAAGAACTAAATATGGTTTCTCACTGTTAGTGAGATCAAAACTTCTTTACCCATAGATTTCAAAGAACACTTTTAGATTTCAGTTTGCAAACAGGCACTAGAAAATAGCTTAGTTTCTCTATGAGCTTTTACACAAAGTAATTATAGCTTTCACTTCTTTGCCTGGCAATGGTCCTTGAGCAGGGGATGTCTGACGGACTAAATTAGAAGACATGTTGAGTTCAGTACAGAAGAATGGCCAAAGCTTCACGACAGCTATTCTCATCTCCTGATAGACCTTTACAATGTGGAGCCAACTGATCGTGGAACAGGTCATCTAGTCCTTTCTCTAAACCAGTCCTGACAAATATTTCTCTAGCTTTGTGGTTCCATGAATAATTCTCTTAGTGGAAGATCTTGCTCCTAGTGTGTTCCTACCAACTTTCCTGCCTCTCCCCTAGTCCTTGCCTTCAATTTTCCTGACATAAATTATTGTTTGCCCCTTTCTTAAGCTGGATATGTAGAATGTTAAATAAAAATAAAAACCACAGAATCACAGAATGGCTCTGAGGTTGGACTTCTGGAGGTCATCTTGTCCAACCCTCCCTGCTCAAGCAGGCCTGCCTAGAACAGACTGCCTAGGATCATGTTCAGATGATTTTCTAGTATCTCCAAGGATGGAGACTTCACAACCTCTACTGGCAACTTGTTCTAGTGGTCAGACACCCTCACAGTAAATACGTGTTTCTTGATGTTCAGATGGAACTTCCTGTGTTTCAGCGTGTGCCCACTGTCTCTTGCCCTGTTGCTGGGCACCACTGAAAAGAGCCTGGCTACATCTACTTTACACCCTCCCTTCAGGTATTTATATACATTGATCAGATTCCCCCAAGCCTTCTCTTCTGTAGGCTAAACTGTTCCATCTTTCTCAGCCTCTCCTCACATGAGATCCCTTAATCATCTTTGTGGCCATTTGTTGGACTTTGTCCAGCACGTGCATGTCTGTCTTTTACCGAGGAGTGCAGAATTGAACACAAAATCATTTTATAAAGTAGGGTTTTATATTAGGTCAGGTTAGAAAAGAGAAGAATTAAACTGCATTGGATACCAGCATAATTCTGGATGTAAATACTGATTAATTTGTTCTTACAAACCATCAGGGATGGAGATTCCACAAGAGCCCCCACCCCTAATTATGTTAGATCAGCTGGGTTTCCAGGGGCTAGGACTACTATAAAGAATGGGGAAACAGTGCTGGATGGTTCATCTTTGCTATGCAAAGCAATGGACATTATGTGCACAAACATCTGAATGTGTACAAATAGCTGAAAAGTGGCCATAAAGAAGATCATAGAATCATAGCATCATAGAATCATAGAATAGTCTGCATCAGAAGGGACCTTTGAAGGTCATCTAGTCCAACACCCCTGCAATAAGCAGGGAGATCTTCACTAGAGCAGGTTGCTCAGAGCCCCATCCAACCTGTCCTTCAATATTTCTATTGCCCAAAGAGGTTGTGGAGTCTCCACCCTTGGGGATATTCACAAGTTACCTGGACATAGTCTTTTGCAGCCTGCCCTAGGTGACCTTGCTTGAGCAGGGCGTTGGGGAAGACGACCTGCAAATGTTGCTTCCAACCTCAACCACTCCGTGATTCTGAGTGCAAATATTAATTTGGTCTTAAGTGGCAAAATGAGCACATTTCATAGGTGATCAAAGGGTAATAACACACATTGCCTCACAGACAAGCTGCCGTTCTCATTTTTATATTTTGTGCTTTCCAATATCGTTGCTTTCCTCAGCATCTGAGAAACTCAAAATTCACACATTCTCATAGCAGTTAGATGTCCTGAAGAATTATTAACCCTTTGTACAGATAATGGAATGCAATTGGCAACTGCTTGAGAATCTTCAGTTATAACTAGCAGCTGGCTGGAAGTAATTTGCCTGATTAAAAAAAAAAAAAGCAAAAAAAAATGCACACAGAAAATCAGAAATCGGATCGTCTGACAACAAGCTCTATGTCTCAACCTCAAAGCCTCATCTATTATGCTTGGGAACTATGTTTTTGTTCCTTGCTACTGATTATTTGCATATAAATATTGTGTATTCCATTTTTTTTACTATACGTAAGAAAACATTGTAGGCACTGGCTTGGTATTTGAAACTGGTATCTAGAAGCCTGCTTCATATGCAGCACTGCTGTTTCCCTCATGACATATATAAAAAACACAGTGGCTACAATATACTTCACAGACTTAGATGGTTTGTGCTGCTGTATTTTCAATGAGGTACATTTAAAAGAGGAGGATGCCTGGCACCACATGCATAATTTTGATGAATAGACAAAACATTCTCGTCTAAAGTATGCTCACTTTATTAAAAAGAGTAATCTAATCTTAGCCTTTATTCTGTTAAATCAGTCATGTGTGACCCATTACTAACCCACTAACATGGAATGTAACTCGAGAGCCAAAGAATTATTCCCACCATATTGCTTATCAGAGAACTGGAAAATAGGTATATACTGTATTTTCTTGTTTAATCATTCTCGTTGGTGATTTATTGGCAAAGACACTACATTTGTGCATCTCTATCAGCCTCTCTCTTCATCTGTTAATTCTAATTATATTCTTTCTATGTTTGCATCATTCACATGCCCTATTTGTGTACATATATACAAAGACAGCATGTCACCAAAGAAATATAAAAACTATTTAGTGTCTTTCCAAGCAAAGGTAAGATACTGGAGAAAAGCCTTGCACTGTTTTCAGGAACAAAGCTGAGAATCAAATACTTCAATTTTTTTTTTTTTTTTCTATTCTAAACAGTCAGTTATCTTGAATTACTGGCCAATTTGCCTTAGGTCCACTGAAATTCCTAGGAATATAGAAGAGCTTGCAATGTGGGTGCTAGATACCTGGTTTTATGTTTGAAGAAGAATAAAATCACTGTCTTGCTGAAGACAGCACTTGCACTTATTTCTTTACAGTTTAGAAAGTGCTTTGAGACAACCTTAGAAAAGATGTGTAAGAGAAACTTATTATAGTTAGAACAGGGAACTGTACAGTCTGGTTCTCAGGAAATCATAGAACTGCTATTGTATCTTGGCCTTTCTTTTGGGAATTTATTGGCCTGGTATTTGGCAAAAGGGCAGATGAATACTGTGAGACAAATACTTCAAACTAGCATTTCAGAATGTACTTTTCAATCTGTAGAAGAGAGATGTTATAAAAGACAACTAGGACCAATCTGAGTGAAAAATACAAGTTGCTGTTGCTTTTCTGTTTTGGTTTGTTGGTGGGTTTTTTTATTTTATTTTGAAACATACTTAAGATCTTTACCATTGCTTCCTCCACTTTCTCCCTATCCCAAGCCAGAAATTTAATTTGAAATTTTGGTTGCTTCAGCCATGATCTTAGAAACTGCTTTTTGAGCAGAGACATCTATGACTCTTCACACAATATAAAAGTACGGTCAAACTAATTTCTGAGTTTCTGATGAAGACATACCATGGATACTCACTTTCTTAAAAAAAAAAAAAAAAGACAACCTATAAAATGTGCTCATTTTACTGCGAAAATTCCAATCATATGAAGGAAAAAAGACAATAAAAATCAGTTTACTAAATGATAACTGTGAATAGACAATGTGGAGGGGATAGAATAGAATACGTGGAGGGGATAAAACCAGGCTCACTAGAGTTGAGCCTAGGGGTGGCATGCCAGAGTTGAAATCAATAGCCCAGCTCAAGTGTATCTACACCAATGCACACAGCATGGGCACCAAACAGGAGGAGCTGGAAGCCATTGTGCAGCAGGACAGCTATGATGTACTTGCCATCACAGAAACATAGTGGGATGCTTCTCACGACTGGAGTGCTGCAATGGATGGCTATAAGCTCTTCCGAAGGGACAGGCAAGGAAGGAGAGGTGGTGGGGTGGCTCTGTATGTTAGGGAGTGTTTTAGTTGCATAGAAATCAATGATTGTGAAGACCAAGTAGACTGCTTATGGGTAAGGATGAGGGGGAAGGCCAATGAGGCAGATATCCTGCTGGGAGTCTGTTACAGACCACCCAACCAGGATGAGGAGACAGATGAGACATTCTATAAGTGACTGGCAGAAGTCTCGCATTTGCTGGCCCTTGTTCTTGTGGGGGACTTCAATCTACCGGACATCTGCTGGAAGTATAACACGGCAGAGAGGAAACAATCTGGGAGGTTCCTGGAGTGTGTGGAGGATAACTTCCTGACACAGCTGGTGAGTGAGCCCACCAGGGGAGGTGCCTTGCTTGACCTGCTGTTTACAAACAGAGAGGGACTGGTGGGAGATGTGGTGGTCGGAGGCCGTCTTGGGCTTAGCGACCATGACATGATAGAATTCTCAATTTTGAGTGAAGTAAGGAGAGGGGTCAGCAAAACTGCTACCATGGACTTCTGGAGGGCAGACTTTGGCCTGTTCAGGTCACTGGTTGAGAGAGTCCCTTGGGAGACAGTCCTAAAGGACAAAGGGGTCCAGGAAGGCTGGACAGTCTTCAGGAAGGAAATCTTAAAGGCGCAGGAGCAGGCGGTCCCCATGTGCCATAAGAAGAGCTGGCAGGGAAGGTGACCGGCCTGGCTGAACAGGGAGATTTTGCTGGGACTCAGGAAAAAGAGGAGAGTTTATCACCTCTGGAAGAAGGGGAAGGCAACTCATGAAGAGTACAAGGGTCTTGTTAGATCTAGCAGGGAAAAATTAGAAAGGCAAAAGCCCAGCTAGAGCTCAGTCTGGCCACAGTTGCCAAGGATAATAAAAAATGCTTCTACAAATATATTAACAACAAAAAGAGAGGCAAGGAGAATCCCCATCCCTTACTGTATATGGCAGGGAACATTGTCTCCAAGGGTGAGGACAAGGTTGAGGTACTTAATGCCTTCTTTGACTCAGTCTTCAATAGCCAGTCCAGGTATCCGCAGGGTATTCAGCCCCCTGAACTGGAAGATGGGGATGGAGAGCACCATAACCTGCCCATAATCCAAGAGGAAGCAGTTAAGGACATGTTAAATCACCCGGACACACACAAATCTATGGGGCCTGATGGGATCCACCCAAGAGTACTGAGGGAGCTGGCAGAGGAGCTTGCCAAGCCACTCTCCATCATTTATCAGCAGTCCTGGTTAACAGGGCAGGTCCCAGAAGACTGGAGGCTTGCCAATGTGATGCCCATCTACAAGAAAGTCTGGAAGGAAGATCCTGGGAACTACAGGCCTGTCAGCCTGACTTCTGTACCAGGGAAGATCATGGAGCGGCTCCTCTTGAGAGTGTTCACTGGGCATGTACAGGACAACCAAGGAATCAGACGCAGCCCACATGGATTCATGAAAGGCAGGTCCTGCTTGACCAACCTGATCTCCTTCTATGACCAGGTGACCCGCCTAGTGGATGAGGGAAAGGCTGTGGACGTTGTCTACCTGGACTTTAGTAAAGCCTTTGACAGCGTCTCCCACAGCATTCTCCTGGAGAAACTGGCGGCTCATGGCTTGGACAGGTTTACTCTTCGCTGGGTGAGGAACTGGCTGGATGGCTGAGCCCAGAGAGTGTAGTGAATGGCGTTAAATCCAGCTGGCAGCCAGTCACAAGTGGTGTTCCCCAGGGCTCAGTTCTGGGGCCGGTCTTATTCAATATCTTTATCAATGATCTGGATGAGGGGATAGAGTGCTCCCTCAGTAAGTTTGCAGATGACACCAAATTGGGTGGGAGTGTTGATCTGCTTGAGGGTAGGAGGGCTCTGCAGAGGGGTCTGGACAGGCTGGATCGATGGGCAGAGGCCAACTGTATGAGGTTTAATAAGGTCAAGTGCAGGGTCCTGCACTGCGGCCACAACAACCCCATGCAACGCTACAGGCTTGGGGAGGAGTTGCTGGAGAGCTGCCCAGCAGAAAAGGACCTGGGGGTGCTGGTTGACAGCTGGCTGAAAATGAGCCGACAGTGTGCCCAGTGGCCAAGAAGGCCAACAGCGTCCTGGCCTGTATCAGAAATAGTGTGGCCAGCAGGAGTAGGGAAGTGATCGTGCCTCTCTGTACTTGGCACTGGTGAGGCTGCACCTTGAATACTGTGTTCAGTTTTGGGCTCCTCACTTCAAGAAGGATGCTCAGGTGCTGGAGCGTGTCCAGAGAAGGGCAACGAAGCTGGTGAGGGGTCTGGAGCACAAGGCTTATGAGGAGCGGCTGAGGGAACTGGGGTTGTTCAGTCTAGAGAAGAGGAGGCTGAAGGGAGACCTTACCGCTCTCTACAACTACCTGAAAGGAGGTTGTGGCGACGAGGGTGTTGGTCTCTTCTTCCAAGTAACCAGTGATAGGATGAGAGGAAATGGCCTCAAGTTATGCCAGGGGAGGTTTAGACTGGATATTAGGAAAAATTTCTTTACCAAGAGGGTGGCCAAGCATTGGAACAGCCTGCCCAGGGAGGTGGTGGAGTCGCCATCTCTGGAAGTGTTCAAAAAACGTGTGGATGTGGTGCTTCAGGACATGGTTTAGGGATCATGGTGGTGCTGGATTAATGGTTGGACTTGATGATCTTGAAGGTCCTTTCCAAACTTAGTGATTTTGTGATTCTGTAATACTGCCAAATCAAACTGACATGTTTCTTCCCAAATAGGATCACTTTCAAATACTAGAGAAAGGCTGTTCTAACCTAGTAGAGCTTAAACTATGCAAGAATCTAAAATAGTATTCATGCACATCTCTAAGAATGTCACTATGCAGTACAAGTAAAATAAACAGGATGAACAGTTTCCAGGGTTCTTAGAAAGCATAAAAAGAGATGCATTACATGTTGTAGTGGAATCTTTTTAGCTGTTCTGATCATTAGAGCCATAAGAGACTCTGTTATTTATTCAAAACAACTTAAAGCAACTCTAAAGGTCCCAGTGTGATGTTTTCACTTCTAATTTTCAGAAAATGTTGATAAGAGTGGAATCAAACTAGTTAGTTATGAGTCTTGACGCTGGCATGATGTGACTGGAAATGTACTATCTGTAATTATTTGAAAGGAAACAAATTACCTTTAAGAGGAAAACCATAGGTAGAAATTGCAGAAATTAGATGTGTTAGGCTGCTCTTAAAAAAAAAAAAGTACCTGTTATTAAACTTGCATTTTATGAGAAAGAATATGTATGCAAACCAAGGGCAAGCATGTACTAGTAGAAGCATGGACTTGATGACTGTGCAAACACTTGTAATCTATAATTTCTATGACATACACTAACAGCAAGTGACCTTTTTATAGGATTTGTTCCATGTCTGAGTTCTTGGAAACATGACAGCAGATGGAGGAACTGAGTGATGCTAAACTTTTGTTTAAAAACCCTCAAAATCAGAGCTTTGGAGTTTAAATTTAGAAACAAAGTTCATACAAAATTCTCATGCAAAACCTTAGGTCACAGATTATTAAGCACATGCTTAATTTTAAGCATATTTTCAGTCCATCCTAATCAGTATAGTTAACCTTTAAGGATACATTTTGATGGGGCTGAGATCCTATGTAAGCACTACACTAAGTAGAAAGCGATACTAAGGAAGAACGCAAATCTCCAGCTGCATCTGAATTTACATTTTTCATGAAAACAGACAGGCATTTTGCTGTCCCAGGAGAAACAAGATCTTATACAATGGGTTTCTTGGCTGTCTTTTTTTCTCCCACCGCTACTATTTGCCAGCTATCTTAAGATGAGCATGTGAAATAAGTATATTTCCTGAAGTGGAATCAACCCAGCTAAGTCAGTACTGCTATTGTATTTTAGATCAGCAGACAACCTAGACAAATTCCAGTCAGTTACTGTATATCTCTGGATTCCAAAACCAGAAAGGATCACACTGATTGCTTCATCTGACATGTTTATAAATAAACAGTAGAATTTTCCCCAGATGTGGAATTAAAGCAAATAATTTAAAAAATTCAAAGAAGTAGTGAGCTTACTAGCTCCTCAGCTTGGCTGTTTCAACAGCCTCAACATTAAAAACTAGGTGAAAATATTGGGACTTCAAGCAACAGAGAGACAGAAGAGATGAAATCCAATCTAATAATCCTGAGTCAAGATGGTGAGCAGCTTTTCTTTAATAGCTGCTCATCTTTCCTAAGAAATATGTCATTAAGAGCAGGAAAGTTATGGTTGGAGGACAATTTCTCTATAAGGTATGGTGGCTACAAGTGGAACTGCAAATGCTGAGGAGAGTATATGACAAGCTTGCTGTATGAAGTTTTACTGGGTGATAAAAGGGAGGGACTGTTGCAAAATACAGCAGTTGTTCTCTAGCCATACCCATTTCAGTCCAGCCATATGCTGCTGAATATACACTGCTGCATAGACAGTTTTCACAGTGTAGAATAGGATGGAAATGATGTCATGTTGCTCACCTCCCCATGAAAGATTGCTCACCATGATACTGTGTTTTCCACCACATATTTCATAACTTGAAAGAAAAATATGGCCCTTTGCTTTCACTAAACCAGAGACTATGACTCAAGAGGACTTGAACTGTGAAACCACCTCTTTTCCATCTCTCATACTTGGCTTATTAATTGGAAAACTAGGTCATTTCAAATCTAAGAAATGAATTAAAAAAAATAACCATGGCAACATTATAACCCCAGGACACTCAAAGAGCAACCATTTATTTTTCCATCTAAAAATACAACTGGCCTGCCTTTTATCTCTCTGAGGGACAAAGGAACAAAAATATTGCATTACTCTTCCTTTCTGTATAAAATACACCTATACTTCTGCAGTGTATGGGCTCTGACCCCAGACTTCCCCATGGTGGCAGACAGTGAAATAAAGTGTTACTGCCCTTAAAAGCTCAAAAGCCAAGAGGCTAAGTAAAGAAAGGATCATCACCTAGCAGTATCATGCTCTGAGACAGGAAATCTGAAACTAAATTTCCTCAGCCCCTCTCCTGTGCCTAAACTACAAGGTAAACCTCCTTATCAAGACAGAAAAAGGTTTAGCTAGGTGATAATAATGATCTGCTCACAGCAGAACTTACTTGCCTACACAATGTTACTGAGGTGTTCTCATGATAGAGAAGGAATTCTCACCATTTATGTCAATTGCAAGGGTAAGTCTATACTACAAGGGCAAAAACCCTTTCAGACACAAATTAAAATCCTTTAAATGTCATATATTTCAATATTTGTACAACAATACATACATATATTAAACATTCATATTTACAGATGGAAAGAATACTACTGATGAAAAAGGGAGACCAAAATGACCTCTTATCGGCATCAAACTCCGTCATCAGATTTCTTTTCAGCCTTTGATATTTCTTTTCAGGAAAGTGACTGCTGTTAGGTGATGCTATTTACCTGCATTTTCTATCTAGACTGGGCACAACCACGGGTAACACCAAGATCTTTTTTTTTTTCCTCTTACTTTCTAATGATAAGGAGGGTTTCTTTGTAATGACCATACTGGCCCCACTTTAATCACTTCCTATTGTTTCTGCGCATGTGAAGATTTAACAGCTCATTGACTTTGTTGACTCATAATCTGCACAGGGGAAACAATGTTGTAGCTCATCAAATGTAATCAGCTGCTAATTGAAAGGAAATGAAATTTTTAAATTACGTGGCACCTTCCAATGAGGCAGTATAACAAAGGCTATTTATAGGTTCTGTGAGCCAGAAGCTCTTCACAGTCTCCAAACTGTAGTCACCTCAAGGGTGGACATCAGTAGCTACTTGGTAGCAGAGGACAGCAGAAATATTCCTGGAAAAAGCATATAATTTTACTAGGCAAATAGTTTTACTTTCCAAAAAGAATAATCACATGAAACAAAGGCATATCAGAATGGAGGTGACTGTCCTGAAATTCAGCCAAAACGAACAAGGCCCAACAGTTCTCAATAATAAAAATGCCACTATAATTTATGATTCCACAAAGTTATTCTGCATCTTCAAAATAATTTCTCTTATTAAAAGATCAACATCAACATTCTTAATATCAAGACACAGGACAGCTTCAGAACACATCATCAGCTCCACTTCTCCATTTTTTGTGCATATACTTAGAGCTGTGTCTACTCTATGGCTTAATCTAAAAAAACCATACTACATCCCAGTATAGCTGAAGCAATGCATATATCATAACCTAGTTTTTCTAAAAATGATCTGCTTTCTTTAGCCAGATTTAAAGAAACACACTTGTCAGAAAGCGCTGAAAAACTCCTGTATGGAAAACACACACCTTTATCGTTCATCAGCTTAAGTATCCAAAGACAGTAGTCACATATGAACTTCTAGAGACTTTTGCTTTGAGACAGGTCCCTTTCATTTTCCTTTATTTCCTTGATTCATGGCTGCTCATGCAGACCAACTTGTATTCATGAGTCAAACGCTACAGAAGTATAACATGCATCATGTTAAAACCAGTGAGTCATCATGAAGAAATGTAATCTGTTCCTTAATTTATAATTAGCATTCTCATTCCTAATTTTTGCAAGGGAAAAAAAGGAAAGGGGGAAAAAAAGAAAAGCCCTAATCCAGGAAATTGTTCAGTCTGTATTTCTCTACTTAGAATAAATATGACATGTAGAAACAGCAACAATGATGCTGTTACAGTTGTTCTATCCTAGATCAGGTCTTGGAACCAAAGACACAACATGTTGAGTATGTGCATATTTCTATGTATATATACTATACACATATGACACCCTCAAACTAGAATGTGATGTGAAAACTGTTGTGGGAACAAAACCAAAACTTTTTGCAACTTAGCTGCAATGAAAACTACAATGAATTATAGCCTGAACTGCAAGAATTACTTATGGGTATTTAATTGTGTCTTATTATTAAAAGTAGTCAAAACATTTTCAATTTCAGAGAAAGAGCAGATTTTGAAAAGGCTGTTTCATCAAAGCTAGAATGCAGAGATGCAGTTGGTTTGACAAGAAAGTTTTATGTGGCAACAAGTGAGGAAAGTGGTCTTCAGACATCCCAACCTACTCAAGCACCTTTCTACTTGAATTTAGTTCCATTTTTTTCCAAAAGTGTTCAGGAGATTTGTTTTCACTCCACTGAAGAAAATAAATTCTGAAACTTCAGATGGATGTTGCTACAAAATTAGATCTTCATCCTTTGGTCAGATCTACCCAGATTTCTTGCCTGGATCCTTTTCAAGTGTCAACTGAAAACAAAAATGTTCATGATTACATGCAAGTGACTGGTTTTTTTTTTTTTTAACTGTTGACAGTTAAAAGAAAAGATAGGGGTGTATTGCTGCTAACCAAAATTCATATGCTGTGCTAACTTTTACTGCATGACTTCCTGCATTTTTTAGCAGGGGAAACTGCTTGAGGCAGTGCCCATAACCACACCATTTCTGAATGAGAGATTCATATTCGAGTAGCTTTCTTGAGCAAAAATGATGGCTGGTATTTTGAAAAAGAGCTGCTGTATTTGTGAACAAGAGAAGACACAGATACAAGAAATATTCAGAATTGGACTTCATAGGTACTTGAGCAGAAGAAGGATCCACACAAAGTTAAATCTATAAAGATCTTAACAGTAGTGGAGCATTCTCCCTGAAAAGCATATTATGACTGATATCATGGTTTGATGACATGGGGAGTTCAGTAGCAATGCTGTTTTAAAACCTCTGGGCTTTCCTTCCTGGCTCTTGGCAAAGTTTGCTACCAGCCTCATGTTGACAACCCATGGAACTGTGCTGTGAACATTTCATAGAACCCGAAAAAACAACCCTCTCCCTCTTTCTTTTTTCACCATTTTTTTTTTTTAATGGTTGACAAGTTATGCACTCTGACTTTCCACAAGAGACAGAAAATGGCAAGCAAATACAGTATCAGACCCAAACCCAAGCTTCACAGTGGCATCCTCAAATCCCAGTGGACATTTAGGTCAGAGACTGACACACACAACATGGCCTCTGCAATTTCATACACTGCCAGCCTTAAGAAATGGGATGATAATGGCAGACTATCTCTCAGGAATCACAAGTCTGAGAGCAAGAATTGCTACCCACCCAAACAAAACATGTCATACACTTTAGCGAGCAAGCATTGTCCCATATTCTCTCCACAGAAGCTACAAAGGCTAGGCTTTTCCATCTCCTGCTGCCCTCTCAACCAGGAGGGAAAGAATAACTTCAGCCAGTCCCAGGACAACATGAGGGAAGAGAGCTAAAAGGGATGGCATGGGATGAACAGCATAAAGAACATAACGCGTTTTCTTAGCGAGTCCACTAGAAGCAGGAGTCAAAGATTCAACCAGCACTCCTGGCAGCAGAGGCCAAAAAGCACCACTGCGCACTCTTAAATATTACAAGCACCATCTCTCTCTTATTCCAAGTACTCATCTTTGACCAGCTCCTGAGGAAGCTGTTTTTCCATACAGGCAACAATTTCTGTGAGGAACAGCTAAGAGAGAGGACCCTCTCGGACCTAAGTATTTAAATAGAACGTGCCCCTTTGAGTTTACGTCAGAAGGTGGTGAGCAAAGAAGGGGTGTATGTAGGATAAGAATAGGATTGTATTACATACTAGTGATTCAGGTAGGAATCTTTGTGACACGGTTATCAAGGTCATTCCCAGGAACAGTGTCTCAGCCCAGCCAAAACACAGATACAACTGTATAAATGACTCTGATTATGATTTGAATGGAGATATCTGTGATGGTAATTTATGAAAGTATATTCTGGCCTAAAAGACTGAATGCATTGTGCTCTTGGAATACTGTTTTAATATGCAATGAATCCTCAAGGTAGTGATCTGAAAGTAAAGCAGTCACACACCTTTGATGAAGATGACTGTGGTAGACTTACAAAACTGCTACATTAGAGATTGAAAGAGATCTGTTTAATTCTTCTCTATGGTTTCTGTATGAAATAGTAATACAAGAATGATCCATATTTGCAGCTAAATGTTCAAATGAGTTTAATCTAAGTATGCCCTTTCTTTTTTGCTTGTTTCTCTTTTCCTCAGAGGGTAAATGGTAAGTGGAATAAACATTGCTTAACTGTCAGAAATCACCAATTCTGTGGCTACTGGCTGCAGTTTTACTCAAAAAAAATGGAAGTTGCTTTGCAAGAGAGCATCATTGTTACAGAAAGTTTTCTTTTAATTAAAAGTAACTGGCAGTAACTTTGAAGCAGGACAGTTATACACAAAACTCTCTGTCAGGAGAACACTACTTATTGGCACCCTCTGGAAAAAAAAAAAGCCCAAGTACAAAGAGCGGAAACTATTACATATTTCAGAGGGAGGGGTTGGTTTTGTTTTCACTTTTAAGATATGCAAAAATTTTACTTTAAAAGACAAGTTTGAACTGACCACAATATCCATTTACTGAGAACACAACAAAAAAACATAGACCAAAGAATCCATTTTTAATTTAATTTGTAGTAGTGAATCCTATAAATTTTATAACACAAACCCATTGTTCTATAATCAGAAAGTGAACACTGTAATTTTGTTGTAGATATGCTTCTTCATATCTAAGAAAGAAGAGGATATTTGTCTATAAATGAAAAAAGTCAGATCACTGATAAGGGAACAGTGAGTAGGACTTCCAAGATGCAGCTGAAGGCAGCCATATTAAAGACACAACAAAAAGCAAAGGTCTACTTCATAGGACCATTTGCGGGAAATAACATGTTGTGATATATTCTGGGAGATTTATTGCTTATGTAAAAAGACCTATTTGTTAAATATGAATACGTTAGTCTTAATAGCTTCCATTTTTCTTAGGTTCCCCTATCTTTCAAAAGATTCTGACTAACAAAAGGACAGAACATTTGTTATCATGAAAGTGGCCTAGCTCGTAAATGCCTTAATTAAAGGAATATGATCAACTTAGAACAGTCTGTACATAGAAATACAGTAGATTGTTTTATGTTTTATCTGTTGTCCTAAGCAGCATTTTTGTAAATATAAATGAAAGATTTTAGTGGGAAACCACAGTGTATGTATTTTGTTTACTTTGTATATTTGACAGCTGTTTTGTTGAAATTAATTTCACTGGATATTCTCTGTGTAGCACAGAACAAGTGTGCTCTCCATTTCTCATCCTTCAGTAGAGGTTTCAAAAAGTAACGAGTGAGGACCTTTGTGAAATAGAAAAATTACCCTAAATCAGCAAAAAGTGGCACACAGACTAAAGGGCAGAGAGGGTACCTGCAAGTTCTTTTAACAAAGCTGACAGTATACTTTACATGTTACAGTAAATTTCAACTGAGATAATTAAACTGTTATTTTTAATGTTTCCAGCCAGTGTATGAGAAAAGTACAGACTAGACTGCTAGCCTGAAGAATAGTGTCCAGAAGCATTTTGTTACCCTTGACCTTGTCTGAAAGCTTAGTTTCCAGAGACCCCTTGTCTTCTGAGAACTTCCTAGCAAAAATGCATTAACAATGAGTTCTGGTCTGTATCATCCTGCAATACCACTCATCTTGCACAGAAATGAAAACAAAAATGCTTACTTGCATAACCCACAATGCCATTTTCTTTTTGTTCCCATGGTCTTTGGTCTTGGTTAACATGCTTATCAAAAGAACATTGGAATGTTACCAGCTTTGCTTGAAATAAGCAATACGGCCTCCTAGAAGAAAATAAAAGACTGTCTACTTATCCCTTAGTTTAGCTATTTATTTAATGGCTCAAGTTTTTTTTTATTAATTAACCAACTAAAATGATAAGTGACAAATAACAAGGTAGGGATGGGGTTATTAACAATAGCTCACTACGGGTAAATTTGGCCCAAACACTTCTTCTCTCTTATGGTATTTGCAAGAATGTGTTCCAAATAAAAACTCTCTGCAGCCCTAGACATCAACTACAATAATTTCCACTGACCTAAGAGTCTGACCCAAAGCCTGTTAAAACCATGTAAGTGTGGAGGCCCTTCAACAGCAAGTCTGCTTCATAACAGTCTGCCCTCTCTTTAGCCACAGACTCCAAACAGTGTCCTTCCACATGCATCGCCATCACAGGTAAGGATAACATGGAGGGGGCAAGCCAACACAAAAGAAAGCTACTTCTCTGGTCAGTTCCTTTGTCTGAATGTACTGTCATCCTGTATTCCCTCCTGTCTCCCCCTCTTCACCCCATCATCATATCAAGTGAATATTTCTCTTGGATACTAATCTTTAAAACACAGATACAATTCAGTTAATAAAATAGAGATTTCCTAGGAATCTACATAACACTTTGACGTAACGCTTTTTTGTTTCAAAAAAAATAATGAGGAAGAGTACAGGACAGTCCAAAGGATTTACTTAAATAATCGAAGGGTGCAGCAGTCTGGCCTGAATGTGCTTTCTTGAAGCCTCTGCTTTCCTGCTCTATTGACCTATCCCAGGGTTAATGCCATTTGTGTGATTTGATCAACATTAGAAAAGAGAGATCATTCCTTCCCTGCATCCATGCTTCTGAGCTCTAATTTGACCTATTCTGGATTCTGCTGGTACAGAAGTTGAGGATATAGTTAGACTTTTCCCTGCCTCAGAGTCCATTCCAATGTAGCGCTTACACCATCCTGTCTACTAAGGCAAATTTTTCTGACCTATATTTAAGCAATAAGACATGACAGGTAGTGCATTTTCAGAAGATTATTATATGCCTTGGGCAGTGTGCTAAAGCAAGAAGCTGAAGACTTTCCTTTAAGTGTCTTTTTGCTATTACAAAATGGAATTTATAAATCAAAAAAGAGAAAGAGAGAGTCAGACTCCTGCACTTAAAGGGCATTATTGACATTGCCATGACATCAGTGACAGCCAGTCAGGAAGCTCTGTGTTCAGAGTTTTAAAGCCATTCCATAATCACAAGAAAATGAGAATTTTCCCTTCAAACCTTGCATCAATATTGAAGTGATAATCTACAATGGACTCTCTAAATAATTAATTTTAAAATATTATCATTGAATGTGAATACAACTAAAGCAAGGCTTTGATTATTTTTGCTTTAATAGTGTGAAGTGGTCAGAGTTTTAATATGATTAAGTAAAAGCCATCTCTGCACTCAGGCTTGATCTCGAATCAATAGGTCAGCTGCTACTAAATACAGGGTAAGAGGATGAGGCATTTACTAGAGTTTCAGTAACCTGAGCTCACTTTTTGACTTTCTAGAAAATTACTGCTGAAAAACCCAAAGCAGACCGTTAGATGATAAATGAGCAGTTAACTGTGTGTGCAGGGAACTTACCCATTATTTGCTTTATTACAAAATTTCAGCTGAGGTTTTTTTGGTTTACCTGTTTAGCTATATATGCTACTGATTACAGCTATGTTGTTTTCCAGATACTGTGACTATAAATTTAAAGTAAATTAGTTTTTTCTGGTCACTTTAATTCATTAGCAGCCATATAGCAAAAATAAGAAATTCTGAAGACAGCAACTTTATTAATCAAATGAGATTATCCAGCTGACAAATTAGAACCTGGAATACAATACTACTATCTACTTCCTCAGATTTGTGCCCAGATGGCCTTCTAGCCTAAAAAATTGGTGGTGGTTTTTTGTTGTTGTTGTTGTTTGGTTGGTTTTGTTTTGAGTTTTTTGTTATTTGCAACATGGCATCAGACAGAATTTAGAAAACAAAATTGCTCCCAATTGTGTCTTCCAGTTAATACATACCCCTCTGCATGCCTCCCCTCACTCCCCAATCTTTTATTATGAAAGGTCAAACAAAACTTCTCCCTTTGGTTTGTGACATATAATTTTTCCATCAGGATAACCTAAAATTAAGCTTGTAGTCTGCAGCCTCATTTAACCAAAATAAACTACGCTACAAGAAGCCAACATTTCCATCAGGGTTCTACGGCCATTACATGGGACTCAGCCCACCACAGGTTTAGGTCATGACAAACGCTGGCCACAAACATTGTAGAAGTTCAGCATCCACAGAACCCAGCTTTACTGTGGATGAAGAATGTTGTTTTCCTAAGTTGGTAACACTGGCGTTCGCTTCTGACACTTTTTCTGAAACCTACACACAGGACAGACATTTGATATCCTGTCACCAAATGTAGTTTAGATAGATTTACAAAAGGAAAGGAGGAGCTTAATTTCCTATAATGTGCAATTAAGGAGTGCTCTTCTAAACATATTGTAGCATCACAGCTGTGAGAATGTAGAATTGGTGATCTTTCAACTCTGTGCATACTTTTCTTGATGAATGTTGCACTGCAAAGAAATTCAGCTTATATAAATGCTTCCAGTAAGGCATGAGTGGAAGAGGAGACAGCTGAAACTCTAGTAACATCTTTCAAAATATAATTTCTGATGTATCTGTAGACAGCCCAGAATTCTTCGTAATTTTCAACTGCCAGAGTACTGAAAGGAATGGTCTCTTAATCCCTCATAAGTGAGTTTACAAAGTTCTTTGAAGTTTTATGGGGGTTTTGTTTGTTTTGTTTTAAAAAGAAGGAAACTAAAGTAAAAAAGAGTCATTGGATTTCTATATTGATCTAAAATACATTTATCATTGTTCAAGTTTTGTCACTAAATTAACAAATAACAGCAAACAAAAATCTAAACAAGTTGAACCAGGGCTCTGGTAATTATCTGAAGCATATTTAAACATCTGAAGTGCTCCAAGAGACTTATATGACACTGTTATATCTTAAGTAAAATTGCCTTCTATAAAACTTCCAAACTAAAGTTATGTCATAACAGAAGTTTTGTCTTATTCTTTCTATAACTAATCTCCCTAGATCTTCCTGTATTAACTGTCTCATTGAACTGAAGTTTACACAAGTTGAATCTAAGACGATTTGGCTTAAAACAAACAGCTATAGGACAAATTATTGGTCTACAAGTATTTTAAGGGAAGAAGTAGTAGATATTGTGAGAATTAGTGTGAGGTGAAGAAGCAACATGAAATAACCAGTAAAAGTGGATAACACATGAGCAAGAAAAAATTAAGAAGAACAGTAAGGAGAGTTTTCTGGGCTTTCCGTTTCTTCCCCCAAACTACTACTCTGGCTGCCTGACAATTATGTTTCTTAAATAAGAGTAACCAGCATGAACCCTTATCACAATCCAATAGAACCGATCCTGTGCCACAGAAAATTCCTGGAGTCCAAAAGGATCACATCCATAATATTTTAGTTTCCACCCATCTTTGATCAGATACTCTTAAGTGTAACCAGTCTACACTTTGCAAAACAAAGGAAAACAATCAGCATGGTCTTGTAAAATGTTCTCACTATCTCACCATTTTGCACATGATAGTGTGTTTCAGATTCAGTCTAAACTGTCAAACACTGGGCCTTGGCATTTTAGGCCCATCCACATTATGCACAGTACTGAGCATCTATTAACAGTGAGACTACACACATCACTTACCACTTGTATATGTAGGAAGTGAATGGATCAAAATCTAACTCTTAGTTATTTCTTTACAGACACAAATTTATTTTCAAAATAAATTTTCTTGGGCATGAATAGTGATTTAAAGACATTACCATGCCACATATTATGCATGCAAAGTAAGAGTCTCAATAGTTTGCAGAACACCACCTACACTACTTCAGAATTCTGCAATAAATGTCTTTTAATATTATTTTTAATGTTCCATTAATGGCTGAGGCATCTTTTAGCTGAATTTTATACATTACCTTTAGATTGGACAATGTGATGAAGAACCTATTTTTCAGGCTTTTTACTTGGATGGGAACCAGTGTTCCTATATGAAAGCACTGAGTAATCATGTGCAAAATAGGACCACCCAACATCTGTCTACATTCACTTGGAAGTCAGTTTTATATTCCTCTGCTATAGGACTTTCAGGAAATTTATACCAAATACATGGGTGGGGTGGGATAGAATCCTTCCTCTTTGCTTAATCACATTCAGGGAAGAGCGATGATCCATTTTGTCTGGTTCTCTCCATTACTCTTTCTAAAATTAACTCACATCTGACATTATAACATATGTTAAATATTATGTAAGTGGTCTGTTCTATATTTGGTTTATTCAGTCATAAATCCTGGCATGCACACACAAAAAAAAGTAGTGCTGTGAGAAAAAAAAGAAAACAACCCACACCCAAAAAAACCTCCACAACCTTTTGCAGACAAAATGAAATTGGTAAAAGTTGGATTACTCCCCTTTCCTCCCAACTTCATAAAGGAGCTGAAATAATCCACTGACATTATGAAAGCTCCCAAGATTTTACCCACTAGGGAAAATATTTTGCAGGTGAATATGTTCTTGTACTTTGGTGAAATGGAATTTTCACAGTCCAAGAGAGCTTAAGAGCTACAGTTATTTATGCTGAAATAGGCTCCAGTCTGGCAAGACCAAGGTGTGTCCATAAGCACGTGAAAGCCAATACATAATGGCCGTAACAATGAGTTAGGAGCTCTCTCCTTGCTTTTCTTACTGTTCTTATTTTCTATGCTTTTACCAGGGATATCAAGCTCTCACTGTAACTGGAAAGCAAGGTTTTGACTGGTAGTAAACTCTGATCGCCTTTCTGAACCAGTCTTCCAGCTTTCCCAGCATATTTGTTACAACTGTATTTCCCCAAAAGCTGTGCACTGTTTAGTACAAGATTTCCAGCACTGTCTTATATCAGTATTATCTGTCTCATTTGATTTGTCTTGACTGAAATAAAATACAGAGACACTGAATTATATATAGCATGCTATTTTCATTTCAAGGCCACTGACCTTTCTTTATACTCACAGTTTTGAACTATTTAAGAGCTGAAGGATTTCATACCACAAATGCCTGCATTGCTGTAGTGAATGTAGCGTCCAACAGCTACAAAAATGCTTTGGCGGTAAGAGGTCGTGTATAAAATATCTATTCCCTTCTGCTCCTTAAATCCCATTTTCTGAAACTAGCGTGATAGTGCCAGACACATACCAAGTTCAGGTCTGAAAGAACTTTCTTACAGGTGTGGCCCCCAAAGGACAGACATGAACAGTTAAACAGGAGATGGTAGCCACACAAAGGTTAAAATTGTCAAAGAAACTGAAATCAGCTGACAGTGAGGTGCCTAAATATCTTCAGCAGAGGAGTTGAATTGACCAGTCCCTTTACTTCAGGAGCTGTCAGGAGCAAGAACAACTCGGAAGTGGGATACTAACAAGGGGGTTTTGCTCAGGCAGCTCTGAACCAAGTGCCAATTATACAGAACCAACAGCTATCCAGTTCTAGAAATTCTTCCTCCTGGCAGTTGAAAGGCCTTGTTTCTCAGGAAGGTATACCTGACATTTCCTTGTACCAGCTCCAGAAAACAGCATATGTATTTCTTTGATATTAACGTCAATGGTGTGGTATGGTACGGAGGATTGATACAGGAAAATGTGGTCTGGACATTGTGGCAACAAGGGCAGAATAAAGAGATCTGTCACTGAAACATTAGCACATAATTAACAAGCTGTAAACTGTTAGGAAGGATAGCTCCATACTGGCTAATTCTCCTTATCAAAAGCCCTAAACTGAAAGTTGTTTTGTTCAGATTTTAAAAACCACAGGTAAATAAGATTTTTCATGTATTGTCAGTTATCCAAAATCTACATTTACATCTCCCTTACACTAAATTATTTCATAGCCATAATTATCTCCTAATTACATGTTTATTTCTGAATAGAAATAAGTCCAAACCACACATAATTACTTCTCTCCTTGGTCATTGGTGCTGAAGAAACCAACTTTATAGCATTTAAAGCCACAACGAGATTTTCATATTTTTCAAAGTTCACACTGAGAACCAATGCACAGTTGCAAAAGAGCAATGAAAGGCTGACTCTCACCCCCACAACAAAGCAGGACATTGTGAGACCCTGACTATTGTAAAAAGCTATCTATATTCAGCTGCAACTGAGTGGCTGAATGGATGGTTCATATCCTCAAGTGATTCTATCATGTTGAACGACTGTAAAAATATTGGAAAACATTGCCATCATTGTTTGGAATGAGAAATATCTTGTGTTTTTGTTACTACAATATGACATATGATGGTCTAACATGATGGCTCAGAGCAGTGATCAGATTTAGTCAGCACAGGCTGCAGGAATGAGAACTAAGCATGTAAATAGCCTGCTTTATCTTTCTTGACAGGCAGCTGGGCCTTCTACAAATGTTATTCTCCTACCACCATATTAGACTCTTCAAATACAGCCTATGTAATAATTTCCCAATCCTGGTGTAGTTGGTTTTTATGAATTGACATTACCAAGGCTATTATACAAGAACAAAAGCTACTCTATAGTTACTGCTCAAAGCTATCTTTCCATTCCCTTGTTACCCCACAATCAGCCAGAGCCGCTTGCACAAGACTGTTTTCTTAAGTATGCAGAAAGCTCATTATTATTAACTGACCTAACACTGATCTAGGCTGTGTTGCTGTCTAGTGGTCTGAGTCAGAGAGAAGGGAGCTAATCATCACAGGAAGGAGAACAGATATCGAAGAGAGAATATTGGAAAAATAACATTAAAGAGGAATAGCCTGGAAGACCAAGATAGATAGATACCTAGAGAAAGGAAAAGGGAAACAATAGTCCTGCTATGAATTAAAAATAATTTTGCCACTGTTAAGAAATCTGCTGTAGTATCTTATCAACACATTTCATAATATCAAAGAAACAAGGAATTCTGGTTTTACATATTAAAAAATCCTTCTCTTCCAGCAACATAGTGCATTGTGGGAAAGCAAGCCAAACTCTCACAAACTTATGACTTAAAATGCCGCAGGAAAATATTTCTTTTAAAGCCCTTCAATATATGTTTAATGTACAATACAAAATCATAGGAGGCATCAAAGAGTACTTGCAGTATGGAACAAATGAAAGGAAAAAATTAAGACTGGATAGGTAGCATAACTAGGATGGAGTGTCAATGATGAAGGATTATATATGGCAGAAGGGAGCTGACTAGGTCCCTAAATAGTTCACATCCAGATGTTTTGATATTTAGATTTCTTTCAAAGATGTAGAATGTTTTTAAAGGAAGTGTAATTTTTATTGAAGGAGGGGGATGTAACTGAGAGCAGGAGAAGGAGTAGAAGCAGCCTGTGGGTGCATGCCGCCTGAAACAGATTTTTAGTCTTTGTTCTTTGAAATTGCCTCCTCCCCGCCAACTGGCAATTAACACACAGACACACAGAGGATACGGTATAAAGCTGCAGTCACAGGTACCGTTTCAAAAAATACAGAAAGACCTCACCTGCTTTGTGAGCAAGTTAATCATGTTGAGGAACAAAATTACTTGTCTGCCAGCTATTACACTCAAAGCAAGAAAGTCTCTTTATCCCAAACAATATAAAAGCACAATTAAAAAAATAAAATAAAAAAGTAACATTATGGTTTAATCTACTCCAGGGTTTTAGCTAAAATATCCTTCCACTGATTTCAGTTACTCCTCTTTCATTTATCAGCTACCCACTTTAAGACACAGTGTGCCTTGAACCTCTTTCTTTATCTTAGGCTTTCTCTGCACACAAAACCTGCATTGCCCAGTGATTCTCATGCAATAAAATGGTGTAAACCCCCTCTTCCTCAACATATAGACATACTTCTTCTGTACATATGTACAGATGCTTTTATCAGTCTAGTTTCATGCCACATGGGAATGAAAACCTGTATGCACAGTTTCAATTAGTATCACAAAAAAAACAAACCCAAACAATCCTACTGTAACCCTAACGAGCTATAGCAGAACACAATATATATAGACCAACTTAGGCCACATGAAGTTGTGTATATGAAGATATGTATCTTAAACCAATGAAATTTTATTTTCCAGAAAAACATTAGTTTAAAAAGAGGGAAGAATTAATTCTGCTGGAAAATAACACAGGAAAACAAGAATGCCCATAACAACTGATTTGTTTACAAAAATCTCCTAAAATGGAATAATCTCAGAATAAAAAGTCAAAACACAGCTCTAGAGAGACCAATAATGACAATGGTTATGAAATAACCAGGAAGAAGTAAATTTCATAAACTCACACCCAAAAAATCCCAGTATTATGCAATTAGCAATGCTCTACTTGGATACCATGTACCTCAAAAATCTGATGTGCCGGATAGATGGAATTTCGACTGACAACAGCTCCATGCTCTCTTCAGCTGAAGTCCAGCAGTCCAGGAAAATATGCAAATCACATTCTTGCATTTCTCAGTTGTAATTTCTACTTAATTATGATGTTCTTGGCAAATTTCCTATTTTCACTTACATATGATTCTTGGAGTATTGGATTCCTATAACACAGTACAGCACACAAATCTTTTAATGTTTGATCTCCCGTTCACTTCTACAGCAGAGGTTTGCTGAAAGCAGGATCAAAGATTACTCAACTTTTTTTCCTTCCCTATTTTCCCTGATGACAATTCCACAGTAGCAATTTTTTTTGTTGGGCAGCAAATTAATTTGTGCTAGTCAACACCTGATCTGAATTTGTGTAGCTAATTAGCAAAATGTCTACAGATGTAGAGCAAACTAAGCAACACACATTTTAATTTTCCAAGAATGTTAAAATTTGGGTAAACTCTGGAGAAATCAAGCCCTCAGAAGCAAAGGGACATGGTGCAAATTCAGTTTTGTGAATCCCACTGTTCTGTGTTAGCATTATTAAAATAGGCTTCATACAACATGACTGTAGTTTGCACTGGTTGTGCACTTTTTTCTCTACTCAGAATGCAAAATATGAAGGTTAAATGAAGATGGTGGTAAGCAATCACTTTATAGTTATATAGTCTGTGTTTATTTTTGCAAACTTGTGCACTCAAAATTGAAAAGCAGAAAACTGTGGATTTATTGTTTCAATAGCTAAGACAGAACATAGAAAAATGATTTTGTTCTGGTTATCTTGCAATAAAGTCCAGTGGCTCTTAGGTGAGAAACCAGCTTTTACAGATGTTATGCAAGTATAAATAAGCACTGTAAACAGACTCAGGAAAACTCTATTGTGGATGGATCTACTAATAATTTTTTAAAAGGAGATCACAAGAAAAGTTAAATAAGGTTTATTGTCTCTTCAATTGTAACACTCTCAGATCCCTAGTAAGCTGTAAAATCGTGACATTTGGTAGCTTCCTTTCAGCATTTTTTATGTGTTTCAATGACTAGTACAGTCCTATAACAAGAATATATCTTGTTCAGATCTATACTATTGCTACAAATAGTGAAATATTAAAAAGGAAGAGGGAGAGAAAAAAAAAGAAATGTGAATAAAATGTAAACTACATGAAATAATAAATCAAAGACCTAAAGCCTGACATTTAGATTTCTGGTGGTCCATATGTTTTACATATTATGAAACCATCATCATAAACAATTCTTGCTAAAGAATACAATTCACATTCTTCCTAAACCATCCTATCTCATTTGTTTACAGTTTCCTTCTCAAAAGCTTCATTAAATTGAAGACAGCATGAGCAAGTTGAAACAATTCATAAAGAAGAAAAGATCTCTATTAAATAATGTCAACATCAAAGGCAACAATAAGTAATCTCCTGCAAAGGGAAGGCTGTGAAAGCATCTTTTGAGCTGGTTAAAAACTGGCAATTATCAATTTCATTTTGACATGAATGAGAGGGAGGAATGTTCTGTACATGCTTTAATCTTCTAACATATATTTTATAACAAAAAAAATTCAAAACACCTCAAGATATTTTTAGTGAATATTTAACTAAGTCTGTACTAGCACAAACAAGTTTACATCATTGAAAGCATTATGCCTAACGTGTTTGCTTTATCCTTTAGTTTTTATAGAGTCCTGCTGTTTTTGTTAGGAGACAATCGACTCGTAGTCATACGGAGAAAAGATGTCAGCTGGGAAGAGACTACCACTACATGAAAATCATAAGCATGCACCTTTTTCCAAGGCTGGGTCTGAGGTGCTGTTGCAAAAGATAGCGTCAGTGAAAAGAAGCATCAATGCTTTGCCAGCACCAGACCCCTTTCCAAAGCGCTCCAGCAATCACAAAAGATGGAATGACATCAAGAAGACAGGGGAGTCTTCAATGAAGACTACAGGAGGGTAGCGCTAGGTTTACTTGGCCCTTTACGAGCAGTGAAACCACCGCTTCAGAAAGCGGCAATCTTTTGCAAAAGTACAGATTTATCACAGTGTGCATGGGCAATTGGTCTGTTTATGTCACAAAGGGAAAACACTAGTGTATAGCCTATCCTTGTCACTGTAAGGCCCACTCCTCTATAGACTTCAATAATGTAGTCAAGAAATTTCAGCTATAATAGCTTATACTTTATTATTCACAAGACGCTCAATTGAAGCAGATCTATCTCATGCACAGACCAGCTGATATAATTTTTTTTATCTTTTAATCTTTTATGATTATAGTAGAATGAAAAACAGAGGGAAATGCAAATGACTCCTTTTTCTTACACTCAGTTCTAGTCACCAGTTTATAACCGTATCTTTTTTTTCCCCCTGCTTTTGTTCTTATCTACAGAAGAAGAAGAAGAATCCAAGACAAAGATATTAAGGGTACTTATCTAGAAGATTTTCATATTTCAAGAATAGTATATTAAAATTATGGTCAAATAGGTTAGATGTTTGTAAATTTAACACAGAATAAAATAACTGCACTGTAATAAAATAACTGTAAATAAGAATTATTTCTTTCAATTAGGAGGCATTAAAGATCACCACAAACATTTTACATCTTTCTCACGTTGTTGTTTAACACAGGTTTTGCCTGCTTTCTAATTATATTAAGGGAGATTAATAGTAACAGTACCAGAGGCATTCTATTTCCTCTGCAGATTCATATTCATATGAATATGAACATGAAGACTTCCCTAGCAAATGTGTTTCTGACAAGCGATGGGATTGCTTCAAAAATTCAAAAGATACCCTAGGCACATTTAGCCTATTGGAAGTTTAGAACGAAAGAATTTACTGTGATGGAAAAATGTAATGTTCAGCTCACAGTCAGAACTGGAATAATTAATTTAAAACAATACTTTGTGTCTAAAAGTTGCTCTCTTTTTTTCAGGCTTTCTCAGGTGTTTTAATAAAGTGTATTATCTTTTCCTACAAGCCTCACTAGGCAAAGGGTATCAAACAAGCCTCGCACCCCAATCGTTGCTTAAGGAGAAATATCCTGAACCTCTCTATGCTTTTCATTTGACATTCAAAATGGAGAGGATTACTTCAATATGAGAACATATTAGCACAACAGAGCTCATTGCAGAGAATAGCCACACTTTCTTGATCAGTTAACATTTTTCAAATGCTTTTCAAAACCTCAGTTTATTGTGGACTTATTTACATAGGACCAAAATTGTTTCAGGATGCTTTTTGCTTAGAGATGCAAAGTTTGTAAGAACAGGTAATACCCTTATAACACCTGAGAAGATCCTCTCCTATCCATTTTTTTCTGAATTTGGAAAGCTTGCAGAAGGAAAAGCACAATACAGTTATTTTGCCAACCTATATTCAGAAATGCAGCTTGCGTTCTTGTAGTTTGTGTATATATGTCCCACATGTTGTGTTAGGAGGTCAGTCTGAGTCAAAAGCTGCTCTATTATATAAACCATGTTTAATATGCCTTAAAAACCTGCTTTTATTTAAATCAAATTTGTGACCACTGTACGATCTAGGTCAAGAATCAGCAGCCACTCCACATTTTCTTATAAACACATTCAGTTTTCAACCATTTTGTCTTTAACTCCCCCTATATAATTACCTCCTCCTTATTTCTATGCACACTAATTGATTCTCTAAGGATCCACATCTCTATTTTATCACATAGGCAAGATAAAATGGAAAAATACAAAAAATCTTTAGTTTTTCCTAGATCTCTCTCTGCTTCCTGCAGTATTCAGTGCTACTGATTTCACAGCTCAAAACCATGTATAGGTATTATCATTACTACCATGTACAGGTATTAATCTTGCACAGGTTACCCCAGGTAGCTCTTCTGTTCTCCAAGTTTAGCCACTTGTGGATCAGAAGTGAATTGTTTTAAGAAAAGCACTAAAGACAGCAAAAATGTATTGCAGTAGTCACAACATATGGATGAAATATCAATTTTGGCAGGCTTAGAATAAATTTTTAAATTTTTTTTTTTTTAAGTAGTAACTACCAGACAGAGAGGTAGTGTCTTTGTAGATTTCCCATGAAAACAGAGAGGGTAAAAAATTGGATCCCATAAATAACAAATTTACCAGTGTTCTCTCTCACTTGTTACCAACTCTGATGTTATGTCTATACCTGAGTCCCATCCTCACTTTCTTTTGTCCAATTATTTATAGAAGTGTAGAGCTTTATACTTAGATGTATATGCTTAGGGTAGGCGGCTGTAAAGTTGTGGAAAATATTTTTGTCACTAAATTACCTGACCTATTCCAGAATACAAATGAAAAACGGGTTAAAATTATATACAGATGCACAGTATATAGCTCTATATACTCTTAGTTTGAATAAAAAACATTCAAAGATGGAGGAAAACCTTTTGCAGTATTTATGTATAGTACAGTAGGAGCACTGCAGACTCTTCCATGCTGCTTGGTCAATGTGCCTGTTTCTCGCTTAGGAGACCAGGAAAGTTCCATCTCAGGCTATTTAATCCTCAGCTTCTTTGCCAAGATCGCCAGCAAAGCTATCAATTATCACATCACAAAAAGAGAGTGAACAACCATCCTGCAGAAGCTGGCATAAAACCGTCAACTCTTTTCACATATCTCTTCATAGCCATCAGATGGTAGTAGTTTTTGGTTGCTACTGAATTAAATATTTCAAGTGCTCAATTTTTGAGGGGGAAAAAAAAAGAAAAAAGAAAAACCTAGTCAAAATGATGTCACAAGGTCTTACTAGAAGTCTATTCCATGGCATTATCCAAAGCTCTGATGGTTCCCATATTTAGACATATCAGATTGTCTTGTTAGTGCTGTATCCCGATCCTTCACATTCATTTTTAGGTAGGAGCCCAATGGGTCAGTGCCAGCAAACATGCTAACGCTTGTTCACCGGAATCCATAGTGCTGGCAAACATTTCGCTGAAACTCTACTTAAGGGTCTCAAGTGTATTTCAGCACACTCAGGGTATTAGAGCTTTATATCATTTGAAAGAATCCTTTATTTTTAGTGCTAAATCAACAAAGCTGTTAGTGTCATTTTCAGTCAGACTGTCATCTACTGGGAATTCAAAATTACACTCAGCTGCAAACTATTGACACTCCTCTTAACAAAAAAATGTTTTTAATAAATCTTTACATTAGCCTATGAGATAAAAAAATCTTTACCATGAAATATACAAGTGTATAAGTGTTTTATGAAAGTTTTATTAACTTTACAAAAGAAGAATTGGCAGTGAACCATGAACATCCTGTACTCCTAACACGTGGTTATAAATTACATGTTCTTTCCAATAACATCTGAAAAAGAGACTGTAATTTAAATTTCAAAACCACTTGGCATACCTACTATATAGTGCTGACATGAAGTAAAGGGAGGATCTGGAGAGACTCAAACAAAGAGTGAAAATATAAAGACATCCTTAGCTAAAAAGCTGCTGATGAATACAATCCCTTTCCAGCTGGACAGGGATCAAGTACTTGCTTGTCATATCATTCAATGCACTGTTCAATCAGGGATTCTTCCTTTCAACAAAAAGAAAACTTAAGTGCTGCTAATCATCCCTTGTAGAACTTTATCTTGCAGATACCTTCTTTATGTCAGGATTTCTCAATGACCATTGCCAACGGTATAAGGATCAAAGTTGTTATTAAACAAAAATGCAAACATGCCTTCAGTGATGGGGAAAAGCAGTTATCTTGTGTTCTCACATACAAGATTTGCAGCTACTAGCAGCTTAATGATATTTAGTGTGAAGTAGAAAAAAAACCAAACATATGAAGACTTTGAAGATTATCTATAGAAAACATTTTACTTTCCATTTCTAGATGACTATGACTGCTCAATTTAACCTATTTATTCTGATTTCCTGTAGTAAGATATATGCTACTTCTTCCATTTAAGTAGGTACTTTAAAATAATAACGTATTCAAAACTGACTTTTTGGAATAGTCCTACTGGTTGTTGTGCCATATAGCAAACTATTCCTTCAAATTGTATAGTATTTTTTAAGTCCTAGAAATGCCTTTAGTAGACAATGCATATGTTTACAAGAAATGTAAATTTTTTTGCAAGCAGACTGGATAAGTAATTTCATGCAACTCATCCTCACAGTGCTGTCTGGATAAAACTGGTTTTTCTGCCTCCCAGCAGTATGTGAAAACCCAGAGAGAAGCTAGCTGCCAGTTAGTTTAGTGGCTTGAATGGAACGCGAGCCTATAGAGAGAAAGCCAAGCCACAAATAATCATTCCTTAAGACCAGTCCTTTGCACAAAGCAAACACAAGAGCATTCTGAGAAGAGCAAGTGAGAAATAAAAAAGCCCAAAGAAAAAAAGATGAAATAATCCTATGATTAAAAAACCTCACTATTATCACACAGGTCTTGTGACAAAAACAAGTAACAAGATCACCAACAACATTTTCTAATAGCACATTTACCAATGCTGCTGAAGTTTTGGTAATACCCAATTGCAGATCTACTTTTGTAAAAGAAGGGAAAATGGGTCAAAACACTGAGTAAAAAGGACTTCATTTAGAAAATTTTAAACAGATTTGTCAGGCAACTCTAACTTTCTCCAGCCCCTACAGTGAAATAGTATGTTCTTGAAACCTCTAGTCTGACATTTGAGAAGGTACCAGGAGACAGGACTAGTTCATTGGACAGTTCAGGTCAGGTAGAAAAACAAATTATAGAAAGAAAATGAGTATTAGCTCTGAGAAGTCTGTTGGGAAAAGTGATCAGCATGTAGTAAAACTAATCCAGAAGACTTAATCCTTGCAATGGTGGATCAGAAACTTTATGCTGAGAGCTACAACAAAAATTCTAATTCCTAGCAAGGATTTGCAAATCTGGAGAGCAGCTACAGAAAAAGCCTGGACAGCAACTGAAAACACAGGCAAAACATTTTTCAAAGCCTGCATATATGAGACACTTGTGATCCATAGAGAAATCAGAAATACTATTCCTAGCTGACTATATTCTAATGAGGTAGAAAACTGAAGTGTGATCATCAACATGGATCCTGATGTTTATAGTCCTGCAAATAACCAATGATTATATGCATTACTTATTTTGAAGAAGAAAAAAAAAATCAGCTCAATTTCAAGCCATAATTTTAGAAATGCGTAATCAGTAATCAAAGAGTTGAAGAAGGCAGTGTTTTGGTCTGTAATATTTTGCTCAACTTCAGAATTGGATCAGTTTTGCAAAACTATCAGGATGGCAAATTTTCATTTGTGCAAAAGTGCTTAGGAAAGGGTGCTGGCTCTCTCTGATCACTCACATTAAGGCAGTACTTAGAGGACAAATATTCAGAAGGTGTGATTCACAAAAATTGACCTAGTAACAGAAATAGTCTTTGATGTCCTTAAATGAATTACAGGGCCAACAGAAATAAAGCTGGATGTTAATGCTATTTTGATATAGTACAGTAGCATGAGTTGAAAAAATAACAGTGAAAAAAAAAACATAGATAATACTCAACCAAACTACTTTGTAATTCTGAAACACTTTTTTGTATTTTTATCAAAAACATAGCTGATACAGAAGAAAAAAGTTGGAATTTTCTCAGAATACAATTCTTCTACCTCGCTAGTTGCAATGGTACTGCATGTTCCACCAAAGGACCTGGTCATTTTGCTTATTAAGTATTTTTCAGACCACATATGCTTCTGTCCTGAGCATTAGTTGCAAGTTCCATTTTGAATTACTGTTAGAATCATATATGTTGTTAATGTTAGAAGGCCCATTCAAATAGCACTGGAATAATGATGTAGATTAAAAAAAAAAAAATCCCTAATTTATTTATTTCAAAATGACACTCGATCTCTATACAAAAGGCGATATTTCTTGATTTCCTGAAAAATCAGTCCTGTGTTTCTTTCATTTCCAATCTATTAAGTTAATTTCATAATCGCTTATATAGTCTTCGTGGCTGAGGACATGGTTTGATAATGCAAAGCTGATGGTAGCAGAAACAACTGAAATGGTTCCTACACACAACAGGTTTTACACAACTGTTCCACTTCCAAGCTGTGGTGTTAAAACTCTTTTGGGGACTGCTTTGAGGTGGATTAGGGAATTGATCTAGATTAGAAAAGGAAGAAAATACAAGGTACTGAAGGAACTGAAGAGAAAGAGGAATTGTTTAAGATAAATTATTGTACCATGGCTTCCCTATGACTATCATTGTGACTTTCTCTTTTTAATAAAATCTGCCAGGAACTGCATTGAAACAACCAACACAGTTCACACTAGCTTGTATGTCTAGCCTTCATTAGAGAACAATGACATTTAGTCTCTGCTACACTGCAAGGGAACAATCTGTAATTGCTTGAAGATGACAGAATATGTTGTGTTTAGTCTTTATTCCTATGGTATTTAATATTTTATTTACTTTGTTCATTTTTAAGAAAAACAGAATAGAACTAAATAGATAAATAAAATTCAACAAAGCATAACAATAACCCATGACTTGTTGCAACAAAAAGATTCAGATGCTAAGAAATTATCTGCCGTTGAACACCTTGGAACCTTTGACCAAATAAATTAATTTTTTCCAGTTCTAAATAAGTGATGCTCTCTACAAAGTAGAACTTGCCCTTCTATGAAATGTGTTAAAATCATACATACAGTGAGAACGCTGGATTACAAGAGCATGATGTTAATCATAGCAGATCATAGTGCTATGGCATAGCCAAAAATAAAAGCAGCAAAGACAAGGAGAAGCATGTACCACAATTTAAAATAGAACTCCCATGCTTACAGCAAGATGACATTAATGTCACAAAGAACTTCTGGTAAGTGACCTCTAACAGTTATTATATAAAACACTTTATACAAAAGAAAAGAAAGTTGCTTAATATGAAAAACAACCCCTTTTTAAAAATCGGTGGCAGAATGACTACAATTAAAAGCAGTTCAGAAAGAACACAGCTAGCTTAAACCATTTGCATACTCCCACTACATTCAATTGTGTGTCCTGTAGCTGAATGAGGGTTATAGTAATAGCACCATGCATTGCTTACACGGCCCTTCAACACTGCCATTTAACACACAGAATATATCTTCATTTCATATATTATTATGTTTGCAGGGCTCAGACTGCCAGAACAGGAAAGGAAGAAAATGAAATTAAATATGTTCATGATACTGTGAACAAGTTACAGGTAGAAAAAGGAGGAGAGAAGAATTATTAATGACTTAGAGGCCTGAAAAAGTTGTACAGCTGGAAAAGTGCAATAATGAGAAATATATGATGGTAATATTTTTATTAAATTTTAAGATAGGTTTTATTTTGGAAGGTGAAGACTATAACCACTTCTACAAATGATAAATAAATAAACTCTGCACTTGGTCACATGAAACTTACCTTGCAAAAGAAAATAGAAATATCATAAAACTTGTTCTCATTTAAAAAAAAAAGTAAACTATATGGTCACAAAAGGCCTTAGGAAAGTGAAGGGTCATAAAATGCAAGCACTAGAAGGTGTCTATGATCTTTGGTTTCAAATTCCATACTTTCACACCTGAAGCTAACACAGCACCTTTTAGCAATTCTACCAGAAAAAAATAATAGGTAAATTACAACAGTGTACCAGGTCTAATTATGAAAAACAAGAGTTCATTACAAAGTTTTGAATTAGGATGAGCTAGATGTTTCCTAGCTCTGAAAAAAATCCTGTCAACATATCGGATTTATGACTCCTTCCTTAGACATGGATATTTCAATGTGAACAGAAAGAATGAAAATTATGTGAAACACCAAGAGTCACCTTCCAGTCTTGACAAGATGATTAAGACGACTGCAAATCTGAAGAAGAAAACATGGCACAGAATATCTATGGATACAGAAAACACAGAGAATTTACAGTACCACAAGTTAACTACCTAAACAACAACAACTAATTCCTATTTTAAAGGAATAGCTAAGTAAGATACTTGGGTGAAAATTCCTCATCAGCCAAACTCACAGCAAAATTGTTGTGATATCTTAATGGAAAACTTCTAGGTGTGATTCTTTCTGATCTCTTATTATGACTTTTAAATATTTCTTTCTACTTCTTTTCAAAGGAAGTGTGCCCTGGACTTCACTATACAAATGGCAGCATCCATACACCAGATAATTTAAAATTCTGAAAAATATTTAGGTTCTGTCTATAAGTAGTTTGGATGAGAAAATTTTACCACTATGGACATTAGCCAACTTGTGGGAGAGTACTGTCTTGAGGGAAATCATTGCTTTAGAATCTTTCAAGGAAAAGTAAAAATAGCTTGGTGGATTAAAACTTGGCAACATCAGTGTTCCAAAAGCAAAGTAGGTAAAGAGGGAAAAAATGCAGCTATATCTGTTCTCGGTGGACAGACAAAGCTGCTGCATGAAAATACAAACAAATATTCTGGAGACTGTTCACAATTTTTCTGCAAGGAAGTTAATGATGCTTTCCTAAACTTCTGCCTTCCCTCTCAGTGTAAGATCATAGTAGAGCTCATAACAATTCCTTGTAGGAAACTGGTTAGCACATCATTTATCGATGAATACTTTTAGCAGCTCTTAAGTAGTTCTACTAAGTGTAAACTACTCCTGGGTTTCAAAAGAGGTGGGAATAAAACCCTACTTCTACAGCACAAAGTGATACACAGAAGGATCTTCCAGGAATTTAATTTACACTGTGTAGAACAATAGAAGCCAGAAAAATAAGTAATCTGCATCAAGAGGACTCAGAATCACGACTGGAGACAAGCTCTGTGAACAGTGATGAGAACAAAGCCAGACCTACACATGTACTGGCTTGACATGCATTTCATTTGCCATCCATGGTATTATTGATATGAAAGCCTGTCCTCTTCACATCTGCTGCTTATCACTAAATATGATAATTTTAATGAAAACGTTACCTCTCTAAATGGGTTCAGACTTGCCTGTTAACATCTATGAACAGAATTAAGAAAAATATTAAGAGAAGGCCGGTTTATCATACGTACTCCAGGGATTGTGCCCAAAGGCTTGAAGACACGTTTCATATTCACCTTTGCCTATCAATAAAGTTTTGGGTGACCTATTTGATGTGTTTACAATAGTAACAAATATCACCAACCTGAAATTCCAGACAAGGCTGTACTAGCAAACTAAATCACAGACCTTAAGATTTATCACTCCTGACTATTTTAACAGGAATTAATCAAAATTATTTACAGGAGTTCAGTTTTGCTTCCAAGGTACTTTTTATTTATGATAGCAATTATAGAATCACACACAAAAATTTCTAACATATATTAAATACTTTCAAATATTAGATCTGTTAAAGTTCTGAATATGCAAGAATTTTTTTCAAAGCATTAGGTGAGAATATAGAGAACAATACTACTGCTATTACAACCTCCTCTGAACTTTACAATCCATGAAAAGAGCTTTTTATACTATTTTGTTTTCCATGTCTGTCCAGCTGTACCTAGCACAGTTAATGCTCCTTATGATCTCCAATATTCACTGCAGCTGTCAGAGGGGGTTTTTTTCTTCCCTATTCTTTCCAGGTGCTTTTGTATATTTTCTGGAAAGATACTACTTTTCTTTTCAGAACATCAGGACTTTGATATTATTTATTTTTTGGAACCTTCCATCTCATCCTTATTTTCTCTGTTTATTCAAATCTGCCCACCTATTCTTTCAATAGTAACTCTGTCTTGATGGTGGACATTAATTCCAGAGTTTTACAAATATGTTTTTACTTACAGCACAGTAGCATACAGGTCCTAGACACCTGTCATATCAAAGGAACAGCATTTGTCAGAAATAAAGGAAAACTTCCACATTACTATCTTTTTCCTGCAGAAGTCAAAGGCAATGAAGAGAGGAGAAAAAAAACCCCACCCTAAACAAAAGGTAACTGCGACAGATGTCGCTGACTTCAAGAATACAGTGATAAAATTTTAAAGCAACACAGAAGTATTCGGGAAGTGTATAGGTAGTTTGGAACTTTAGTGAGAACACTGTAATCTTGGAATAAAATTCTGTTCTCCCACATTCTGACTGGAGTAATTTTATCTCAGATGTGTTTTGCATAAGACGTGGAGTATGTTTTAATCAGTGGCATATTTTTTGTTTCTTGAGTATAATTTCAAAGTAAAATAGAAAAATTAAATTTTCACTACTGTAAACCAATTAAAAATATCATAATACTATGAATAACAGTATCAGCTCCTCTTCTCCCTTAAATTAAAAGTTACCTTAACAAATCTATACCATGTAACCAAGAACATCACACAACTACTTAATTTTATTCTAGATCATATTAATGGAGTTGATTCTGCCATCTCCTTACTGTATAAGTCACTTTAACCACATCAGCAGAACCTTGCTGTGTGTCACAATTTCTATCCTATATTCTGGTTCCAGACAGGTTAGTGTACAAACCAGCAGAAAAACAGCTAGTAGCTTTAATATGAGTTATTTACTAGCAGAGTGGAAGCCCCATATTCGGAGTGAAAATGACCAGTAAGTTAGAAAAACATTTCTTCTAAGGAAAAATATTTGCTATTAAAAGGTTTGGAATGGAAACAAAAATGTTTCATCTTGCTTCCCATTATTATCTGGATGCAAACTAGGTTCAGAGCCTAATTAACACTGCCTATGATTTAAGTTAGAGAAAATAAATGTACTGTATCTTGTTTATGTCTCCTGCTACCACAACACTCTTCTGTTCTTGACAGTGTCAGAAAAAGCAAATATGCAAGGCAAGATGTTTCTAAAATCCAGCCATTACTACTGGCAGAGCAGGATACAGAGAGGAAGAAGTTTCAAAAATAAACAGAGAGAACACTGAATCAAAGCTAAAGGGCATTTCATGTAAGATGTAGTCAATAATTAGTATTTGCAGCTGTGTAAGTGGTCTGGTACTAGTAGATATTAATAAAGTGAAACATTTTGGGTTTATGCTAATTTTTCCTTGCAAATCTCTGCTCTTTTTTCATTGCATGGTGGCATTGTTTTAGACAGTTTTGATCAAACCTGTTTGAACACATTTCCTCTGTATGTAGAAAATGATCCCCAAATAATAATTCTTTTGAATTTGCAAAAGCAATATATATTTGCATGTGGCCAAATTTTAAAGATGTATCATTGTGTTCAATAAAATCACAAGTTTGAACACAGTTGATGGAACATAAATATTTACTGAAGAACTTTGAATAGGATGATTCAGCAGCATAAAATTGAAAAAGTAAATCATTAACTTTTTTAATGTTTCTACTGTAGCACTTTTTTCTTGTGAAAAAAAAAAATCTAAATTGGGAATGGTTGAGGTAGCTCTACCCTTAAAAATATGACACATTTTAAATTAAAAATACACCAGCTAAGTTTAGACACGCAAACATACCAGTATGAAAAATGGTTTATGCATTCAGTAGTACAAAATTAGCACTTTGTTTTGTTTTTGTGAGAATTATAAATATAATTGAAAAAGACTTGCCTAAAAACCGCAAGGAATATTGCCAGCTCAGAAGAGTAGCCACTGTTATTAATCTACATCCACCAAATGTTGCTTCTGCTCCTTTTCGGGCAAAAAAATATTTTAATTTCCTTTGGCTAACTTCCTAATGCTTTCCCTATCAAGGCAGAGTTATACTGTTAGGAAGGAGAAATCAAAGATCTACAGGTACAATGTTTTTTTCCATGGTTTTATGACAATTGCAATAGATTCCTGAGAGACATGGAAAAGGAAAGGAGGGAAATATGTAAAATAAATCTTGCAATGAATGACACAGCTTTTCTATTTTATGTAGCAAGACAACCTGAATATGCTTCTGAGTATTTGGTAGGGAAACCTACAGCATATCTTATGGATATAAACTCGTTGCTTCAGCAAATCAAAGAGAAATTCTCAAATTTTCTGGAAGTGGCCTCTGGAATAAATGCTCCTCTCAATTTTCCTCAGCTAACATACAGGACTCCATCAGCTCCAAAGGAAGAAAATTTTTCTGAATTTTCTATTCTCTGAATTCTCTATTTTTCTGAATATGTTCATTATAGTATTTTCTAAGAGAAAAGTACAACTTTGAAATGAAAATACAGGATGAGATGAAACTAATTTTCTTTTATTTATCATAACTTGAAATCAGGTCTCCACTGGTGAAAAATCACATGCTATTTCCCACCATTAATTCAAACTTACAAGCAACTCAGTTAAGAAATGTAGAGAGGTAAAAGAAGACATAAAAAAGTTCAAAGCAAAATACCCACTTCTTTTACTTCTGCTGCAAGCTTTAATTCCTATAGATAGTATTCCCAAAGCCTGCTGGCCATGGCAGTTGACATATGCAGTGTTCTGCAGATGTAGCTGCAGTAACACAGCTGGATATAATGTTCTATGCATCTGGTGCACAGATGTTTGATTGTGTCCTTGGTAGCCAGCCAGATTTTGAGGGATCCATTTAGTCCTTAGAGTGAAATTGAAAGAACAAGAGAATAGTCCACTGGTAGTAATATTACTCCACATTTTTCTTAACTGCCTTAACCACTCTCACTTTCTCTATTAAGCTGAGTCATGGTAGTTTTCTCTTACCTTTTCCAGAATGCAGGATCTGGAAGAGATAAATGAGTTGGAATTAAGGAGGCAAAAATCAAAACTCCGCTGAAAGTTCTTTGCTATCCCTGAACTCTTGCTTTCAGTCTCTTTTCAGCAAGAACTCAATCCAAAACTCCTTGAATACAACAGAAAAAATTAATGAGCTTTGGAATCAACCCTGTAAAAATCTGAAATGATTACTTCACCTGAGCAATTTCAGCAGTGCTATCACTGCTAAATTCTGTCAGAAACAATTTTCCCTTCTTTAAAATATATGCTCATTTTACCCTGCATAAATTACCAACATTTTACCAATGTCTTCAAAATGTTTCAAGCTTTGATTTCATGTCGGTTTTAGCTACAGGTTATCTTTCAGCTTTGCAGTGAGCTATATGCAGCATTCCAGAAATATGTGTAGCCACATTAGAACATAAGGTACATGTGTGTTCCTACTGACAAAACCTCTGATTCTCTTTCTCTCAGCAGAATTGAAAATCATGTAAAATTTTAACAAATAAGGAATAAACACACAAACTTTAAAAAAAGACACACCTGCCTTTCTGGGAATACTTTTTGTGTCTCAGATTATCCATTCTTCATGAACCCAGCAAGACATATTTATCCATGGGATAATTTTGCCACTACAGTTGCAACTACAGTTCATTTATTAAACAGTTACAATGGTAATGGACACAATGGTATAAATGTATGAATATTAATTTAAAAATATATGTACAATGAGATGAAATTCAAGGTGAAAAATCAAAAATATGTATTTTCATCAGGAAAAAACAATAAATTATTTACTTGGACTTCTTATATTACGCATATTGGCAAAACTGATTTCTGTTTCAGAAACAAAACGTTTTGATTTCAACAAAAAATAATTTTGGATGGAAAATTATCACAGTAAATATCTTTAACTAGCTTTTTTTAATATAACTGGCCTTCCTGATCCCATAATCAACACTAAGATCATTAGTAATATAGCAATTACCTTGTTGTTACCAAATTTCTTCAAGCTTCTGCTTGCTCCCTGTCTCACATTTCATGGTGTCGACCTAGAAAGAGAGAAAAAAAAAAAAAAAAATTCCTATTGAATAACTAGGTCTCAGTGTGAGTTTCATGCCTTCGTTGCCCATCTCGAAAGCTGCTTCCATTACTGGCAATTCAGCTACATTGGCCAAAAAGAAGAGAGAAACAAGTTTGTATCTGGAGCAGTATAGCTCATGTATCTAACCTGTCCTTTTACTACTTCCTGACCTGTATGCTGAGATAGAAACCAGATAACTGATGGCTGAGTGGTTAAAGGTTTGTTGAGAAATGAATCTTGAGTTAAAAATCGAGACTTGGCACTTATACATATGAGATGTATCAGTTTTGAAATTCATTCAGCCCTCAAACTTTAAGAGCAGCTGAAGAACATTGCAGTGGTGGCTTTCATCCATAAATAAAGTTACACATTTAACAGCTGAGGAAGCATGCTAAGTGAATGCTAAACATTCAAGGGGGGAGGGAATTTTTAGAGAGGGGAATCTTTTACCTCCCTTCCTGAGAACATAAGACTCTGGTAATAAGCTTAGAATTTATTAGAGCATACTCTAAAAAATGAAGTTTTTCATTCTGATGAGAACTCTTCTCCTTTCACAATAAAAACAAACATAAAATTCAATTTTTCCTTCTCTGAGGATCCTTGCTTAGATTGCATCATCTAATTCAAACAAGTATCTACAGTCCAAACCATAAGATACAACAGATAAATTTGAGCGATGACAAGAAAGCTGCAGTAGCACATCAGCAACTTAAACATTTCCCAAATTTTACTCAACTGATTTGCAATGGTAGAAACTGAAATGTTTTAAATATTTCCCAGAATGAGAACTGAAGCCAATTTGAAACATACCATTGTTTTAACTGGAAAAAAGAATTTCACTGCAATAGCAATGTAATTCAGTCCACTCATGGCACAGAATTCCAATCAAGTGTGATTTGTTTACACTTTTTGTCTATTATTTTGTATTTTTATTTCATGCAAAAATTTGCAAGGATAAGCAAGCATTCTATTTCCCAGAAAGAAAAAATAAATATAATTTTAAAAATCCTGTGAAAGAGTGAAAGGTAGAAAAGTGGAAGATGGGAAAGCCTTCCCTTTTTTGTTCCACTCCTTACCTTTCTCTTTTTTTCCTAAATTCTTATTTAAAAGAACAAACTGAAAACATACATAGGTGCATAGAAAATTGAAGCTCCTGTAGAAGTAGAAAGGTCACTAAGGTTGTCAACAAGGAAGATCAAAACAGTTTTCATACCATATAAGATTATAAAGAATTTCTTAGTTTGTAAAAGAGCTGGTGAGTGAGGTCTACAGAAACATGAATTATGTGGAGAATGTGAAGAGGAAACAATGGTTTTCTGTTTCACAAAACACAAAAATTAAGGAACACCCCTGAAAATAAGCAGGTAGCAGATTGAAAATAAGTCAGAATGTATTTCCATGCATTTCCATACTGTGAAACTCATTGCCACTGGATGATATGGAGGTCAAAAGGTTAAATACATGCAAAAATAGATGAAACAAGTTCATGAAGTACAACTCCATTAAGTCAGATAGTACTACTGGCTCAGGGCATGTCTGTATCACTGATCACTGCAAGCTGGGAGGATATAACAATGAAAGGATGACTCTACACGGCCCTTTTTCTTACATTTTTTTGTAGGCATCTACTGTTGGCTGTGCTTAGAGACAGAAGAATGGTTGCACAGCCATGAACCTAATCTATTAAGGGACTTCTTAGATAATGGCAGTAAATTATGGACATATTTTTAATTATTGATGCCATTTCCTCAAAGAAATGACAAAGAAGTCTTCCCCTTTTAGTCAGAGCAAATTAGTAAAAGGATGGTAATCTAAAATGAAAGAGAGATGCCACTTGGAGTATTTATTTCATTTATATACATACATCTATAGAACACAACATATATAAAACTTTTTGTAAGTTTTTCTCCCCCCCAAAATCTGTTCAATTACACTAAAATGAGAAACAGCACGCTCCTCTTTTGAGCCTTTGGAATCTCCAAACCATTTGAGAGCTGTTCTTTTAAAGATATGGGAAGCCTACCAAAATACCAGATGTTTAATCAATACTCTTAACATTTTGGAAATCTAGAGTGTGGAAAGGAAATGTCAATTGAATCACTCTGGAAATCGGATCTTTTGATTTTCACAGTCTGCAATGTACAATATTGACAGTCAGAAAAAGTTGGCTTCTTTTTTAAAAATATAAATCTGTGAGCAAAACCTTCACAACCTCCATACCATAAATATATTTGCTTAAAAAAAACCAACACCATAAACAAACAACATTTTGCAGAGTTTCTTTGGAGATTCTGCCTGCATGTTATAAGATATAAAATACTTGATCTCTTACGTCTTAGATGCACACTTCCTTAGAAAGGAATGTGTTTTCAACTTCTGAAGGTAAATAACATTAGCTTTTCAGAGTTCTAAATCTTTATAGAATTTTACAAAATATAAGACCTGACAGTTAATGATAAATATATTTTTTTTTAAATTAAGTTTGATAAATCTTGATTCATATTAATGCATAAACCAGATATTTTTGTTAATACTAAACTTCAGTCTCATTTAATCATCGGTATTTTCATGTTGAAGAGGATTCTATTATAGAGTTTAACTCCAGGACATTCTCTTATTTTTACTAATAGATGCCAAATTGCAGTCTCTGACTTCAAATAGGTCAGGAGATGCTTTTTGCTGTTTCAGAGTATGCTTTTTTCAGAAACGTCTCTACATCAAGAATTTAATTCATATGCTTCTCTACTCTCTAAAAACAAGCCCCATCATGAGCATATATATTCTGCCTTGTAATACTGAAGCATAATTACTTCAGTCATTTGATATTTTATTCTTCCATTGATAGCATGCCAAATGATATCACGATACATGTGCATGAAGCACTAGAAATATCTTTATTATATCTGCATCTAATCAGTATGGGAAGTAGAAAATATACTTCTTATTCAACACATCACACAAATGTACAGAAACCAAAGCAGAAATGAAAGGAACAGGTTTGGTGTATCTCTTTGCTGTACCTTTTTCACTTGTTTTGCAATCATGAAATGATAGAGTTGTGATAATGAAACGACAGAGTTTTCAATTCTGGAGACACAAAGAGTGGGGTCAGCAGAACTCCCACCTTAGACTTCTGGAGGGCAGACTTTGGCCTGTTAAGGAGACTGGTTGACAGAGTCCCTAGGGAGGCAGTGCTGAAGGGCAAAGAAGTCCAGGAAGGATGGACATTCTTCAAGAAGGAATTCTTAAAGGCACAGGAGCAGGCTGTCCCCACGTGCAGAAAGACAGCCTGTGAGGAAGACGACTGGCCTAGCTGAACAGAGAACTTTGTCTGGAACTCAGGGAAAAAAGGAGGGTTTATGATCTTTGGAAGAAGGAGCAGGCAACTCAGGAGAACTACAAGGATGTTGTGAGGTTATGCAGGGAGAAAATTAGAAGGGCCAAAGCCGAACTAGAACTTGATCTGGCTACTACTGTAAAAGCCAATGAAAAATGTTTATATAAATACATTAGCAACAAAAGGAAGGCCAAGAAGAATCTCCATCCTTTATTGGATGCAGGGGGAAACATAGTGACAAAGAATGAGGAAAAACTAAGGTACTTAATGCCACCTTTGCCCCAGTCCTTAATAGTAAGACCAGTTGTTCTCTGGGTACCTGGCCCCCTGAGCTGGAAGACAGGGATGGAGAGCAGAATGAAGCCCCCATAATCCAAGGGGAAATGGTTAGCGACCTGCTATGCCGCTTAGACACACACAAGATTGTCCACCCAAGGGTACTGAGGGAGCTGGCCGAAGGGCTCACCAAGCCACTTTCCATCATTCATCGTCAGTCCTGGCTAACCAGGGAGGTCCCAGTTGACTAGAAGCTAGAAATGTGATGCCCATCTACAAGAAGGGCTGGAAGGGGATCCAGGGAACTACAGGCCTGTCAGTCTGACCTTGGTGCCAGGAAAGGTTATAGAGCAGATAATCTTGAGTGCCATCACAGAGCACATACAGAACCACCAGCTGATCAGGCCCAGTCAGCACGGATTTATGAAAAGCAGGTCCTGCCTGACTAACCTGATCTCCTTCTATGACAAGGTGACCCGCTTAGTAGATATGGGAAGGGCTGTGAATGTTGTCTGCCTAGACTTTGGTAAAGCCTTTGACACTGTTTCCCACAGCACACTCCTGAAGAAACTGGCTGCTCATGGCTTGGATAGGCATACTCTTTGCTGGATAAAAAAACTGGCTGGGCGGCCAGGTCCAAAGAGTTGTGTTGAATGGAGTTAAATACAGTTGGTGTCCAGTCACAAGTGGCCTCAGTACTGGGGCCAGTTCTGTTTAATATCTTTATCAATGATCTGGACAAGGGGATCACGTGCACCCTCAGTAAGTTTGCAGACAACACCACATTGGGCAGGAGTGTTGATCTGCTGGAGAGTAGGAAGGGTCTACAGAGGGATCTGGACAGGCTGAATTGACGGATGAGGCCCACTGTATGACGTTCAACAAGGCTAAGTGCCAGGTTCTGCACTTGGGTCACAACCACCCCATGCAACGCTACAGGCTTGTGGAAAAGTGGCTGGAGAGCTGCCCAATGGAAAAGGACCTGCGGGTCTTGGTCAACAGCTGGCTGAACATGAGCCAGCAGTGTGCCCAGGTGGCCAAGAAGGTCAATAGCATCCCCGCTTGTATCAGAAATAGTGTGGCCAGCAGGACTACAGCGGTGATCGTCCTCTTGTTCTCAGCACTGGTGAAGCCACACCTGGAATACTGTGTTCAGTTTTGGGCCCCTCACTACAAGAAAGGCATTGAGGTGCTGGAGCATGTTCAGAGAAGGGCAATGAAGCTGGTGAAGGGTCTGGACAACAAGTCTTATGAGGAGTGGCTGACAGAACTAGGGTTGTTTAGTCTGGAGGAGGCTGATTGGAGACCTTCTCACTCCCTACAACTACCTGAAAGGAGCCTGTAGCGAGGTGGGTTTCAGCCTCTTTCCCCAGGTCACAAGCGACAGGACAAGAAGAAACAGCCTCAAGTTGCACCAGAGGAGGTTTCAGTTGGGTAATAGGAAAAAAACTATTTTTCCAACCACCAAAAGGGTTGTCAGGCATTGTAATAGGCTGCCCAGGGAAGTGGTTGAGTCACCATCCCTGGAAGTATTTAGATGTTCTTAAGGTGTTCTTCGATGATCTTAAGGGTCTTTTCCAATCTAAATGATTCTATGATTCTAATTTGTTTGACTTGTCTTTTCAATGTGTAATCACACTTTCAAGACATGTCCATAATCATCTTAACAGGATAAAAACTAGAAATTTTGATACTGGGGTTCTTTACTGGCATCCCCTAAATAACATGTTAGTTGTCACAAATTTCCTGGTTTTATTATAAGAACGTTTGTTAGATAGCCTAGAGGCTGAATGAAATAGGTTTAACACAAAAATGTATGACAATTATTTACTTACATCTATTTATGTTTGCTTGTTTAAAAACAAACAAACAAGTTTGGGGTTCCTCTCCTCCCCCCCCCAGTAAATTCAGGCTAAACTGTGGTTCTTACTTTTTATTGTGGTTTGTTTTTTGGTGTTTGTTTTTTTTTCTTCAAGAAAGAAAGTCTGAAACAGTTTGAAACATCAGCCCAGTCCAGAACTAGAATTATTACTACTATATAGATATTAAGGGGGTAAGGAGTAGAGGAATCTAGATCAAAAAACATTTGTCTATCTATCTAGCTGCCGCCTCAGTGATTAAACTCTATGCCATTTAATTCCTGTTAACTGCTGCCAAATCCCTGCAGGGTCAAAGGTCCCTACAATTCTACCACTAAGGCTCTAAAAAAAGCCTGCTACTGAGCATGTTAACACTGCCTACATTGTGGTAGCAATGAACAGTCTAACATGTCTGTATCTTGCAAGAATTCACGAAGTAGCTATTCCTCTAATTATTCTGTTTTTAGACTCTATTGTGGTGGGCATTCTCAGAGCTTACTTAAACTTTACAAAAACACAGGCATATTTTATTAACTGTCTGTACCTGAAAAAAATAGTGCTGGGAATACTTCCTCAGAATGTAGGAGATGTAGGGTTTCTAAGTCTAATAATTACTTCTCTATCTCAGAAGATGTAATCTTACAGTCCCAATCAGAGGAGATTTCTCAAACTATGAAGATATAACTTACACGACATGATTACTTCCACTTCTATTTCCAGTTTGCATGAAATAATAGGTGAAAGAAAGAACAATCCATGGTCCGCTGGTTAGGAAGGTAATACTGGAAGGCAGAGGAAATATGGGGTTCCAGTTCCTGCTCCCCAAAATACGAGTATTTTATATTGAATATTTATGGAAACACCTGTCTCCACACTAATATCCCAACCACTGGATCATAAAGTTCCTTCTTGTTTACCTTTTCGGTCCAATGAACATTTAATTATTTCATGGGAATAGAACATATTCCTGCCTTATAAGCTGATACTTAGAACTCTGACATGGGAGACAAAAGTGGTGGAGCCAAACTCTTGCCAGGAAGAAGTATATGCACCACTGCATCACACACATCTTGTGGTGCTAGTGCCTGTCCAACCAAAGGCTCCCCAAAATTAAAAGTGAAATATTCACATCTATTAATGATGGACTAGGGAAAAAACCAGAAATAATGCCATCTCTATAATCCTTTCTCTCCAAAATCCTAACCCGTAAAATGAGAAACTTTAGGAAACCACTGCTAAATGAAATGTCAAGAGTAAGCTGAACTGAGTCACACACATCTCGGGTAAAATCTGCAAATCTGACAGAAATCATGCGAATCAAAGAAAATTCTAAAAGTTCAAAATTCCTAAAACCTAAACAGGCAACCCCACTTGAAAATATGTATTTCTTTAGATATAATTATCATCAGAAATATGAGATTTCAGATTCATGACAGATGTTCTTAGTTTTTGTCTGTCAGTCTGTTTGAAATCATTAATGGTAAAGTTTTCACAACCCCAGACTTTGGTCAGGCCCAGCCCTGAACTTAACCTTTCCTTTCAACAGAAAGGTGGGAAATAATTGTTACCTGACTTATTAAGTGGAAACCATTCACATCACCCGATATCTGCACCCACCTTAGCTAAGAGGATCACCCCATCAACTACCCATTCTGGAGTCATTTTTAACTGTAACATGAACCTCTACCACAACTACAGTTCTAGACTTACTCAAAGGTGAAGAACACACTACTATGTGCAATTAAAAGAATAAAATACTAAAAAATACTGTCACCTAGCCTCAGTTTCTGTAAGATGTCCTGACTGCAATCAGCCAAAATCCATGATCCTCAGGTATAAGCTTGTGAATCTTAGGCTTGATTTTAGAAGTGTGGGTCTATAAATTAAGTAGCAGTATTTTTTGACTCTTGTCCTTGGTTTAACCTCATTAGTTCTCCTTAAAAGAAGAAAAAAAAACCCCTACAACAAAATGAAACAAAACAAAATACAGCAATCATTCTAAAGAACCAAAAAACTCTAACCCTAGCCATCTCCAAAGAACAGGAAGCCTTGCTGCTTTAAGAATAGTGATAGGGTATTTAGACCCACAGGAAACTATACAAGGCTTTATTTGAAACACCTTTATTCTCAGCCCTTACCTTGTCCCCCAACAGCAACGCCAGACGCGAGGAACACAAGACTAGGGTGAAATGCAAGAACAGAATCTTGACACTTACTATAGCCTTTAGTTCCAGGCTGCTCGCTCACCTTAAAATAGGTGCCAAACCACACCTCTCAACCTCAGCTTGCTGTACCCTAGCCTATATTCTAATCTTAAACTTTAAATTTAAAGTGAGGAAACCCACTGCTTCTAGAAAAAGTACTGGCTTCTCTTACAGGATCTTCTGAATTTCACCAAGAATCCCAGTTCTGTGCCCTTGCTCTCCTCGTCTAAGATCTTAATCCCAACTGAAAGATGTTACTTCAAAAGAAACTAGGCACCCACAAAAGCCTGAAAAATAAACAGAAGTAATACATGGTATCGCTTACCTCACAGTGTCTTCCAAAATTCAACTACAGTTACAACTAGAAGACACTTAGGTTCCAGAAGGCTAACTCTAACCTCATTGTTAACCTTAGCATTTCCCAAGGAAATTAATTCTGTCCAGAACTCATTAGCCACTCCATGCTTGTGAGAGTGCTTTTGCCAGAAATCAACAACAGGCTGTGCTTTGTAACCCTGAATTTGCTTAACTTTAGCCCTAATCTGCAAAATAAAAGTTGACATTCACCACAGCCCAATGAGGAAAAAGGCAATGTTCACATCTATTGATAACTGCTCTCAGTTTTCTTGATCAGAACTGCCAAACTACAAGAATGACTTTAGTTCTACGGCCTTTCCCTCCTTAACCCCAGCCTTCCTTAAAGACTGTGAACCCCATGATGCCTGCAACTTAAGAAATGGATTTTCGTATCAATTGATAACCACTCATACTTTATGACTCTGGATGCTGCTGAAGCAATCAACAATACATGCACAGTGGCCACAATCTCACTGAGTTCCAATACCATGCTTGACTAAAAAAATTACATGCCCTAGCATTTGAAAAATTAAGAAGAAAAGTTGTATCAGTTGATGTAACTACCTCAGTTTGCTTTCAAAAATTCAGAAATATACACCTCTACATCCCTGACTCTCCCTAATCCTAATTTTTTCCCCAACGTAAACCTGGGAATTCATCACTGCACAGTAATTAAGAATCAGACATGCATATCTGTTGACACCAAGGCCTCAATTTACATCACAGAATCCTTCAAATTACTGCAGTAATTCAGCTCTGTGATCCTTCCACTAACAAACACAAATTCCAGTCTCAAAATTTGGCCTAAGCTTCTGCAAAGAACAGCAGCCCAGGCTACCCAAAATGTTAAAATAAGTTATTTGAATCTTGCTATCTGTACATAGTTATGTTCAGGCATTGCTAAAGTGAGTAATGAGCCCATGTTCTGCAGCTCCAAGCTTTCTTAACCCTAATTCTTACTCCTAGTTGCAGTACTTAAATATTTAGTAGGCATATTCCTCTTCTTAATTAGGCATTCAAACCCGCTCCTATCACCATCAGTGTAACTTGCCAGATCCTCTAAAACACAATCCCAAATCTCATTCTCAACTAGGAAGGCAGGAGAGGGCTATCTTTGACACATATTCAGGAGATGCTGAGTCCCAAAAGATCTAAAGTTCTATTAGAAGAGAAGGCACTAACTTTTACTATTATTTTTAAGGGCATCTTTACCCTGACCTCTTTGTTTCTCATAAAGATAGACTATTCTGACCTGTTACCAGTTTGCTTCAAGTATGTTTGCCACTTTACATTTGGCTAGAAAACCCAGGATTTTTAAGTCCTTTTGCCAAAGGAGTATGAGTTTGCCCAGAAGAAAACTCATAATCACTTTTTATAACTAGTTCTAAAGCTGTTTCAGTTCATTGGCATATCTGACGCAGTTCTTGTATCACATAAATCTGTCCAACCCCTTCCCAGTGTGAAGTTACTATAACAAGTGTAAAGAGGATCAAATGCTGTAGAAAGCAGACTACCAGAATGAGCTGTGTGTTCCAATACCAAAATTCAACATATTATGATACTACTTGGGCAACCCCAGACTATCTAATGAGCCAAGTCTTGCAGAAATACACAACAAAACCAACCCCCACTAACATCCCTAAGTTTAAACAGACTAGCTAGACAAAGTATGACAAAAGAAAGTGTTACGCAAGATTTACAGATGGAGTGTGAAAACACAGAAAAAGACTCATTCAAGTTCACATACCAAACCAAAAGTGAATCCATATTTCATTAGTCTATGTTTATAACAGAGATCAAATCTAGTCTGATCCAGAAGATCTAACCTAACAAATCTATTGCCCTTTTGTGTTCCAAGTCAGACTTGGGTGTCTGGAGATTGAGTTAGGCAGTAGCTAACAATGGAACTTGGAGTACCAAGTTCTCCTTTACTTTTCCTTTACTGGGAGCCAAATTCTGCTAGCATTGAGCAGAGAGAGTTAAGAAAACACTCCTCAGCTCATACTGGAGTTTGCTTCACTGTAATGGAGCGGAGAAAGAAAACTATAGTTCCAGTCTCAAAGGGAAAGTTGTAGCTGTTGGCTGCAACTTCATAACTGAAAGAGCATGAACACAAGACTGCACTCCTCCCTTATGCCTATGGGAGGCAATGGCTAACAGCATCCCTTACCCAGATGAGATACGAACTTGCCACTTCAGCAGTGAAGAAAAGAAGATATGTGCACTCAGCTTTGATTTCAGCAGAGAAGTGGCACCTAATGGCTCAGAGGCAATTAAGAGCACCTCTCAAATGTGACTCTTGGCTGTAACTCGGCAGCTGTTCAAAGAGTAGAACAAAGCTGAATGAAGTGGACAAACTTACCACTCAGCATGGGACGTATACAGGTAAAAGCTTATAATGGGAGCTTTAATAATCTGAATATGTGATAAGTTAAGAGTACAAACCCACGCTCTCTGCTGGGTTTGTCAGAGAACATAAAGCTTAAATCTCAGATCAGTACGTTAACCAAAAAAACAGTTTCCTGTGGCAGCAATACTTTGCTTTATAGTACCCTGATGAACAGTCCTCAAAGGAACTCAACATGCCAACTTCATTATAAAATCAATGAGCAGAGGCATTCGGCACCTTACAGGACCTATGATTAGTAAGAAAGCCTTCAAGTCTTTTCTTGTTATCGTGACAGACAAGACTCTACAAAAATCACATGAAGAAAACAGACCATCAGTCATTCAGTAATTATATAGCAACTGCAAGGCCATTTAGTTACTGTGGGATAAGCAATACAATGCTTAATAATTTAACCAATTACCATTCATTATAATAGCCAGGTTGGTATTGGATGATCCACAGGGGTCTCACCTGCCTCTCCACATACCCAACATTTAGTGTTGCCATAGTAATGTTGTTCACACCTCTCCAGTTCAACTTCTGTCAGTCTTCAGTATAAACTCTTATTTCTAGAGCTATCAACAAAAGGCTTACAAAAGTAGTACAAACTATATAATACCCTGCTGAAGGCCATTTTTATGGCACCTGTCTATTCTGACAGGTGAACTATTGCCTCATACATGGGTCCAAAATTTGTTTTCAATATGCTATACTTATTTGACTGATATATTTAAGATATAAATGAGAAGGTACAGCTCTGCTGGCCACAAGACTGAAATCTACTGCACTTACACTGTGGTGCATTAAAATGACTGAACAAGAGCGTTCATCATGTTTTGTATTGGCTAACCTAAGCATAATGATAGTTTGCCTTTTTTTTTTTTTAATGGCTACAGTCATTATAGTCACATCTGGTGGATAAATATCCTATTGCTGTTCTCCTATAGAAAACAGCTGTTGAATAACATGCAGAAATCTTTGAGTGAATCTATTAAACCTAACACAATACAGCAGTGTGTTGTTGTTTTGTGGGGTTTTTTTCCTAGTTGTTTTTAGAAACACAGACACAAAAAAAGAAACATGAAATTTGAAACATAGCATTTGTACCCAAATCCACTGAGTTTTTCCGTTGTCCTTGCTAAGCTTAGTATGGCACTTTCACTCAGGAAGAGACATGAGAGATACAAATGATTTCACTACTATAACTTCTTGTTCAAAAAGGGAAAGGCTACCTGTCATTCTTTATAATCATGTTTACATTCTCAAATCCAGTTTTCAGTCTCATCCCTTCTGTTGTACTCATCTGAGCCTAAAGAGCCTGAAATCCTGGACAACATTATTTCAGGAAAATTTGTGTGGGCACAGGCTTAGGTATACTGTCTCATTTATAGTTCAAGGTCTGTTACAAACCCAAAACTCAGGGCAAATCTGTGAAAACAATGCACAGAGGCTGAGTTAACCTGGATCAAAGAAGTTGATTCAGGGCTTTGGTTCAAGCCATGTGAAAGGTGTGGTATCATTTGTTTAAATGGGATAATAAAGGAATTCAGTATTTCATTTCACTTTAACATTTTCGGTAAAGTTTAAAGAAAATGGGGGTTATGAACCTACGGAGAATGAAACTAAAATAAAAAAAACAGGAAATAAAATCACTAACATGACTTATATTTTACTATAACCTCTAGTTATTCTAAAGAATAACTTTAGAGATTATTCTCTAGAGTACGGAGTTGCAAGAGTCAGAAGAGACAATGCAGTTATGTGAATATGCCAAGGTGAAGCAGGACACGTGTACTTCCTGCAAAGGAACAGCTTCTGTAGGCCAGCAAAAAAACACATCAACAACCAGAACTACATCTTACATCATTCTTCAGATTTGTGTTACATAGTACAGCCATTTTGTGATGCTTTATCCTCAGGAGGCTTTGTGGACCTTTACTCACAGCATTCTTCTGTCTGTTCTGATCCAAATTCTGCTAAATTCAGTTTGTGTAATCCCTCTGGTTTATATGCGTTTTTTTGTATGCATCCTACCTACAAAATTTAGAACAGCAACTAGTATGAGAATACAGTGCTGGTGCTATGTAAAGAGCTAAAGCTGGAAAAAAAAAAGCAATTTAAATGGGAGTAGGGAACGTGAAGAGAGAGCTGAGAAATAAAATCTTTAAAATACAGACGAGTGTAGAATCTCTCTCCCACAAACTTATTTTGGCTTAGGAGATGCTAGCAGGTGGCAGATATGTGACTGTGTGGTCGTCAGTCAGACCAGAACTTTTCCTAGAGTTTCTTAAATGAAGCTTCTCTCAGAGGAACCATACAAAGTAATTATGGTAGGTACTTAAGCAAATGGACTGTTAATAACCAGATAGAGGTGATAAACCTCCCAGGCCAGCTGGAGCCCTACTAGTGAAAAAGAGGAAGTAACTGAGGAGTAGAATACCTTTTAGTAGGGAAAAGGATTCTATAAAATATTGGCTAATCTCATTTGTACAAAAAATAATAATAAAAAAATACTCACCAACAAGCAATCTCATTGATGCTGAAATCTGCTGGCTATCTTCAGTCTCCTGCATCTAAATTGCTGTCTGAAATAATTCATAACTGTTTGTTATGAATTCATAATTTGTTTCATTGTCCTAGAAGAATTGATGGAATGTTGTGGGGTTTTTTTTGAAGTTGATGCACGGCATGACTGACTTTCAAAATTTCCTCTGTTCTCCACATTATACCCCTAGTCTCTTGAAGAACTATAATTGCTATCAAAGGGTATTTTACCCAACACACCTTGCGGTGATCCCTCTAATGGGCCATAAAATTTCAGAAAAGTTTGGAAATACTAAATCTGGAAATACTGGGAAACTTTTTAAGTGTCGTCCTTAACAGCAGTGGAGAGAAGAAATGAAAAGTGCAATGAGATCCAGGCTCACATCATGAAACAGCAGGTATTAGAAATATATTACTACACTGTTTGGACAGTTCTAATGAACTACAGAGAGACACAAGAACATCCAGGACTGGATAGGGAAGATCAAAGTAATCATCATAATATTATTTCTTACCTGTATGTGTTACTCTGAGTAAGACTTTTGTGGCTCAGTTTCTATTAAGTCAGACTGAGAGGGTCTGGCCACCAAAAATCTCCTCTCCAACTTCAGACTATAGGAGACTACAGAAGCACTTTCTGTTCATTGAGCAGCCCAAAGACAGCTAGGGATCTTAACAATTCTTTTGCACAAATCAAATTCCTCCCGTGCTCACTCACTCCAAACTAGCCAGCTACAGTCCACATAGTACTTTTCACACCATACTCAGCCAGTCAGCTCTGCAGACAACCTGCCAAAATACATTTGAGCGACACAAAACACTTCACTAAATCCCATCCAAGAAGTGTCAATACAAGAAGAGGCCCACTGTGTGACCTTCCAGTCAGTTTATAGATGTACCTGTTTTCTGCAATTCACCTAACTTCCTCATTCTTTCTTCATATGTCTCTCACTATGCATTCTGTATCCCTACTCAGAACAAAACAAAATTTCTTTCTTAAAAGTTCAGGGTTTAATTCTGCAAGATAATTGGGGGGAGGAGGGGGAGCACAGGGGCAGTGGTATGTGTTTGTTTTTTAATTTCCTGCTTCTTCCCTCCAAGACATACATGTGATTGCGAGAGTGATTACAAAGAAGTGGTGCTCATTAGTGGTGCTCAATTCAATCACATCTGATGCACCAAGTAGTTTCAGAACAGTAACATTTATGCAAATACCCAATAGAAAGACTGTGAAACTTGTGACCTTACTTGGGATTTCCAGGCCTACTGCTGATCATAAGTTAATGCATTGACAGCATTAGTACACTGCAACATGTAGCCTCATTAATGATTTTTCCCCTCAACCTTCAGTTTCTGAATACACAGAGGAAAAACTAGATTCAGTTAATACTATTACATTTAAAAAGTCAAACATTCAAAGGTAAAAATGTTCAGTACTAAAATACTTGATTTGTTTAAAAGGAAAGAGCAACAGGAGTTTTTAAGTTAAGTGAAATTCTTTTTTAATGTTGCCTTGTTCTTGAATATGGTTAAACTATTTTAGCTGATATTCTCAAAAATATTCAGGCAATCAGCATGCTGAAATTCAAATCAAGCAGCTAATATTTTTTCAAAGTTTTAAGCTCCCAAAACATTGTCCCAAAACAAAACATCAGGCAAACTTTATAGTAGACAGAGGTACAAAGCAATAAATATAGACATTTTTTGACAAAGAGAGTGCAATAGTAAGGGAAACACAAATACAAAAATTGATGTTTATTATCACTTATCACTGGAATTTTAAAATATTTGCTGGGATTATATAGGATACGGTGAGGTTAGTAGACTTTGTTCCATGTAAACCCAGTGAGGTTCCTTTTAATGGCTGCCTGTGCCTTCATCATAGCAACCACTCCCCCAAATTTTGGGTCATTCAGGAACTTGATGAGAATGCATTCCAGCGTGTTGTGCAGGTCACTGATGATGACCTGGAGGTCATCATCTGAGGATGACATCCTCAGTTCCAGAGGAAGGTCACTCAATCATCTGCAATTAAGACTTTGAACTACTGACCACTACCGCTTTATCCCAATAGTCCAACCACTTTGTAGTTCACTCATCCAGTCATATCTCTCAAATGTGGCTATAAGGATATTGTGCAAAGACATCAAAAGTCTTGCTAAAGTCAAGGTAGATAATGCACAATGCTCTTCCAATTTTATGCAGATTCAATCATCTTCTCACAGAAGGCAATGAGGTTGATCAGAAATCACTTGCTCTTGATAAGTCTGTGCAGACTGTTCCCAACCATCTTCTTGTCTTTCATGTACTTGGTTTCCATAAAGATTTTTTGTTATTTTCTCAGGCTAACCAACCCGTTGTTCCTCAGATCCTCTTTCTTGCCTATTTTTGAATGTGGGTGTAACATTTGCTTTTCTGCAAACCTCAGGGACTTTCCCCAGTGAACACTACCTTTCCAAGAAGTCAGAGGCCTCCTAAATAAGTCAGCCAGCTCCATCAGCATCCTCAAACGCATTCCCTCTGGCTCCACGGACTTGAAGGCATTCTTAGTTAAACTAGTTCAATCTTCCTTTGCCAGAGGTAGTACCTTTCTCTCCCAGACTTTGCTACTAGGCCCAGAGACCTGTAAAGCTAGAGAGCAGATCTTGCTGGTAAATACTGAGAAAAGAAGGCATTGAGTAGCCCACCACAAGGTTACCAGCCCCATTCAGCAGTAGGACAAGAATTTTTTTCATCATCATTTTTGCTGCTGACATACTTGAAGAAGACCTTGATGTCCCATATCTCTTGCCAGCTTTATCTCCATTCAAGTTGTGGCCATCCTAATTACATTCTCATGACTGCAAGCAGGCTTCTCTTTTGCAGCCTGTCCCTGCTTCCACCTCTCATACGCTTCTTTTTTACATTTCAGCCTGGTCAGGAGTTCACTGTTTAATTTAGATGACCTGCCATGACTGCTTATTTTCTTGTCCACTGGAATAGGCCATTGTTGTGCTTTAAGGTTGTTGCCCTTGATAATTAACCAATTTTTCTGCCCTTAACATTCCAGTTCCTTAAATAGGCTGAAGCATTGTGAAAACCAAGGATTTTATTCTGCTGCTTACATGAATCACTTCCCTCCAGATCTTAAATTCCACCATTTCCTGGTCACTGCAGCAAAGGCTGCCATTGACTGTCGTCTCAACTAGTTCTTCTTTATTCATGAGCAGCAGACCTAGGAGAGCACCCCACCTAGTCAGCCTTTCCCAAAGATGTAGGAAAAAAAAAAATCATCTTGTACATTATTCAGTACTTTCGAGTTTCTGTCTTCCTTTGGAAAGTGTTAAGAAAAAAGCATCTCATTTATTAAAGAAGTTATTTTGTCAAAACCAGACAGTGGTTGTCTCACGCATCATACTTTTTTCCTTTAGCATTTTCAACAATATAAGCCTCTGGGTTTCCAGGCAAATATTGCATGAAGAAACCTTATTATTTGTTTTTATTTGCATGTTGAATTGCAAGTGTATTATTTTATGTTTCCCTCGGAGGTTAGTTCAAAACCAGCATCTTCAATGGGGCTGATGAGCAGCACAGTAATAGGTATGCACGTCTCTCCCTTCCCTCAGGATCTTGATCTAAATGAAATTACAGCTAGAAATTATTTGATTAAATTGACAGGATATTAGTTGTGAAAAACCTCTCATACTGTTTTTACAAATCCCAGAGTAGAACAGGTAAATTGCACTCTATATATATGGAGTGGTCATTGAGGTCTTTTAATGAATTTACTTGAGCCAAACTGCTGCATTACTTAAATTACATAGTATTCATTCTATAATGACCACTAAGAAGACTGAGGCATAAGCAGGCACCCATGAGGAAAAAGATCAGGTTTAAGGCATCTAAATAAAAATGTTCCAATTCTAAAGATGTCCATTCACACGAAATTCTCATTTAAGCCCTCATCTTGCAAAGAGATAAATAGCGTACCTTAGTTTAGACCATGCAAGTTTTGTCAGATGATCTAGAATGATTAAAATACATGTCCGTTACTTTTCAAGGTAAGTATCATTTGTCAGCACCTTTTTAATCCCATGCTTTTAGTCAAATTTTTGAGACAGACTTATGATAATAGGAATTTAAAGTGTTGAACTCAGACTCTAATCACACCTTATCTGTGTCTTTCTCATTTTGCCTTTGCTAGTATATTCTGTGCTCTAAAACTTATACAGAGAAATTTTTCAAGAAATCCAAGTAATTTGTCTCAGATTTTAAATCTCCAAACAACAGGTCAGAGAAAAAAAGAAAACTGGACAAAAAATTTAGTAAATATTTTTGACTGATGTATATGCTCCAAAAATTTGTGACCTTTCTGTCCTCCTCAAACCCCATGGACTTTCTTTCCTTTGAAAGGAGAAGAGGTAAACAAACAGACAAGTTCCCACAAAATCACTATTTTACAAGCTGTTTCTTCAGCTTTTGCAGTGGACTGAAATAACATAGACTCTGCATTGCTTTAATGATATTTCTAGAGGTCAGTACTTCTGACACTGCCTTGGTGAACTATCTATCCGTTCTGTGTTTTCTCATGTAAAACCAAGTAGATGCCTGTGGGAAAACTTAGAGTCAGATGTTCTAGAATTGTTCTTCCAGAGTATTGTAGATCACTTCATAAAGTAAAAGCCTGAAAATGCTAGATAATTTCAGAGGCTCAGCACTGGTCTGCTAATATGCCAAGAAGAATAAGCAATTATGATTTTCATCTAAGCAACATATGCTGTTTGCTGTCCTGTTCTGAACAGCTGTAGGTTAGATGCTGTTAAGATTAGGGTCCTTCTCTCCTCCATATTTCAAAATTCAAATTAAACTAAAATAACAGCACCTGCTGAACAAAAACACTATTTCAAAATGTGTACTTGCACACAATTACTATGAAGAGGCTGGCCACCATTGTTACCAGTCTATTCTTTCTGAATGGAAATGGCAGAGAAGTTTTCGATGCAGCTGCAGCTCTTCAATTGTATAACTAGTCCTGGCCCCAAGCCAACCCTCAAGAACTCAAGTGGCACCAAAAGATACTATATTGATTTGCAATCGAACATAATAGGCCATCAGCTTAATTATTACTGAAGTGACAAGGTCCTGGATATTTCATATTTATATTTCTGAGGCCTGTGAAAGATGAATGTAAATCTTTTAAATGCCTACATTTGCATATCTTCAGAAGGGTTGAGGGCTCTTACTGTATTCATAGCCTGTGAAAGACCTAAAGGACTGGCTATTCAACTCAGGTTGTTAGATCACACAGTTACTTACTTGCATAAGAAAATAAGACTATAAAGCTAAACACATTCCTACAGGAAAATATCCCCAGATCTGTTGTAGACATCAAAAAAATATATGTTGACCACTAATATCATCCTCATGGAGCTTTTCCTTCCCCTGCTCCCTTAGGGAAAAGATTGCTTGAGTATGAGAGACTGAATTGGCATCATCTAGCACTGTGAGCATCTCTGCACCGAGTTATTTCTTCCCACTGACTATCACCATAGCTTTATAACTGAAGGTCTGCAAACAGGACCGAATATTTTGAAGATGTGTATGCTAGGGGAATGCAGGAACATTTACTGGCTAGAGACTGAGTCGCTAGAGACTGAGACCAAGACCCAGGATTTCAATGTTGTCACTAGCCGGCTCTATCACAATAGGTCATCAGCTAGCCTAATGATATGCTTCTCTTTTTGTTAGGAGTATACAACTTTTGTACTCAGATCCTATATCCCTTACTTACTTAGAATCACAAAAACGGTAATTAAGACAGGTTGCTTTAATTATATAAAAAAAGCCACTTTATTTTAATGACCCTAGAGCCAGAAACCATTTCTACACTTGTCCTGTACCTCTTATCTTCCATGCAGGTTCCTCCATAGCTAGGTCATATTTTTACTGAGCTCATATATACACCAAGCACTATTTTCTCCCATGCTCTTAGACTCTGAATTGCAGCTGTCCTCAAAAGCATTCTCTTTTGCTTATTATTGGCATTTGCTGTAAATTGCTTTTCACATATTGTATGTGGATAGCTGAAAAAAAAAAAATTGTTTCTCCAGTTCCCAGGGAGATAAACAAGGCACAGGTGAAAACATAGTTATAAATATGACAACATTAATTTTTGGTATTGTAGGGTGGGAGAAAAGATTTATTGCCATGCTTATCCTCTATTTCTTGTTAGTAACATTATTCCCAAAGAATTTATGCTTGTATGTTCAAGTATCAATGCCCTCCACTGGAGGGAATACACCTGAACTCTTTATAATAAGAATCATCTTTTCTAGTGCTATCCATTTGATGACATTTGAGGAGGCCTGTTCTGAAACATATAGCTGATAAACAGGTTGCCTCTGTATACCTACTAGATCCTATAAGAAGTTGAACAATGTTGCTGTCTTAATATTAAAAAGGTACAATGCTTTATGTTTTCCACTTAAAAAATGTTAGGGGAAAGACATTTGCCAAATAGAAATGGAACAAGTTGGCAGGAAAATGCTTTTCTTCCTTGTCCCTGTCATGCTCAAAGCCCCGCTGCAAAAACCAACACCATCACCCTCCCCCTTGCCAAACCACCAAACTCCAATGTGTGAAGTTAAGGTTTTCCAAAACAACTAATGACTGTGTGCACTTTGCTCTTTGGGAGCTCAGTTATGACACTTCAAGACTATTCTGAGAAGCACACCAGTTTGCACATTTCCACTTAAGAGTGTAAATGTAAATATAAAGCAGTTCATGACTGAAATCCCATTAAAACCAAAGGGAAAACTAAAAATATCAGACAGGAATTCAACTTTGCCATCAGCAGGTGTTACTAATTCAAAGCTCCTGGCTCAGTGTCTGCTATGGATTTGGGAAAACAGAACGAATTTCAGTCATATTACTGCAGTATAGAGTAGTCTTCCCTTTATTTCTTCCTTCCCTTTCTACTGTACATCGATGCTGTTTGATTACCTCCTCTTAATAGTATTACAGAAAAGGCAGCTCGCAACATACTTGCAATCACTATTTGTTATCAAAAGGACTTAAAACAAAGGAAGATGAATTCTCAGCTAGGACGCAAGCAAACAGCATTACATGAACAACTTCATCTGTGCAAAAATGCTTAAATACAAACACAGGATTCCTGTGAATAAGTATCTAGGAAGAGTGACTCAGATACAGAATTAGTTCAAAAAGTTCAATAGCTTTCCCTGGGAACTTTGTGTCTAGCCCACATAGTTATCATCTAATAATGGCTACATACTTTGTGAAGGGAGTGTCTGATCTCCATCCCTGGTGTCCTGGTTTCAGCCAGGATAGAGCCGGTTTTCTTCACAGAAGCTAGTGTGAGACTATGTTCTGGATTTGGGATGAGAAACTGTTGATAAGGTGCTGATGTTTTGGGTTGTTGCTAAGCAGTCAAGGACAGTCCAGCTTCTTGTGTTGGCCTGCTAGCAAGGAGGCTGGGGATGCACGGGAAGCTGGGAGGGGACACAACCAGGACAGCTGACCCAGGCTGGCCAAAGAGATATTCCCTACCATATGACGTCATGCCCAGTACATAAACTGGAGTTGGCCGGGGGGCAGAAATCGCTGCTCGGGGACAGGCTGTCAATCGCCGGGTGGTGAGCAATCGCTGTATTGGGCATCACTTGTTCTTGTACATTCCTTTTTTGGCATTATTATTGTTGTTTCTTTCGCTCTTTCTGTCCTATTAAACTGTGTTTATCTCAACCCATGAGATTTTTTTTTTCCTAAGTCTCTCCCCCATCCCACTGCGGGAGGGGGAGTGAGTGAGCAGCTGCGTGGTGCTTAGTTGCCAGCTGGGGCTAAACCACGACAGTCCTTTTTGGCACCCAACGTGGGGCTCGAGGCTTGAGATAATAATGGTTGCAGGTCACAATATCAGTTTATTTGATTTGCGTGATGCTCTTGTCTTTGCTGTACATGTTAAGGATTGCTGTTGGTTTCTGCAGGCTGCTCTACTCTGCGATGATTAGTAATGTCTTGCCTGTGAAATTTGTTTTTAGAGCACTGACCTTGAGCTTAACATGGTATCAAGTGAGCTCAGTACTAAAGCCGTTACTGTAATTTGGCTACTATCTTGTGGAGACAATTAGCAATTATACTTCTGCCTCTGAAAGGTTTTTTATGGAGGAAATGCAGAATGGTACCTTTGCTACCCTCTATCATAATGTTTCCTCCTTCATCACAATAATTTTTCAGTATATTGAACACCCTTGGGTAGTTAAAATACCTCTACTGCTACTTCTGGGGAACATTGTTTCGGTTTTGTCTAAGGTTAGCAAGCAATTTAAGAATATCACCCAGAGATCTACCTCCAAGGCTGGGTAGTTACGAATGGCAGGGTGTGTGGAACAGCATGGGCAAATGCCTGGGGCAGTGGGCACCTCCAGTGTTTTGGAACTTCACTCCTGAACAAGTGCAGAATCCTGATAAACTAGCAGAATATTTGGAAGAAGTATGCTGTCAGCCTGGCAGCTCCAAGGAGACACAAATCATTGCAATGTGCTGGGGCCTGGCCCATGCCTACCGAGCCCTATTTAACACTATGCAAAGGGGAGAGAGGCTCTCTGGGTCTGATGGCAATGTGGCAGGCACTGTGACTACTCCAACCCCTGCTGTAGCAGGCACTGTGACTACTCCAACCCTCGCGGCGGGCACTGCGACTACTCCGACCCCCACGGCGGGCACTGCCACTACTCCAAGCCCTGCAACAGGCACTGTAGCTACCCAGACTTGCAGCTGAACCAGAGAACCAGCCCATCCCGGTATGAGTTGCCCCTATACAAAAGAAGAAATCTTGGAAGCGGAAGTCAGCTCGTTTAGTAAGGGATGAGGAAGATTCTTCTAAGAAGAAGGCAGAGGAAGAGAGTGAGGAGGCAGAGTGTTCTGAAGCAGGGCCATCACAAGCACGGAAGAGGAAAGAGAGCAAGTCATCGCTTGAAGAGGAGGAAGAGGAAGAACTCATAAAAAAGACGGTAACTACTTGATCTCTATCCCTGAGTGAATTGCGAGATATGCGAAAGGATTTCAGCCGTCGTCCAGGTGAGCACATTGTCACCTGGCTGCTCCGATGCTGGGATAATGGGGCCAGTAGCCTGGAATTAGAGGGTAGGGAAGCCAAGCAGCTGGGATCCCTTTCTAGGGAAGGGGGCAGTGACAAAGCAATTGGAAAAGGTGCACGAGTCCTCAGCCTCTGGAGACGACTCCTGTCGGGTGTGAAGGAAAGGTATCCCTTCAAGGAAGATGTTCTATGTCACCCAGGCAAGTGGACCACCATGGAGAAAGATACCCAGTACCTGAGGGAGCTAGCGGTGCTGAAGGTGATTTATGGTGACTTGGACAATGGGCAATCATCCAAAGATCCAGATGAAGTCAATTGCACGTGACCTACGTGGCAGAAGTTTGTACGGAGTGCACCATCATCATATGCCAACTCATTAGCAGTAATGGCCTGGAAAGATGGAGAGAGACCAACGGTGGATGAATTGGCTGGCCAACTCCGGCAATACGAAGAAAGTCTCTCTTCCTCCCTATGGGCCTGCGTCTCTGCTGTAGAGAAACTGTCCCGGGAGTTCCGGCTATTCAAAGAGGATATGCCCTACCCCTCACCCGTATGGACCAGCATCTCAGCCATTAGGAGTAAGCGCTCTTCTGTTCAAGAGAGAAGATATAGAGGATACACACCATGAGCCACCCTGTGGTTTCAGTTGTGTGACTATGGAGAGGACATGAGGAGGTGGGATGGAAAACCTACCTTGACCCTAGAGGCATGAGTATGCGAGCTGCAAGGAAAAACCATTACAAAGGGGGGTTCAGGCTCCTCCAGAAAAATCGTCGCTCCACTTTCCAGTGGGCAGTTTCCCAGAAAGAATAGAAGAGCTGATTTCACCTCTGATCCTCTTGAAGGGACTTCTGATTCCTATTTACAAGAAGTGGGTAATGAGTAATATGACCAGGACTAGAGGGGCCCTGCCTCCAGCCAGGCGGAGGAGAGGGACAACCGAGTTTATTGGACTGTGTGGACTAGAAGGCCTGGCACATCAGACCCACAGGAATATAAGGCTCTAGCGGACACTGGTGCACAATGTACCTTAATGCCATCAAGCCATATAGGGGCAGAACTCATCTGTATTTCTGGAGTGACACAGGGATCCCAACAGCTGACTGTACTGGAGGCTGAAGTGAGTCTAACTGGGAATGAGTGGCAGAAGCACCCCATTGTGACTGGCCCAGAGGCTCCGTGCATCCTGGGCATAGACTACCTCAGGAGAGGGTACTTCAAGGACCCAAAAGGGTACCGGTGGGCTTTTGGTATAGCTGCCTTGGAGACAGAAGAAATTAAACAGCTGTCCACCTTGCCTGGTCTCTCAGAGGACCCTTCTGTTGTGGGGTTGCTGAGGGTTGAAGAACAACAGGTGCCGATCGCTACCACAACAGTGCGCCAGCGGCAATATTGCACCAACAGAGACTCCCTGATCCCCATCCATGAGCTGATTCATCGGCTGGAGAGCCAAGGAGTGATCAGCAAGACTTGCTCACCCTTTAACAGCCCCATATGGCCAGTGCGAAAGTCTAATGGAGAGTGGAGACTGACAGTAGACTATCGTGGCCTGAATGAAGTCACGCCGCCACTGAGCGCTGCCGTGCCGGACATGCTAGAACTTCAATATGAACTGGAGTCAAAGGCAGCCAACTGGTACGCCACCATTGATATTGCTAACGCATTTTTCTCAATCCCTTTGGCGGCAGAGTGCAGGCCACAGTTTGGTTTCACTTGGAGGGGTGTCTAATACACCTGGAATTGACTGCCCTAGGGGTGGAAGCACAGCCCTACCATTTGCCATGGGCTGATACAGACTGCACTGGAACAGGGTGAAGCTCCAGAGCATCTGCAACACATTGATGACATCATCGTATTGGGCAACACAGCAGAAGAAGTTTTCGAGAAAGGGAAGAAAATAATTCAAATACTTCTGAAAGCTGGTTTTGCTATAAAACAAAGTAAGGTCAAAGGACCTGCACAAGAGATCCAGTTTTTAGGAATAAAGTGGCAAGATGGACGTCGACAGATCCCAACGGATGTGATTAACAAAATAACAGCTATGTCTCCACCAACTAGCAAAAAAGAAATACAAGCATTTTGGGGCGTTGTGGGTTTCTGGAGAATGCATATTCCAAATTACAGTCTGATTGTAAGCCCTCTTTATCAAGTGACCCGGAAGAATAATGATTTTCAATGGGGCTCTGAGCAACGAGAAGCCTTCGAACAAATTAAACAGGAGATAGTTCATGCCATAGCCCTCAGGCCAGTCTGGGCAGGACAAGATGTTAAAAATGTGCTCTACACGGCAGCCGGGGACAATGGCCCTACCTAGAGTCTCTGGCAGAAAGCACCAGGAGAGACTCGAGGTCGACCTCTAGGGTTTTGGAGTCGAGGATATAGGGGATCTGAGTCCTGCTATACTCCAACTGAAAAGGAGATATTGGCAGCATATGAAGGAGTTCGAGCTGCCTCAGAAGTGGTTGGTACCGAAGCACAGCTCCTCCTGGCACCCCGACTGCCGGTGCTGGGCTGGATGTTCAAAGGGAGGGTCCCCTCTACACATCATGTGACTGATGCTCCGTGGAATAAGTGGGTCGCACTTATTACACAGCGGGCTTGAATAGGAAACCTTAATCACCCAGGAATCTTGGAATTGATCACGGACTGGCCAGAAGGCAAAGATTTTGGAATATCACCAGAAGAGGAGGTGGCATGTGCTGAAGAGGCTCCACCATATAATGAACTGCCAGAGAACAAAAGCCAATATACCCTGTTTACTGATGGTTCCTGTCGTATTGTAGGCAAACATCGAAGGTGGAAAGCTGCTGTATGGAGTCCTATATGATGAGTTGCAGAAGCTGCTGAAGGACAAGGTGAATCAAGTCAGTTTGCAGAGGTGAAAGCCATCCAGCTGGCTTTAGATATTGCTGAATGAGAAAAATGGCCAATACTCTATCTTTATACTGACTCATGGATGGTGGCAAATGCTCTATGGGGGTGGCTACAGCAATGGAAGCAGAGCAACTGGCAACACAGAGGCAAGCCCATGTGGGCTGCTGAATTGTGGCAAGATATTGCTGCCTGACTAGAGAATCTAGTCATAAAAGTACATCATGTAGATGCTCACGTACCCAAGAGTCATGCCACCGAAGAACATCAAAACAAACATCAGGTGGATCAGGCTGCGAAGATTGAAGTGGCTCAGGTGGATCCGGACTAGCAACGTAAGGGTGAATTATTTATAGCTCGGTGGGCCCATGACACCTCAGGCCATCAGGGAAGAGATGCAACATATCGATGGGCTCGGGATCAAGGGGTAGACTTGACCATGGACACTATTGCACAGGTTATCCATGAATGTGAAACGTGCGCTGCGATCAAACAAGCCAAACGGTTAAAGCCCCTCTGGTATGAAGGACGATGGTTGCGATCTACCATATACATATCAATGGTATTACAGTAAGAATCACCCAGACTGATGAAGAATGAGCTTCACTGAAACCAAGCAACGTGCAGCAGTAATGGAACCAGAACTGGCTTCAGCAGCTTGGGCCCAACAGTTCCCTCGAGATTGACATCTTCGACCTGCAGATCATGGACATGGACCGTGCCAGATGACAATCCAACACCACATACCATCTCCCCTGCCCTGAGAGACTGCTATGATGGATGAAGCCCAGAGTCATGGACCAAATGAACTCCACAGACATTTTAAAGTGATGGCCCATGGACTAAGAAAGTGATATCTGTGTGTATATATTAAAAGACAGGAAGAGTAATACTGAATAATTGGAATGTATTGAAAAGTGTAGGACCCGAGCATGACGTAAATGGTATTGAATAAGGGGTGGATACTGTCCTGGTTTCAGCCAGGATAGAGCTGGTTTTCTTCACAGAAGCTAGTGTGAGACTATGTTCTGGATTTGGGATGAGAAACTGTTGATAAGGTGCTGATGTTTTGGGTTGTTGCTAAGCAGTCAAGGACAGTCCAGCTTCTTGTGTTGGCCTGCTAGCAAGGAGGCTGGGGATGCACGGGAAGCTGGGAGGGGACACAACCAGGACAGCTGACCCAGGCTGGCCAAAGAGATATTCCCTACCATATGACGTCATGCCCAGTACATAAACTGGAGTTAGCTGGGGGGCAGAAATCGCTGCTCGGGGACAGGCTGTCAATCGCCGGGTGGTGAGCAATCGCTGTATTGGGCATCACTTGTTCTTGTACATTCCTTTTTTGGCATTATTACTGTTGTTTCTTTCGCTCTTTCTGTCCTATTAAACTGTGTTTATCTCAACCCATGAGATTTTTTTTTTTCCTAATTCTCTCCCCCATCCCACAGTGGGATGGGGAGTGAGTGAGCAGCTGCGTGGTGCTTAGTTGACAGCTGGGGCTAAACCACGACACCTGGAAAAAGTACTGTGTTTATACCTCAAAGACCATAGTCATATTGTGTGTTCCTGAAAGAACACAATGAGATCAGAAACCACCATGCTGATTTAGCTTGTTCTCTGGGTCAGGATTGGAGTGTACTGCTAGAAAAATTCAGGGGACTTTGTGTTTCATTATTAATAGGTATAATGACTTAGGTAGAAATGTACATGTCAAAACATTAATAAAGGATACTGGCATAATTTTGCTCACTTATTTTGAAAGTAGAATATAATTCCCCAAACAGAAACATTCAATTTTTCCTGTCCATTTCCTGACAGTAACAGGATGATCATGAAAAAGTTCAGTTGGATATAGTGCTTTGGAATGCAAAATCTTTTGATGATCATTTTTTAGCCATACATCTGAAAGACACTAGAAGGGGAGGAAGAACATAGAGCAGTTAGGACAAAGGGAACACACAAGACACAGACCTTGAGGAAAAAAATGGCTTTTCAAATCTGGGGGCAATGTCTTGCAATTTCATTTGGACAACCACTTGCTTCAGACTTAACAAAGTAAAGTATTTGAACACTGATGCCAAGAAAGGTGCAAAGAACAGACTTCAACTGCATCAAAGGGGCAGTCAGACCTACTACAACAGGCACTGAGAATGCTCCTGTGGGATGCCAGCAGTTGTCAGCAAGGAATTAATCATTAAAGACTTCTGCTAGTGCAATCCCTGCAAAGTGGCCTGGTCTAAAACCAGATTGATAACAAATCACAAGCATTATAGTCACGTAAAAGAAAGAGAGCTGTAGAGCAACCACCTGCACAAGCAATTCCGAAATGAAAGGACGCAAAGATGAAAATTGGGCCGTTGTTACCAAGTAGCTCAGAATCCAGCTGAGGATTTTGCTGTTGTTAACAGGAACAACAAAAGCTCACTTAAAATACAGATGGAAAGTATCTAAAAACCAATGAGAAATTACTGATATTAGTTTTCTATCCTATAGGGCCAAAAGCTATCTGTATAACATGAAATATGAATGCTTTCTAATTATAGAAAAATAATTGCCTTGAGTAGCACAGAATAAATACTGTCTCTGTTTAAAACAAAGAAGAAAAAGGAAAAAAAAGAACCCTCATATTAGACTTATTTGTCAGTAAATAAGAGGGTACTACTCCTTTAAATAATTAATCAATTAGTACCTACACAGTGTGATCACGAAGGGATTTAGTTTCTTTCCATTTCTATACAGTGATGGATAACAGCTGCTAAGTATGTACAGCTCAGTGCAAAGAAGCACAAACAATGCAATTGGTACCACAGAGATAAGTGGTCTTAGAACATATCCGAATCATTTTTTGGGCAATTTGGGATTAGAATCTTCAGATTTCAATCTTGCAATATGACACATATCAAACCGAGGTGTACCATGAAATGGAGAAGAGTAAGTGTCTTCCTGGATCTCTTGATTTTATATTATAAAAGTTTTTTTCCTAATGTTTCTTTCATATTGTTTAAAGCAAAGATATCTGTTAGGAAAAAACATTTTAAATTCAGAAATAAAAATATCACTAATTTACATCCTACATGTTGTAGAGGTATTTATGAAATTAATTGATCCTTCTTTAAAATTATATGTGAATATTAATCCTACTACATTTCTTGTGTGGGCTTTGTCTGAAGGTTTACAGAATAATCATGTAAAATCCTCTTCTCTGCATAAGCACATGAATTTTGCTTCCTGCATGTAGCATGTTGAGTCAGAGTCCTGTTCATTCCAGAAGAAGACTCCACAGTCTTCTCTCCTGCATTCTCCAGGTTTTATTTTCCTGACAGCGATCCACAAAGCACATATGCTGGTTTTGGCTGGGACAGAGTTAATTTTCTTCATAGTAGCTGGCATGGGGCTGTGTTTTGGATTTGTGCTGAAAACAGTGTTGATAATACAGGAATGTTTTTGTTATTGCTGAGCAGTGCTTACACAGGCTCAAGGCCTTTTCTGCTCCTCACACTACCTCACCAGCAAGTAGGCTGGGGGTGCACAAGAAGTTGGGAGGGGACACAGCTGGACCCAACTGACCAAAGGGATATCCCATATGATATGACATCACGCTCAGCACATAAAGATGGAAGGAAGAAGAAGGAAGGGAGGGACTTCGGAGTGATGGCATTTGTCTTCCCAAGTAACCATTACATGTGATGGTGCCCTGCTTTCCTGAAGATGGCTGAACACCTGCCTGCCAATGGGAAGTGGTAAATTAATTCCTTGTTTTGCCTTGCTGGCGTGCACGGATTTTTCTTTCCCTATTAAACTGTCTTTATCTCATTCCACGAGTTTTCTCACTTTTACTCTTCTGATTCTCTCCCTCATCCCACTGGAGGGGGGAGAAATGAGCGAGCAGCTGTGTGGTACTTAGTTCCCAGCTGGGGTGAAACCATGACAGCATGGTACGTGGCTTCCCATGGCTGCTTCTCCAAAGTTACTGCAAGAAGCAGAAATTATGTAACTTCAGGCAGTGTTAAGCTTCCTGGCTTCTTGAGAGGATAAAATAAATAAACTTTTTGCTCTGCTTTTTCCTGCTTTACAGAGTTGGACTGGATAGCCTATGCTTATGGGAGGTGGGCTTGGAAGAAGGACACAGAGGCATCCAGCATCCTCCCATACACAGAGTATTAGTCCAAAATATAGGCCTGGACTCCATTCGTAGCCCTACCACTGACTTTTTCTGAACTACTGTTTCCTTTCCTCTTTTTCTAAGTTGTCTGAGGCACGTATCCAAAAAGCACTTAGCACAGCAGGGACCTACTTATGACAAACTTAAGTGCAACTGGAATGTTAATACTAAAAAGAGGAACAGACCAGAGAGACAAAATCACTGGATAGCAAAAACAGCTATTCCCACAAGTATGGGAAATAAAGGAGTGGTACATTTACAGAGCGAGCAAATCTTAAAAGAGAAACTTCTGTTATCCTTCATTATTAGAATTAACCTCTGTTTAAAAGAGTTAATGATGTACGTAAAAAGTCATCATGAAATAGGAAAACTATAATACATTGTTTAATAACTTTTTTCTTTCCTTCAGGACCCAAAACTACTGATCTTGGATTCAGTCCCAAATGTTGCTGACAGAAATAGGAGCTCAAACTAAATTGACTAAGGAATATGTACTTAGAAGGATAGTAAGCATTGCTTATACTGGTAAGCAAGAGTCTCTAAAATTGGAATAGCTGTAATTCTGTATTTTCCTCCAAAGAACAAACTTTGCCCTTGAAGTTTTAATTTATCGTCAGTCTTCACAGAATCACAGAATACTTGAGGTTGGAAGTGACCTCTGGAGGTGATCCTTGTCCAGCCATCCTGCTCAAGCAGACCCACCTGGAGCAGGCTGCCTAGGACCACATCCAGACTTCAATATCTCCAAGGATGGAGACTCCACAAAATTTCTGGGAAACCTGGATCAGTGCTCAGTCACCTCCACAGTAAAAAAAAGTTTCTTGATGTTCAGATGGAACTTCCTGTGTTTCAGTTTGTGCCTGTTGCCTCTTGTCCTGTCACTGGGCACCACTGAAAAGAGCCTGGCTCAATCATCTTTATACCAAGCCTTCTCTAAGTATATAAGCCTTCTCTTCTGTAGGCTGAACCATCCCAGCACTCTCAGCTTTTCCTCAGATTAGAGGTGTTCAAGTCCTTTCATTATCTCAGTGGCCCTCGGCCATTAGGAAGTAGATGAAGCCCAGAACTGGACACTACCAGATGCACCCTCACCAGTGCTGAGTAGAGGTGAAGAATCATCTCCACTGACTTGCTGGCAACACTCCTCCTAATGCAGCCCAGGGCACCATTAGCCGCCTTTGCCACATGGGCACATTGCTGACTCAAAGTACAACCAGTGTAGGTTAGTTTGCTCACTGCCTGGGCTTATGGTGTTACACACGGTCATTTGTCTTACCTTATCTCCTTTGTTGAGTGTAAAACCTACCGTGGGCTTGATTTACCTTTTGCTTTGATTCACATTCCCTTTTGCTTTATTCTTGTTTTAATTCAAACCTTTGTACGGATGGAAGTTTTATATCTTCATGTATTGAAACAGAAAATTCAGCCACATTCTTATGCCCCACGTTAGGGATGAGGGCAGTCATAAATCTATAGAAAATATTACTCTTTACTTGATGTAAGTATGAGTGGATGGGAGTGAATACCTTAGATAAGATACCTAATCATGGGAAATCTTATGTAATAACTGTCATCGTTGCACAGTGAATAAAAAGGGATAGCAAATTAGGAGGACTAATCCTTCCATGAATTTTATTGCACAGGTCTAAACTACTAAGTTGTAAAAAATTAAAAATTATAGAACATAATGCATTAGTGAGAATCCTATCAGTAAAAAAAAGTAAACCAACTTTTACATTTTCTGGTTGTTCATAGAGAGTATGTTCATTGTGTCCTCAAACTCTGATGCTTCTGAAACTGGTAGCATTTTTCATCAAATGGCCTAAAGAAACATGTTATTCATCCACATAGGCCAAATATGTGTCTTTGGTATATTGCCCCTTGGGGTCAAAGAAAACAATTACATTTTAGTCTGGCCACTGAAGTCCAGATTCACCTCATATGCTGAACTGAATGAAACTGAGGATAAAATTAATTATCATTATAATATAGGGATATACATGCAAATGAGAGAGGAACTGACTGGATGTTACTTTCCCTGTTCTTTCATCATGTGTAAACCAGTATCTTCTCAGGGAACGAAGACAGTAAGAATATGCAATATATGATATACGAATGGAAATTCTTTAACCGCCTCTCCAGGATTAAAGAGTAATTTGGCAATAGGAACTAATTTCCTACACTTCTCTTTCCTGAGGGAGGAAGGCATAATAGGTTTTCTTTAAATGCCCTCTCAAGTATTATACTGAAGACCAAAATTACCACTGAGTCTTTAAAGTATGTACTTAACGTCCCAAGAAACGCGTTTACAGAGAGATGATAATAGAGAATTATATGTATACACCTACACACACTTATTTTATATCTGATTCATAGCATTATTAAACTTCATATAAAGCTATATTTGAATTATGACCATTAAACAAACAATGACACATTAGACCTCATCTACTCATAATTCAGGCACATAAAGTGTATCTGAGGAGGACATCTGAAGCAATTCATGCACAGCAGCACAATTTCCATTTTTTAACAAATACATGCATTCTTTACAAAAGACCAAATATGCAAAATAAACTGTTATCATTGTACATCAACTCTGCCTATACTGGGAGTCTTCCCTTGAAAATACTATTCTGAATGAAAGATGTCTAAACATTTTTGACACCACACGTATATATCAGCCTTAAATTAAAAAAAAAAAAAAAAAGTGTGTGTGAGGAAGGTATCAGGTTTCTTTTTATATGTTAAGTATTCCTGACCTTCCCAACCCATTAGTACAATTTTTCAACACACCTGGAAGTAAAGTCCTGGCTGCACTGACATTTGGATCACAGCTTCATGAATATATGCTAATTAAATGGGTTGTAAATTTATAGGTTTCTCAATATTCTCAAACATCTTCCTCAGTTATGATATCACAGAAGGACTCTGCTTTAAGATGTCTTAGACTAAACGGGGAAAAAATTTCAATGGGCCTGACAGGGTGAAATAGCACATACTGACCTGGTCCATGTATACAGCAGCTAGGCTTCTCTTAGAGGAAATAATTCCTTAAAACTTAGATGAAGCCAACCCATTTTCTCTACATTTATTAAAATTAACAGGAAAAATATAAAATTAAGTCCAATATATGCACAAATATTTAGAAAGCAGATATAGCCTAAAGAGGAGACATGCTGCATATCATATATTCTGTTTCAGATAAGGCATTCTCTTTGGCTATCTTTTAATCCCAAAATTAGGAACGTATAGGCTCATTAAAAATATCTTGGAGATGGAGATTCTGTGTGTGAAGTGTTCTAGTTTTAACGATTTCTACTAATCTATCTTACTAGTTCAACTAGTATTCCTCTATAAACCTATCCCCCAAATGAAAAAAAAAAATGCTAACAACTTGTAAACGGTGTGATCAGCTTTAAATTCAGTACTTGAAGAAGTCCACAAAAATGGAGAGCATAACAGCAGCACAGAGTGCAAAGGGGAACAAGTAAGCAAGCAAGTAGAAGAGCAACACTGAAAAACAATATATTGGGTTTTTAATCATATTTTTGCTTGGGCCTATTCCTAACTTACCTTTCACATTCTTTTTTAAAGGAGAAGAATACATTTCGTATTTGTCATGTGCCCTGTAAACAGATCATTGTAAAACATTGCCTGTTACAATGTATTGTGATGGGCTATATATAGTCTATATAGTAAAGACTATATAATATATATGGCTATATAAGAAATATGTAAGCCTACATATATATAATAATAGATAAATAATTATATTTTTATAATATAATATTAAATATAAAAATATCTAAATATATAAAATATACAAAGATAAATATACAAATATAAATTATAATTGTATATAAAATACATAAATATATAAATACTATATAAATAATAAAGATATAAGTCTATACATAAGAAATTTATAATTTATAAGTCTATAATATAAATCTATTTTATTTGAAAATATATTTATAAATATATTTATCAAAAAGACATAAATTTAGAATATATAAGTCTATAAATAATAAATTTATAATAATAAACTTATATAATAATTAAATAAATATAAAAATATATATTAAATATATAAGTCTACATAATAAAATCAAAAAGAAAATCAGGTTTGGATGCATCAGGATGTTAGTATTGACAGAATCCCCAACAGAAAACTAAACCATCCCAAATTTTTTCCACCCTCTTCATAGCTACTTATGATAAATTTAGGTAACTATAGTAACTCTTGGCATTCCTGCTTTCTTGTTAGGAAAAGGTTGTGAGTATTTTAAGTATTGTACAAAACCACAGAATATTTTCACCAGTGCTGAAAAGTGTGGGAACTAAAACACAACACTAAATTGCCCAAATTGACATCAGCTGATGTGGAGAACAGTCAGTGTTACACTTACAGAGAAATTAAAACATATGGTTATGAATACCTCTTGGTCAAAAATCAATCAAGAAAGGCAAAAGCATTTTCTAGAGAACATACTCCTGGTCTTTCAATAAGCAGCATAGAAAAGAGATCATGTATCACTGCCTTTTAATTTCTTCTTCCTCTAGTGCTTTTTTAGCTGTCTTTTGGTTGACTACAGCAGAGACCAGGCAGCAACATTCTAATCATCTGAATGTATATTTTTCCTCACATGTCAAAAATCATCTAAAAATGTCAAAGAAAGAAAAAGAAAAACGGTGAAGACAATAACAAGTCAAAAAGAATTCTAAATGGCAGTCTGCAATAATACGAGTCTCTGAAGATGCCTGTGACTGGATGAGCTATGTAATACAGTAGTAATTGCCTCGGTGAAAGACAAAATGATATAACACTATTCACCTAAGCAAATGTATGTTTGCAGGCATGAAAAGTTGTATCAATAATTTACAGAACATAATTTAACACAAATTAAACACCAAGGGGTAACAGTTTTAAACTAAAAGAGGGCAGATTTAGACTAGAGATAAGGAAGAAATTTTTTACACTGAGGGTGGTGAAACACTGGCACAGGCTGCCCAGAGAGGTGGTAGATGCCCCATCCCTGCAAACATTCAAGGTCAGGTTGGACGGGGCTCTGAGCAACCTGCTCTAGTTGAAGATGTCCCTGCTCTCATTGCAGGTGGGGTTGGACTAGATGACCTCTAAAGGTCCCTTCCAACCCAAACTATTCTATGATTCTATGAACCTTCAAAAAGGATAGATCTCTAAAACAATCTCAATACATACATGAGATGTTAACGTACCAGGTAGAAGAGAGTAAGCCCTGTTGAATGTCTTACACCACTTATGGGTTATAAGCTTAGTATCTAGATCCAAATATCTGTTCAGAACTGTACGGGATAGAGTTTTAGCACATTTTAAAATACAAAGACATAAAATCATTCAAATTAATCTATCAAAGGTGCATGAATTTCAACTGTTTTCTGAGGGAAATAGGAAATTATGCAGAACATCTAAATGAACAATTAAAAAAAAAAACAAACAAAAAAACCCAAAACAGCTGGGTTGGACCAGAATCCGTGGATTCCATGTCCAAACAAGACTGAGAGTTAAATTTGCAGGAACTTGATCATCCACTTCATTTTATCAGTTTCACACTGATGTACTCACTCACTGCTTTGTATTAATTTAGTGACACTAATATAATGCAAGTGAAGACAGCTAGAAATAAAGCTGCAGCTTTTAAATTTGTAAATCTGAAATTTAATGGGGTTTCTCCATTTGGTTCAGAATGCATCTAATGCCAACAAAGCTGCAAGCTACAACTGCAGAAACAAGTGAACAATTGCCAGTGTCTCACAAATGTACCCTCTACCTTGGGTTTGTAATGATCTCATTTAATGATTCCAAGCATCTTACCTCCTAGAGGATGAATTGTTCTCAAGACTTTTTGGGAGACCTAACACAATAAAGTAGTAGTAGTTGGAACAATTGCTACTATCTAATAGTAGTGCAAAAAATCCAACATAGAGTGAGTCTTCAGAAGTTAATCAGCGCGGTTATAAATACTCACACAATACAGGCACAACTAATCACCATGTTCCCTAGCTCTATAATGTGCTCAAAACAAAGTTTCATCAATGTTCTCGCAGCTTGCAAATAATTAACAACCTTCCAGTTAAGTCTGCAGAATCGAGTAAGGGAGATTAGAATCAAATTCAGTATAAGTGACTCATGAAAGACATAACTATAGGAGGAACACATGATAATACAGAAAGCCAGCCACAGGGTTGCTTTTACCCATGACACCTATCCCCTGAAGTATTTTAATGACTACCAGAAGCACCACTACAGTCAGAGACTTTTAGCTTCACTACACTACACAGTAACCAGTGCACAGCTAAAACCTGGGACCCAAAATTTACTGCAAGTAAATTTGGTAATAATATAAATCTGTTCTGCAGACCATGGTGACTCTATAAGACTGAAACACTTTCACCATGTCATGTGAAAATTATTTAAATCTTTTATTTTCAGAAGGTTGTAGGAGACTAAGGAGGAAATAAGAAGCAATTCCTGGGAAACTCTGTTGGCCTGAGCTAGCTGACTTTCATACAAGTTTGAAAGTGCTACTGTTACTTGAAAAAGGATAGGGAGACAAAGGATGGGAAACTGTGATGCATATTCTACGGCACATGGACTAATCCCAGGCTAGCAAAACATTCATTTCATTATGCTGTCCTCAGTTCCAGGGGCTTCTTGAGTTAGAACAGAAAGACACAGGTGGTATAAGCAGTTTTAGCAGGCCACTCCATCATGCCTCTTTCCCATTTCAAAAATGCCATTGACCACATTAACATTTGTAGGCAGCCCCCAGTGCACATACCTCTAGTCATATGGCAGGTCATATGACATCCTTTGTCATGGGAGAATGTGATCACCCATCACATGATGCAACCTCCTACTTATGGAAAGGTTTATACAACAGGCAATCTTGACTTGAAAGCAGCAGAATCAAAAGAGAGATTTCAGACTTCTGCAAGTAGGACATTCCTAAAGGGCAAGTAATGTGGGAATGAAGAACACTGGCAAAGGCAGCGAAGCAAGCAACCTCAAGTACTACAAGTTGCATAAACATGGTAGCAGAAGATCTGAGTAGCTTTGTGTAGTGTAATGGCAGTCTATCTGGCTCTAGGTCATATTATGGGTTTGAATCCCATTGCGGAAGTTTTGAGAAGGTTAATTCACTGTGCTTCTAGGATCCTCAGCTAGATTAAAACACCTCTTTAATAAAGAAGGCCATCCTCATCTGTATCTCCAGAAGAGCCCATCTTCGTATTCTTCCTGTATTCCTCAAAATGTTTTTCCCTGCTGCTCTAAGGTTTTCTTATTTGCTTTTTGTTGAACAAGCTACAGAACAAATGCAAAGATACCCATGTTATGACTAAAATTGCAAGCTTAGCTTTGCAGCAAACATACAAATGCTTAACGTTCAATTTACTGAACCTTCTACAAACAATTTCATGCCTCATTTTCCAGCTCTAAGTTGCTACAATAGATATCTTCACAAAAAATGAAGTAAACCTCCGGTGTTAAGTATTCATTATGTATACTCTCCTAAATTTCTTTGACCATCACAATATTTCTTTGATGTCCCAGCATTTTTACATTTCAAAGACTACGATAACAATGTGATTTTAAGAAGTCTGGAGGGGAATAAAACCAGAATACACATTTACAGTGTGCAGCAAAGAAACTGCATTTTCCAATACAGTTTCAGTACACTAGTTCAACTGTCCTGACTTAGTTTTGATTAGTGTTGGAAGGTTTTTTTGGGTTTGTCTTTTTAAATGGAGCAAAACAGGTCATGGAAATCCCCATTATTAACAGGGAAAGAACAGTGTTCTTATAAATTATCAATTGCTTTTTTTTTTTTTTTTTTTTAAATCACTGGAATAGTTATACTATGAAGCAATTCTCTAACTTTACTTTCAATCCTCCACAGGCAGAACGATGAAAGGGGCTCTTCTCACACAAGGGAGCCTCCTTTTTACTATACAATGCACAAATGGACTTTACACAGCTGGACTGAAGACCTCAATAAAAGAAAACAACTGGGAATTGGAAAGTTGTGGAAATTAATACTGTTCAGAGAAATTCATATATTGTCACTGTGTAGGAATCCACTTACATACATGCAGCTTATGTTGCGTATTGTCAGATATATTTGATTAAAAACTAGGATCTCTAAAAATAGACATGTTAATTTTCCATATTGATGTACAAGTCATTTGTGTGGCTGATTTCCATATAATGGTAGTGAAATACATCATTTAGTGAGGAAAAAAATAGCCAGGATAAATATTTTATAGTTTGTTAGCACCCTGCTACCTGGTCACGCTGTTTACATATTTCCAACTCTGGAATCTGCTAGTGAAGAAGAAAGAGTAAGAAGTATATGGAAGGTAATATAGAATATGTGTGTTTAACAATTTAAGAAAAGCACCAAAAACTTTGCATTATTTACAGATGCTGAAGAAAAAAAATCCCAAACTGCCCTATGTTACTAGTGTAATGATTTTGGCTGCTCAGAATGAATTAATCCATAATTACAAGACACTGTTAGCACAGCAGCATATCGTTAGACATTTGGTGCCAAACAGTTATCATCTTGTAATCTAAGGAATGATGAGAATTTTACACATGGCTAATGCTAAGAAATATTTGACTAGATATGAGAAAGGAAGGGAAAAATCAAAATACTCTACCTGATGTAGCTTAAAAACTCTAGAGTTACCTTTTGACTACAGTCTTCTAGCATAGGCTAAACTAATCGAATACATAGACTAACATTGCTTTCAAAAACGCACTGTAGTAAGGTTTGTGTATTTACAGAGACACTATCACAGCAATTTCTCAGCATCTCCCACTCCAAGAGCCATGCAAGATCAAGATGCAAGTATTATTATTCTCCATGTTAGAGAAGTTGAAACACATACAGGCTTACAGCCTGATTCAGTTCAGCAAGATCCAGATACAGTATGGTGTGTGACAGAGCTGATAAGAGAACATATCTCTCCACAATTTTATACCTAAAGACTTAATCACAATGCACTCCAGTTTCTCCATATTTGAGATGTCCATGGAACTGGACTTTTTCTGTAGCAGTTCCATGCCTGGAGACTGTAGAACAGGGTCCAACATTTTAAGAACATTTTGAGCCAGAGATTTAGTCCCTCAGACCTTGAGAAATTTGAACTGAAGATATCTTGTTTTGTCTGCCAGAACTATATTATAACCACTTCTTGTTGAAGCTTGTTGTTTTTAAATGTCTATTTCCAATCTCTTGTAATTTTCTAAAAAAGGAATTTCTTTCAGGTTGTCATATTTCATCTCAATAATTTTTAGTAAAGTCTCTCAAGTATCAGCAGGGGTTTTTTTACTGTATCCTGGGGGCAGAGGGGTGGGTGAGGAGGATGGAGAACAAATAGCCCTCTGAGAACTTTGTGACTCTTCTCTAATAATCAAAATATTTAAGGATAAAGTTTTAAAACCGTATCTTTTCCTAGACTTATCTAATGTATCTCTCTGGGGGCAGAAAAAAAAAAAAATATATCACTGGAGCCTGAACAATACATTTTGCAGAAGGAATATGGTTTTAGGCTCTTCCTTCTAGATCTCCCCTGTTCAGACATAAATCTAATGGGCATCTTCTCTTACTCATAAAAACATACAGTACACATTGGGAAAAGAATGCACAAAAAAACCATTATAGACTAAATCACAGAGACATCAAAATTACAAGAAACCGGGACTGAATATTTTTTCTGACTTTTGTAAGAAAAATGTGTCAGTGAGAGGGAGGGGAAAAAAACCCCACCATAATTCTAGTTCTAATTAGCCTACCAAAATCAGAATTTTGTCTTTATTATACACAATTTTTATATTTATCACTTATGTTGTTTATTATATCAGGGGAATGTAAAATAACGTATCTACTTAAAGCTGTAAGAAGTATTTTTAATTTTTTTAATTGTGAGAACAGATAAAGTCTAAAATAGCTAACTAACAAAGTATGTGTAATTTGAGAATCTTCAGTCTACAAGTCAGCATTGTTACTTGATTTAAACATACAATGTATTGGACTTGAACTTACAGGCTGCTTGCCTTTATTGGCAGAAATCTTTGACATTTTGAGGAAGACCTCCAGAAGATAAGGTATTAGCAGGATCAGCAGAGTTGATGTACAAATACAAGTTTAAAATTTTGATCACTTCTTTGAGCTGCAACTGTTCACATGGATAAACTATATTAGAAGAATGCATGAATTAGCAAAATCTAACTTCTAGACTTCTCTCTATATCTGCTATATGTTCTTAGGTGTATGCTCCTCAGCTGGGTAGTTCTACTGGGTAGGTACCTGCCTGTATATTCAGAAACTCTTAATAGAGTAAAACAGTTTCTGTCTTTACCCTTCAATTCAAACACAAATAAGCACTTTAATAATAGATTTCAAGTAAAAAGACAGGGAAAATGTGTGGGAGGAGATATTTGATCAATGAAAGTTTTATCATGATAAAACAAACAAGACAAAAAAAACCCTACAGAGTAAGTTTATAACTCAAAACAATATACCAAGAGAATGGCTTGTATCAACAAGTCACTGTTTCAAATGCAAAAGATCCCTTCTTAAAAATAGGATCATGATACTTCTGTATAGTAGACCAGTCCCTCCGAATGTTCGTTAGTTTTTGTCCATAACACCCACTGTCATGGACAGGGGGACTACATTGTACTCCCAGATTTCTGGACTACCAGAACCTCTGATGGGAGGAAAGAATAAGCAGAGTACACAATGACAAGGATGCATCTATTTGTGGACTGGCTTATGGTTAGTGTTTGATGAAAAGAACATTTTCCTCTTTTTCTGAGCATATTGATATATTACACATTGGTTTTAAAAAAGAGCTCCCACACTCTGCTACAGTAGATCTATTGACTCATTTGGTTCAAACTGAGAGCTTTTTTTATTACTATAATATGACTTTTATAGAAAAGGGTTTGTGACCTGATATAGCAACTACAAGATGAGAGAAGACGAGAGAAGACCCCACTCATTAACCTTAGTAGGTTTCAAACCAAAATAAAGTTGAAAGTCATGTTTCAGTTGTTAAAATTATTTGCCAGAATTGTGATGCAGTGATTTTACTGTCTCTGGCACTTCACTGTATCTGGTTTAAAAGCACCATTCCAAAATTATTTAAAAACCTGTTTAATCTCAATCATGCAAAAACATGAGGTGAAAGAAAAGGAGGATGTACTACAAAGTACTACATGCTACTAAAGTACTATATTACCACGGCATATTTCATAGTAAACGATACTTAAGCGGCTGAAAGTGATGAAAGAAGTTGAATGGAAGGGTTAACAGAAAATTGAGCTAGAATGAGCAGCACCTTTGGTCACACAACCGCTGTCCGTGTGCTGTGTTTTGTTTTGTTTTTTAAAATCAGCCTATTTATTTTACTGCTTTAAAAAAGGAATAGATGCACAAACACAAAATTTGTTTAGAATAGAAACACAGCTAGGGCAACGTATGCTCTTTACCTACATTACCTGCAGTTTATACAACTTCACATTAGAGATAAACATTATCTTTCTGAAATTATCTCATAAAGGAATTCTGTTTTGTGAATTCAACTTGTGTTTCAGGAAGGCCTGCCTCTAAGCAATTTCTATTTATTTTCTATTAACCATTTTTGGCTGAAAGGTTTTGTTTAACTATTATGGCACTTTTCTGAATTCCTTGGTTTGGCATTTTGTGTAAACCTTGTGTAAAGGTTTGTGTAAACACAGTGTTATACACAGCTTGTTACTTTGGCACCACTACAAGAAAAAAAAATACTAGGAAAAAAAAAATACTAGGAATAAACAAATAGTGCACCTACCAACTTCTTGGTTTGGTCACCATCCTCCTAATTAACAGTGGGCAACAGAGATTTAATAACACACAGTATTTTGAAGCACAAAATTTACAATCCCCCCAAAGCAACACCAAACCATCCCAGCCCACCTGAGCAACAAAACACCAGAAAAGTATGGTATAAGAAACAACACATGCCTCATTTCCAACTCCAGAGAAGTCTACCACCCCCAAAGCAGTGAAGAGCTACACATTCAGCCCTCTCTTCAATCCATCATGCTCCATACACTGATAATTGCCACGCATCCTGACTTAGAGTTGGCAGAAGATACTGAAGGTTAGAAAACCTTGAGCAAATTAAAAGAAACTTCCAAAGTTAAAATCCTTTGACCTCAGCTGCTCTCCCAACAACTGCCTCTTACAATTTGAGGGAGTTAGAGCGTGAACACATTTATTGTTGATTTTTAAAGCTGACAGAGAGACATGTTTCTCAAAGGAGGACCAAAACTGCCAGATTTGTAGTTCAAACAAATTCCAACAGAAACAAACAGAAAGCCAAGCACTGAGCATTGGTGTTCTCTACTCAATGGCATATCCCAGTAAGACTGTTTGAGGAATCTTTGTATGGATTTAACGATTCTGTTTGACTGCATATTCTACTTTGTTTCAAAAGCTGGTCCTTGCCTTGATATTCTTTTTACCTTTTGTCTTAGACTACAGGTCTAGGACTACCTCACCTAGGAGATGTTTTGTAGAACTGACAACAAAAGTGCTGTGAAGTTAAACATCTATTTGTCATGGTTTAACCTCAGCTGGCAGCTAAGCACCACACAGACGCTTGCTCACTCCCCTCTAGGAGGGAGAGAATTGGAAGAGTAAATTTTAAATATCCATGCTTCAGAGTTTGAGGACACAATGAACATACTCTCTATGAACAACCAGAAAATGTAAAAGTTGGTTTACTTTTTTTCACTGATAGGATTCTCACTAATGCATTATGTTCTATAATTTTTAATTTTTTACAACTTAGTAGTTTAGACCTGTGCAATAAAATTCATGGAAGGATTAGTCCTCCTAATTTGCTATCCCTTTTTATTCACTGTGCAATGATGACAGTTATTACATAAGATACCTAATCATGGGAAATCTTATCCAAGGTATTCACTCCCATCCACTCATACTTACATCAAGTAAAGAGTAATATTTTCTATAGATTTATGACTGCCCTCATCCCTAACGTGGGGCATAAGAATGTGGCTGAATTTTCTGTTTCAATACATGAAGATATAAAACTTCCATCCGTACAAAGGTTTGAATTAAAACAAGAATAAAGCAAAAGGGAATGTGAATCAAAGCAAAAGGTAAATCAAGCCCACGGTAGGTTTTACACTCAACAAAGGAGATAAGGTAAGACAAATGACCGTGTGTAACACCATAAGCCCAGGCAGTGAGCAAACTAACCTACACTGGTTGTACTTTGAGTCAGCAATGTGCCCATGTGGCAAAGGCGGCTAATGGTGCCCTGGGCTGCATTAGGAGGAGTGTTGCCAGCAAGTCAGTGGAGATGATTCTTCACCTCTACTCAGCACTGGTGAGGGTGCATCTAGAGTATTAGACCTCCTTCCCTATCTACTCCAATAGCCCACAAGTGATGAAGATGTTCATATCCTTATAACAAGATCCCCTCATCATCTCTCTCACCATACATGCCTTTTCATTCCATTTATCAACATAGTTAACAGGTTTCTTCTGTATTAGTCGATTTAAAAGAATTCAGCAAACAAAGTAGAAGCATGTCTGAAGTTCTGGAATCATATCACGGGCACATTCTACCAAATCAGCTTGTCAACTATACTGTAAATCAGTTTTGATAAGATATTTCCTATATTAAGAAATCCAAATGAGTGAGTTTTGACAAACATTGTGGATTCATCCTGCGGAACAGCATGCACTGAGTTATGCTCAAAGTCCTTAAATATGGGTCAGAATTGTTGATATATTCTTAGCCTAGTTTTTCTGTTTCATGCAGAAATCACTGACGTTTCCTTCTCCTGTCCTGAAACAAATGGTCTGCTTGATACCAACAGATGAAAACCACAAATACTTTAAAAAAAGTGGAATGTATTGGAAATGTAAATCTGCTGGCACAACACAGAGAATCCCTCTCAGTGGAGTTTAATTCATTATTTTATAGGTGCTTTCTGTTAAAGATATGCAGACTCTTAAAAATAGAGGTTTATTTTCTTTTCAGGAATTTGAACCCATTCTTCCAACTGCACAAAATTAATTTGAATTAAGATTTTTTTTCCCATTTTTTATTAACTTGTTCAACCTGTAGTTTTTCTTCCTCATTCCATTTAGGCTTTAGGTACATAAATCCATTCTAAATGTTTTCACAGCTGCTCAGAATGTATTGATTCTTAGTGTCGACTCATTCACTCAACTTAATATAATCATTCCCTTTTAATGAAAAAGTTAACCGGAGACTGACAACTATCATTTTACTGATGGGGTCCAATAGCTGGGAGAGTGAGAGGTTACAGTGGTGTAATTACCAGGCCTGACATACATTGCTCACTTTTTCCCACCTTTTTAGGCAGATGAGGCAGTACTGTGCAATGTCAACAATCAAAATGGAAATGCAAGCAGTGTGAAGACCCAGGTGAGTAATTACCAGGGGCTGCAGACCTGTGACTACTCCCAGTGTGGCAGGGCTGACAAGGTGCAGATTGTTTTTTATCCCCTAGTGTGAATCTGGCTGTCTTGCTGTTGATAGATCCAGGTGGTGGTATTAATTAATACACCAGCAGGAGCTAGGTCAGCTTTTGACAATGCATTATCCTTCTCTGAAGAGAAGAGAGAAGGCGGCAGTCTGTGTTGAGAAAAAGTTATTCCTTTTGACTTCTTTCTATTAAGGTTGAATAAATGTAGTACAGCTTGAGAAGTAAGAGTTTATCATGAGAGATAGATTATACTAACAGTTCTAGTCTTACTGTATTTCTGTCTTTGAAAGCTGGATGTAAGTAGGGCTGCATTATTTAATGAAATCGCACTCAGAAATGTCAATTTCACTTTGGTAGTTCATAAAAGAAATGTTCAGCTGACTAGTCTTGTATGTAGACATTAAACTTAATCTTCTTCTGTTTAATATTTTTGGACCTATGAATTTTTCTGAACCTGTTATAGAATCATAGAATTGTTTCGGTTGGAAGGGACCTTCAAAGGTCATCCAGTCCAACACCCCGTGCAATGAGCAGGGACATCTTCAACAGGTTGCTCAGAGCCCCGTCCTACGTGACCTTAAATGTTTCTAGGGAGGGGGCATCTACCACCCCTCTAGGCAACCTGTGCCAATGTTTCACCACCTCATCGGGAAAAATTTCGTCCTGATACCTAGTCTAAATCTACTCTTTTTCAGTTTAAAACTGTTACCCCTTGTCCTATCGCTTCAGGCCCTGCTAAAAAGTCTGTTCCCATCTTTCTTATAAGCCCCATTTAACTACTGGAAAGTGGCAATAAGGTCTCCCCAGAGCCTTCTCCTATCATCAGTTTCCTGCCATTTGACCTGCAAATAAATTCCAGTGGAAAATACTGCTACTGAATGGCAATTAACTTTAATGCAGACTCAGATTGCGGGTATAGTTAGCACTTTGTATGTTATCTAAATGTACATTAACAGCTGTCAATGTTCTAATCGCCTATAAACTATTAGTTATACTCTTACTTAGACCATTTCAAATTTTACATTCAAAATTTAGATTTTAATATATGTAACAATATATGCCCCACTTGGACAACTAACTCTTGTAGCAAGACTATTTCCTGTGTGAAAATCTGTAAGCCCAAATCCCATTTTCAGTAGTGACTTCTCAGTTTTTTAGGTGTCTAGTAAATCAGAGGTATTTTATGTCATGGGCACATGCAATTCTCCATCTTTAGCCGGAGTAGGTGAAGCGTTATAAACTTGAGTCCTCAGCCATGTAACAGACTCTCACACAAGCTCTGTCCCCTCTGCTCCAACAGTGGCTTACTCCTGGGAACACTCAATAATCAGTTTCAACCAACGTGAATCAAGCTGGCAAAATGTTATTAAGCTATTTAAAACACATCTATTTATTTTTACTTCAGTGGGTTGGTAATGCTGGCAAGCTGATGAGGTAATGCTGATGATGAGCCTCAGGAGCATGTTTTAGGTAAAGTTAAAAAGAAGACATATGATCTTAAATGATGATAGCTATGACCTTTTAAATGTATAAAGTTGTTTTTGCAAACAGGTCACTGGCTACTAAGTCTTTGGGTGCTTCTTAAATGTTTACAGCTTAAGTAATAACTACTCCTGTGACCATATTTTGTCTACACCATACTTGTAGCATAAAGTATGGAATTTTAAACTCTTCTTGAGTTCACACCTGAATAATTTTTTCATTCAAATTTCAATGTCCAAGTGAAGTCAAGAACTTCAAATGTATAAAAAAAGTTTCTTGAAATGTAAAACTTTCAAAATATTACACATAGATCAGTATATACACATCTGAAAATGCATGCCTTAAGACAGTCTTGTATAAGAACTCACAAAAAAACCTAAAATGCATATACCCAAGTGGTATTATCCAAAACCGATATACAAATTTATTGCTGCTGTGTCACACATGCAAAACCAATCTTATTGGAATAACACCCAGTATTAAACTTCATCCCTCAAAATTTTACACTCTATTGAAAAGAAATAATAGTGTTAAAGAAAAGCTAATCCTGTGATCTTTTCACATCTGGCTGCAGATGTTATGCCATTTTCAAGAGAAATATTTGGCTGCCTTCCTTCTCACTCAGATAGTTACTGGGCTAGGCACACTGCAGTCTCCCTGAATAAAATAGAATACCCTGTTTAATTGAATGCCTGACACTCAGGATTGAACTGCTGAGACAAGCCTGCACATGCAGTAGTCAGAAGCAATATTAAAAATAGACTCTACCAAATAGAAGAAGAGCAACATACAACAACAAAAGCTGGTAATCACTACTGAGAACTTCTGATGATGGATATGAAAGCATATTGGAAAAAATGCAAATGAAATCTATGCAGGAATGCAAAGAAAGAAAAATAATTTTACACCTACGGGCTATAATAAGATCTCTGATTGTTGGTATCACACCTGTAGACCTCTAAACTAGTATGGCAGAAATACAGGGGCATGACTCATTTACTGCAATAAACAGCTTGCTGACTGATGAGAAACAAAGTAATTTGTACCTTCTTCTGTTTAAAACTTCAGTGAGATGAAAGGCAATTAGGCACCCTCTGCTGTGAGGTGGCAGTGTGGTCCCTTATGAGATGCTGAGTGCTCACAGCTTCATAGATTTCAATGGAAAAACTGCATCTGTATGGTTATTAATGGATATTCCCCTAAACAAATTTTCCTTGGCATCCTGAAACACCTAGAATACTACTACTGACTATAATTTGTTTCACAAATTTAATGTAAAAAGACACTTAAGGAGATTTATTTTGTTAGATGTTAGCAACAAGCAATGTATATTCCCATTTATATTCCTCACTCGAGTGATACTTTGGGCCTAATTAAATTCTCGCATCAGTTTTACACAGGCCTGTGAACAAGTGTAACCCATTTCATAGCTTTCCAGACTTAGTCCTACCCCAGGGTAAATGACAGCAGGAGTAGCTGCTTTAATTTCTCATTCATTATTCAAGTTGTTGATATAGTAACAACAACTGTGAAAAGTTTATTAAACATTTTAGGTAACAGCTTTCCTGGATGCTACTTGTACACAGTGAGCTATGTTCAGTTATCCTTAGTAATTTCTTGTGCCCTTAGTAAGACTAAGAGTATGATCATTAGAAAAAGGCAATATATGGACTGAGTGCAAGCTTTTGCATGCAAACAAGACAGAGTGCCAACCACTGCTCCATACTTCAGCCAGTATTCTCTTGTCTTGTGCATTCCACAATCAATGTGAAATAATTCAAGCCATGTAATCTTACAGTGAAAAGGACAGAGCTACTGTATAGCTACTACAAAAGTGTTGGGGGCAAGGATATATATGTAGGCATTAACTGAGGATACTTAATGTTCGTTAGTCCACAGAAACTTATCCATCTGTCATAACTAAAGAGGTGACAGAATCTAACAGACTACATTGTAGGCATAGATGAAGCAAACTTTAAAATACCATATTTGAAACATAGGTTTCTTTCAGTGTCCTTCATGACAGCATCCATCTCCAGCACCCCATTTTCACTTTTTTTTCCCCCCCCCTAAATAGAAAGTATATATGTACCTGCTTTAAAGCCTACCTTGGCATTATTTCTGAAGCTACTATTTCCATGAATTGCATCCCAGAGTGGGAAACTGCATCTATATGAAGTCTAACAATTTTGTTTCTGTGGTTTACACCCTTCATGGTTACTTTCAACTTTCTGGTTTACAAAGTAAAAATAAGCATGAAAAAGATAATATTTATAACAAGCAATGACTCCCTTTTGATTTTGAATGCTTATTTTGGCATGGTAAGTGTATTTGTGTGCACCAGATGACTTATCATAAGACTTAGCTAGTTTTCTTCTGAAACTAAAACAATGCATTTTGCAGCTCAGTTAAAACATGTGCTTGTTTGGACACAAACAAATCTTTCACTTAGTGGTTCAGCTACAAATTTTCCAAGCCCTAATGCTGATTTCCCCCACTACTCCCACTTGAATTACAAGTTTGTCAAAGTTTGGGTTTCATCCCATTTGTGAAATTTGTCAGGATCTTCAGGATCTTCACAGTCTCTGGAAACTCAGAAGAGCTTAACTTTGGCCAATAATAATATTTTTCAGATGAGAGATTGAAAATATTGCTGTGGTGGGTGAAGCTAGAAAACTAGAATGCAAAGTCAGAAGAGTCATCTAATTCCTAGGTTTCAGAGCAAGCAAACCAGAACCACAAAACCAACAAATTTCCAAGTCTGGCTGTAATGGAACTATTGTTTTCTTGGGAAAGGCACAAGTATATGGCTATGAGCTAGGCAACTCTGCCTAACTGAGGTCCAACAAAGAGCACAGTTCTAATCTTCCTTACCAGAAATCTCTACTGAGGGGGAAGCTACAATGGTTTAATAATCAAAGACAAGAATTGTGGACTTTGAATGTAAATGTTGCAATGGTTTTTGAAAGAGAGGTAAGAGGTCGAGACAGTACCAGTTTTATTTCTGAGTATGCCAGTGCCCCTTGCCCTACTTCTCAAGTCATTTAGAATTGAGCCCAGTCAAAGGTTACAGCACTGACAGCAGAATGGTCAGAATTTAGTTGCCTAAATGCAATGTTCACCTAGGGGACAAGAAACCCAAACAAAACCAACCCTCTCACAACTGTTTAACTCTGTGACTGCTTTAATTAAACAAAAAAAAAAAAAACACACACAACAAAAAAGGCATCTTTCTCTGTTTTTGAAACACTAGGACACTGCTTCTGTGACATATACCTTGCTTGAGCAGAAACTAGGCCTAACCGAGTACTACAACAAAGCAAGCATCCTCCAAGGTTCTAATAAACACTAGAGAGGATACCTAGAAAAATGCATTTCGTCCTACTACTTTTCTTCTACAAAAGTGATGTGGTCATGCTCATCTTTTCATGTAAGTAGATGATTGGTCAGAGAGAAATGGGGTGACAAAGACTTCTTCATAGGAAATAGAGAAACTGCTCTAGGACAATTAAGCTAGAAGATCATGCTTTCTTCTGCATTTTCTTTGTCCCAGCAGACTTCTTGGTTTTACTAGTACAGCATAAAATGACTTCCGTGACAAGCCTCTTCAATCCAGCCTGGAGCCTAAGTGTGGCACTGCTGTAAGAGCCCAAAGATGTGGACTGAAGAACCTCAGACTGTAAAAGTAATTGACTTGAAGTTATCTCACTTTCCAGGGTAAGTGCCTCCCCTCATTTTTCCTCCTCTGAAAGGAAAGCGTGTCTTAAACTCTACAACTAAGAAAAAGTGTAGGTACTAACCCTGAAGTTGGCACTCTGTATTAAATGGACAGGTGTAACTCACTGCAGCCTGAACTGAGGTATCAAAGCCCTGAAGGAACAGCAAAATAATCTTAGACTTGCTAATTTTCTGCTCCATGTTCAAAATTCCGAATTTCACCCTGATTTTTTTTTTACTACGTTACATTAAAAAAAAAAATCTAAATCTTTAACAGAAGGTTCAACACAGGAGAGGCAAGGTACCTAAAATCTAGTACTGTATTGAGTTTAAACTTAATGTCTTCGTAGTTTGGGCTTAAATTATCCATATGAAAAATATAACTTGGAATAAATATACCTATTATATCTAACACAGATTTAATGAGCTTAAATAGTTAATGCCTGGGAATCACTTTGAGAACCCCCAAACAAATAAAAAAAGCCCTAATCTAAAATTACAGCATTAATAATTAGAGACTTCATAGAAACTTTAGAAGTCATTCATAATCTGAAAGGGGAAACCTGGATATAGTAGATAACAACAGAAAAAATATTAAAAAGAAAAAAAATTTGGACAAAGATGAACAAAGAGAACCACTAAAGTGGGTTAATGTCTAAATTGTGTGAATTAGCATAAATTATGTTTATACAAGTCTAGTTTTCAATTTTTACATGTTGTTTTCTGCATCTATAAATCTGTAGGCAAGATTCTGATGTCCTTCTTGAAAACTCGGATGGTGATGCAAAATAAACCTATATTCTGCTTTGAACGGGGGATGAATTCCTTCCCACAGAACTTTCTGATGCATCATTATTAGAGTTCAAAAACTGGTAGAAATCATGATTTATCAGAACTTTTCTGAAATCCGTATTTGCAAAAAGTCTTCCAGTCTTCACACTGACCTTCATAATGTGTCAAATACAGACTGCAAACATGAAAGACAAAGCCAAGTTTAAAGCATTGTCTTAAAGTTGGAAGAAGAAATTGTCAATGCTAATAATATTCTGATCACAGTTTCATTTATACAGTCTTAAATGTATAGTAATGATGCATTTTTAACAGAGGAATAAAATCAAATTATTTAAGAAACTATAAGTGTGTATCATGGAATTCTCTAAAACAGTGATTAATTCATGTTCAAGCAAACCTGTCAAACTGGAACACTCAGTCTAGCCTAGTATACATATTTTGCCCACATTTTATGGATTTTCTTAAACCCTCATCTCGATTCATCTACATGAATCTGAGACCATAATGATTTGTTAATAATCAATTGACAGGAGAAAGTAAGAAGCCAGTTTAGGCTTAAGCAGGTTCATTGTACTCACATAGTTTCTTCCCCTCCCCCACAGTGAATTTACTTCACAAATGTCTTGGAACACAAACAGACTGTGTTTCTGTTCCATGTCCATTAGCAGTTAAATAGCTCATGTGTGTTAGTATGGTCACACAACAGTAAAACATCTACCTTGAATGCGTTCAGAGAAATGCTTTTTGCATTTTTATTTATCCCTTGCCAAAGTATATTTTTCTTACAACCTAGGATTTCATTTCTGCAAATGTAACACACAATTTCCCAGCAAAATGTACAAATTATACTCAGACATACACACCCATTATATACAAAAGATATGTAACTTGCACATTTTCATGCAAGCTTGAATCACTTATTTCTGTAAAGGAAAATATAACACAGTAGCTGGTGTACATGGACACATTACTAGTCTCTCTTAATTAGATGCTAATTAATGACTCACTGGCTTTAATCATATCAGCCTGGTAATACTATTTATGCCACACAGAATAATGATCTACTTTATAAGAAATCAACGTGGCACATGTTGACATAGGAACGCATCCAGCCATAATTCACTCTGTGTAAATATATCCACCCATACCTGGACTCTGAACAATGTAGAAAAGATACACAACTTAGCTGACAAGTATGAAACGAGGGAGGGGGGAAGAGAGAAAGGGAGGAGTTAAAGAATGGAAACAAAGAAAAGTACATAATTACTTTCAAAAATATCAGCACTCTCACACGTTATATAATATGTACTCGTCAATATATTTTACATTCAAATGATCATAGAATGGTTTGGGTTGGAAGGAACCTCAAAGATCATCTAGTTCCAATCCCCCTGCCATGGGCAGGGACACCTTTGAGCAGGTTGCTCAAATGCCATCCAACCTGGCCTTGAACACTTCCAGGGAGGGGGCATCCACAACTTCTCTGCACAACCTGTTCCATTGCCTCACCACCCTCATAGTGAAGAATTTCTTCCTTATATCTAAGTCTAAATCTGCCCTCTTTTAGTTTAAAGCCATTACCCCTTGTCCTATCGCCAGAGGCCCTGCTAAAAAGTCCCTCTCCAGCTTTCTTATAAGCCACCTTTAAGTACTGGAAGGCTGCTATAAGGTCTCCCTGGAGCTGCCTTTTCTCCAGGCTGAACAACCCCAACTCTCTCAGCCTGCCTTCATAGAAGAGGTGCTCCAGCCTTATCATCTTTGTGGCCCTCCTCTGGACCTGCTCCAACAGGTCCATGTCCTTCTTATGTTGGGAGCCCCGGAGCTGAAACACAGTACTCCAGGTGGGGTTTCACCAAAGCAGAATAGAGGGGGAGAATCACCTCCCTCGACCTGCTGGCCACGCTTTTTGTTATGCAGCCCAGGATACAGTTGGCTTTCTGGTCTGTAAGCACACATTGCCAGCTCATGTTGAGCTTCTCCTCAGGCCTGTTCTCAATCCATTCTCTGCCCAACCTGTGTTTGTGTTTGGGATTGCCTCGACCCATTATAATGATAATAACTTTATAGTTCATTCATGCTGTCAGGGTTAAAAGACAGATTCATATGTTTAAATTTCATTAAAGGTATTCTGGTACTACAGCAGAAAATTTATATGTTAGATAACTGACTGTAGATGAAGATGATTTTGAAATTATCATTCTATTGGAGGGATAATAGTATTTCAAAATGGTCACAGAGTATTTCAAATATACTGACAGTATGACAAACCCAGTGCACCAGGATGAATTAGATGGGTATAAAGTATTTTTCACTCTGAAAGAGCCTATGTGTTTCTTAGTTGAAGATCTGGACTTCTGCTTTTTAAACATGCCAAAATGCCCAATGGATTGCTCCTCCAGTTATGGTATTATTTCAGAATACACACACAAAGTCCAAGTTTTTCATTTTAAGTTATAAGTTTACTCATTTCTTTAAACAAAGTCTTTGTAAGTATTTATTGCTTACAATGTTTCCTGAAGTTTCTGTTAAATAACTTGATTTTCTTTCAAGTATATTCAGAAATTTAATTTGAAAACTGTATCATAATTTATTTACTCAAACATCTAGGCTCTTCTTGCAATAAAGTATTAAGAGGAGGACAAGAAGTATCTTTAAACTTGCATTCCTAAAATCATTGTTGGTATCACCATTTGTATTCAGCAATGGTTTGTCACCTGCTACTAAGACTGCGCGCTATTGTTGAGATTTATGGAAACAGAAACTGAGGGAACTAAGGGATAGATGGCAGGGGGAAGAATATGATTATGCAAAACTCCTAAGTGTTTAAGAGTACATGATTTATTAAACATCAGCAGAATTTGCTCTTCCCAGTCACTAAAACATTTGAACATCCTATTATTCCTAGTTCTCAGAAAAAGGTAGAGAGAAGTATTTTTCACCTCTCCGCCTCCAGCTAAACTAACACTTCCCGATGACTTACAACAAAGGATAGCAACGAGTTAATCAATAATGTAATTTTCACTGTCTTCCCTCTTCTTTTGCAATTGCAATTGCAATAATTTGTTTCAATGCAGAAAAAGTCACTTCTATGAATCAAGATTCACTTTTTCTCACATACTCATACATGACTCCCAGTTTTAAGCAATAAACTGAGTTTCAGTCATTATTGCTGTCCGAATCAGGAGCAGAGTTCAGAGGTTATAGCGTTAAAAATAATTTAATAACAGAGTTCCTTATTTTACAAGGGTCCAAAACATTGAAGGCAGTCTGCATTCTGTCAGAAGAATCCAGAGTTTACTGTAAAATCAATCAATCCTTTCCGTTCTCCTTATATTCCTTGCACAATTGCTTCCCTCTTACTATATTTATTTCTGTGATTTGGTGTCAGCTCTCTCCTTCGCTAAATAGGGACTTCAGGGATTTACCATGAAAGACTGCTAGGACAGATTCTACCTATACAGGTATTAAATAAAATTGGCATCTAAATACGGAACTGCAAGCCCTTCTGAGGTCCCTTTTAGGCTTCTATCATTTTATGAAGTTAACTAGAATACTCTGCAAGTTAAATTTCTGACCACTAACCCTGGGGAAAACAAAACCAAACCAAAAAACCAAAACCACACACACCAACACCCCACCCCTGAAAAACAAGCAAGCAATGTATATTGTATACTTTTCATTGGGTTAAAACAACAGGAAGTATTACTGCCAAAGCAATACCAAGTGAGCTCTGAAGAATTAAAGTTTTCCCTCCTAAAAAACATTGGTGCTTTTATATAATTACAATGTGGTATACATAATGTTTTCATGTCTGCTTATGTCAGGTTCGTTGTTACTGCATTATGCCATATAACTTAATATACCTTAATATACAAAGTGCATTGAGTGATACATTTTAAAACAGTGTCTGTAATTTTAGCTGACAGCATACAGTAGACTTCATAGACAGGAAAAAACATTTGTCTTTTCTAGTTATGATTCTGGGCAAACTACAAACTTTGAAGGCGCCACTACCATAAATCTTTAGCTACACTCTTTTTTAAATTCAATTGTCAATGCAAAAGAGCATAGACTATCTCCATTACAAGGGAAAATTAACGCTTGATACACAGAACCGGTTCCCATGCAAGTGAATGGACAGTCAACCTCTCACATAATTTGCTTCATAACCAAAATGCTGCTAAGTACACTGTGGTTTTTCAAAATTAAAAGTAATCATGAACAGCTATACGAAATACACTTCACACACTGAAATATTTTAAAACACAATATTGTAAGGAAATAGTGATATGAGTCATTGTTTTTAATTTCCCTTTCAGCTGAAACAGAGAACACTGGACTATGGGACCATATATTTTTAGACAGACAACTGACTTATGTAGATACACTATATAGATTCCCAACAATTTGACCATGGTTAGAAGGTATTTATATTCTGATGTGGCTAAAATTGAACATGTCAACACTAATGCATTTTTCTAGGAGAATCACTACTTTCACCATAATTTCCATGGAAAATTTGTGTGCACATGCAGTAATAGACACATTTATAACCTCAAAAGGATTCAATTTTCTTTTCAATCATACTACAGTATGAATAGCTTTTCCTATTGAATTTAACAATAAGGCACATTACCACACTCTAAAGGATGGGGTACTTCTGCTTGCTCTTATGAAAGTATGTCAAACAATATATAATATCTCTCACAATAGTTCTGGGTTAACTGTTCTTATATATAGGTTTGTTTCTAATATATTTGTGTCAGCAGATTTTTTTTATATTATTATTATTTAAATTTGTAAGATCAGCAGCATTTCAAACTCTGCTTAACTCTCCATAATATTAACAGAGTATTTAAATATTATTTAAAGGTATGCAGTGACTTTGTATCAAGAAATTACTTTGCATTAAGAAATCAACTGAAAATCCATACTTAGATGTATAGGTTTGGCTTTGTAACACTGACACTTATTTTACCCGCTCACAGACATCATAGTCTCTGTGATAGAGGAAGGGAAGATTTTATGCATGAATTATTGCCTCAATCCTGCATGCCTTATGCATGGCAAGAAAGAATATAAAAACCAAATTGAGCCCTAATACAGTTTTGTTTCAACTCCGCATTTATTTTGCTGTTACGAAAGAGTATTCTTTCAGAGCCTTCAAGTCAATGACAACACCCAGCCTTACAGGAGTCCAACTCTTACAGTCTAAACCATCACAAAGTATTGTATTGCACATTTAATGATTTTAAGAAAAAAGACAGGTCCATGCAAGACTGCAAGTTTCTCTAGTAATCAAAGATAATAACTGACATGTTTTTAAGATTCATGTTTAGGCTTTATTCATTTTATAGCCCATAGAAGAGAGAAAATGTAATAGGACAGTAAATCTCTCTGAAAGGAGTTCTCATCATACAAGTGTTGGTCATGCCCAAAAAGTGACTGGCATTTGCAAATCTGAGAGCTAAGGAAGACATCTTACACACAAGCAGTAAGAGGAAAACCACAGAGTGTCCAGATGTGATTAGACATAATTCCTCTTTCCGTTTTCCACTATTAAATTCACTTACTGCTTATGAGTAAAAAACTGACCTGCAAAATACAATGCTACTCGCTCTCCTTTCTATTGCTGCTCTATTCTTTATTAGGGCTGAGCTTTGCCCTAATGGGATTAAAACAAGCAAACTGCCAAAAGCCTGTGGCTTTGAAAATCCCAAATTCCTTTCAGACATTTAGACAAATATTCATCTTTGTGAACCATGGGATATTGTGGAATTTTTTTTCCTGCTTGTTTGAAATAATTTTTCAGAGATCCTTCTTCAGTAGCTTTTTCAGACTTCCATTATTATAAAATAGCAACATTTGACACGACTTGCTTGGCCAAAACCAAACCAAGTTCCCTTACAGTTAACCTAGTATTTAAGATTCTCACCTAGTCATTCATTCTGTAACGCAGACTCCAGTTCTAGTTATCACTGCATTCTTCCAGTTTTATACTTGAGTAAATCTGGCTTGAGACAATGGTGAACTATGCCTTTGAATCTGGACCCCAAAAGGACCTTAGAGGTCTCTTGAAGCTACAACTCTTTGTCATGGAAAATGAGATGCGAACCATTCGGCACAGAAAAGCCTGCAAGAACCAAGAGCAACACTGTTGCACAAGCACTTCTTACCACTGCTGTTCTCTACTATCCTGGCAGCCCCCATGTTACAGTATCCATCTTCTTTCATTTCCCTCTCTGCATATACCACCGGATAACATTACATCAAGCTTTGCATGTCCTACCACCCATTATTGCAAGGGGGCATTGTAGTAACACAGCAGACTCTGTGGTATACATAGTAGACTTTTGGTCACTCTTGTCAGTGGGAGAAAGCTGGGGACTGAACTCTTGTCTGGAACTCAGATGAATTTCTGCTTACCTGAAGTTCCTAATCTTAACACCTGTTATAGCTTAGCTCTTGTCTCTGTTTTGTATTGGTATTTGTTATTCAAAAGAACATTAGTTCCAAGATGTAATCTGATTTCTTAAAAATCAACTGAACCTTGCAGCACAAACATTTCATGCTTTCAGTTCTGATAGCTAATTAAATTACTTAGGGAGAAAAAAAAAAAAAGAAAAAAAAAATAGCACAGTAAATTCCTTACTGTAAACAAGGGCAACTAGTGAAGGTTTATTAAATGTTCAACCTTAACGCGAACATTTATGGAATATAACATGTATATTATGTAATTATTTGTGTTCTTGGAAAAGTATCACAGTTGTTCTCTGAAAGTTTCTGGGGGGAAGGATCCACTTTTGAGATCACAGCACACAGACAGGACTCTCTTCATGGTTGACAGACTATCTGTCATTTCCCTGAGATTTTAGTATGTAGGAACATTAGGTTCATAAAGCAACAAAGGCAACTGACAATCTACTGTTAGAAGTGCAGAAACTCCTAAAGATGACAGGAGGCATATTTCCTATGGGCAGGGAGAATAAAAGCACATAGACAAGGGACCAATCAAAGGCACATGCCTCATCCAGTTTCCACAGCTCAGCAATAGTTCTTCCATCTAGCCAGTTGCAATGAGTACCTAACATGGCAGAGAAACTAATCTCAGTCCTGAATGTATCAGGTTGGTAGAGAAACAACTAAAGAAAAAGCTAAGGGCCACAACCTCTAAATGAGAGTTTTAGTCTCATGGGTACAACAGGTTCTTCAATTTCATCAGCTAAGCCTGAATTCATGAAGCATATAACTTCTGTTGGAAACAACAATATTTTGAGCACATCACTTGGTATTTTCACTCATTTTTAGCGGCAGTAGAAAACCCAAACATTCCTCCCCTTGACCTAACTCAACAATTCAATTCCCTACAACTTTAAGTCATAATCACATAGCAGGGACATCTGTTTACCATTCAGGAAAGGTATAGAGATGGGGTTTAGTAAAGCAGTAAGATTAGCTGTATAGTCAAAGAGATATTCTGGTCTAGCCACTGGTGAAAAAACAAACATTATCAATAATTTGGACATTGCATCACATATCTTTTCTGATTAAGGCATTCATTTAATGAAAAAAAGGAATATACAGCAAATGACAAACTAAATATGTGAAAATCTTCAACAGCCTGAATAAAATACTGTAGAATTCACCTTGGAAACAAGTATCTATAAATCTCTCACAAAGAGGCTAAATCTGGGCAAAACAAATTATAGGGCTCCCAGATTCGCATTTCAAATACCTGCTTTGTTTCAAGAGGACTCCATTTTCAGTATTAAAAAAGCAAATGTGTGCCTCAGTTTGGAACTTTAGCAGGCCGCCGTTACTTATAACTATCCTATTTTGTGACAAAACTATCTCACATTTAACTTAGAGTAGTATATGGTATCATTTTCATACAGACTAATCACCCTTCAAATTTCCTCTGTGACCTCAGCTTCCCAAAAGTGCTAGGTTCCATTGTAACAAGCACTGACCTGAGGTAAACAAAGTGTTTTATAGGAGCTAAATATAGTATATGAACTTCAGACTTGGAATTCAGGATCCTGACAGTTATCCTGATTACAATCAACATTCAGTTTTGCTCTTTCCCCATCCTTCCTTCTGAAGTCTGCTGAGACACAAAACAGAAAAGATATGTAATTTTTTTTTAAATATCTATAGCAACGTTTAATACCTAGTTTCCCTTGCCATTTGGAAGAGTGAAATCATATAATTAGTATTATTGTTTTTATGTTTCTTTTCTTGTGATATGTAGAAGCACAATAATGAACCTTCAAAAAGTAGATTAAACCGTATTTAAATCTTGTAGGGGTATAGGCACCTTGGAAGATGCTCACATATTACTGATCAGGTAAAGAGCATAGCAGATGATCTATATATATAAAAAAAGACATCTTTCCAAAACCACACTAAAAAGTGCAAGTAGCTAAAGTTTTGTAAAAACTAACACAGTAACATTTCCCTGTGCCTGTGTTCCTTTTGTTTGCAAATACTGATAATGAACATTATAAAGTGAAAGGCGGTTTTTGTCATCTTTAAATTAAAATTTGTTTTTCTTTTTTTTTTTTTTTATGGTGCAAACTACAACTCAATTTGTAGGATTTGAAGGGAATTTGGAGGAGGAGTTTAGATTTCCTTCAATTTGAAGGAAAGGAGTTTAGATTTGGCTAAGAAAAAAGACCTGCAGTCAGTGAATTCTGTGAGATGCTACACCATGACTCCTCTACTCATTTGTTACTAGAACAGTTGTTCTAGTTCTTCAATTAAGTCATCTTCCAAAACAGCAGCACTATCACCACTTTTATCGATCATGAGCCTGGTAAGTGAGCATCAATGAGTTAAACTTTGCCAGGATGATCCTCCAAAAGAGCTCTGTGTTATGTGAAGAAAGAGACCAATAGATATTCTGATCATCCACAAAGCACAGAATCTTCATGACTATTGAATTCAGTAGTGAAAACAACTAGTTATATTTACATTGAAGTCTCTGAACAAATGGTTACAGGCTCAAGGCCTACAGTGTCTTCAGAGAGAACACTGGAAATTGCTCCCTAAGTGAGCATTTAAATATTTTAAAATATCATTGCCAAGGACAACAATGGAATATTCTTTTTTGATTTATCACTACATTGTACAAAATTAAGCATACAAATAATGCTTGCACAATCCCAGCTCTTAACTCCACCTCTTTTCATGTATGAGTCCCATTAAATAATGAAAGAGAGGAGAGAGAGCAATGGGGAGGAGAAGGGAATACACAGGGTCTATGTCCTGTCTGCAAACAGTTGCATTTACTTCACATGGAATTGTTGGTGCAGTAGTATTCAGGAAGTGAAAATATAAGACACAGTAGATGACTGTGCACTGTGCAAACCTTTAGCTCTTCTATTTGTGACAAAGTGATAACATTTTCACGGAGAATCTGCAGATCTGCTTCCTGACCAAGGGATAAGAGTCTAGAGCATACATATATGAGGAGAGAAAGGAGAGACAGAGAGGCAGGAAAAGGACTGTTCAATTTAGCTCCCATGGAAACACTCCTTGAAGAGCTATTTAGGAAAGACTTTATGCTTCAAAAAATTTGGATCCTCCAAGAAAATAAATTCAGTCTAGGGAGAATTGTAGCAGTAAAAATGCTTGAAAGTTTTACTTCAGTTGAAATAAAATAGTTTCTTTGTCAGATAGTTGAAAAGGAACTATATTTATCCCCAACTGAACCATTTGTTCTCTCTCACATGCACTCTTATATGGATTACAGAGATGATGTAAGTAAAAGAAGGGAAGGGGGAGAAAGAGAGAAAGTAGTGAAAATACATCTTTAAATGTAGATTATACCCCCTCTGAAAATTGGAGCAGGGACATACTTTCTTGTTTGACTCATACGGATGTAGAGCTATGACAAGAATCAGAATAAAATGTAAAATTATTTAAACATGTAAAGCACAATTTCCTTTTCCACAGGAGAGTCATCTTTTGGAAAATAAGAAAGAATTAGTAAGAAAAATTACAGTTGAATGAAACGAGGGTTGAGAGACTTTTTAATAAATTTTGAAAGTCCCACTGCAGAAAAATCAGAAAGCTTTTTATTTTTCGTTTGGAGGTTCTTACAGTATAATCATAGAAAAGGCCAGTTGCTAGCTGCTGACTCTGCAACTCTCCCTTCATACCGTTGGTCAGAGAGTGATCAACAAAATTGACAAAAGACACTGAATGCTGACTCAGCCCTACAGAGGTTTAGCTTAGTGAAACTTGCATACTGAAGAGTCAAAACCTGAAAAACAGAAATAAAACCCACTGAGACAGAGTTGTCTACGCAGAAGGAAGCAAAGAACAGAACATGAAGGCAATGAAGGACACAAAGGGGGCAAATGAGTGGGTGGGAAAATGCAAGGCATTTTATTGTCTATAATTTATAGACAGTTAAAACTATTGAAGCACATGATCACTAGGTTCAGCATTGAGAGAGAAATTAAGAGGATGGAGGGATAGATCACAGAATAAAGAACAAAACCACTTGCTTGTGAAGTTCTCCGCACCAAGGAGTGACTATGTAAGACAAAGGATGTAACAGATATTCCCCCAGGACAGTTGAACTGGTAATAATAGTCTTTACAGATTCTTAAGCTGGTGGGAACAGATCAGAGTTCAGACTTCTTCTAAGGGCTGGACACATAACTTGAGGCCAAGATTCTCTAAGAATTGAGTGAAATGAGTCCAGTTTCATCCTACAGCTTTGTGCTGATGAACTGAAGTGAATTTATTTGTCAGCCTAGGAATCAGAGATGGTGTTAGTACTGAGGCTGCTAGATTAGACACAATGCTAGAGAAAAAGAAACATCATCACGAGTAATCATAACAATACTCCGGTGTATGCAGCATACACCAACAAAACTAACAAATCTTGCCCTTTGGCCCTTCTGTTTCAAGAAGCCTTTCTCCCCTTGCACTTCATTTAGTCATAGAATACTCTGGTTTTCTTTTTATATTTTCTCCTCCCCCACATTTTTAAAAAATGTATCCTATGACTATACGGTACAAATAAAAATGCCTTTCTAGTGTTTGTCATGTACTTTTTACTCCACTTCTTTCCATAACTTCCTTGCAGTGAAGTTCTATAAGAAGCATCTGCACCACCCTTTATATCTCATACCCTTTCATCTAGTTTTTACAGCAACTTGGTCTAGAGTTTCAGAATTCTCTTTACCTTTCATTAGGAAATCACAAGTCTGAAATCTTAGGTGAGAGTTATCCATTCCATCTATTACATAAGGACATTTTCAGACAATCTATCTCTCTATCAAGACCAAAGAAATAACTCCTCCAATACTTTTAAAAAATGTTCACAAAAGAGTAGAAGCTCCCCTTTCTCCATAAAGCTCAGTATTCTCTTCTGCAGAGAGATAACTGAATTAATGACAGCAAAGACCACACACCTCTAAGTTCCGAGTCAACTGAAGTTTTAGGTCTGACAATGACCTTTAAGGTAAGCAACCCACCAATCCCCGAGATGACATTCTCTTAGAGCAGCCCTTTATAAGAGTGGTCTCACACTGTCCTGAGAAAGGCAAGAGCAGTGGACAGTTGAGTTGGTAAGATGTCTGCTCTAATTTTAAATAACATTGACTCTGACCAAGTCAGGTTCTGCAACACATAGCCTCATGCTCCCAAACACATCAAACCAAATTCCCAGACCCACACCTAATAGCTTTGAGGCTCAGAGTGACTTTCACATAGCTCTATCCTAAATAATTTTTGAAGACTAAGAAAAATAATTCCTTTATGACATTTTTTTTTTAAATGAGTGATATTGGTGACACAATTTCAGCGCATATTTTGAAGTTCTGAATTTTTCAAAAACCAAACCCTTGATGTTTGGGTTGGCTCTGTTTTCAACCATTTATCACTATTTATTACTATTCAAGACTTGGCCTGTACATTACAAGGAAGGTTTACAAAGAAAAGTACCGTCACTATCTTTGCAATATTTTTCCTTTGAGGTTGTCCTGGTTTTGGCTTTGATGGAGTTAATTTCCTTCATAGTAGCTAGTCTGGGGCTACGTTTTGGATTTGTGTTGAAAACAATGTTGGTAATACAGGGATGTTTTTGTTATTGCTGAGCAGTGCTTACACAGAGTCAAGGCCCCTTCTGCTTCTCACACCACCCCACCAGTGAGTACACTAGGGGTGCCCAAGAAGTTGGGAGGGGACACAGCTGGCACAGCTGGCCCCAACTGACCAAAGGAATATCCCATACCATGTGACATCATGCTCAGCACATAAAGATGGAAGGAAGAAGAAGGAAGGGAGGGTACGTTTGAAGTGATGGCGTTTGTCTTCCCAAGTAACCATCATGTGTGATGGAGTCCTGCTTTCCTGGAGATGGCTGAACACCTGCCTGCCCATGGGGAGCGGTGAACGGATTCCTTGGTTTTGCTTTGCTGGCATGCATGGCTTTTGCTTTACCTATTAAATTGTCTTTATCTCAACCCACCAGTTTTCTCACTTTTACTCTTCTGATTCTCTCCCCTGTCCCACCGGGGGTGAATGAGTGAGTGGCTGCGTGGGGCTTAACTGGTGGCTGGAGTAAAACCATGACACAGGCCAAATACATTTTTGAACGTAAAGTTTAGAAGCTTCTAGAAGCTTCTGACAATATTTTGTAATTTTAAATCTTTTAAACTCAGGTAGCAAATATCAAAAGAAACATTCAGATTGTTGAAACAGATGGAAAGCTTAAATTTATAAGATATCTTAACCATGCATCCACTTATAAAACATTATACCTAATCTGTTTCTGCCACTGTTCTAGCCAGGAAAAAACGGAAAACAATGTGACAGTGATAGCAATAACAATCTGCTCTTTGAAAGTATATGGAGTACAGTAAAGGAACACAGATATTAGTCAGATGGTAACTTCAAGGAGGTCACAAATGATGGTTTGTGCTGTGGTGACATATTTGAATGGGAACATACTCAAAAGATAGTCATCAAAATAGCAAAGTGGCAACCAACAAAGCATAAAACAACATACTGTGATACTGTAATGTTCTAGGCCAACGCTCATTTATGATAGCTAGTCTTATGACTTTTTGTTCAGCCTGATGTTTTCCTCCCAACATTAGTGCTGCAGGTGAAAAAAATTCTACTTTTAAAGTGGCTTAATTGTCAAAAATTTCTTAAAGAAAACCCAAACAAAACAGTAACAACAAAAAAGCACTTAAATAGTACTTCAGGTTCATATATGTTAACATATTAGATACAGAGAGAAAAAATAAGCAGTGTTAAGAATTTTCCAAATGAAGAATATGTAGACTCTTCCCCTCGCTAGCTATGCTCTTTCTTTTTTTCCTTAAATCTGTGATGCATGCCAAAATTACAAAACACAGTGAAATCACAAAATACAAAGAATGAAATTATCTGCCTCAGAAAATTCTCAGGCATCAAAGTAAGGATAAAAAAAAAAAAAAAAAAGAGATGATTCATCGCACTCTAAACCATGTCTGCTCAGAGCCCCCGGCTAATAGTAAAGTAACCAAGGAGTTAACTTCCTCAAGTGATCTGCTCCTTAACCTCTACCCCACTAAGAGGAAGAGAGGTATGTCTCAGTCTCATTTTTGCATCCTTCATTTCAGACAAAAAAAGAACAAAATATTCAGAACTGGTGTAAATGGCGAATTTTCACTAGAGTAAAAAAAATGTAACCAGCATTTGTGTAGCTCATTATGGCCTTTTATAACTGTCTTTATTTTTTCTCCACAGTATTGAAGAGACTATAATGGCCACAATTTGTGTGAGAAATTAAAAGTCTAGATGTTTTATAGAAAAATCCTTGTCCCTTCTTTTCCTCTTCTTGAAGATAGCTGTGGTCTCTTTTTATCTCCTCACAAGTCTTGGGTTATTAAAAAAGTCTTCTAAAATCCTCACATTCAAGAAAAAAATCCAGATACTTATGCCGAAAATTGCATGAAGAAATATGTGTATTAAGTGGTGCCCCCAGCAATGTCGAGTCATAGCACTTGATCTTATTATTTTTCAATCTCAGGTTGATATGTTTCCGATTAATGAAGCATTTGTTCTGCATCACAAAACAACTGAATAATACCCTTCTAATTCCAATGAATTGTGTCCAAGAGTTAATGACTATTTGACCTTCGATCATACTCTTGTTTTAGGACTAGAAGCACCTACTTTAAGCTTGAAAAAGTTTAAAAGTGAGAGTATGTATCTTTGAAATAATACCCATGGCATGCTTTGCACTCATACAGTATCCTACATTTAATGGTCTGATTTTAAAAATCATATCATGAAGCTTCATGATAGTGCTAACATACAAACACATAATTCATTTATAAGACACAGAAAGCATATAAAAACTCCAGATGAGATAAAAGCAGAGGTCTTCTGACCAGCTATTCTGTGACTACAATAATCAAAGAGAGGAAAATAAAGCAAACCACTCATCACACATAGTTTTTTATTGATACAGAGAAGCCTAAGTATCATGGTTAGGGAAGACTATAGGAGTATAATCTTCCTGTTGTATGCAGTCAAGCTTTGGTTGCAAATTCCGACGTCTGATAAACCAAAGTTGGCCTGAAAAAAAAAAAAAGGGGGGGGGGGGGGGGGAAGAGTCCAGCATGGGCAAGGTTTCCATGGAATTCAGCCCTCATTACATGTATCATTCCTAGGAATACAAAACAACACTCTGAAACTACATTGCTCAAAAAAAGTATATACTGGGAAAAACAATAGTCTTGTCTTCCTAGAATAAATAACAAGAAATATTCTCGGTAAATCACTGTTTCTAAAGATATTTGAATGCTGCTCTATATCTAGGAACACAGGCATCATCAGTCTGGATCAGACTTGTGGTTCACCTAGGCTCTACTTTCAGCATTACAAAATTCTCTCTAGTTCAAAACTAAACAAACTAAACAAATCTTTTATTATCTCCCAGTACAAGGCCCTTTGAAAAACACTTTCCAGAATTTGAAATACCACAGTTGATATAATTTTTAAAACAGCTCATTCCTAATAGAACTTGAAACATAAACAACACTGTTTTGCAATCTGTCACAGTATTCTCTCCTGTGACTGCTATGGCACACTTCAGCTGATGCTATCAGAGAACATATAGGAAATAGTGAATGTCAGCTTTGAAGAATGACACAAAATACAAAACATACAGTGGATTTAGTCTAGTAATGTTCTCTCATAAATTCAGAAAATAAGCCATAGGTACCAATTCTCAATAGCATTTGACAGAGTACTGAACTAGTGTTACCTTAGTGTGGATAATATGGGAAATAACTATCAAAAGAGTATGTTTCCTATTACTAGTCGCAGTACTTTCCCACTGATTTATTTTCATTCCCTCATACTCCCTCCTAGCTTGTTTATCCATAAAATGGTTAATACTATGCATAGAGCTTTTTTGCAGCTCAACTGTATTTCTGTCAACTGCAGAAACTTACCTACCATCATAAAAACCTCATATAGCAAGTAGGCACAGCAAAAGCTGGGTTAGGTCCCATGTCAACAAAATAGATGTATGACATTTTGCCCCAGACAGCCCACTCATCACATCTCTAGGGTCAAGAACAGACGGAAGGAACAGGGAGTAGAGGACACTGGGGAAAGCAGGGAAATGCAATTGGGTAAGAAAGTTCACTGCATCATTTGGACTTTTGTTACAAGGATCGAGGCAACAGCCTCAGCTTCACCCTTAATCTTGGCAACCACTGGCACGCACTTAGACAAATTTGGAGTTAGTCGCAAGCTGAGGCAACGTCATGCTATTATACTTCACTACAAAAAAAAAAAAAAATCTAAAAACAGGTTGTTTCTATGCCTTGGCTCTAACACTTTGTCACTGTAGAGTGGGAAAGCTTGGAAATAAATGGCACAAGACAGGTAATGGTCCAGTGTTTAAATGACAGTTGCAGCTATTGTTCTATCTAACACAGAGAAGTATACCAGCTTTTTTATTCAGAAAATCATCCAGGAAACTGTCTTTGGATAAACAAAGATAAAGAAATTAGCCTGAAAAAGAAAATTAAGTGGTGTTTCATGAGGAGATAGTTTATTAATTTAATATATGCCCCCCACTTTTATTTGGCTTGAAAATAAGGTCACATTTTCATTGTACCTGCAAGCTGCTATCCAGACAGATTTCAGTGTACTTGGGGGGTCACATCTCCGAGATTGCCTTCTCCTTCAAGTACGTTCCACAGTTACAGCTATTCTGTTCCTACTCTGACCTACTCTGTGCTTGTCAACAGTTTTTCGGTTTTGAGAGTGCCAAAAGCAGGTACAAGTCCTGAAGAGCAAATAATTAAAAAAATGGGAGCAAGCACCATGCCACAGATAAGTCCACACACAGAACAGAATAAGCACCACAAACAAAATGCAGTTCAAGTGTCCGCTACTCTTTATTCAAAATCACAGCTTTGACTCCTTTTGTCACTCTTGTTTGGTTCACTGTCATCATCCCTGCAAGAGTTTGGCAACCAGAATCTGACAGAAACTGACAGTAATGCAGTCATCCTTTGCTTTTCTTACAGCAGCAGCTGTCAGAAGCTATACCACATTAAGCCAAAGTACTAGTCATCATGAGGCTTTTCCAACATTAAAATTTAAGAATATACCTTTGGAGAGTTTAAAGTAAGTTAGGATTGTCATTTCGCAACAGATGCGGAGATGGATGGATAAAGGAATGGATGAGTAAGACAGAACAAGTGTTACAGAGTCTGTTATATGAACAGGCCAGTTTGAAAACCCAGCTTTTGCACTCTTGTTCTACAAATTCCAGAAATAATGGTAATATTGCACAGCATAGCATTCCAGGTATCATTCACTGACTATATTAATAATATTAAGGAACTTTCTCACCCTTCTCTGCAGATAACAGATTAAAACCCCTATTTTAAGATTGCAGAAACACCCCCACGATTCTCTTGTAAGTATCATTACATTGTTTCTTGTTCTCTGACACCAGTTCTGAGATTTGTCATTTTTTGGCCAGCTATGTCCTGTACAGGCCAGTTTCTCTCTCTAAATACGCCCATTTGTAGACACACACACACCTTTCAAAATGCTAGGTGGTCATGGGATAGGTCAACCTGAAAACAGCAACTTAAATCAGCAATATAATAATAAGGAAAAAACCAATGGAGAAATAAAAAATTTAAAAATTGGCTTCCAGGTGTGAAAATGTATTTTTTTCAGGAAGTCCCATCTAATACTATTTAAGAAAAAGCTAAAGCAATTTCATCCACTCAGACTAAATAATAAAGCAATCTAAAGCAAAATAATAATAATAAAAGGAAAGCAAATAGCAGAGAGTAACTATCAATATTCACAGTACTTACATTAGTTAGTATCAACTGTTCCTGTAACCGCAGAATGCTTATGGTAGAAAACACAAAATCTAGTCTAATGTGAACACTAAAATACACATGTTGGCATAGCATATACACATGGGCTGTGTAACGTAGAAGCAGTTGCCTACAGGCTGTCTCACCAATATATATGAAACCATATTTAGTGACAGAAATTAAGTTTCCCTGTTCTGTAACCCTCAATCTCTCTATTGAGCAGCCAAGAAGTGTAATCCAAGGGTTTGTGTGCTAAAGCCAAAGGTTTAGGCTTTTAAAACAATGAAACAAACAAAAAAACCCCCTTCTACAACTGCATTAAACACCACAGCAGAATCCAAATACTTCATAAAACACACAAATATGACTCAGTAAGATCTTATTAGTTACTACCACACACTTGGTAAAAATAGAACTAGTGCCACATTAATTGCATCAATAATTTGAATAATTCTTTACCCCCAAATGTTACATGTAATTACTTTACTCATGGAGAAAAACGAACAAACAAAATCAATTTGCAAGAAAGAAAGATCCAGTTAATCCTAAAACCCTGCTTCCAATCAAGCTCTTTGGGGTAACAAGTTTACGCATGTATCTTATAGGAAATGTAATAACAGCTGGTTGAAGTCTTTGCGGAAAATTCAGTCAATACAAAGTGGATAGAGATGGACAAAGTGTTCAAAAGAGTATTTACTTGCACTCAAGAAACTCCCAGCGGCTGGATGTTCACATGCAAAAGCCATTTTAAACTGATAAATTCTAGGTTAGTACAAGAACTGAGTTATGGTTTTCCACAGAGACACCACCAACACGTGTTAGAAACCAGATGAAGCAAAGAAAACTGGTGGAAGTCATGTCTTTAGGAAACCCTTACTGAAAGGTAGAGAAGGTCTACACTGGGATGTGGGGGAAACACACGAACAAAAAAGAGAAAAAAATCAAAGCAAGACGCTTTTTCCTTCACACCCAAACATTAAATTTGTTTAACATCTTCTCTTTTACCTGTCTGCGATCCGCCAACGGGCTCTGCACCGACCTCAGGGCTAGCAGCTGAAGCGGCGCAGCCTTAGGAGAGGGCACCGCTCAACCTGCTGACTGACCGTTGGGCAGTGGACCGGCGACCGTTGGGCGGTGGGCTCGCGACCGCCCCCCGCCGCGGGGCCGCTCTGAGGCGCCGCGAGGATTCGCGAAGCTTCCAGGCGGGGATGCGGCAGGTGGCGGCTCGCAGCTGCCTGACGGAGCGAGGAGGCAGCGCCGCAGAGGCTGCGCAGCGGCACAGGTGATGCCGTTTCTTCAGCACGCCTCCGGCGAGGACTAGCCCCGGCCAGCAGCCTGCCTGCTCCCCCGGCGGGGGTGGAAAAGCGGCTGTGCAGCCCGGGCTTCCCCCCCCCCGTCCCTGCCCTGCCAGCTGCTGTAGGTGTCCTCCCCTCAAGATAATTTATTCCTACGAGGCTGACGGGTTTGATGTTTCTGTCTTTAACTCCTGCACGTTGCCCCTGTAGATTTATATTTTTTAAAAACAGCTCTCATGGTATGAGGGCTTAAAAACCAACATGGAAGGAAGCGGGAAGAGCGGTACGTGTACAGAAGACGGGAGAGGCAGAGCCACAGAGGTCCCACATGTAAAAGATATTGCAAAGACCAAAGGAATAAACCATTTTCCATAGTCCATATACCTGGAATAAGTGTCGCTAAGTATAAATTGCAGCAAAAGGGGCTTAGGCTAGCCATTAGCAAAAAGTTTTCTGGCAACAGGATGGCCAGAGACTGCAACGGTTAAAAACTTAAAATGTGGGGCAACCCGACTTGGGCAGGGAGTGCTGGCTAAGTTAAAGGGCCTCCTGAAACCCTTCCAGCTTGGTTTTCTTTGAGTTTTTTACGTTCCTATAGCATTGTGTCAACTATACCAATTTTAGGAGCAGTTTATTTTAAAGAATGAAAATATAGTACCCTTGTGTGCAAAAGTTTGGACCTATGTTTTGAGAGAGTAAAGCAAGACATGCTATGGAAAAAAAGACAATTTTCATACTGATGAAACACTCTAGTGAGAAAGAATTAGGCATGAATTCAAACAAAATTTTTGGTGAGATTAATTCTGAAACAGTTGGGACTACATTTGAACTACTCAGAAGTAATTTCTCATACATACCAACATTCCCTCTGAATGGCTCAGCTGATACTTGTAGAAACAGCTATTAGCTCAATATAAATAGCACCAATTTTCGCATTTTACGCAATGCTCTGCATTCCAGCTTCTAGAAATTTCCTACATTTTCTGGCTATCTTTTTTTCTACACACTTTCTCTCTGCCTCGTCCTTGAAAGCTATTATAGCAACATCTTTTAATATAGGCAGCATAGAAGCAAAATATGTTTTTAAAAGGAGAAAATGATTCAATCTACGTAGAGTTAAGAAAGGCTTTTGTATTTTAAAGAAAAATATTTTGATGGTGGATAACCCTACTTCTAAAAGCTCCACCATGTAAGCTCCAACAGAATTTCCTGTTTTCTAAACTTGGTCTGTTCTCTTAAAAGTACAGTTTTGTGCTGTGGTGTACTCTACAGTATCCATGCATATCAAGAAATGGTGACAAGATATAGAGGGACAGCAAGACTATTAAATATCCATCATGCCACTCTGGATCAGGCTTAATGCAATCAGAAACACATGACTACATCAACTTATCTCCTTTGATCAAATGTGATTAAGTCAGTCATTAATTTTCAAGACAAATAAAAAATGCAAGATCATTTTATTATAAATGTAAATGCCTGTCTTCTTAAATGATTTTTCTAAAGGAAGCCCTTCTAATACAGAACTTTGTATACTTCAGAGAACAGTTGTTTTAACATTGGTTTTAATTTTAATGAAACATTATGTATTTGTATGCATGTCTTCTTCCCTTTTTTCTCACACTGCTCATGTTGTCAAGCAAAATTTGTGCATCAGCTTGATCAAGATAATTTCATTATACCATTGTTACCATTATGACTTGGGCAATTAGTAGTTTATAAGAATAAATTTATAGCAATCAGTGATTGAGGCACATTTGCAGTAGTCAGGGTGTAATAAAGCCCAATCAATTTCTTTCATTTAATATGTAGGCTGTGACCCTAGTTTTGATGAGAACTCTTAGCTATTTCATCTTTAAATAAAAAAGAATGTCTGCAAGCAATTATAGTGGTGTGTTAATTGGATATTCCTTTTTATCTTTTATACCACAGAATGCATTGCTAACGAAATCCTTGTTTTCTCTCTCATTCCCTTTCTCTTTCCCTCTCTGTAATGAACTGAGATTGACTTGGTGTATTTTGCTAAGACAATGGGCCAGATTTTTCAGTAGCACTGGTGTAAATCTGGAGTGACTTCTCTAAATTAAATAGAATTACTGAGACTTCTATGTGCATAACTGAAATCAAAACACACTCCTCTTTTTCCAGTTTTTATTGCCAGTAACAGAGGTTCTGCAGCCCTTACCGGAGCCAAGCACTACTTCAAGCTATGATCAGTCGTTGTCTTATGTATGAACTGAAGTATCAACTGGCATGCAGTACTGAAATGGATGATTCCTAAGCTTAAAGCATTGGGAAGGCTTAGTCTTTGCCTAAGGTACTTTACTGCATTAATTCCATGCTGGTTTAAGGTATCTGATGATAGATGAAAGTCGTACACAGTTCATGAAGAAATGAGACTTCAACCCAGATTCAATCAACATTACACAGGCCAAGTTATACATGTTTCATGTTCTACGAAATCACTCCTTGACCTGAATAGGTCCATCATTTGGGTAACAAGTTTCCACTCAGGACTTATGGGGCATACGAGTTCAGATAAAAGATTCTGTGTCTGGATTAGGTACACATTGGAACAGTCAACTAAACATTTTCTTGATATTTATTTCCCCCACAGCAGAGATTAAAACACAAGGGAATATTTCACCATTTCCTTAGTTTTGTGTCAGTATTTTGAAGATTTCCCCATCCCACAACAAGGAAAATGACAACTATTTTTGTAAATCTTTTCTGGGATTTAACCTCTAGTATTTGGAATTAACTGTGTTCTGTAATAGAATTCTGGAACAATTAACAAAACTTGGTTTTTACGCTTTAACAGGGGTATAACTTACCTTGGAAATGTCTTTATTATCTATTTCATTTCATTTCAATAATTATGCAAGTAAGATATTTTGAAAGCAACAAAAATGTTACCATTCTTCAGTGACGAATTTTCATGTCCTGTGTCTCTTAAATTTAGGCAAAATAGCTTGCATAAAATTTCTCATTTGTACCATAAAGCTAGAAGACCTTCAAAACAATCAATTGTAACAGTATCTGACGAAAGGAAAATACTGCTGATAACTCCAAGGCTCATACAAACAACATTTAATTCTTATTTAAGTGTCTCCTGATCTATTCAAATGCTTTACTCTAGTTCTGTGATTTATTAGTGCTTGTGATAGTTTATTACCTGCAGGCTTTATTTCTAGCATAATTGCAATAAACATTGCAAAACTTGATGTTTTCTGAGGCTGGGGGGGGGTGGAATCCTGAAACCTTTAGTCCTTTAATCAAGCAAAAATCCCACTGAAATTAACAGGAATCTTACTTGCACATAAACTCAGTGAAGACTGAAAGGTCATACACAGTTTTGTACATCAGAAAACTTAGCCCCCCAAAACCATATTTGAATTTATTATGGGAGGGAAAGATTACTGAAAGACAGAAATAAATAAAGAGATCCTCAAAACCTCAAGGTGAATAGTAGTAGTAACCTGGCTCAGACAAATGAAGAGCAAGAAAAAAAAAAATCAGGCAGCAATGTATGGTAGGGGATGGTTCTTGTTCATCAGTTAGAAGTATTTTGCTGGGGAAAGTTTAAAAGTAAGACAGTCAACAATGTATGTACATACATATATGTATGCATATATGCACACACATATGTATAGCCTAAAACAAAGTATTTGTATGAAAGAAGAAGCTGTTGTTTAACATTGTGACCAAGATGACAAAACATGTTCCTTGTGGATGGCATAATGTTAGAACTACCTTCAGATCATTTTGAAGAGGAAAGCAAGCATACATTTTAAACTAAGAGAGGATAGGTTTATACTAGATATAAGGAAGAAACTTTTCACAATGAAGGTGGTGAAACTCTGGCACAGGCTGCCCAGAGAGGGGGTAGATGCCCCATCCTTGGAAAGATTCAAGGTCAGGCTGGACGGGGCTCTGAGCAACCCGCTCTAGTTGAAGATGTCCCTCCTCATTGCAGTGGAGGGTTGGACTAGATGACCTTTAAAAGTCCCTTCCAACACAAACTATTCTATGATTCTATTATTCTATGATTTTTCGTTGCATGCTGTAACTTGAAAATCATCTTTTCTGAGTTTAGAAATAACCACAATTAGAAGTTCTAATGTTTGAAAATAATCTGCGTAGAAATTCACCTGTGTCACAAGTTTTATACAAAGCTATAAATGCTCCTGAAGAATACACGACTGGCAGTTGCTTGTGTCTAATGGTTGGGGATACTATGATGAATAATGTTCAGTATATTTAGCTTACCAATTTTGTTATGTTCCTTAGTTATTCACAGTCTTAGGAGCATGGGGGAGGGTCAGATAGAAGGGAAAGATTACTTTTCAATAAAGGCAATGGACAAGGTTGACGAAGAATTTCAGCTCTCAGTTCTGACATAGATTTCTTCTGTGCCTTTGAGAAAATTGCTTAGTTGACCCAGGCCTCAGTTTCTCTTCTGGAAAATAGCACTTCCTTAGCAAACACTTAATGTTTTCCTTGTTCAGAGGTTGTAAATAATTTTTTGCCATTGCAGCCTTGAATAAAAAAAATTAGCAATATCATTTGAAACTGATAAAAATATAAAGAACTGTAAATACAACATATTGTTAATGAGCAAAATGACAGTATTTTCACATATGCTTCTTTGTAGCTTTCCCATCACAATGATAGATTTTAGGACCAAAACTTGCCACAGCTTTAAGATGGGTTTTGATTGCAACCTCTCTTCAATTCACTGTTTAGTGTTTGATTTCAACTACCTTTTTATATGCCTGTAATCCTTTAATCAACACCACCAATATGTAAGCATTGGGACCCAGACATAACAACAGAAAAAACTTTTCAAAACTAAAAAAATGTTAATTGTTTTTCAATAATTCTTTTCATACAATATATGCTTGCTATCAGAGTTGCAGGATAAAATGGGATTCATCAGTATGTTACATGATAGCATTCCCACCTCGGGCTAGTGTGAGTATGCAAGTTTTGATATTCAGTCCTTCTTTCTCCCACAACAGCATGGGTAGTTCTGCAGCTCTGACTGATGTCTTCTGTTAAAGACAACTGACAGGACCAATAGCAATCACAACTGGGTCGCCATATTTTTAGTACTTTAGAGCATGAAATACAATGACAAATAGCTTTACAGGTTATGCATGACAGACAACCAAGTAAACCAAAAAATTCCTATTCTGTCACCCAGTGGGACTGGTACATGACTTTTTCATAGTCATTTTCATAGCAAACAACTAGTCTGCCTTAGTTATTTCAAAGGTTAACAAGGGAAGCAAACTCCAAGGTGTGACTATTTCACACTAAAATATTTCTTCAGGACTTTTGCTTATTTCTATGATGGACTGCTGTCCAAACACCTTCTCCATCCTAAGTTGTACGTACAAGCATAAATGGCCATGTCACAACTGATCAGGCTTTTCCAGGGGACATTTGGACTCTGTGTGTGTATTAAAAAAAAAAAAAAGATGATAGCACATGTGTGTACGTGCACTCATGCCTTCACAGACATTTGAGGAAAAAAAGACATCTAACAGTGTCAATCTCACCCTGCCAAACAGCAAACCCATGGAAAAATCACAAGAAAACAACTTTGCAGAAACTTCCCTGACTTCTGAACATGAGAGGCTTATGAGTGAAAAAAAGATAAATAAAAAAATCAGGTGCACCAACCAGTTATTCTGGTGATTTTTATAAATTAACTGTAAAATATATTTTTGAACTTCAGTGATACTACTTATTAATTTTGTTTAACTGAAAAGCATCTAAGACATATTTGTTGTGTAGGACTAGCCTAGTCAAGTATGATCACAAGTATGATGTAACTAGTCAAATACCCAAAGGGTTTACAGCATACAACAAATGTTTCAGAATGTGTGCTGACTTTGCAGGTTTTTTGATATCACATTCTGTTATATGGTAATACCGATGATATAGGAAAAGAAAAGAAATATATTAGTCTTTCTTTTTCTCGCTGTGGGTAAGATATTGCAATTCAATCATACCACTTTCCACCACAAGCAAAAAATAATCTTCATTATGACAACAACTTTGCATCACGTATGGAAAAAACTGTAACTCCTGGCTTTGAAAAGAAAAATGAAAATATTTATTGGTTTTCTACTTAAGATGTTGCTAACTCAGTGGGTTATTTCTACAGAAACTGAATAGGACAGTATGAGAACTCCTTGGCTTGTATCAGAATTTTGCATCAGCATAAGGATTTGGAGATGTGCTTAAAAATGGAGTTTAAATAATATCTTCTCTTGGTGTTATCCAGTTGCCAGTTTATTGATTTGAATGATACTTGTTTGCAAGATGGGGGCAAAAACAGTCTTCTTGTCACAGTTGTTTTGTGCAGCTACTGATGTGATGAAACAATTTCATTTGTGGAATACTGTAAAGCAGCAGCTGCCTAATGGAAATGAAATACTTTAAGAAATTGCATGCATAAAAGCTTCTAGGTGTTTAAACCTCTGGTCAAATGAGACAATTTATAATGTTAACAAACTTAATTCCAGAACAAGTTGTATCACAATTGGACCTGTCACTATACTACAAGTAACTGTCCCTCATGATTCATTACGACCCACCCTGCTTGACATGTGGACTGAGTGCAAACAGTGTGTGGAGAGTGAGTCAGGAGAGGGGAGATAACAGAGATAAATCTAAATTCATTCTGGGAGCAGTCACACTCAATGACATATTCACTGACTTCTTCAACAGCTCATTTGATAATGTTCTTTCTGCACTATTCATTTTTCTGAAAGATGAAAGCTGGCTGAAGATCTCATCTGCTCACTGATGCAGGGAGAAGATTTGAAATTAGCACAAAAATAAAAAAAGGGAGGGGTGGGGTGGTGTGGAAAGCAAGCACTTTCTGATTAACAGTTTCTTGGTCCTGACAGGGAGGGCTAAACACCCTGCCTTTTCAGGTCACCTTTAATTAGATATGCATTATAATTCTACAATATGTCAATGGGCTGGCTCTGTCTGGCAGAATTGTCCTCAGAGAAGGGGGAATACATTAATCACAATAATTAATTGCTTGAAGAATGGAAACATTGTTTTCTGTCTCAGCTTGTAACATGACACATATTTGTATAAATTTTTTATTACTGTTCTACAAAAGGCTCAATCTAGGAGGTTAACAACACGATTGTAAGAAGAGTAAGAAGAATGCAAAAAGGGCCAGTAATTCTTGTCCTTTTATAAATTCCTGTTTAGAGTTTCCTTTTTTTTTTTTTTTTAAAGTGAGGAAGTAAGGGGAGGAGGAGACAATGCTAATTGCATTAGCCAGCCAGAATGTTATGTAGTTCATTACTGGAAATGAGAATTAAAACACCAGCTAACTGCTTTTCTCCACTGGTACTGAAAATACACTACACCTGCTTCTGCTGATTTGCCCGACTTGCTAATTATCCAGAAAAATCTGGGTCAGTATTTTATGACCAAATTAGTTACCAGCTAAAGATTACAACTGGCTTGCCAAAAGGAAATTAAGTCGTGCCACATTAGGTGGGGGTAAAACAAAAAATGTGATACTTACAGGTTATTTTGGGGTTTTACCTTTAGAAAATGTTTTAAAATACGCTTTCCATTAAATCTCCTTTAAATTTGCACTAAGAACTTAAAATGCCTGTTAACATTTCAGAACTGTCAAGAAAGTTTAGCAGCTCAGAATAGTGCCTGGTAGCCTGTCTTTGCATGAACGCTAACAGCCATAATATGTGTATCTGTAACCATACAAACCCTGCGTCAACTCTTCCGTACCTACTCTTGAATAGGGACACAGAAACAAACTTCTGCTAACACATTCCTTCACCCTTTTTCATCTTCTTCATTGCACACACGTGTGTGAGCATGCACATTTTTGTGCATGCATGTCCATAACATTAGCCAAAAAAAAAAAGCAAAAGTGGCAGAGTCAGAAAGAACTACACGCATTTTGGTACACAATGCCTAATTCTTGGATTAGTCAAATACTCATTTGCTTATTCAGCACTCTGCACTCTAGGTCACCGTTCAGATGCTATCTTTGCCTGCCCTTACTGTTCATATGACTCATTTGTTTTCCTTGATCACATCAACAATCTTTCCTGAATAAATGAATCAGTCCTCTCTCCAGCCAACAAACCTTTTATATTCTAAATTCGTCATTTCTCTTATCCAACACCCACTGTTCTCACAACCATAAAAGACAGGAAAAGAAAGGACGTGAGAAGGGTGCACGAAGGGAATTCAGTGAATCATATACCTACATGCATACGGTAAACCTGCTGCTTATTTAAATCAGGAGAGAGGAAAAAATATAAACAACTACAATTATATTCACAAATCTCTTTGACATTTTCTAAATGTACCAAACTCCCTTGAAAAAAAGAGAACTTGCAAATTTTACAGGTATGTTTTAAGAGGCTTCCAAAACATTTGTCTTAATACTACTGTCTACATTTGTGTTCCTTTTTCATCCTAGGCAGTTTAGGTTTTTTCCTCTGAAATCATGACAGAAAGTTATATAGCATAAAATCTTTAATACTAGTACTATTCCTTTATCTGAATGCAAAGATCAAATAAATAGCCCACAGAATAAATACCATTAAAGATAGAAAGAAGCCAGTACATTAGATCTCCAGATGGAATAAGTAAATACACAAGTAAAAACTGTAACTTTTTGTGAAGCTTATATAAGAAAAATACCAAAAACCAACAGAACGTGATGCATAAAGTTACATCCCTCCAGAAAGACATATATTTATGTACCAAAAAATGAGAAATTAAGTACTTTTCTATCCAAAAGAATAACAAAATAATGTTTTAATTATATTTCAGATAAGTCCAAAATTTCATAAAACTGACATTCTAAGAAACTGGAATAGGGTTATATTTTTCCCCTCAAAATAGATAACAATAATGTATAGGACCAGTATAGACTGTTACTCAGCAATGGTTCTGTGCAGGATATAAACTGAACAGTGACTGCACCAGTCATTTAAGTCTTTTTTTATTAATGCAACACATTTACAGTCACATTAAATATTTTTTTTTTCTTTTAATAAATTTAGGACTTTTCCTTCTATGTTGTTTACCACCTTACATTGTCTCTTTTTATACAGGCATTTATAAAATAAGCCTTAAATATTGTAAAAAAATTGCTACCATTATGTATTCATTTTTATGGATATAAAGAACTTGCAGTACAGTGGAGGTTCAGAATCAGAAGTTAGTAGATACTTCAGAAGTCATGACATATTCCAAAGGGAATCACTATGGATATTTTTTATACATGATTGTGAGACTGAATCTGCATTAGTTTGGTCTCCTATGTGTTGCCTAGAAGGCTGTGAAAATTTTTATGATCTGAAGGAACAGCAAACATCCAAACAAAAAATTCTACTGCAGCGGTTACTCATTTCAGACAGGAAAGCTGTAAAAAAGTGAAGAAGTTTGTTAAAAGGAAATCTCCTCTTTGCAAGGAGCAGTGACAAGGACAAAAATTTTAAGGATGTCAGGGAGACTATTTATTTAGGCAACATCATCATAGAGGTTAAAGGGAAAAAAGGAAATTCATCAAAGTCTAACATCTAGAGAAATTCCTGGAATGGTCAAACAGAGGAAAATAGGAGACAATGCATGTAAGCTAGTAGAATTGTTAATAGAATTATTTCAACTTCATCTCAAAGAAAATATTATTAAAGATCCGTTAGGACTTATATATGACAAGTTTAATACGAACAGTTAAGGAAAATCAGGCTAGAGCAGAAGAGCTAAAGTAACTATTTGCACCAAAATGCAGAAGGAAGGAGTTGGAGAGGTTGCCCTAAAGGAGCCTTTTTTAATGAGGAATGCATCAGAGGATTTGTCTGAAACTAAAGATGCAGTGGAAGAGGCAATAGGAAAAATACATTAAATGAACAATAGCAAATTGTCCTGAACAGACAGAATTCATCCAAGAGTTCCAAAGAAACGCAAGTATAAATTTGATACATTTTGGTGGTTAATAAATCAGCCTAGATAATGAAGAAATTAATGATAATAAATGTGAAGCAAAATCTCCATGAAAGTTCCAGGAGATTCTAGGGCACTAAGGAGCAGTAGATCTGATTTCTACAACACACATGTTGGTGGAAATATCATAAAGAGTAGAATAGGAAGACAAGTAGGTAAATAAGATATAGTGGGCAACAGTCAAGACATTTTTGTAGATCAAAGTTAAGCCTCACAAATCTATTAGTTCTTTGAAGGAGTCAATGAGTGTATTGATAGGAGTAATCCAATTGATATATACTACACACCTGAATTTCTAACAACCTTATGAGAAAGGTCCTCACCAAAGGCTCTTTCTTAAAGGCGTTTCTTAGGAGGAAAGCATTAATAAGTGGAAAGTAGGTATCTATGTATCTATACATTTCAGACAGTGTGAAAGACAGAACAGCCAGTTTTCACAATGTACAAGAGTTACCGGTAGAATTCTATGGTTATGTATTCTTCTCAGTGTATTCCTGAAAAATCTGTAATGGAGCTGAGAAGTTGGATATTTTCCGATAGTAAAAAATACTCAAAATATAGTAACAAAAAGAAGAAAGAAAAAAGTGATAACAGAGTTGCACAGGTATCTCACAATATGGAGCAACTGCATGATAGAATTCAATTTGATTAATTCAAGGTGATGCACACGGAAAAGAAAAAAAAAAAAAGCCTAATTATGCCTACTCTGTGATGGATGCTAATTTAGCTATAACCACTCAGGAAAGAGATCTTGAAGTCATTGCAGATCTTGCAGTGATACTTCTACGAAAATGTGAGCTCTGCTCAACAGCAACTAAAAAGACAAATAGAACATTAGGAATTATTTGGAAAGCATCAAGTGCTTAGGACAGAAAACTATATTGCTATTAAAGAAATCCAGGGCATTCATGCAATTCTGGTCACCCCATCTCAAGAAGGATACAGTAGAACTGAAGATGATGTAAGAAGGATAAGAGGATGATCAGAGATCAAAAATTATTTCCATTAGAAAAGAAATTAAATGGACTTGCTTGCAAGGAGCCAGCTAAGAGGAAATACCATAGAGATACATCTAAGTATGAATGATACGCAGAAGGGAATCGGAAATTACCACTCAATGTAAGAAGTGAGAAGTATCCCATGGAATTTTCAGCTGCAAATTTTAAACAAACACAACTTAGCATTTTTTTATATAAAATGTAATTAAACTGTGAAACTCATCACAAAAGGATATTGTGGAATTGGAAAGTATAAATGGTTTTGAAAAGCTATTAGGCAAATTCATGAAAGAAGCATTGATTAAAGAGTATTAAACAAAAAGATACAGCTATAATACTGAGCTCCACTGCAGATTGCCAGAGGCTGGGAGGGAGAAAGTGAGGAGTTATCACTATGCACTTCCTCTGTCCTGACAGCATTTCATTAAAGCATCTGGTACATGTGACCACCAAGGTCAGAATTACTAGACTTGTTTGCTCTGAAGCAGTACAACCATTCAAAACAGGTGCCTTTGCCAGAAGCTATTCCCTGTTCTGCACAAGGATAATGCCAAATCCAGGAAGGAATGGAGAAGATGGAAGAAAAGTAGAACTTCACACAACCGCTTTTTCAATGACATACATCAACATCAACTATCGACCAGAAGTGTAATTTAGAACAAGACTGCAGCGTTATCTTTGGTGCGTCATAAAAGGCCAGGGACTAATAACTCAACCACTCATGAAACTTCATTCCTTATCTTTACTTGTGTTGGTAAGTTACTGATGCAGTAATTAGGGATAACATTGCCACATTATGCCTTAAGTGTATATTCTTGCAAATATATGGATGATGAAGCACGAAAAAAAATACGATAGTCATAATCTAAAGTTGCCATATTATATTCAGATTCTGCATTAGCAAACCGTTTCTAGTGATTTGGGAATGATATAGTAGCTGCAAATATTGGAAGCTGAAAAATGGATGCAAATACCTTTCGACATACTCAGTCATCAGACTCACAGATGAAGAGAGTTTGGAAAGAAGGAGAGATCAAAGACGACAATAACAATAGAACTCTTGTACTTAATATTAATCTAATTTTACTTAAACATTCTTAAGATTCAAACCATGGGTTTTAAAATGGAATTAAAAAGCATTCTTCCCTCTTTCCCCATGAATTCCTATAAAAGAAATAATAATATAAATATAAATTTAACAAACACTGGAAGATACTGTCTAAATCACCATGAAATGTGTAAAGTCTTTTCTCCCATGCCTCAGATACATACAGCATATCCTGTTCACTGACTGGAATGCTCAATTCTATGCATATATCTATGTGCATTAAACAAGCTCTACAGAAGTCTCCTATCTTTAAAACAGACAGACAAGCTTTGAGGTTTGTTCCACAAAGTACTGAACTATTAGTTTTACTAGCTACAACAGATGTGTCAAAAAATAATTTTATTAAAATGAAGAGTCAGTCAAGCTTCATATTAGGCTTGGGCATACATTTTTGCCACAAAGCATTTGGTTATAAATCATAGTAGGAACTCAGACTAACAAATAAGTGTATTTATTCTCTCCTGGATGATAAACTATTTGTACAGTAAGCAGAAAGTCTGCAATAAACTAAATAGAGCAAAAATATCAGGGTTACACAGCGTTGGAAACTCACATTTTCTTCTTGACACTATGCAACCCAACAAACTTTCTTGCTCAAATAACAAAGGCGTAACATTACAGAAAAGCTGTTGGGTTTAGAAGTAAACATGAAATCTTGCAATTTCAGAGAATCATAGAAAGGTTTGGGTTGGAAGGGACCTTCAAAGTTCATCTAGTCTAACCCCTCCCCTGCAATGAGCAGGGACATCTTCAACTAGAGCAGGTTGCTCACAGCCCCATCCAACCTGGTCTTGAATACTTCCAGGGAGGGGCAGCTACCACCTCTCTAGGCAACCTGTGCTAGAGTTTCACCACTGTCATTGTGAAAAACATCTTCCTTGTATCTAGTCTAAATCTGCCCTCTTTTAGTTTAAAACCATTGCCCCTTGTCCTGCCATTACAGGCCTGCTAAAAAGTCTGTCCCCATCTTTCTCATAAGCCCCCTTTAAGTACTGGAAGGCTGTGATAAGGTCACCTCAGAGCCTTCTCTTCTCCAGGCTGAACAACCCCAACTCTCTCAGCCTGTCCTCACAGGAGAGGTGTTCCATCCCTCTGATCATATTTGTGGCCCTCCTCTGGACCTGCTCCAACAGGTCCATGTCTTTCCTGTGCTGAGGGCTCCAGAGCTGGATGCACTACTCCAGGTGGGGCCTCACCAGAGCAGAGTAGAGGGGGAGAATCACCCCCCTTGACCTGCTGGCCACGCTTCTTCTGATGCAGCCCAGGATATGGTTGACTTCCTGGGTTGCGAGCGCACATTGCCGGCTCATGTCCAGCTTTTCATCCAGCAGTACCCCCAAGTCCTCCTTGGCAGGGCTGCTCTCAATCCCATCATCCCCCAGCCTGTATTGATACGAGGGTTGTCCTGACCCAGGGGCAGGACGCTGCCCTTGGCCTTGTTGAATCTCATGAGGTTCACATGGGCCCATTCCTCAAACTTGTCCAGGTCCCTCTGGATGGCATCCCATTCCTCAGGCGTGTCAACAGCACCACTTGGTGTTGTCTGCAACTTGGTGTTGTCTGCAAACTTGCTAAGGGTGCACTTGATCCCACTATGTCATTGATGAAGATATTAAACAGTACTGGTCCCATTGTGGACCTCTAAGGAACACCACTTGTCACCAGTCTCCATCTGGATATTTCACAGAATCATTAAGGTTGGAAAAGGCCTTTAAGATCATCAAGTCCAACCGTCAACCCAACACCACCATGCCCACTAAACCATGTCCTGAAGTGCCGTATCTACACATTTTTTGAACACTTCCAGAGATGGTGACTCCACCACCTCCCTGGGCAGCCTGTTCCAGTGTTTGACCACTCTCTCAGTAAAGATATTTTTCCTAATCTCTAGTCTAAACCTCCCCTGGCGCAACTTGAGGCTGTTTCCTCTCGTTCTATCGCTAGTTACTTGGGAGAAGAGACAAACACCCACCTCACCACAACCCCCCTTCAGGTAATTGTAGAGACCGATAAGGTCTCCCTTCAGCCTCCTCTTCTCCAGACTGAACAACCCCAGTTCCCTCAGCCAAACCTCATAAGACTTGTGCTCCAGACCCCTCACCAGCTTTGTCACTTTTCTGTAGACACGCTCCAGCACCTCAACATCCTTCTTGCAGTGAGGGGCCCAAAACTGAACACAGTATTTGAGGTGCGGCCTCACCAGCGCCGAGTGCAGGGGGACGATCACTTCCCTACTCCTGCTGGCCACACTATTTCTGATACAGGCCAGGACACTGTTGGCCTTCTTGGCCACCTGGGCACACTGTCGGCTCATTTTCAGCCGGCTGTCAACCAGCACCCCCAGGTCCTTTTCCACCGGGCAGCTCTCCAGCCACTCCTCCCCAGGCCTGTAGCATTGCATGGGGTTGTTGTGGCCGAAGTGCAAGACCCAGAACTTGGCCTTATTAAATCTCATTCAACTGAATTCGGCCCATCAATCCAGCCTGTCCAGATCCCTCTGCAGATCCTTCCTACCCTCCAGCAGACCAACACTCCCACCCAACTCTGTGTCATCTGCAAACTTACTGAGGGAGCACTCGATCCCCTCATCCAGATCATTGACAAAGATATTGAACAAGACCGTTCCCAGAACTGAGCCCTGGGGAACACCGCTTGTGTCCGGCCGCCAGCCGGATTTAATGCCATTCACCACGACTCTCTGAGCTCGGCCTTCCATCCAGTTTTTTTACCCAGCGGAGAGTACACCTGTCTAAGCCACAAGCTGTCGATGTCTCCAGGAGAATGCTGTGGGAGACGCTGTCAAAGGCTTTACTAAAGTCCAGGTAGACAACACCCACAGCCTTTCCCTCATCCACTAAGCGGGTCACCTGGTCATAGGAGGAGATCGGGTTGGTCAAGCAGGACCTGCCTTTCATGAATCCATGTGGGCTGCGTCTGATTCCTTGGTTGTCCTGTACATGCCCTGTGAGCGCCCTCAAGATGAACCTCTCTATAATCTTCCCTGGTACTGCGGTCAGGCTGACAGGCCTGTAGTTCCCTGGAAACTACGGAAAATTTGTATCCGTGCACCAAAATATGACTCATATTTTATTTTATTCTATCCTATTTTATTTTAAATGTGTATATAACTTCACAGGAATGTTCAAGAAAATAAAGTGCTGTGATCAGGCGTAATGCAGCAATGCAAGTTTAAAGACAAGGAAGGGAAAAACGCTACAAGTCCTTTACTCCAGGCTCTCACATGCAGGCAGCAACCCTCTGACACTCTGGACCCCTGTACACTTGACCATATCTGTTGGGAAAGCAGCACCTGGCACAACCAAACAGGTTTCTACAGAGCACACAGTCCTTTATAAACTCTCTCTTTATCTATCCAGCCATTGTGAGGCTCCTCAATATTTTCTTCTGAAGACAAACAGCTGAAGATGTGTTTTAAGAAAAGTACTACTTTGCATGGAACAAATAAAGAATATTCATTCTTTTTATAGCTAATAGCTATTTTTTATGAATGAATCCTGCAGGAGGTGTGCTATTTCTTAAAATCTCTAATCACTGCAAGGTAATGCTGTTAAAAAATGGTTATAGACTTGATGCTGCTTAAACATGTAGAGCAAGTCAGTAGGAAGGACTGCAGAATGCAAAACAAAATTTCAAAGTGTGAGTAAAAGCATTTCTCAGAGCGCCTAAAGGAGTTAGGAACCAAACTTCCAATAAAAAGATAACTTTTAAATTGCTATTCCCTAAGATAGTAACCATCACAGAGGACTACCTGCACAAGGCATTTGTCCCAAACTTGAAAATCAAAAGTATTCTGAAAAAAATTGCTCATTGGTGAACTGTATACTTTTCCTAACATGCCAGTCCTCAATACTATAAAGCTGTTTCTTCAATTTATGGTAAAATGTTTAGAAAGTAAGTTTGCCTTATAATACATGTTTTAAATAATATTTTCAATACATAGTTTGTATAAAGTTCTTTCATGTTCTTTTACCAGGAAGGAGCCTCAGAAGTGCTTTATACAACTGTGACCATTTCACTCCCTTTAAAAACTATATAATAATGTAAATAAAAATCTCACTGTTCACGTATTAAGAAAAATAATTACTGAGTTGCTTCCTGATAAATTAGAGAGAAGCAACTCTGAGACCAAGATTTTTTTGCTGTAATTCTGATTTAAGCTTTCCTACAACAAAGTGGGTTACCTCTGCAATACCTTTCAGTCTTTTTGTTTCTGAAGATATGTCTATTACGTTTCTTCGTCTAGGAAAATAAGAGAATGTGTTTTTAAGCTCTGGGCACATAACAACAGTGAAGTATCCCCCTGCCTTAAGTTTAAGAATTTCATAGAAAAATCATCAGCAATTTGTGCAAATAGCGCACACGTTTTTCACATACAGTATTTCTTATCTGTAGCATACCTCAAGTGCTACGAGTACAGAAATGAATGAAATGTAAAATACAGTCTCAGTGCAAGATAGGTCTTAATTATTACTCACTTTCAGCCAATAGTAAAGGCACTTCCAGCTAATAAATGATACCATATCAGGAGGTAGACTGAGGTAGTTCTGCAATTTTCTAGTTCTGTCAGTTAAAAACAAAAATAGCTGTTATACGCATTTCTTATGCCACATAAGAGGTTTAAAGAAGCAGGAATGAAGTGCAAGAATTGTTTATTCCATTACGATTTCAGAACTCTGGAAAGGAAAGCAGGTTTTAAAGATTGTATTTTTGTAGTATCTACTTTCCCCTATTTCCATACATTTTACCCTTCTAGTCTGTGAAATACAAAAGAAAAAAAAAATCCAATTTCCATGTTGCTCAGTGCTACAGATGCTGCTGCTATGGAAACTACCCTTCATGTGCCAGAAATAAAGACATACTGTTGATGTACAGTTACTGCAGTGCAAAGCAGCATTACTTTTTAATTTTTCCATTAAAAGTCTAATATAAATGCCTAAAACATTCTTCAATGCATTATGCATTCTTTTACTTCTAGTGAACTCTGTAACACTTTTGACTACCAAATGTTGTAAGAGACTTCCATGGAGCTGTCAGCTTATTGTCTGAGGCATACAAAAGAACATTGTGTAGCGGAAGTTGGAAAACATAGGATGCTATAATAACCTGTTTGTTTATAAAACTGAAATGATGACATTTATCTAATAACAGCTCTACCTAGAATCTATGTATGCTTGAAAACTAATGTAGCCAATATTCAGTGTCAGCGAGTGTTTTGATCGTAAACAACATCTTGGCCCAGTGTGAAGCTCAGGGGTAGAAAGTGACCCTTCCTCCACCAAAATTATGTCTATAACCAGTTTACATTTTGTGCTTGCTGGCACTCTGGACTCCCTTTCTCCTTTTCTTTAAAAGTTACTGTTAATCTCGCTCCTGTAGCTGTCAATCAATTTTGGTTTGGTCTCTCTAATTCATATTACGATAAAACTACAAGATGATTCCTTGAATCTTATTAAGCGGGCCCTCATCTATTGGCTACGCAGATTCAACTGAGAAATATTTCCGTTATTAGTACTGCTTATTACTAGCACAAATTTAACTGTTTAGAGCTGAAGCAACACTTTTGTCCTGTTTCCATGCAGCATCTTCCTAAACCATTGACTGCAACCTAATGCTGCCTCTTCCAGACATTAATTCAATAAAAATAACAATAAAAGAAAAATATCAGTCAGTTTCACTTTTCATGAACTGTTAAAATGTTGAAGAAATAAAAATATAATAGAGAGATATATATAAAATTTATAAATTTATAGAGGGATATTTATAAAATTTATATTTTAATATAAATTCCAAATTTCCTAAATAGCTAGTGCTTCTAGAGAGGTCCAGAGTCAGACTTTTGCATTGTATTTTTATAAACACTCACATTACAGTTCCATTGGTGAAGGTCTGTGTGCTCCCCACCTCTGAACAGTAAAAACAAAGGATGAATATCCAAAAATGACAGGGCTGCACCTGCAGAATTTGTTTATACACATACGTGCACATTTAGTTATGGAATGCCCTATCTGACCAGCTAATTACATGCACCAACATTTTGCTTAGTGATGGGTGCACATAATGTCTAGGACATGAGTTGATGCTTTTCTTTATCAGGGCCTATCTTGCATTGATCAAGGCACAGATCATTAAGTGCTAACAGCTGAGGTGGCACTGAGTCTATTTTCTTCTTTTCCTGCTGACGTAAGCTATACAAAGAGCCTAGAACGTCCATGGATCGACAATCACTAATCCTTGATTCCTCAAGGAAGGACAAAATGAGATTCATTCTTCACTGTGAAGCAGACAAAAAAACCTAAGCCTTCATAACCTTCATACAAAATTACCTAGCTTGGAAGAAGTCTTGTGTTCAAGTCAACCTAAGTAGAAATGTGGGCGTGTAAGATCGTGCTGCAATATAAATGCCTGCATGTCAAAGGTGACAGCACAACACGTGGCTTTTGGTATGGATATTTTAGTGTTTAGTTATCAACAAAACTAAGATAGGAATACCCTTTTCATACTACTATATCTCAATGAAAACTTGGTTCCTCTCAGTGGTTGTAGACATAACATGGGCCTGGACATCCGGTGGTAGTAGAGATACCACAGTATAACATGGGAATATTCTTGCACAAAAGGCAGAAAATTCGCACTGGGGTGAGGTCACATGGGAATAGCCTATAAGAAGCATCAACATTTCCCCAGTTCTTGTCATCTCAAGAAAGCATGTCAGTGGGGATACTGGCTCCTAAGCATCAAAGGGCCACAATGTCCAGACATTCGATTCTCTAACTTGACTCCCAAAAATGACACCATAATGAAAACCTCAGCTACGTGACTAGCTGAGGAAGAATTTTAACACTGGAATAAAGGCAGTAAGAAAGGACAAGGACACTGGCCGCACTGGAATTTCTACTATTACTAGCCGCAGTCACATACTGGACTTGGAGATAGGACATCAGAGAGCAGGTGTACATAGCATGAAGTCAAATGAGCTGGGAAGGACAGAAAGAGTTTAAGAGTTCACAGAGCTAAGCTGGAAGGCAGCAGAGCTTCACTTACCTTTCATGTGACTGGGGTTAATCTTTCCTGTGTCTGGTCTTTTGCTGCCCAGGGTGGGACAGTAGTCTTAGTCTTAGTCCTTATCGTTCTCCCACAGCCATGTCCAAGTGTTGAAGGGTTAAACACAAACATGAACCTCCTTTTCCACTCTTCACCCACCTCACTGGACAGCATACGTGTGCCAACCTTTTCTAAACTTACAACCATCATGCAATATGTGGAAGCTTTCAGAAATTATGGTCCATCATCCTACAGAAGTTATCAGGAAACAAAAGTAATAAGAATCTTGCAAGAACCGTGCCAAGGAGGATACATTTTCTCTACATTGGGGTGAAAAAATTACCAGTGTCATGTTTGGATCCTGTTTGCTCAGTCTCAAGCAGCAACCCGAAAGGATGAAAGTATCCAAACCACAGTTTAACCCATGTTAAGTAGAGAGCAAAACTTCATTAATACTTGGAGCACTTTAAATCAATATTTAGACATTTAATTATTTTGTTCATTTTACTTGAATATATTAGTAAAGCCTGATAGAACTATTAGGACTCCCTGTGATTAACATACTTGAATCAGCAAAAGGTGGTAATTAAATAAAAATCTACTTGTTTTTCTGGTCTATCATAAAATTTGCATAATTTAGCAATTATTTTATCATTTTGAATATATATTAAAAGTGGGTTTCTGCTTTTTAATTGTAAGCTATATTCTACATATTTTACTTCTAGCTGCCTTATGAACATATTTTGAGTCACATATAAAAATATTTTTGGCTGGCTCAAATTTGCAAAATTTTAATCTCTTCTGTCACCAAAAGGTGCTTATGTATCAAAGATCATTAAGTGTGATTTGCACATTAAGAACATATTTACAGATTATATCATAAATTAGATCTTTTGCAGGGACAATTATTTTTCTAGTAGCTCAAAAAATATGTAGCTAACACCACACTCCACCAGATAATGAGACTTCCCTCTGTACATAATTTTAGTGCTTTTTACGAAGACTAAAGCCATACCAGAGATTATGATATAGATTATGAAGTAGATTTAAACAAACGGATATCCCTGGAAGTTCACTTCAGAGGATTTTGGATCAGAACAATGTATCTTTAGTTTGAACTTTAATATTAGATGTTGAGTGCATGGTCAGAATAGTGTCCATCGCAATCCCACTATATTTCCTGTCTTTATTCTCTTCCTGTAAAAATTTATTTCAGTCAGCGTACTGAATCGGGTAGCATAGTGAACAAAATGCATCTTTTGTCTAATCACAGAGCCTTTCTTAAATTTTCTACTCTGTTCACTAAGGTTGCTACAGCTTATCACAATCTTCAGTTTAATCTGTGGTTTATAAAGTGAAAAAATAATTAGGTAAGAAGTTGCATGCAGACTAGAAGGAGCATTAAGTATTTCTAAAGGCATTTCTAAGTGCGTTACTTTTACTGTGGCTCAGAAAATCGATGCCTAAACAACAGTCACATTTGAAATGAGCCTTATGGCCAAAAGCAAAAGAGTTTGTTGGTCTCATGCTTGCTACAGAACCACATATGTCCATATTGGCGAGATTTCTCACACAAATGGACCAATCCAAACCCTAAATGGTCACAGCATTAAAAACATAATGATGAAATAGGAAAACTAACCTACATGACCCATACAGAGGTCAGAGGGAAAGTGCAATGAGTTGCATCATGTACACACAGCATTGCGTCTGTAAGGTCAGGCAGAGATCTGAATTTCTTTTGAATGGAACAAACCCCAAACGTCATGGTCCAGGAGCACACCTAACATGCTCCAGGTGCTAAGAGGTATTCAAAGTAAAGCACTTTGCAAGACATAAAGCATACATTGTGTCCTACGCAGCAAATGCTTTGTGCTGAAGATGCACTCCTACTGCACTGCACTACTTGCTAATGGAGGTGTAACTCCAAAAATTCATGTACAAAGTGTACTGTATGTGACACTATAGGAATATGTTATGCTGAGTTACCCATAACTGTCCTAGCATACACAAAATAATAAATCCAGTATGTTTTGTTGGAGCTGTGGTTGCAAATATACTCTTAAATTGCCTGGAGGAATAACAAAGACTTACAGGAAGTTATACAAAGGGTTCCAACCATGTAAACACCTTTTTCTTTAAGCTTCCAAGGTCCATACTGAGCTTACAGCACAGGGGAAAATAAGCCATACTGTATAAAAAATATTACAAAGAAAAGAGGAGAGGAAAAAGTACAGTCACTCTATACCTCCCACAAATTTACTTATGACTTTTGAGAAATAAATGAGTATGTTAGGAACTACTGATTCACTGCTGTGGGAGACAGGAGAAAGGAAACCTGGTGTTTTCAGTCCAAATCTTTGTAATAATGATTATTGTTTGAACAGTGATGGCTTCCAGTAGTTGATATACCAGACCACCACAGAGAGAAAGTCCTGGGAAATTCCAGAGTTGATGACCCAATGGCACAGGCTTTTTTACTATGTTACTGAACTAGCACACTTCTACGGGCAGGGCTGTGTGGTCTAACACCTAACATTTGCAGAGAAATCTTGTCATCTTGGGCTGTTCCCTGTTTTGGAAGTTCTGTTCCTCAGGATTAAATTTTGCCTCCATGAAAAAAAGATGTAAAATTGGACTTTGTTGCCTGCAAGGCTATGAAAGCTATATGCATCTGACTTGGGCATCGATAAATAACCTCAACTGTTGGAAAGATTATTATCATAGTGCCACAGCTATGTTTAGTGTCTATATCTGTGTTTTTGACAATAGGTTGATACCTTTGCAACTATGTAAGAAAAGGTGACAATGTATGCATAAGACTATACTATCAACCTGAAAATAAACATCAGTCTTATCAATGGAGTTAAATATTTATGAGATAAGTAAAGCTAAAAAATGTAATGTTAGAATTACTAATATAAAAATGTGAAACCTTAATCTGGTCAGACTAAAACATACTAATGCAATTCTTAGAAAGAGAAACTTTCCAAAGGGTATAGAAGATGAACTTGGGAAAAATATCTATAATGCCCACAGAATAGTAAATGTATGATTAGATTTCAATTAAGTATCTCCTGCTAAATTCAGCAGGATCATACAAACATAGTCTGAACTCTAAGAAACCTCACCCAAAGTAGACAGAGGTGTCCTTGGTTTCTTCAAGACACTGTCACAAAGCCTGGATAAGCTGGAAACAACTCAGCTTCAGAAATGTTCCAGAGAGATCTGTAGTAAACTTTTTCAAGGAATAATGCTACATTAAGTTGTCTTTACAGCTGGATGTAAGAACTGTTTCAGGAGGTCAGGGAAGTTCAGCAATTTGAAACATAAATGAATTTCCTCTGAAATGAACATCCCAGCAAAAAACACTTAAAAAATACTGTGTTTTAAGGAAAGCTGTTATAAGTTGATCTTTGTGAATTTGGTATGTTATTTGTTTAAAATAAATAAATTTTTGCATATGCGTCATGATCTTAATTGTTCAAGTACTGATGTATACTTTCAGATGCAGCTGCTTATAAATAAATAATTTTACCACTGTGTTAAACTAGGAAACTGAGGCAGAAATAGGTTGTGGATTCTCCACTAAGTATGCCTGAAGTCCTGCTAAATGTGATAACATGAGAATTTAACAGTTGATTTCTGGTTGCCAAAAGTTTAAAAAAAAGGAAGGAAAAAACCCACAAAAATTCTGAAGCATATTCTGTATGTAGAGAAAAATATAATCCTGAAGATGATCAATTGATGCTACAGATGAGAAAGCATCTAAAGCTCAAGAGGACCGTGGTGGCGAAGCTACAGTTCATTTAAAAAATAAATAAATAATGAGCCTTCATTAGCTTACACTGAAGTGGAGAAACTTAAAAGTCTTGTCTAAGTTAAAAGCTGTAACAAAGAAAGCAAAGGAAGCAAAGAGACAAAGGAGCAAGGGAAATGGAAAAATGTCTTGTGAAATTAAGCAGTGGGTTTTTTTTCCTCCTCCCTATGTCTTTGACAACGGATGAAGTCAATGAAAATGATAGACTGATGTTTAAGAAACATAACTTGATTATTCTAGCAGCAGTGAAAGGGAAATGCTGCAAATAATTCATCAGAATACCAGAGAATCAAAAAGGAAAAAAAAAGAAAAAAGGAAAAAAAGCCCATGACAATATACTGTATATTCTGGCATGATAAGTTACTTCACACAGCAGATAAGTTATCCAAGCTGTGTGATACATCTCATTAAAGGAGCAACCACCAAAAGTAACTTCTGATTTGCTATGTGCTGCTCAATCTATCAAAATCCAGTCTCTTCATATTTGTAATATTGGCACTAAGAAAAGTGTTGAAATATGTCACCTTATTTTGAAATACCTTATAGAAAATTAATATATTCTACATTACAAAGTACTTTGTTTACTCAATGACAGTATGTTAACTACCCTCAGTGTAAAATGCTGCAGTAAACAGGGTTACTTTCCATTGATTTTTAGCGCACTGTGTGATGGGTATATGCTAGTCCAATGCTTCTTGTCTGACATGATAGATAAATTTACAAAAAACTTTGATGCCTGATTAATTTGATAGATTAGAAGGTAAAGTACAACTGAGGAATAAGACGCAATGGTACAACTTTACTAGGGCTTAAGAAATGAGAGAAGGAAAGATGTGCAAATAGATTGATTATAGTATCTACTATTTCATGCAGTCCTACATTTTATTTCTATTTCAATATCTGAAAAATGAAAGGAAAGAAAAACATTTTGTTTACTTGATCGGTAATGTTTGTTTCTTGGAAACAGAAGAAGATATGTCAAGTGACTGCTACTGAGCACTCCTATACGGCCTTGACAAATTTTGATACAAAGTTTGCACAAAAAAGTTCACTGGAAAAGTCATTGCCATTCTGAATTTCTCAGAACTGTATAAATCTATAAAACTTATATTACTAAGATAGGAAACAAAAAGTGAAAAGTCATAGCCTTATGAGCTTATAAACAGCATGAAATGTAAAGCAGCACATTAACAGAAATCTCAGTGAAGTGTCCAAGTCTTACAGCTACAGCCTTTTCTTTTTAATAATAAAACCCCCCCCATCATTACCTCAGTCAAAAGTTGTATTTATGCTGCCATCACTGATGTGACTGCTTCTTGGGTAAACATAGCTGTGAGCTTATTTGGGTGACTGATAAAAAAGTAGCTAACAGCCCCAGAAATCATGAAGCTGAATGATTATCCAGGTGGTAAAGCTGTGGTAGGTGCTACCATGGTTTCATGGTGTTTGCTGTCTGAACCAGCTAGCCCATGTTTAAAGCTAGCCCTACGTGACCTAGACCAGAGGTTCAGGATTATGATTTAACTTGTTTCATTATAAAATTGTTGCCTCCAGTCTTATGGTCTCAAAATGAGCCTCGCCACTCATCGAGGTTATACTGTCTAGAAAGGAGCAAGCTATAGATAAGATGTAATTTTGGAAGAAATTTTTAATAACCTCTCAGCTGTTAATTGCTGTTTCCCAGAAGAAACCAGAGACAAGACTGTGTGTGTATGAATGTTCCTCCTCCCCTCCATTCCCCAGAAAGAAGCTGACACATGTCCCAGCTGGTTAGTTGCCAGTGCCAAGAACATCAAAGAGGAAATGCACTTGCACAAACAGCTTAGATGACACCAGACAGCGGGGGTTTGCCTCTTCCTTTTCCTTCCGTTTCTGGTAGCTGTGCTTACCTCCAAGGAACAGAAGTCAGGAGAAGAACTACAGAAGACTTCTGTTTCATTCTGTCTGTTAGCATGAATACACATCTCTCAGGTTCCTCAAAGGCAACGTCTTACAGTACACAGGTTAGATAGGTATCTTTGACCTACTTTTTGTGCCTAACACATAGCCTGTTGACTTGCCATACTAAAATAAGGCTTAACCCATAATGTAAATATGTTCTGTGATTACATAGCCTGAAGGATGCTTTTGACTGGAACACAAATATTTTTAAAAGTTACTGTGCAGTAGTAAACTTTATGCTAGATTTAGATTGCAATTTAAATTGCATTTAGAAAATAAAGCCTCCCAACAAAACCCCCACCCTTCCCTTCTAGCCATGTCCCTCATGATAAAAATGAGGGACCTGTCCCCTTTAAAAATATGCTTGGAATCCCAGAACTACTACCATGTTTCCTCCTCCTGTCCAACTTTGCTTTCATCAAATGGCCAGTTCACACTACCTAAAAGTTCCTCTCCCCCAATTCTAGCCCATGTTTTAGCTTGTTTCATCTAGTTTAACCTCTCCTTATCAATGTCTCTGATGACCTCTCCATAGTTAAAATTCATCCCAGCTCAGACCTCCTCTAGTAGTTCTATGCCTTACTTTGAACAACAGAAATACAAAAGTCAATGTCATACAGACATCACACATGCCGAACAAGTAGCTTTTAACCACAGTTATGCGTCAGGCTTGTTAGTGCTTTCATGCAATATTTTAGCCATTGGGAAAGCTCAGCATATCCAAGAGGGCTCTTAATCCTCCCCAAAAACTCTTTGCAATATGTCCTCTATGGATCACTAGGACATCCTCCCTATCACTCCAGCTAACAGCCAAGACAGATATCCAGTATCATCTTCTTGTAGGTCCACCTGTACAAGAAATGGCTAAATATTTCACATTCTTCTTCTATGGCAGCATGAAGAAAGTAACCTCTAATCCATACACACCGGTAAACTGATTCTGCTTATTGGTCCTGACTGCTAGGATACAACTTCCACATGATTTGACTGCTACACTTGTTGTGTAGTCTTAAATAAAAAACTTGCCCTCCTGCATCAGTTCAAGAAGTGGCTACAAATGTTATGCTAGTATACATATGCTTAAATTAGATCGTCTCCATCATCTTCCATCTCGCTACCAATTTGCTCTTCTCTGCTATGTCAAAGAGGAGCTATTTATTTTCATACTCACAAAGACTTACACCCTTGCCATCTCTGGTTGAGTACAGGGCTGATTATTCTGTTGCTTTCTCCCATCACTTAAATCTTCAAAGCATCTTTATCCTTTTCTGGATTAGAGCAGCAGCAACACTTTAAACCATGACAGTCATTTCTAGAGTGCTCATCTGAAATGCAGGCAGATATCCCAGAGAACACACTTGCAAAATGATTAGCTCTGGAAGATTTGAGCAGCAAAAATGTCTGGTATATGATTAGAAACTCTTTACATTACCGAGGCAGCCAAAATTTTGGGATCAAACAACGTCATACAGATAGAAAAAAAGAAGGGATCTTAGTTCTGAAACTTGAAAAACATTGATAAGCAAAGGAAAACATTTCAAAGTTACCAACATTACAAACAGTTTCAGAAGCATCAGATGCTGGTAAAGTTGAAAAAGTACAAGAATGAAGAAAGGAGAAATTCATGAAAGCCAAAGGACAGAGATGAAGAGCAAGAGATAACCGAGACAATGAAGGCAATAACATGCTAAAGTATGAAAGGACATTAATAATCTGGGTCAAAAGAGTGTGACATACTGGAAAGGAGAATCCAGACTAAAAAATACCAGCCAGAACACCGTCAAATGGGAAACCAGTTCTTCAGGAAAATATGGCATGTTTTATAAAAATGGGAATAGCAGGCAGACTGACAGTCAGAGCACAGTGGGATCAGACAAAAACTTCTGAAAGAGAATGAGGAGCCAAAGAGAGATTATATGAAGGAGACTGGGAAGAAGAAAATTAGAAAGCAATTCATAGGGTTAGGAATGGGCCCTCCATTAACGTAATCTTCTAAGAATTTACAAATAAGCATTCTTTCCTTCCTTTTCAGATCCCACCATTTCCCTGCATATAGAAAATAAATATCCTGAAGCCAAGCAGGTACGATTCCTGCGTTGCTCTGTACCAGACAGTCCAATGTTCCCGCAGAGAACCTTGATCCATCATACGCAAAGGTTCTTGCCAGAATTCATCTGAAATGGATACATTTTCCCAGAGACAAGAGATGTCACTTCAGAGAGGGATATCACTAAGTTGCACTGCCAATTGTCTGAAAACTCAAGTGGGCCTTTCCTTTTACAACTGGTTTGCCAATTGAGATTCTAAGAGCTTTACTACTAAACTGCTTGATTATTACTTGGCAGTAACTTGAACTACACACAGTATGCTAAGTATTCTTACATTAACTGAGTTTCGGTAAGTTTTTATAAAATGCCCTGTTCTGCTCAGTAATGTTAATCATATGTTCTGTGCTTCATAACTGTCTTCGTTTTCTTAAACATAACAGCAACTTAGTTGCACTTTCCTGATAAACTGATGTGTAATGAAAAGAAATCTGTATAAGGAAGTAAAGTGACACACCGTACAAGCACACCAGGAATATCCCACTTTTTACAGTACATTCAATGCACAATATATAACACAGCCTTTTTTTTTTAAAAAAAAAAAAGAGACAATGTCTTTAAAATGCATCCTCTACTATAGAATAAGGTATTCTTTACAGATCTTCATTAGAAAATAAGGAAGAATAATGGATGCCATTGCATCATTAAAAAAAAGAGGGGGGAAGGTGAGAATTATATTGCCATTAACATATGTAGCAAAACTATCCATTGCTTCCAGTGACGAAAGGGTTGAGTTTAAATGGCAAATGACAACATTATCAGCTTTAGCTGGATTTATAAGCCAGAAGGCTGGAGTGAATGACTGCAATGCTACAAAGAATGTAACACTTGGCTCTGCAATAAGCTATGTATTTCATTGAATTACATTTGCTTATTTAGACTTGGATATACGCACAAAATTAAGCAGAATAGTTAAGTCAGTATATTTGTTGTGTATTATAGCCATCGGTAACAATCAAGACCATCAGCTTAAAAACCGGTTTGTAACCCAAAGTTATTTAGCTAATTTTCAATTCCACGCTATTAGGAAAAAAGACGAAGACATTTGTCTACAACTGAAATCCTTTTTTCCAGGAACCCCACGGGACCAAGATCGTGCATTGTTGCTTAGAACGTGGCTTTTAAAATTCACCAAGACTGCTGTATATTATGATTGGCTTAGGCATTTGAACTAGCATACAATGAATACAGTTGTAATTTTTGCAGTCACAGGGCAATGAATGTTCCATGTTATTTTGCTTGTTGCCTATATGTAGAGAGCAATTTACGTGGAGAACATTACTGTATCTGTCATGTTCCATCTAAAAGCACTGATGCAGAACTGCTTGGAGACAGCAGCACTGTAGTATTGATGCTCATGGCAGAAGAGATTTAGATACCATGAAAAGCTAATGGTATTAACTAAAGAATTCTTCAATTCACATCAGCAGAAAGGGAACATTTAAAGGAGGATTAGTTTAAAAATAAATGACAAAAATTCAACACACTGAAATTGTGCAAAGTGCATATTGTAGCAATTATGGAGACTTTTTGATACAGTACTGAAGAGCCAAATTATGGCTGTGCTGTATATTATTGTTCAGTATAGACAACTGCCTTTACATGGGATGACTTCTTACTTTAAGGACTGCTATAAAATTATCTTTGTGCTTTAAACAAACATACTGCAACTGTGCACAGGCATATGCACCTGGAAACACTCAGTTTCTTTTTTAGTTTACACATTTCTCACTCATGTTTAAAGTTTCTCTCCCCCCTGTGGATTTATCTTCTCAATTTCTCCTCCAAGGTGGGCAACAGGGGAAAAGCAGAATTAATTTTGCCTCCTTGTCTTTGGGCTAGAGAGAAATGACTACAATAATGAATGACAGTTCTGCAATGAGACCAGTAAAGACTATATGGGCAGGAATTTATGTTAATTTTGTGCTGGAGGAAATGGTCTGAAGAGGTCTGTTATCAAAAGTAGTTTAAAAGCTGATAAAGAAAGCACAGAAGGAATTTTCTACTCTATCCTGCCATGGCAGGAAACCTGACCTTGGGCAGTAGGGACCAGTTTGGAGTGAACTGCCAAGTTCACAAAAGCATCCGCGGGACTGGACCTGTTGTCGCATCACACGAGTTCTCTCATCGCGTCAGTCACGGGAAGGAAAGAAGTTTTGACTCTGTATTGAGTAGGATTGTCATCAATTCACAAAAAACTACTGCCTAAGAAAACAGGGTTAATTAAGGACTCGGAACTTAAATGTCCTGTTTCTTAACAAAGTCAACTTATGATAGTATTCCTGTTCCACTTTTCTTTGAAAGGATAATGAAATTTGACATGTATTTATTAGGATATATATATGTATATACACATGAATGCATATATAAAGTTAGCCAAACTCCAGAACATCAGAATGAAGAGAGTAAGAAAATAAAGAGCATTAACTCTTACCATGAGACAGAGTACTCTCTCTAGGTCCCATAACTGAAATACTGTCAAGGATATTTTCTCCCAGCTATATGTTGGGAGAAACTAGTTCCCATTAAAGCGAAGCTATTCTCTTTTAAATATCATCATGGGGTTATATATGTGTCTTTTACTCACTTACAGCTCAAATTTGCTCAGCTTACAAGTGAAAAACATGGCTGCTTCTATGATTTGGCAGCAGCGAATCTCAACTTGGGAATCCAAAAGCCAATCTACATTTAATTTTTTTTTCTTCAGTTGTAATAGTTCCTTCAAATGTTCCTTCAAATTCTTCAGTTCTTTTTGTGAGATTCATCTCTAAGACAGTCAACGATGGTTCAGATGCTGTACTAGGACCAGGGGTTTTTTTTTATATATTTATATATATGCAGTATACTTAGCAGCCTATTATTTCATATACTGTATGGTAAGTAACAATATACTTAGACAAATAAATTAGATCTATTTTAGATGGTTCCTATGTTGCAATTACTACCTTAAGTATTTGCACGTAGGATTAAATGTCTACTGTTTACTCCTAGTTTACATTTTATAGTTCCTGTATTTGTTCCAGAGTTCCCAGTAAGACTCCTAAAACTTTCTATTTATCTTCAAATTTTTCTTTTGTTCTTATTATGTGATAAAATTGCAACATCTTTAGAGAGACACTACATTCGTATTTCATGTCTGTATAAAACATAACACAAAGGAATTATGATCTTTGTTTGAAGCATACAAACAACAAGGCAACGGAAATGTGAGTATATCAAGAGGATTTTATACTTTTGGCAAGAAATAAAAAAGATGGAGGAAAATAATGTTCAATTGCGCTGTGCTGCAGTTGCTTCCAGTAATTAGATGATTCCGTGCACGGTGCCTTTGAATAATAACAAACAGGGATTTTTTTATATCTGTCTGATTTTTGTGACAAATTATCTTCTTGCAAACATTTTTGAGTATTTATTTGGGATGCTCTATGTTGATTAATATTTTTCATTCCATTTGTGTAAAAATATCAATTAATATTTTATACTTTCTTCTGCTGCTTTACTTCTTTGAACTTATTTTTAGATATTTGCCTATTCTCTTATGTGTCTTATCAAATAATTACATTCAGCAATCATACCTTGTGAACTTCAGCAAAAAAACATGTTCAACCCAATTATATTTGCTGTAAAAATACTACTTTCTGAACATTTTTTTGCAGGTAGTTTTAACCACATAGCACCACCAGTGATTGCAGTCTGCTACTCTCAACTACAATAACATGAAAAAATTTCAGGAAGAGTCAGTATTACATCAATTTAAGAAAGGCACTCAGGAGGGTGTAAAAGGAACCCACCAGGGGTTGACTGTGTAGTACTTTAAGTACTATAGTTGAATAGGGAGCATTTAAATCTACTTTCTTTTGACCTCTAAAGACTTCTAAGTAAAGAAAAAAACTTTGCAACAGGTACAATTTTTATACATTAATTTTCTGATGCACCAAGTCTTTCCAGAGGACATCAAGGCAAATGTTTCAAGTTAATGGAGGTCATACTGTGGTGATTTGTATCATCTGCCACACACCGAAGACAAGTAGCCAAGGGATAACATTTCCTAGAACCCACTGTAGTTAGGAAAAAATATTCAATTTAGCTCTTTTGAAATCCATCACAAAGATGCACAGCAGAATATATAAATAGCCAGGCTAATAGACAGGCTGGCACAGAAACATCTGTACAGAAGACTGTTCCATTTAATAGTAATTTGTCAAGATAATTGTGTCAAATGCTGTATAACCACAGATGAAGTCAATATTAATAAGACTTCAATCTTTGTTATCAGAGTATTAGTAGAGTGCCCTTAGACCTTTATTATTTTTATTTCTGAGGCAGAAGAGAACATTCGTGTTTTGTCTTGTCCTATTTTAGCGTTCTCCTTGAAATTAATATAAAACTATCAAATATTGTGCTCAGAATTCTTTAAAAGAAAAATTATACTGTTCAGCATAACAAAGAAAACACACTGAAAAACAAAAAAAAAAATCAACTAAAAAGCACATCCAACTAAAGAAAACTTTCCAGTTTTATTTATTAACCTTTGAAAGCAGTTTTAGGAAATATTAGAGGTAATGCCTGGAACTTTTGACTAGTAAAATCCTAGGAAGAATTTTCATAGGTACAATAATAGCGCTGCACAAGTGGCAACTGTTCAGAGTGATTCTTCCAGGGAGGCAAAACCCTCTTCCCAGCTACACACAATGACCCCCAGAGCTCGGTGTCATTTGCCAGGAGCCAAACAGCACACCTTACTTCAACCTGACACAAGTCTAGCCAGCATGACATGACTTGTCCCCTGAACTTCTGGAGCTAAGCACTTTACTGCATTAGTGATTTCATGTGATAGCAAGATGCAAATGTTTCAGTGCTTCATCTTAAATGGGACCAGAAACGGAGAAACTTGTGAATCTTCGTAAATATTTGCTTGCACTTAACCTGATTTTTCAGTGTATAATTAAAATTTTAGGGCTTCAAATTTTATTATAAACATTTCTTACAGCCTAAGCTGGCTGTAATCTAATAATAAAGTCTGATTTTTGCAGTAAAAAACCCTACATCCTTCCAAAACTTAATTACTCAAAAAGCTAGCATCAGGTCATTAACAGCACATTTTAAGTAAAGCATGAACTTCTACAGTGCATGTGCTGATGCTCAAAATTTGTGCTCGCTGTGTGCATGTATTAGATCTCTAAGTTTATCTAAGTTTAACTCCCTATAGCACAAAAAGTATGGGGAAGTCTTTACAAACATGAGCGTGCTATGTCTGTTTCTATGATGGCTGGATGATTCTAGGAATCTTGTTTTCTTCCTTCCATTCCATAACGTCCTGTTTTTTTCTCAGCAAGTGAGACTAGAAGCAGATGCTGCAGAGCAGCTACGAGAACGGAGGGGTGGAGGACAAAAAGGGAAGATACTAAAAAAAATTATTACACTGGGCAAAATGACGTTTGTCAGATGATATTGTTCCATACTGACTACTAGAAATTGAGCTAGTAGAGCTCGCTGTGTTTGCTCGGCACTAACTTCCACTCTGGGCAAGTCAGTGCTGCAATGCATTTTCCAGCAGTCATCAAGGTGGCAGAATTAAAGTGGGCAGAGTATAGGAATACGACTTGTAGGAGACAACCCTGCCAGGGAAAAGAATGACAAAGAAACAGCTTTCCAAGACTACGATGTAAATGGTGTCTTGCATTTTTCTAGTCAAATGATTAAGCAGTACATCCTTTCTAGAGAAGTTTTAAAAGCTTCACTGAACTGATTCTGCATCTGCAGATAAATCATGCTGACGTATTTCTCATATTTTTCTGCTTTTGTTACATTTATCCAAATGTATCACCAGATACAGGTGATTAATGCACCTCTTCATAATTATTCATTCTGACAGACAACAAAAAAGCTCTCACAAACATTCATGACAAAAGAATGCTGACCAGCGCCAACTTTTCACTTCATGTATTCTGTAGCAAGATATTCAAAGCTGTACTTAGTCACAAAAAAATAATGTGGCACTTTAGTAACTCAGACAAAAGTAGTTAGCTTATGTATATAAACATTACACTTCAGCAGAGAGATTACCCTGACTCTCTGTCACTGAAATATGACCTAATGGACACGCTCAACTTGCATTCTTCATCAGACATACACAAAGCACTATCAACCTCTTCAGCTGGGCAAGACAGAAAAACAAGCTGTTAGAATTACAGCAGAAAATCCAAGGCACAAGTGTGTAAATCTGGCTTGCAAAGTATAGCTGTCACTCAGACCCCTACACCGTTAAAGCTTGACATCTGATGAGCCCATCACTCAACACCACACCATAAACAGCTCCCTCTGACATTCTACAAAAGGCTATCCCTAAAGCAAACGGAAACTAAAGCTAACTCTGGAACCAGATGAACCTGAAGAGCCCAGCTCCAGAGCACAAACAGAAGGAACAATATGAATTGCCAGGTTTTTTGAATAATAGTAAAACTGAAACTGCCTTGGGTAGATCCAAGCACAGCTGCAATAGCTAACTTATTAATGTCTTTTCATTGGCAGCTACATCTGAACAATCTGCCAAAGAAACTTTAACAGCTTCTCTTGTCATAAATGATTCAGCTGAAAGATATACAACCTTTTAAGCCAGGTGGTGAGATGCAAAAGAGACTAGATCCTGCATGGGATACTATTCTGTTTTCTGCTTTTTGGGGGGCTATACAGGGAAGCCTGTATCACTGGTTGATGTAAATAACTCCTAAGGGCCTCGGAGGCACCTATATTAAAATTAGGAAAGGTATTTGTTTCAAACCCACTTGCAAAACTTTTGTTAAGAAATTCCCCAAAGGATTAAAAGTATCAGGCAAGTTCACTGAATATGAGAAATGAGTATTTTAACTTGGTGTGTTATTAGGCATATATGGAAAAGATTCCTTCCCATGTCCAAGAAGAGATTTGAAAACACTATAAAATGCACTATTAAAATTATAATCTGGTCCTCCTTCCAGCACACAGGTCCAAATAAAAGAGTCAAAGAAGGCTTCTGGCTTTTTCTCCAGTTAATGTCACCAAAATGACAACGAGTCAAAGAAAGGTATAAATGAAGTAACAGCATCACCACTACTGCAATATATTACCACACTTAAACACTTAACCAGTGACAAAACCAAAATAAGAATAATTTGTTCCTGACTGTAATTTTAATTACTATGCCAATGCCTAAGGTCTACCTCAGACTAAACAGTAATCCCAAAAGCTAGGCTCTAACAACAGAGAGACACAAAAGGACTCAAAAAGCCTACCTTCTCACAGGTTAAGAGCCACTTATGGTTGAGGAAAAGGATAGAACACAGCAGAATGCAATGCCATATCCCAAGGTGGGAGAGGCTTTTGTTTCAATTTGCTTCTCATACAGTCCTGTGTTTATGTCAGCACAACAAAAGCTAAAGCAAAAGAGACGCTGAAGTAATGAGGACTGATGGTGCACATATAAAAAGACCCAGAGAAAAACACTCTCCTTCTGACATTATACTATATTCAAGGCCAATCCAATATATTCAGTTTTAAACTAGCATTTGAAAAGATCTTCAGCCTTGGGGCAAGTGGCAGCCTATAGTAGCAGTAGGCAAGTACTGTGTCCAGTAGCTAATTTAAACTGTATGTTGAAAAGGTAATACATATAAAATAAAAGTAGAGAAGAGGCAAATGGTATTAAGGAGAAAAAACCCACCTAAGTTTTGTTAAAATACGGGTTTTGGTGCCATACTCAGTCTTGACTTACTGCTTTTTCTGTACTTGTCGAAACATGTGACAATCTTTCCAAGTCCATAAAACGTATTCATTTTCCCCTTTAGTACTTCAGATTTACATTAAGTGAAACAATGCTTACTTTGCTTTGTCTGATGCCTAAATGTGAGTACTGTAACATTTGTCAACAGCCATGTAATTTAAAACAAACCAACAGTCTGATCTGAGAGATTTCTTGAGCAGAAATATGAACACGACAATGACCAATGAGGAACAATAGCCTTGTAACTGCGGAGATGAGCCAATAAATTCACTCTCAGCTTTGACGAATGGAGCATTCCGCTCAGGGCATTGAAGAAAGCATTTAAAATCTACTTCTATTGATCACCATAGGCCAGACAAAACCACTACGGTGGCAGTAGGCTTTCTCATTTTAGCATGTTAGCTCTACTATTACCCTTTGCTCCTAAGGGGAGGGACAGGAATAGTGTAGGTGACTCCTGGATGCTACTGTTTAAAGATATCACGTGATTTTTGCACGACATCCAAATAGGACACTATTTTCCAGTGCCCAACAATGACTCTCAGGCCCTCCTTCTTGCTTAGTATCAATGGTACCCGACATTATTTTTGAAAGATTTATACTGCAAATGTTTTCACGTCTGTTGCACGTCCTCCCATACCAATCTGGCCATCATTTCTGCAGCTTCCACATTCATTCTGGCACATCAGGTAACTCAAGGTAAGTTACTGGCCAGTCCTTCCTTGGTGGGTAAGTAACATGTAGTTCATGACAGAGTAAGAAGAGACTAGTCTAGATTTGCTGTCATGTTTTTCTTCTTCTCTAAATGAGCACAACCCTCATTGTCAGAGGGCTAAAAAGGACAATTATAAAAATACTAAATGAATCACAGACAATGTAACTTTTAAAAACAAGGCTTTAAAAATTGTAAGGTATGTGAAGAAGCAAGGTCAACATGGCTACTTAACTTTGCTTTCCTATTCTTAGTAGAATGCAAAATAGAACAGAAATAAGGCATTTAACCACAGTTTGGTAGCATTTTATTCATCCATTTAGTATGTATATGTGACAATAGTATGTATAGTGGTGACAATAATATCTATAAGTAAATGGATGATCAGGTTATTGCTTTATAACTGAACTAGAAGAAAAGCAGTACTATGGAATTTTTTCTTTCTCCTGTTTGTTTTCCTGTGTTTGGCCAGAAGCCTATGCCCATTAAACTTACCCATGCTAAGTGACAACCACCCATATTTTGGACTCTCTGGGGCATGTTGCCAGAGTGCACTGGAGTCTGTCCATGGACTTGGAAGCAACATGGCGTGGGTTCTCTGTGATTGCATCCAACCTATAGCACAAAGAAGCTCTACAGTGTACCATGTCCCAGGGAGGAGTTGAAGCACACAGGGACCATTCCCTGCCCACATACTTCTTTTTTCTCCAGAGGGGACCAACCAACTGCAGAAAGAGTGCTCCCCGGGGTCCCTTTTTCAAACACTTCCCTCATTCAGAAAAAGATGCACAAAGGAGCACAGGAAAACACTGGAAGTTCTATAGATCAGAAAGAATCAGAGCAGCTATTAATATATTTGACCCATTTCCTACAAATTCTTTTATATTTTCAAGTCGTTTCATCTTAAAGCAAAGATACGCAAGACACTAAAGATAAGTTTGCCTTGGCTAAGTTTTTACCAAGGTCTTAAGATACCACGTTAATAAAATGCATGGTTTGTTTTCCAATGGTGTATGCAGGGCAATAACACATTTTATAATACATCACAGACATCTTAAATCAATGTGACACATTTAAGTTAATTCAGTTCCTTCTATCAGCACAATATCACTAGCTCTAGGTTGCTCTTATTAGCCATTTCCCTATTTCCCGCTTTTGATCCCCAAGGAAAAATTAACAAACCAGTTTGTTTAAACTCTTCTTGAAATATTAGCTCTCCTGTTAACCCAATTGACTCCGAAAATTCATTTGGAAAATCAAATACATAGCATACATCTGGATGACTATACACTATTGTAACATAAGCATATTAGCTACTCCTGTATTGCTTAAGGGACCAAGTGTACATTTATCTTTTAGGGAAAGTCCTACCTAGCATTAGAGGTAGCAAAAAAAAAAAAAAAATATACACACTGAACATCATGGAATTCCCAAGGCAAACATTAATCAGTTATGAGAAATATTATGATACAGGTATTTCAGCTTTTTATTCCTTGTGGGACTCATAAGGTAAATAATCTAAGCCATTGGATTGATTATGGAAAACATTAAACCTGGGATGTCAAGATACTTACGATTTGTGCAGCCAGATATTAATTTTCCAATACTTTTAACTCATGTGATTAGCTTTTTGCTATCTACACAGAGGTTGAAATGATGGTACCTTTTAAAACTGGAACTTAACACTTCAGTGAGTAATGAAAAAATGGTATTTTACTAACTGAGGGTTGCGCCAGGCCATAACTTTCCCACTGAGCTAGAAGACACCATTTTTCTTAGTTCATGTGAACATTTTAAATATTTTTCTATACAGACAACATTCCAAAGAGAACATCTATTGATACTATAGGCATCCAAATATAAATTACTTTTGTCTTATGCACTGAAAATTTCAGTCTGGAAATTCCATTGATGCCAACTAAAGCTTTTTCCCCCCCAATAACATTTTTACAGATTTTGACTTATACTTATTCTCCCATATATTTTTGTGATTTTTCCCAAGGGAAACATTTTTTTTAATATTAAAAAAGTAATAATTTTCAATATTTAGAAACTTTTAGTCTGAAATACTTAAGCATATGCTACCATGTAAAAATTTTTCAGTTATCTTGAAAACTTTTCACCCACATATATTAATCAGCATCAAAATTTTTCCATGTAACTCAAGATACACAAATCTAAATAGTAAGATGTTTCAAATAGCATTCAATGAAAAGCAGCTATCCTTAAATGAGATCTATATAGAGTCATTAATTTAATATTTTGATTCTTGCTATATACCATAAAATACTGTAGGCATAATAAAAGTTAGGCATGACTGAAGAATACAGAGGGGAAAATTTTATTTTAAAGAAAATGCAGCCTTTTTTCTAGATGATATCCTCATATAATGAAAAGTTCTGAAACATTAAATGTTTAATTTGGTTTTGCTCCAAACAAGAAAAAAAATGTTTAACTGTTTTGTAATGCAAAATAGACATCTCTAGCTTTTATCCACTCTACTCATTAACTTTTGTTAAATCAGTGCTATTCATTATGGGTGAGTTCCTTTGTGAAATAGAAAATAAAACTAAAAAGTCCATAACTCCAATCCCCAAGTTGTTCAATGGCTCAATTTTGTGAAGAACCATTACTTTTTTTCTTTTGGTTTTATTCTTATCTTAGTTTTAGACATCTGGCTGGTTTCTGTTTTTCCAGTGGGCATTTTCTTTAATGTTTGGGATTTACAATTCTATTTTAGTCATAGAAATCAGACTTCACTGATCATTCAAGTGCCAAGATTAGGTGCAACTGATTCCTATTCAAACATTGCATCTTAACTCATACCTACTTTTGAAAAAAAAAACTTTTTTGGGGGTTTTTTTTTGTTTGTTTGGGTTTTTTTTGTTCCTGGCCACCATTCCTTATTTCCACTCTCTTTCTGTGCACTATCTGAAATAACTATTTCTTCCCCCCTTAAGAAGAGGGCCTTTTGAATGATCAGAGGGCTGGAACACCTCTCCTGTGAGGACAGGCTGAGAGAGCTGGGGTTTTTCAGCCTGGAGAAGAGAAGGCTCCAGGGAGATCTTACTGCAGCTTTCCAGTACTTAAAGGGGGCTTATAAGAAAGATGGGGACAGACATTTTAGCAGGGCCTGAAGCAATAGGACAAGGGGCAATGCTTTTAAACTAAAAGAGGGCACATCTGGTCTAAATCTGAGGAAGAAATTTTTCACAATGAGGGTGGTGAAACACTGGCACAGATGCCCCATCCCTGGAAACATTCAAAGTCAGGTTGGACGAGGCTCTGAGCAACTTGCTCCAGTTGAAGATGTCCCTGCTCACTGCAGGGGAATGTTGGACTAGATGACCGTTAAAGGTCCCTTCCAACCCAAACTATTCTATGATTCAACAGCGGACTCACTTGTGACCTGCACGGGCACATCTTTCTTTGTAGAACATTTTCCACCTACCTCTCTCCCAATTTTGATCCAACCTGCATGAGATTTTGTCCCAGGCTCACCATGAAATAAAAATTCTATTTGAACACAAAGTACAGTCGGAACATCTCTATGTTTACAGAAGATTAATACATCTAAGCAGGATACTTTTAGTGACAAAAGGTGAAAATCAGTAATTGATTACCGACAATTTAAGATGAACCTTTTTGAATAAGTAGAAAATACAATATTAACCTGAACCAAACTCAGTAAGCCAAGATGTTTGGTTTTGCAGCTCTTTAATTTTCATCCTTCATATTGATTTTATTAAAAAAAAAGATATTTAAATGACATTCACACACTTCCATCTTTGTTTACATGGAAATCTTCATATACAGAAGAACAAGAGCACATGAGAATGTATATCTGAAGTGCATAACATATATTTTGAGCCTTTTCCAAGCAAACTCTTGCAGGAATTGCAAGCAGCAACAGAAAGTGGCGTATTAAAGCTTTAGTTAAAACAGCATAGCTTTCAAAGTCAGCATGTATACTTGCAGGCCATATGTACTGTGCTTTATATGTTTACATAAAACCAAATTAACAGCAAAGATTTGAATTTTAGGTGTTGACACCATTCAACAGTTACTAAACTTTGAAACTGTGACTCACGTTGGTCAAGTGAGGCCACGGGAAAAAAGAATTGAGTAGAAGTACCCTACTGCAGAGCAACATTTTAAATCTGTATTTGCTACCTGCCCCACCCACAGAGTTCTACTTTTCTGAATGCTGATCAGATTTGCAGTATCCCTTTCTATAGGGCTGCTAGAAGTATTTAAATCCTAATGAAAAATTACATATAAAAATACTGAATGAAGTACAAAAAACCCAAATCTTGGGTAATCACTACCGTAAAGTTCAGTATTATTAATTTAGACAATATTATTACCTTATAATAAGGTCTCCTGTTTCATAAGTACAACTAACATACCTGAATTCCTAGACATAAGACCTTGTGTTCAGCTATGTTAAACACAGTCCAAACGAACCCACTTAGCAAGAATACTTAGACTAGTTTGTAAAACAGATTTATCTGTGCTATGATTTAATATCCTATTTCATTCATCTATGAACTTCACAAGGATTTTTTTCCAGTCTGCTGAGACAAACCAAGAAATTGTGATTCACCTTTTCCCCACAGGAGACAGCTTTAAACAATGACAACTCCATCCTTGCAATTTTCAGATGTATTAAACAGTCTGAATCTATTTCAGACTTTCTGACCTTTAAACAAATAAACAAGAAACCACAGGATTAATATCCTTTTCGGAATTGCAAAAATATAGTGCCATAATACTTATATTAGGAACCATACATATTGTACCACCTTGCCTAACATTAATTAAATTGTATCAGTTTTTAATTCCAGACTGACTGGACCCCAAATGCCGAAGTGCAATGTCAAGCTAATTTCTTAATTGATATATATTTAACTTGATCTCTAAGGTTCCTATTCCATATTTACCGTAATAACGTCTTTTTACATCTTGGTTTCTTTTCACCTAGCCTTAGCCTTTTTGTCTCCCTGAGTTTGGTCTTTTCCTATTATTTCTTCCACTGTATATAGAGCATTCATCTGGATTCAGACTGCCTTTTTAACCTCTCATAGTCTTCACACTGATTTTATTCTTGCCATTTAAGAAAAGCAAACCTCTGGCGCGGACAGGATGTTATGTAGCCCACAAACTAGAGATTTTATACTTCATTTTTTAGTTTGAAGGCTCTTAAAATATTTTCCTTTATTAAAAAAAAAAGGTACAACTAGCAAAGTTCAGTTCTTAACACAATTTTTCTGTCTGCACTATGACTCTTCTTGTCAATGGTATGACCAATGACACATCAGAAATTAAGGAGGTAAATTTTTTAAAAGAATATGTAACACTGCATTAGGAAACAAGCCTGGATTGGGAAATAGCTGCTCTTGGGTTTTTATTATGATTTCATGGTTGGGGATGGGGGTAACAGAAATTCCTTAGTATACCCCTAAGGAAATTAAATAAACAGTAATAATACACCAGTAGGCAATGTGACTACCATCTGCAAAGTAAGATGCAATTCCAATTTTCAGTATTCTCCTCTTTAACATAATTTCTTACTTAAAAAACAAAACAAAAAAACAAAACAACATCTCAGAACTTCAAGAAAGGAAAAGTCTTCAGTGTTGTGTTCTGAACCTTTATTTCCAAAATTTTATTATGATCACTCCCTGCCAATTTTTTCTCTTTCATAACAAACAAAAAAATAAATGAGCTAATCATCAAAAAAATTATAGGAAACAAAGCTAACAACAACCAAAAAAGCAAAGCACACCGGTAAGCAGCAGTTCAACTCACACAAAAATCATGTAGATGGACAAAAATCAGCCAACACTGGAAAGCTGAGCTGCCAAAGGAAAGTCTCAGCAGGGAAAGATTTCAAACTGGTACTATTAAATAACCTGCTAAAAAAAAAAAAAAGAATCTGAAACAAATTCCCAAGCTACGCTGAAAATGTAAGCACCATAAATACTATACTTATGTAAAAATTCACACTGATTAGCTCTAGCTGGCCACTGGTATCAAAGAAAAACAACCCATTTTACAACAAAACACTTATTAAAGAATGGTTACGAGCTTTCTTCTTATAAAGACCCCGGGTCTTTACTTCTTTTATAAATACACCTACACAACATATATAAAAGGTCCATTTAATTGATAATGACTAGACAGACTATAAACAAGTGTAGAACTTGGCTGAGTGATTGTAATTACTTTGTGAAGCAGAAGTGAATTTGAAGCAATTGCCTGAAAGCCATACTATAGACGCCAGTTATCAAAATGAACACAAATTCTCTAAATATTGAAAAGGCGGATTGGCTGTAATGCAGGGGTGAGAGTTAGAAGCAACTCATCCTGTGCCTAGATACAGAATGGAACTACTGACATTATTTTTTACTCTTTATGCTGTATGTTAAATACTAAATATAAAAGTCAGGGAATTCGTATTGTTCATTGCAAGTCTAACTGCATTTATTTTAAAACAAACTATCCATAGGCACTCAATAGCAGCAGCATTGAAAGTTATAATAGCAAACCTAGGGCCTGATCCTCTATTAGACATTAAGAGGAGGGAAGGAAAAGTAAAACATACCTGTAAACAATAATTATGCTTTGCTAGGTGATTAACCCACGGTTACTATGGTTTTACTGTAATATGAAAGAAAATATTTCTACTAAATTGACCACTGTACATCTGAAATTTACTTTTTGGCACAGAGATTGAAAAATAGAGGTCAAAGAGTTGTTCAGTTACCACCCTCCCACAATTGTTTATCAAAATTATTGGATTGAGCTTTTCTACCTTCTAAGGCAAAGAGCTGTGAATATTCCTCATGTTCTGCAGCCTACCATAAAGAAATCAGGGTCTCTTACATACCTCTTCTGATGATCTCGTTCATCAAGTTACTTTAGAGATACTTTCAAACCCACAAATTGCGAGCTGGTTCAAAATTCTCCATAATGAGTTCTCCATTCTTAGTTCAAAGTAAATCCGGTACTCAGGATTAGGGAGGGAATGATTTGACTAGCGTGTGTGCAACGTAATTATTTCTTTTCTAAAAGTTTAACCTTGAGCTTTCAATTTAACATTATTTAGATTAAATCATCAGCATTAAATATATGGATATCACAACCTGCCAAACTGTGCAGAACATAGCTTTAGCACTGAAAATCATGCTGCAATTCATTAGTCTTCTAGATGCCTGGATCCATTGTGCAACAACAAAGAGGCTCTTTGACATAAAGCAAGGTGTTCAGGACCTTTATCAGGAGCAACTGAAAAATGATGTGAAAGGATCGCAGTGTTCTGCCAAAGGAGGCTATAAACACCATGGGTTGTCTTGCTGTTGCATAATCCTCCACATTGGCCACACGGAGGGGAATAATGCAAAATGAGTTAAAACTTAGCTTTTGCCTCACCTGAAATTTTGAGTTCCCTCGCATCAGCTAATGCACTGTAAGATGATGTAACCAAAGACATAAAATTACATTTTTTCAGGTAAAGTAGTTGGTGCAGTGAAAGCATTTTGAGCACTACAGCACGGTTCATGTTCAAAAGTGGGGTGAAAAGAGTAGCCATAACCAACTGCCTGCCTGTTCTTGAGGCACAATAGGAGGCATACATTTCTTCTGTGATAAAATATCAATGAACCATGTTATTCTGCATGTAGAGTCAGGTAAAACACTATAACAATTTTTCAGCGGGTATTCACTGAAACCTAAAGAAGAATTCATTTCAGATAAGCTCACGCTGCTTTTGTGTTCCCTTCCCTTAATCATTAGAGTGATTTTACCTGATTTAAATGAGACATCACAGAAAAACATTAACAGTCTTGAATGCTTGTGTACCTGCATGTCACTGTACATGAAAGGAGCCTTAAGGGAGGAAAAAATCCTTGCTAATAACCCAACATAGGGGTAAATTGAAAGAATCATGCCAAAATCTGACTTCACAGCAGTAAGACAATGCATCTTGTCATTTCATGGGAACAAAACGTGAACTCCGCACCCAATTAATATTTTGAAGGGTAGGCAAACTTAGAAGAATTTCTAAGGCAATAAATACATGGGCCACAAGTGGTAGAGTTTCAGATTTGTTTCCATTTTCATTCTTAAAATCATGTGCCACTTCTTCCTACTACTGCTTTCTGCTTGTGAAAGATTGTTTTATGCAGAGTAACTTAGGTTCTTTTCAGTAAGTGTCAGATTCAGTGACAGCTATGATAGTCAAAGAGAAATACTACGGGCAGCTCAAAGCAATACAGAGTGGAAAGTACCTGCAGTATGGTCCGGCATCCTTTCAGATACTTTCACAGAGGTAGGGAGGATGGCTGACCAGCAGCATCAGTTTTATGAGACTTTATGAGAATGTATGTCCTGTTCTTGCCATAGGGTACATCATACATCAGCCTCATGCAAATTGAGAACATACAAAATGAGAGGTCCAAACTCACTAATCACTTTCAGTAATACTGGCTATGAGTTTATGAAACCGGCCACCTGTGATGAATTTTAATTGACATTAGTTTGACCATGATCCTGCAACCATTACTGAAGAACATACCATAGAGAGAAAACAAGCTAGCATATGACTGGAAATCTGCAGAATTGTTTTTACAACCACATCATCAACATCGCCCCAAAACATAACACTTCCCTCAGCGAATTAATCAACACAGAAATAAATCATTTCACTTAATTGAAATTCTATTCTGCTTCTCTACAGTCATGAAAGAGGAAGGACAGGAAACATGAAAAACAACTTGCTTTCCAGCATTGCCACAGTCTGGAATTCTACTGACTTACTTGCTCACTTACAAATGGGGAATGATCCCCTCATGGTTTTAAATGGTACAACCTCAGTGCAACTTGAAAGAGTCCACCGGGTTTATACTGTGGCAGAAATTATGATACTGAACCTGCAAGATATATGCATTACTTAGCTAAAACATAAAGTTAAGCACAGTATATAAATCTCTGCTGACTCAAAAGCCAACATACTGTATTCCTTGGCATTCCGAATGCTCCACAGGGACTACAGAATTAGCTCTTCTCATCAGCAACTGTCACTTGTTGTAAGCAGTACGGAGCACATGCAGCTACGAAAGAAAGGATCAACCTCTGTTTTTCAGACTATGTCATTGGTAAAATTGTCTGTTAAAGTACTGAATTATGACAATGTCAAAAAAGGACCTATTCTGATTACAGATCAAGTCTGCATAGCTATTAGCCACTCTGCCACCTAATTTAATAAAAGGGTTAGCTGTTACTTACATAACAGAGACTCAAGTTATTAAGGAGTATGAGGAGCAGGGCACTCCATTAGTGTAGCTATGTGCCCTCCAGAACCCAAGCTCACCTTGGTGTTTCCAGCCAGCACTGCAGACTCTAGCATCACTCCACGTTACGAACACAACGTAAATGCTCAGTTATCTGCCCCCAGTTCCATAAAATACTTGAACCAGAGCCGAGAACTTCACAGCAATATTGTATCTCATAAGTAAAGTATTTATGCACTTGCCAAACCACAGCTGGACCTTCAGCCTGAATCTTGGAAGATAATTCATTTCAATGTTTTCACACAGCACAGTTGAGTTGACAGTCTCAGTTGTTCCAGAAAATAATTTTTTTTTTTTTTTTTTTTTTCTTACTTGCTACTTTCCTGACTAGAACTTCATTTAACTACAGACTGAGGAACCGGCACAATTTAAAGATTTCCCCGATTATTGGTTTTTTGCACTTATACATGGTAGATAAACCTGGGACGTAATCCACAGCATAAACGACAATTTTATTAAAATATTACACAAAAACTGACTAAACATTAGGTGGAAAAAGGCACAGATATACATGATTTTTTTTTTTTATTACTTTGAGATCAAGTTTTCTCCCATGAAGTCAATTTTGCTATTATCAGGTTTACTGTTACTTTCAGTGGCAGCAAGAATATGCTCCTTTATGTGCAAGTGATACCAATGAGGTCAGCCAACGCAGGACTGCACACAAAAATAGTTGTTGAAGACATTAAATAATGCAGTAGTAACACCATCATATATTGATTTGGGATAAAGAAATTTGCTTGGGGGGAAAAAAAAAGCTGTCTTAAAAAATGCAACTAAACTAGAAAAGGAGTATGATACACATTCTAAAAATACGTATTTTGCCATTCAATTTTCTAAACGTAAGCCCAAATGCTTTGTCTTTGGGCTTAATTTTAGCTCCATGCAACTGCAGGTAAGTCTTCTGCAAATTCTAGCCTGAGGGTATACTTTTTTTCCTTTGTGTTTAATGCCGTTTGAAGCTGCCTGAGTGGAACTTGTGAAATTCCCAGCATCACATGAGAGGTTTGTGTTTTCCATTTAACCCTTGAGTTCTAACTTGTGCTCTCAAACTGAGCAATTTGCTTCATGCAGCGTTTTCCATATGCCGATATGGATGTCGTGTACCATTCAAATGAAAGCAAAACATGTTTATTTAAACATTGGTCCCACTTAGACATCGACATTTTTCGCCATAAAAGTTGTACCTGAATGTCATGGAAAGCAGGGAGGATCTAGATAATACTTTCAACACTTTTTTCAGTAAGAACGTAAGATCAACATGAGTAAGAAAACAGACCAACAAAGAACGTGCCAACAGTCATAAGAAAAGATTTAAATTACATGGGTAGATATTTGGCAAAGACTACAGTGGTCTATTTTTATAGACAAAGTAAAAGACTTATATAAACAGAGGAGGAACTGGATGTACTAGCTTTAAGGCTTTACTCAAAGAACTTACACCTGAAGTTAATATATTTTTAGGACTGATAAAACAAATGTAATTTAGAGTGCTCAGTGTGCTAAATCTATTTGGCATGCTCTACAGCTTCCTCTTCGCTGCTGTAAGATTCGCTGCCTATAGCTTTTGGCAGTCCCAACAGAGCTAGCTCTTTCCACTAACAAAATACAAAATGCAAAATTAATAAAAGGACCCTTTGAAACTGACAAAAGTGCCTCAGGCAAACTATCTGCCCAGCAGCTGCTTAAAATTTAATCAGTTATTTTTTTCCAGTCCTGTATATCTTTTGTACGGAGCTCCCTAGACTGAGTGTGGTCAAAGTTTGTTAAAAAGAAAGAATAGATCAGTCTTTCTCTTTCATTAAATTAGCTGCAGAGCTAATTTATTTCTGGGTTTTATTGACAAATTAAACACATTGGTTTGGTCTCCTCAAAAGCATCTAAAAGATCTATTGACAGATTTTATTTAAATACAAGAAAATTAACACCTAAAACCTGATTTGGATTTTGGTGAAACTGTGACGCTTTTCCTCATGTGCTATTACTTTAAATCATAAATACTTTTTGTGAGGTGGATTTTAGCAGCCATGCTGTTTTTAAGTGCTAATGCTACCTGTTACAGATGAGGAACCTAGATTCACCAAGTAGTCAGATGCGAAATGCAGTGCTGCTCTTCAGTTCAATAATTTGCGTACTTAAAGACTGTTCCCAAGCATTCAACTGAGGAGGAGACGTTTTCTTGAACCAGAGTACTTTAAGGGTGAACTCGCATATGTACATCAGCTTCCTTCCTAGTATCAGTCTCACCTTTGAAATCTTCAGTTAGACCTTCAAAAGTAACTACATGCAAAAAGTGTTTCACATAATTTAGGAATACTTCAATTCCAGGAATATATTTCCATGCACTAGACTAGGCACATAAAAATTTACCTCTGCTAGAATAAAACTTTCAGCTGCAAAAATTGTAGCAGATGGTATTTTTTAAGAACTTTCAACATGCTCTAGCATTCTATTAGCATATGCTTTGTCATAACGCTCAGGAACCATCGGCTTAGAAAAAGATTCAATTGCATTTCATTTATTATGGTCACACCATCAGAGTGGAAGTGTCCCCAGCATGCTTAAAATAGAGAGGCAGGAAAGGCTGTTCTAGGAAGCAAATAACTGAGCATGAGAAGCATGGGTCCAAGCAACTGTATAATCTAAGTATTTTAAAACTTTATTATTATTTTTAACATCATGATAAAGGACAGCTTTAAAAGGGACCTGAAGAATAAATTAGATTAAAAAAATGAGCCTCTGAACCTATGTACCTACTTCCATTGCTTTTAATAGCATCTGGGGTTTTTTGGGGTTTTGTTTTTTTTTTTTTCTTATTTAAGTATAAGCTTCATGGGGATATTCAAAATTGTTTTTCTTTTGTAAAACTCTTCATATTTCTGCAATATCCACTCTTGATATTTACACTGCTATTTTCTACCAGAAATGTTCGTTATTTTTATGATTATGAGACTTTATAGAACTTCAGGGAAGTCGTCTAGGTGCCTTAATCTCAACATCCCCACCAAGCTTCTTATCAGTCCATGACTTTATCTAAAAGAGGATCATCCTTCTATAACTCTGAAAAAAATCATTTGCTCTTAATTGTATAGCTTTTTCTATGAATCATCTCTCTGATATCACTCATCATGCCGGAGCAGACACTTAGTGTATGCAAGTGTTATTTATTCACTTAAAACAGGAAGAAAAATCGGCTCAAGAAGAATCTAAATGATGCACTGACATTCCATAGGCTCTTTCAGGTTATTGACTTGACATATTGATAGTCACAGTACCTAGAGAAGAAGATAATTTTTTCTTTTGGCTGTATTTTTCCATAGACTTTGAGGATTTTTGTTACATGAGTTTAAGTATCAGCAAAAAGATAAACTTTAAAGGTTAACTTGGTTATGAGAGATGTTTTTTTAATTCAGTGGTACCATCAACACACATATAACCAGATGTAGAACATAAACTACATCTTTTTAATTTGTTTGCTTGAATTACAACTAAAAGTCTTCCACAAATATCTAATTTTTCTTTGGTATACCACCTGCTGGCAAAGCAGACATGGAGTTTTATTAACAATTCATAGTGTCGTAGTGGTGTTGTCATATTTACAGAGCAGAGTACGGAAGTTTATTGTAACCTGTAACTCCAGTGTAAAACAAATTCTGTGAAATCTGACATCCAATAACCTCTCTGCAGCTGTGTGATGACAGCCCTCCATGCCTCAGCAGGCCTCCCTTGATTCATAAGTGCTCACATGTAGGTATAAAGTTCAGTCCAATAATCACCTGCTGCCAGGATCAGTCACCTGGTGTCTAGTAGGCTTTATGCATTTGCATTTTGCAATTCCTTATTTTTCCCCTAATTTTCATTTCCAGGAGTAAAAAAATGTATAAGAACGCTCAAGTCTTTCAATCCTGGTATTCAGTAAATTCATGGTACAGGTAGCTAGCTTATTAAAGTCACCTCACTAGTACACGTTTACCCTAATGTTCTTGCCATAGTAACTAATAAGTCGGTTGAGTAACATTGTGCTACGCAAGACACTGCCTCAGGCTCTGCAACGAGCCCAGAAAGCCCAAGGCAGGCCCCCATCTACACCTACACAGAAATAGATTCAGTTTCAGGTGGAAATGCTTTCAAGCTATTTACCTTGAGCAGATCATGCGTCTTTCCCTAAATAACCAAGATGATATGGCAAATAAAACGCCCAAGCACAGCCTGCTTAAAGGCAAGGATTTTGACAAATTATTTTCTTCACACTCTTCTTTATTGATATGGCTCTCTACTTATTTTTAATAAAACCAAATGTCATTAATTGCAAATTGCAAAGTTCTCTTTTCATTCTTTAAATCTAGCAATGTCAAAATAAGAATATGAATACTAAGGCATTATAAGAAGAGTTAAATAAATCTGCATTTAACTAACAGAAATAAACCACAACTGCAAACTCTACATTTTTGAATATTCATCGGCAGAAATAAATTCCTTTTATTACAACAATTCTGTTTTGTTTACCCATCTCTCCCAGTATTCTCTGTATTTGTTTATATTATATTACTCATTCTTCCATTACTATTCTATTATTAATAAAATAAAATGGTGTTGCACCCACCTATGTAATACACAGCCCCTAACGCTTCTGAAGTCTTGATATCTAATTGAAGACAAACTGTGGGCCTTTCGTGCTCCTACAAATGGATGACCAGAATTCCATACCTCATTTTTGCTTAGCTCAGGAAATTGTGCTAGCAGCTCCAATATGAACACCTACCTCCACTTGTGCTCAGATTCACAGTCACTTATGTATCCTACAGACTGAGGGTGTTCTTGTGTTTCTGTCACGCAGCCACAGCCAGCTTTGAGGTTCACAGATTATCCAATTTACAAATACACACAATCTAGCAGTAATCATTGTGACACCATTGCAAGTTTATCAACTTTCACATGCACGTACCTCTACAAATGACTGAAAAGAGATGTGAAACATTTACAGACAGCAATGACAAGAGTCTGATTTAGGGAGAAACGCAAAGTAGAGAGTCTTCTTCAAACCCATAAATTGTGGACCTACACTTGGGATTGTAGTTTCTACCTGTTTTTCATAGCTTATGAACTCTGGAATTCCTCAAGAAGCTCAACACTTCCACAAGAAAATTATGGAAGAATCATAAACAAGCAATACATACAAACCAAAGGACATATTTAAGGTAAATGTGAAATGTGTATACACAGACACACAAGGTTACTTTAGGGTAAATACAAGCTCAAGTACCGTTATTTTTACATTCTTTGACACCTCATGAAACCCACAGCCTAAAAGTAGGCTCATCAGCATAGAGAAAGGAAGCTGGATAAATTATTCTTAGGAGGTAACAAAAGGCACGTTCCTCCTGATAGACCAGCATTTGGAATATTCATCTGACATGCAAAGCATCATGGTTCAAATGCCTTTTCAGGTTCTGAGGACACTTGTCTGGATCACCATTAAGAGATGAAAGAAATAAGTTCATTTCCCTCTGTCTGTAATTATGTGAAGTATAACAAGCTATAACGCCGTGGATGGGAGAATTCCCAACTAGAAAATGCTTTTTCAGATTATCTGCTAGCGCAAACTCTTGCATGGGGAGTGCTCTTGAGATAAAAGGGAAGAACCATCATGTTCCTCTCAGATTTGTGCTGTGCAAGCCCCAGGTCAGTATGAGTCTTGAATAAATCCTTACCTTAATTGGACCCCTCAGGAAAGACAGGTAGAGGATCACTTTACCGTGAATGGTAATAGGATCTGTGAAAAGATCTATAAGAGATGTTGGCAGTCTTTATGTGTTCTTGATGGCCCACAGAGACACATCTAACCATTGCAGTTCAGCATTCTATGCTTTTACCAAAGAAAACCTGACCTGCCAAACTGCCTTCTCTCTATTGCGCTCTTAGGCTGTCGAGAGCTTTGTGTGGATTCTCTTTGTTGTTTTTTTTAGTGCTGTTAACACTTAGGACATGCCTAAAGGTATTGTAACTTTCCCTGAAAAGCACCTTTGCAGACCTAGCTATCTGTTCAGAAATCTCAAGAGTTAGGTAAGTTTTAGCATCACCCAAAACCAGACATGCCAGGGAGAAGAAATACCTGTGTTGTGGTTCCAAGGATTTACGCTCCAATATCACCACTGGAGTAACCAGCACATCTATCATGTGAACTCTTTAGTGCTTACCTCAGAAAATGTATTCCTTGATCTTGTATGATAGGAACAGGGCTGCTAAAATGAGCTGCAGTGAGAAGAACAGAGCAAGACCACAGTTTCATCTCTATGAGTAACAAGAACTTAAATGTAGTTCTAACTGATATGATGAAGATAATGAAGACAACATCAGATATTCCGCTCAGAAATACCCAAACACATTCATCCTCTAAAGTTCTTTCCCTTCTCTTTCTTCTACAAAATCAGATACTAATTTGGGTAGGCATAAAGTCTCTCCCGGCTGGTAGTAACCTCGTAGTAACCTCTTCCTCTTCTACGGTCCAGAAGAATCTATTCCTACAGTATCAATTGTACCTGAGCCTCTTTAGGTATTTTCCCTGCTTTCCAGCATGAATGAGGAAGAAAAAACCCAGAGTTATACCATTGGAAGTACAGAGAGGAGACTTGGCGCGATGTATGAGAATCTAAACAGGACTCCCACTTCTGTTGATTATCAAAGAGCTGTCACTCACTCTTAAAAAACCTGTGGGAAACTGTGGTGGTTTAACCCTAGGCCAGCAACTAAGCCCCACACAGCTGCTCACTCACTCCCCCCACAGCAGGATGGGGAAGAGAATCAGAAGAGTAAAAGTAAGAAAACTCGTGGGTTGAGATAAAGACAGTTTAACAGGTAAAGCAAAATCTGTGCAGGCCAGCAAAGCAAAACAGTGAATTCATTCACCACTCCCTATGGGCAGCAGGTGTTCAGCCATCTCCAGGAAAGCAGGGCTCCATCACACGTAACAGTTACTCAGGAAGACAAATGCCATCACTTCAAACATCCCCCCCCCTTTTTCTTCCCCCAGCTTTATGTGCTGAGCACGACGTCATATGGCGTGGAATATCCCTTCGGTCAGTTGGGGCCAGCCGTCCCAGCTGAGTCCCCTCCCAGCTTCTTGTGCACCCCCAGCCTACTCGCTGGCAGGGTGGTGTGAGGAGCAGAAGGGGCCTTGACCCTGTGTAAGCACTGCTCAGCAGTAACAAAAACATCCCTGTATTATATCAATACTGTTTTCAGCACAAATCCAAAACACGGCCCCATAACAGCTACTATGTAGAAAATTATCCCAGCCAAAAACAGCACAGAAACCTTCCAAACTAACCAATCCTCAATAATTACATGGAACTCATTTATCTCCTGTTTCAAACTATTAAAAATATCTATATGAAAACTCAAGTAAATAGCAGTACACATATAGTCAAATAGCACTGAGTACTTATGTACCAATAGTAGACTAACTCAGCTGCATATCAAGACAGTAAAAAAAATCTCCGTTTTACCCACTATCCCTATCCATTTTATTCTTTACCCAAGGTCATCAGGCCTGGGAGGTAAAAGATATAATATTCATCTAAGAGTTGAATAGACTGAGAAAAATATTATTAAAATGCTTAAAAGTGCAATGATAGCCTTGATGACTGAATTGTTCTGCTCTATACAAGCAAGGTTTAAAACCTGGTGGTAAACCTTCTCTCAGATCATTATCTTCTCATTAAACCTAGTTAAGATAAAGCATGTCAGGTTACCAAGCACAATTAATCTGATCTGCGATTAGTTTGAGGAAGGTGGAGATTTGAGAGACACAGATGAAATATACCAAATGAGTATCTGATTAGGAAGAAAATATGTAATAAAGTACTTTCAGAAGAATATAACTAAAGGCAGAATATAGGTATATTGTGCTGGAAGTAAGTTATCTATACTGCAGGATCAATTGCAAGTTAGATCAAAACTGAAAGCTCAAATCTGAACTTTTCAGGTCTCGAGAGAGTGCAGGGAGCATAGGCTCAGACTCAGCCTACAATCCTGAATTCAGCAATCCACTACTTGTTCCAAGTACCTTACACATTGGTAATGGAATACCCTGAAATCAGAGGGTTGGTTTTCCTATGCACTTTTAGGCATTCCTTCTTTTACAAAAACAGACTGTAAAAAGGCACAAATCCTCACACCCTTGCCATCTGCAAATTCTTATGAAAATCCATTTCTCATTTACAGAGGGTCAGATTCTATCATCATTAATATGTTGGTGAAACAGCTGAAACTGTTTTCTCAGTAATGCTATTAAAACTAGTAGGGATGTTTAAGGGGCAGCAGTGACTTTGAATTTAAGTCACAAAATCTGAAATGAAGAGGAGAGAATTTTAGGCTCTCATTAACTGTAACCTTTAATTAAGGAGATTCTGTAAAGCTATGTCTACAGTCAGTTCTTAAGTTATAAATTTTCCAAATCCGACCAATTCCTGCAAACAAACCTACTATACAGAAAAGACACTGTATGTTACTGAGTTACAAGATTACACATCCTGTTTGGTATTTCACTTGGGTTCCATATTGTATGGATAAATAGCTGAGACACGTTAATATATGAGCTAAAATTCGTAATACAGTAATTTAAATGCAGGGACCATTAAAATAAAAATCAAAGAATATAAAATAGCCTTAATCTTTATACAGTAGCAGCTTTATCCAAGCTCGTCTCAGTAGGCACCATGACACTGCCTAAGAGTTGTATATAGTACACATAGCGAACTGCTGGAGCTTTTATTTTGCCAGAAACCATAGACATTTGTTTTATTAGCATGTCTGAGGTATACTAACTGTGTGCCTGTAGTGTGAAAAAGACAGGTATTTAAGTAACCATCTAAAAGTATAATTATGGACAATTTGCACATCTTTCATGGTTCTCTTTTGTAAAAGGATGCAGCAACACTGATTGTATGAATTTCTACACATTTCCCATCTCTGTTTTCTCATACTAGGTCTTAAATTATCGAATTGAAAGTGGACATGTGGGTCTACCGGTTATATTCAGAGGAACGGAAAGGGGGTCAGGGCTCTTGGTTTCTATGTAGAGTTTATATCCAGCTAACATTTCTGAAAGAGCTTCATTCACAAAGGTTCCACTTCTGTAAATTTATGGTGAAAAATACTTCCTTCCCAGTGTTCCCCCAAATTCCACCGATTTCCCACTTCTAAACCCATGTCCTGCCCCCTAAATTAATTTGGTCTATTATGACCCCTTGACTAACACACTCTGAGCTACAGACGGAGGTAGGCTGGCAGCACGGTGGCTTTACCAGGTTCCTGACTTCTGGCCCGCTCCAGTGTTTGCTGGAAAACATGCTCACAAAATCAACCTGAATCTACTTCCACATGTAGCAAACTGTCAAGATGAATGATTCTCCTTTCAAGAATAAATTCCAAAAGCAATGTCTAGGCATTGGGAAAGACTATAGGACCTTTAGCTGTGGGACATGCTCAGCTATAGTTTTGAATGAGTATGATATATACCTCAGTTTGGAGCTAAGAAAGCAAGCGTTTGCAACCATTCAGATGGAGTTTTAGAAAATGCCTAATATTTTCAACATCAGCTCAGCAATCACTTAAGGAAAAAAAAAATCCATATGAAAGTTTTCAAATGCATTATATCACTATCAGACCACCGTACCGGCTGACAGTGCAAGATCAACAATTTTCCTGTCTCAAAACAGAAAACGTTGGAGATGTTCTCCCTAGGACTCCAGATCTTTTTCAGATACTGACTTGAGTACATCTTATCACTGAAAGATTCTGAAAGGGAAAGGATTTGTACCAGCTGTGCTTTGAGCTTTCTGAAAAAGGTTTTGAGACATAATGATATCTGTAGCGGGAGGAACGCAAAAGTGCCCATATAGTTTGCATCTGAACCAACAAAGTGCACGTGGCAGGATTTGAAAATCAGTGCTATCTTGGGAAATTAACTGTAGATCTTAACCCATGAATCAAAGGTGTTTAAAAAGCTTTAATTGGAATTGGTTTAATGCAAAAATATTGTTTGCACATGGGGCAAAATTATTTTAATGATATACTATTTCCTCTGGAAAAAATGTAAACTTAGAGCGTTTGGGCTTTGGGGGTGGGTGGTAGGTGTTATGTTCCACAATGAAAATCTACATAAATATTTTAAAAAACACATTTCTAAAGGAACACATTTGTTGCAGAAATAATAGAAATTAAAGAAAACTGGTTTGTTCTGGAGTTGAATGATAGTAAACTTCAAAACAAAATCATTAATTTTACTAGAAAGTACCAGTCAGAAACTATAATAATTTGAAAGCTCCTTAGATGGGAATGGTATAAGACCTTGACATTGAAAAAAACAGTACATGTATTTCTCAAAACTGACTGTAACGTCTCCCTTTTTTTTTTGTTGTTGCTTTTTGTTGTTGTTCTGTTTTTTCTTTTTTTGTTCTATTCCAACAGACTGAACCAGTATTATTCACTGTAATCCACTAATTGCCTAATGTGAGTAGCTTACAATCTTTTCATGCTTTCTACAGCACACAGAGCTTCTGAAAACGTCATTATTATGCAATTTAGAATTTTTCCTTTTCTCTGCAAGATTAAAAGTTGTTAGTTCAAACAGGCATACAGTATTCTGCATTTGATTAATTCTTCATTGACCTTTCATTCTAGATGCCCACCAAAACCTAGATTTGAGATAAAATTACAAAATGGAACAGAGTGTATATAGATGTTAGAGGATCTGATGGAACACTTAACAGATTTTCATGGCTAGACATTTCTTTTGGCTTACCTGGTTCATGTTGCTCTCCAGCATAACAATATAACTGACTTAAAAACAAAAACTTGCCTTTCTGATTACAGAGCTTAAGATAGTCACAAATACATTAGCCCAGGAAAGCATTATTATGTCATAGACCAGGTTTCAGAGCCAAGAACAACACAAAATCTTTCCTGTGGATGGATATTCTCCTTACTGTTTCTCAAATAATGAACAGGAAGAACTAAAGGTGATCTCAACTTGAATTAGATATCAAATACCTACTATGTTATTTATCTTTTCCTGCTACTGCCGAGATCCCTGGCACCAAAACCCACAGTTTTAAATTAGGAAACTATCTGTAAACAGAGGAATCATAGACCCCATAGGTATGCTTACTGACAACTGCCCTAACAACGTATGTCTTTTATTTCTCTCAAAGATGATAAATTAATAAGCACAATTCAGACACATCAGTCAGAAGTTTTACATACACTGTATGAAAGGCTTTTAAAGAAAGGGATACTGTTGTAGTGCACACACAAAGATTTTTCTAATCTCCTTAGGCATTCTTCCATTGATGGGATTACAGGCTTGTTTTAACACTGCTGTGAGATGAAAGAATTGATATTATCCCAGTAAGTAACAAAACAGAAGGCTCTGCCTCAACTTAAATTAGTGGTGTGTAAGAACGGTTATCAGAAATAATCAAGCCTTCTTCCTGACCACCACCAATTTAAATCTTAAACACAGTTAGCTGCCTGTCTAAATGAGGTAGGTCAATGCATGCCCTACTCAAACTGAAGGGCATCCCCAGGAGCAGACCACCAATGCATATGCACCTACACATACCTATGTTTGAGTGAAAAGGTGAAAGCACCATTCGAAAACCCATTTTGTCATCTGATTCAGACTACCTATGCCTCAACGTTGATGACTGACATTCTGAAACAGGTTTGGAAGCATAATCCTCCACGTGTATCAGCTTCCATTTTGGAAGGCATACAGTTTACAGTGGCTGTGCAGATCTGGCATATTTTGACTAATAGAAAAAATAAGGAAATCTCGAGGCTCGAGGAAAATCTTACCTCCTTGATTTGCGTCTTTTATGACTTTGAAATGAAGAGCTGGTGGTTATTGAAAGCTTGGCCCCATTTCACCCAAAATATCAGAAATATTTAATGAATCCTACGAAAAGCAATGAGTTTATTAAATGCAGAAACAGGAGGAGATCAGTGATATGCAGCTTGCAGTAATACCTTCTCTGATAGGACTTGAGGTACAATAGTAAAATTAACTTGACTGTGGACAGAAGTTTAACTGTAAGGAAGGGCATGTAAACGAATTATATTTCGCCCAGCTTTTTAAAAAACAGGCACTTATTTTTCAGACATCTTTTACTGAGATGCAGTAAGAACAACTGTCAAGTGTGGTAGAGAAGGACACATTCATAGGAGAGATTAGAATGTAGCAGAAGTTGAATCATATATGCTTGTGCAGATGTTTGAGGAAGTGGATTCTATCAGGTAATACCTGAAGACTTTACTCTGTATTTATTCCCATAACTTGATGATCAATTGATAATTTGGAAAGACAGAAAAGGAAGAAGAATGTACATGGGCCAAATAAGGAACAACACAATGGATATGGCAAGCTTTCCAAATAAAACAGCAAGTGGCTATAACTTCCATTGTTACGGCTGTGACATTTTAAAGTTTTTTTTGTCCTAAAAATAAAACCTCATCTCCTCTGATCAAAGCAAGTATATGTTTTATATTGTATATACACATTTACAATATTTAAAACATAATTATATTTATATTAAAGACGGCACTTTACAAAATGTAAGCATCATTTTTAATAGATCTCAGTGATTTGTAAAGCTCAGTTTCACTATGGGTACTTTCCTATGGGATCTCTTGTTTTTCCTCTAGTCTTTGAATCTTTTAAAGCCTCTCTCATTATTTTTGTTGTCTGAAGTTGGGCAATAATGTTACTGTGATTAATTAAGCAAAAAGACATGGAGATGGGGGTGTGGTAATCATCAGATAATAAAGCCCTCTGGGTCTCGCAATGCATGAGGTGCAGCCAGGACCCTTTATCCCCAGAGGTCTGATTATCTCCAGGAAAACTACACCTCCCTGTACTTGCTGTATGGCTATTATGAAATATCTTTACATTTTATAGATAAAGTAAATTACTTTAATCACTGAAAATTGCCAGTGTTGTGAGGTTTCAGCTGTGAGGTTCAGAGCTTAATCTGCCCATTTCAAGTCTGAAATAACCAATAATTGTTCTAATAAAAGCAGCAGTAAATCATTATTTAAATGCTGGGATCATCCCCTCAGAGTGGCAAAGGCACCTTCTGTATGTTTGATGACATGGGGTGCTCGTTTAACCATAACCCTGGAAGAGCAAGCCATAAGGGAAATACTTTATCAGGGCTATTTAGTGTGTGTAAACAAAGTTTTGTTACAGCATGAAATTATTTTCTGTCATTCTGCAAAGTCCTAGGTCAGCAAACAACATCTGCCCAACACCCGAAAATCTCTTCAGAAAAAAAAAAAATCCAAGTGTCTTTTATTTGTCACACTTCCAATCAGGCACTTCTCAGAAAAACTTCAGTGACTTTTGTTTAAAGGCAAAATACATATCCCCATTCCTAAATCATTGGAACGCACAAGAAACACGTTTACTTATTGCAAATATGACAGGGATGTCAGTGACAACTCCATCCTGCCCTCCTCATGCTCTGGAATTGTGAACAGAGGGCTCTGGCAGAAGCCACGGTCAATCAAAACACGTATCAGGGCTGCCAGCCCTGGGACCGTGATATTCTCGTTTCCCTTCCATGGGTGAGCACAGAAGTAGAAATTCCAGAACTACATCATGGCTGATGCAAGAGTCACTGACTGATAAAAATATCACCTTCTGGAGTGTTTCTTTCGGGAAAGGTATTTCCAGAAACAAAGATTAGTTACACTGACATATTATCTTATCCTTACCTGTCATATTACAGTAATTTATTTAAAACACATTAACCACTAGGAAAGATTTCCATACAGTTATACAGGACTACGGATTTTCAGCAGCCTACTTCCCAGAGGCTTTTAGTGAACTAATATACTACTATGAGTAAGACATTATAGGATACAGACATATAACAAAAAAACGTTCCCGATTATGTGAGTATTCAGAAAGACAACCTATGCCTGAACTATGTAAACAGATGAATTAAAAACACTCCAAGGTCTTTTTGCAGTGCAATGTTCACATACACAAGAGTCTTCCAAGCAAGCAACTAGTTATATTTATCAGACTAATGTATGACACTTGCAACTGGCACGTCAAACTGGAGGTTTACCTAGAAACAGAAAAACGGAGAGATGAAAAAACAGAAATAGGAGGCAGAAGAATATGGGCCCCGATGCCATTTATTCTATTTTTTAAAGAAATGTCAAAAAGTTGTCACATTTCTCATGATAGGAAAATAATTTTATTTCAGAAGGGAAGAGTGTGCTATCAGTAATTCTCAGGAGAAATCTGAGATTATTGTGCCAGAGGCAATTAACCCTGAGTAATAAAAACTTCTAGCAGCCTCAGATGACAACCTGATAGAAGAACAGATATTTTCAAGGGAAAATAGTGACTTGCAAGAAGATATATTTTGCTTCTGTTCTGGCTTTCAACCCAAGCTTTTAAGCTTCCTACAGTAATTTGTTTACCAAGTTGACTAATGAGAAGACTTAATCAAAAGAGTTTTCATAGGAGAAATATGACCAGTAACATAAGCAAGAATCATATGATACAGAAGACCAATGTCATCTGCTTCTGGAAGAACTCCATATTGAAAAATGAATCTGGTTACAAGTTACAGCACAGGAGATGAGCAGGAACGCTCTGTGGAAAGGTGCGCTTAACTAAATTAATTGGTAAAAAAACCAAATAAGAGTATCAGTCCTAGCAATAAAGATGAGATAAAGTTTAAGGCTAGACTTGTTCACTCCTTAAGTATAACTCATGTAAAGAACAAACTGGTGAAGTCCATGAAAGGACTGACGTCAGAAAATCATATGAAAATGAGAAAGAGGGAAAGATTCTGTACCCTGATCACTAATTCATTGACAATTTTCAACAACAAAACATTGAAAATCTATTGCATTTTTCAGATTCAAAGGTATATGTTAAAATCTCAGTAGTGGCAGAAGAGTTGTATGCTTTAGTGGATAGTCACGTATTAAACACGAGGAGCAGGGAGGGAAGGCAGTGTTCATACGAGAATACAACCCTGGGGAATGTGTGTCAACACCTACATTGGAACAACTAGAAATAATTAGAAGGGTGTAGGGACATATTGAAATTGCTTCCTACATGATTTCTGTACAATTGCAATTGTGGACCAGGGTCCAAGGGAAGGTATATTAGGGAATCAGCTCACTGCCTGTCTTCCATGCAGAAAGGAACAGTCTTTGAAGCTACAAATGGAAGGGAAATTTGTAGCTGGATAATCCTCAGGCTACAGGACACTGAATTCAAGGAATAAGACTGATTCTCAGTGGTTGGAAGTTGTCAGTATCCCACTGAAAAGCAAGAGAGCCAGCAAGAATTTTCCAATGTTTTCCTGAAACATTTCTATGAATGTATTATTTTTCACAAGACAAAAAATGAAATGTGACACTTCTTACAAATGACTATATTTTTAATTTTTGGTTGAAATAGTTTGCATGAAGGTTTTTCTATTGTATCAAAACAGTGAAAGTTCTACATTCCACTTTTATATATTTAAACATCAAATTATAAACAGTAAAGCAAAAGCATACCAAAATATTCCATTCTGCAAATACTGAAACACTTCTTTTCTTTAGGGGCAGAAGTGTAGTTTGCTTGCAAGGTGTGTGCACATATATGCCAAACCTGAAATGTCATTAAAAATACTGTATACTCAAAACTGAGATTTTGCTGTTAATGCCAGTGGAATCACCATTTCAAACAACAAAACCATGAAAAGTGAAATTTTCTGGAAAGCTTAAGTCCCACCTGAAAGAAGTAATAAGAAATAGTTTTACTAATTTAAGAGAAGATAGTTGTGGTCATCTTCAAGTCATCCAAAATACACAAGAATTATTATACAAAAAATACTATTCCTACAATATTAAGTACAGATTTTGTACTTAATATGTCACAAACCTTACTGAACTTTACTAAAGTTCAAGTTTATTCACCAAACTGGAAGAAGAACTCTCACGTCCCACATCTCATATGACATTCTTCATACATCTAACTGGAGAGGAACCATAATGAACATTTTGTAACACTAATGAAGCCTATCAAATTCAAAACATTTCCAAATGAAACAGAAAAAGTATCTCTAAGATGTATAGCTACACAGAGTCTAGCTGATGTATCTCATTGGTTAATTCAAAAACTAATTTACGTGAACAAAAGATAATAAAACAACTATTCTGAGAACACAAAAGCTAGGCAGGTGCTTAGGAGCTGTCATTGAAATAATGCTTATTGAATTTTAGGGCAGGAAGCAATTAAAGTTTTGTTTAGGTATGTCTCTTACAAAAGTGCACCGTTCTCTCAAAAGTTACCTATACCAGAATTATACTTTATGTGGTACATCACGCATTCAGAAATTTTCTTACGCAAAGTAAGCAAAAGCATGAAGTTATCTTCACCTTACTTCAGTATTTCTCACGGCAATTCTCTTGTGAACAGGCAATTAAAATGAAATTGAACAAAAATTTGGAAAATGTACTAAAAAGAGGAATGGGAAAGTGGCACATTGCACAGAGTAATTCTTAAAAAAATATATAAAAGCCTTTCTCAAACTTTTTTGCTATGATTAGCACAGCAGAATCAAAGCTGCCTAAGTATGTTGCTAAGTATGTTCTGCTACTCAGTACCAGAGCTTAAAGTTCATGTGCAGTTAAGAAAAGCTCCCAAACAGTTTCAGACACTAAAGTGAAAAAAAAAATTAAGAGCAGACAGAGCTTTGATTAGCTAGGAATGGAAATGTTGCAATGGTTGACCCCAGAGTCTTGGGTTCCAGAACTGCAGCTTGTTCACAGTAACCATCCTGCAACAGCTCCCAGGAACAGCTCTCTTTCTTGCCTACGGTTAGTGAGGAGAATGGAAATGTTTAAATTCAATAATTATGTTAGAAAAGGATTTATGCAGATACTGGGTATCAGGTAAACTACCCTAATAGAGAAACTGAACTCATGTAACATTCATGCAGAAATATTTACGTAGCTACAGTAAATATGATCAAAGCCTTTAATTGTAAAACAGGCTGAAGCTTCTTGTGAAGAATTTCAGGTAATAAGAAAATATGAAAGCCAACTTGGGGATCACCTAAAAGGGTGAACAGCCTTTGAGGTACCAAACTTAAAGCCTCTCGTGCTTCAAAATCTGTAATATTTAAAAATGAAACAGAGAGCTCTGAAGGCATGAAAATCCTGAGGCTTCAAGAATATCTTACTTAGGCTGAAGAATATGTTACATAAAATGGGAGAGGGCATTATGAACACAGTCTAACACAGAAACACGGAGTAACGTCTCAACATGCTGTTTGTTCAAACTTTATAGGAAATTAAATAATGCATGAGTTGTTTTATGTTAAGGTTATTCACTCACCCACCTCCTCACTTATTTTCCTTTAGAAAGTATTCTACTTTTACATACAAAATTAGATTTTTCACTTTTTTTTCAACGTGGCTATAGCAGATATAGAGCTCTCAAATACGCTTAGATAAAGCCACTTTTATTGAGCTATGCAGAGCAGTTCTTTTAACATGGGTATTCTTTTGCTTATTGCAAAAAGTAGCCAATCTAAAGAGAATCAAAATTAAATTGTATAATTATTTTCACAGCATCATTGGTCACATCAAAAATGCTATTAAAGTAAGTTATGACAAATTTTAAGTGCTGCTTACTATGGAAAACCAATATGGGTTTGGAACCAAACCTCTTGTTTGCTGTGGTGGAGGAGAAGAAAAAGATCTGGTCTAGAGAACATTCCCATCATTCTCCCACCCTTTCTTTATGGAAAGAGGATCAAGCTTATAATAGCTCTAGCTTTCAGCTAATAGCTGGGTAGGAAAATCTTCACCTCATTTTCATTCTGAAGAGAAACAGGTTGCAATAATCCAGCCTCTTCTTGAAGTCACCATATTTCCACCTACTCCTCTTATCAATCAATGAGGAGATTAAACTATATGCAGCTCATAGGCATTTTTGGCATTTCTTCCCATTAAATGCAATTAAAATAGAGGTAGTAGACAAGACAGAGACAATTTTTGCTAGCAGAGCGCAACTGTGTGTACAACAAGGAGGAGACATCATGAGCACAGTCACTCATGGACTATCAGAAAATCAAACATACATTGTGATACTTCTTTAAAGGACAAATCATCATCAAAAGAAAGCTGGGAAATTGGTGTCATCACTTTTGAAATATAAATAGGGGAGAAGAAAACAAAACAGTGCATTTCTCCCTTAAAATCACAAAACTCATTAACAGAACAAGTTTTTCAATAACCTTTTTAATGATTGTGAAAACTTATCAAGTCACACAATTATAGGGATCAAAAGGACCTCTGTAGATCACTTTGTCTAATACCATGACCTCAGGTAGAGTCATCTGTACTTAAATAAACATTTACCAGGGAAAGCTAACAGCTCTTTAAAATCTCCAGTTGCATTCCTTCCTTTAGGGAAATTGTTATTTACCTGCCTACTTGACTGTACAGTGGGTGGGGTTTTTTTCCTGCATGGAGACATCTTTTTACAAACTAAACTGATTTCCTCTCGTCCTTCAACTGACAGATGCAGACAGCAATTCAGCACGTTCCTGATAACTGTTTAGACACTGAAAGAGCACTGCCAAGATTCCTCTTCTTTTCAACCGCAGAAAATAAATCAGGTTCTTTCAACTGTTTTCTTAAGCTTTAAATCTCAAGCTGGATTGTGTTTTATCAAAAGACGCAGAACAGGTAAATATAGTATAAATTAATGTATCCTTAATGAAGCTAGATGTACTTTTTGTCAAAGTACTTATCACTTTGTCATTAAAGTCACTGTGAACTTTTTCATTGTCTTCACTAGGAATACCATTAATACAAATAATAGCACAGGGGAAAATTCTGGCCAAATCCTTTTTTGCAAGACACACCCATTCCTTAACTTCAGAGAGAAGTTGCACATGGGAGATAAACAGGATTTGACTGTAAAAGAACTCCCTAATCACGTACACTAATATTTTAAGAGGTTACTATCTGGCACGTAGGCAATATTAAGAAAAAAATACATAATTCAGTTTTCCTTTGCTTGTAATTAATATTTTCATTGCCAAAGCCCTCACAAACTGAGAGACAGCAACAAGAATCATTTTCTGTAGATTATAAAAGTTAATTTCCAATACATTATGTATATAATTCTTTAAATGCCATATCAAAATGCATTTTTTGTGACTGATCTTAATTTTGCATACGCTTTTAAAATCGTATTCATTAAAAAGTAATCTCAGTAAATTGATGTCAGGACCATGTTTCATTTTGTCAGTCAAATTCCTGAAACCTTTTCAGACAATTTCTTGCACATCACTAACTATACCTGGGAAATCTGGGAAATGACTGTTTCATTCTCACCTGAACTACATCCCGAAACATAAAAAAAATACTGGGAACTTACCACGGAGAGATCCCTCACTTAAAGTAAAAATGGAAAATGCTACAATACTGCACTGAGTTTTCCAAGCTGCCTTCCCCAAAACCTGAGCTCAAGGTGAACGTCCTCATCAGCTGGGCAGAGTAACAACAGCCCATACCTGGTGACAGGGCCAGGTTTTCAGGGTGGTTGATTGTGAGGTACCAAAGTGACTGACCTTCTCTGCATACACATAAACATTTCTAATTCATTTCTGATTTCAAATTAGACTGAAAATTCAATGAAGAGCAGGTTTTGCTTTAATTTACTGTGACTTTCATAATGCAATAACATCAGAGGAGTTAATGTACAGCTCTATTAATTGAAAGTAGAGCTCCAGGGGTTGATGGAGCTCTTTGGTTCTTTTCCTCATTTCTCTGTAGAGAATGAACTTTGAATTTTATATTCCCAGCTCCTGTAGATGTGTAAGACAAAACATTTTTTCCTCATTCTCGCCACAATGCGATTAGGGAAAAAAGGCCTTTTTTGGCGGGCTTACTCCTTCTCTATTTTTTTTACAGATAATGACTCAGATCAGCTAGTCAGCCAGTGTCATAGCTTTCAGTGTCATAGCTTTCAGGCTGACAGTTATGTTCATTTTAATACTTCCTTCTGGCTAATAAAGAAAATTGGGAAGTGAAGTACTCGTATAAAACGTGTATCTGAACAGTTGATACTGTGGAGAGATATTAAAAAACCAAAACATTGGAGGAAGGAAAAAACCCAAAACTGAATCAGATTTCAAACAGTTTCCCATCAAGATTTGGAGGAATCCTGGCAATTTTTTTCTAGATAGATCCAACGGCCATTGAAATTAACTGAGATACTAAAGGCCATTTTCCTTACCTAGTGTTGTACCAACTCGTAACTGAAGAGAGAAAATAAACAGTAATTCTTTCTTCTACCCAACACAATAATACATAAAAAGAGATGGGACTAAGCAGCACCACATTCCCTTTGACAGATCATAAAGGGAAATCATTTGAGCTTCACTGAGATACATTGTGTACACCTGCACACCAGGTACACCTGAGTACACATCACTGCTCTACTTGGGTAGGAAGTATTTTTTATATATCTGTCCCTCACATTTGCACACATAAATAAGTATAAATGTAGGTCTTGCTGGAAAACAGAACGAGCTTAGAATAAATAGCAAAATACCTAACATAACACATCCCAGTCTTAATTGCACCGTGACAATATCTTAATGACTGATCAGAAGATAGCCCACCATACTCCCAGAGCAGCTAGATTAACTGTGAAAGATGAACAATGCAGAAGCAGGCACTCCACAGCCCCAAACTGCCTCTATATCCCGTTCTCTCTTTACACAAGCTTCCCACCGCTCTCTGCTTCTGGGTATAAAAATCCAGCAACAGAACTGGAGGCAGAACTCTCCTCCTAGGAAAAACCTCATGTCATCCATAGGTAGAGCCAGATAGAAGACACCAGATGTTGAAGTCCTGGACTAACATCTGCTCAAGGTTTACGATCCATAATAAAACTGCAGCCACAACTTAGATGACCAGCAGTCCGTCTAAAATGCAAATGGCAGTTATGGCTAAGACTCCTGTAACAGCAAATTGAGGCCTCTAGAAGCAATGAAGCTATGAAGACATATAAGTTGCTAAAACAGACAGATGCAAGGTGAAATCAAGTTTTGCATACTTTGTTAAGAGGCATGCCCAGTAAAGGAAATAAGCTCTGCTTATAAATTTTCTTGAAGCTTAATCCATCTTTTTTTTTTTTTTCTATTAAATATACTGCTTAATGTTAAAATTAAGATGTTGCTTAATTCAGGTAAGGAATTCAGTTTCCCTCTTCTGAAATCACACACACAGACAAACCATTTCTCTCTACCCTACAAATACACGGACACATTCCCCCACACAAACATATATAAATTTATATAAAACCCCAGAATTTGCATAAGATCTGTCCATTTTTCTTCATTTTCTCTAAGTGCAGAGGAGGCTCAGGAAATCTGGCTGCTACAACCTCTACCTACATTACAAGCAGAAGAGAAAGAGGCCTAAGAAGAGGTAAGCGACATACTAGCCATTGGGTAAAATTAAGGTACGTCACTCCTGTATTCCTGGTTTGATACAAGAGCTCTATAGTCACAAAACACTGTAGCAGTTTTCCAGAGGATTACCTGGCCTCGTCTAAATCACAGAAGAATCTAAGAAGTCATTGGGACTTTCTGGTTTTGACTCTATGTTTTGTTTCTTCATTTTAATAAAAGTCACATTCTGGCACAGACACTGTAACATCCTGGGAAAGTTTAGCAAATATTAATTTTCCTTCAGGAAGGAAAGCATTAAACTCTACCTACCTACATAGCCACATATTGTTCTGAAGATATATGGTTCCTCAGGAAATCCTTCTGGGGTAGAAAAAGGATCCTCTAAAAATTAGATTTGTTGTCTGTTAGCACCATATTTTATATTCAATTTTCTTTTGTCACATTCCAAGAAAGCAATTATTTTTGCATGTACAGACACAATGCACTTTCTGAAGGGCATGGTTTCATATCTTTGTCCATCCCTTTTGATTTATTGCCTCAGTGTCAAACTAAGATGGCTGTGCCAGCATTTTGAGACTCAGAAAGGGTATTTGCTCCACAGAATACAAATGTTAGTTCAAAGAAAACCTTTGCTTGCATTTATGCTTTGAGAAAACAGATTTTAAAATCTTAGAAACCTGTTTAAATTTGAAGAATATAGATGGTTTACTGACAGTATCTATCCAGTTATGCTATTTACCTCATTAGCTCCTGAAGGGTGGCAACACAGAAAAAACACCATCACAGTCTGCAGATTAGTAATGGGTGAATCTAAATTAAAACAAAAACATACTAAATTATAATCTCTGTTTATTAAAGTGTCTAAAGTATAAAAATTTAATCAGAACTGATAGAAACTTCCAAATATTGGAGCCCACTAGAAGTGCCCAGAGCTTTCTGTCCTGGCTGGAATTCATTATAGAAGTGTGGCAGGTGCTTATAAAAATACCATAAGAATATTTTTGCAACTCTGGTAATCACCAACTGTTATTAATTCTTATTGAGAAAGAATCAGACTATTTTTGCTCTTGGGGTGGTAATCTGCTAACAAGCAGGCAGGGTTCCCCTCATCAGCTTTGCTTGCTCAAGATGTTTGTACTTTTTGTTTGTAAACACAGCAAAGTTAACAAAAATTTCCCATATTCTGTGCTTAGCTTTTGAAGCCAGAAAGAACTGTTCTACGAACATGGATGAAAAACTTTTTTACTCTTTCTACGGGACCAGCATTTATTCATATTGGACACACTAAGAAATTGCAATGAAATACTTCTATTTTCAGCTGAAATCCACTATTAATGTATGTAAAACATTTTCTGAACATTAATAAAATAAGATTAATTATTGCAGGCTGGCTCTTTAACTCTTCACAAAGGAGAAGAACAGCTGTGAATATCAAGCAGAACTTACTCATTGAAAATGCCCCATAATTTACAGAGTTTACAGTAAAAAGTGCTGGGGAAGGGGTGTCCGGGTGCAGGGAGGGAGACTACTCGAATACTGACCAAATCCAGAAAAAGTTTTAGTAAGCTGAAGTAGCTTTGGACACTGATACATTAGCACTTTTAAAAAATGCTTTGTTTGAAGTTTATTACATGTACGAAGGGATTTCATCGGTGAACATTATAGGTTAGTGCTTTTTATAACATGTCCACGCATCACACACCCATGCAATGTACCCACGCTGAAAACACACAGGATTTGTATTCTTAACCCTGTGATTTGAGAACAATGACTGTCAATGCAACTGAGTTAACTGCATTGCTTTTAATTGAAGATAATCTTGATTACAGCCAAAGGGCACTATTACTACTCTGAAGAAATGGCTAAGACTTTAGCATCTGAATGTTGTAGAGAAAATAGAACTAATTAGCACTAATTTAATTCTAAGATTAAAGAAAATTCATTTTTTTAATTTTTAATTTAAGATAAACTATTTTACTCAGAACAAAGAAAGAATAATAAGTACTTTTTCCAACTGAAAGGCATTTTTTACTTTTGCATTATTTCATTAATATGGGAATATGGGAATCACGACCCCATTAAAGATCAAATAATAAGCATTTAATTATTGACAGCAAATAAATTTTTAATAAAGATACAAGGGTTTTGCTGTATAAAAGAAGGAAAACAAAGTACCTCTGACCCAGAAATTCATAGAGGATCTCACACCACTATATAATCTATAATCTAATTTTAAAAAGATAGGTTCACAAAGGGACATGTCATTTTTCTTTCTTCTGTATCACAGAATGAGGTACTGTAAGTATAACGTCTGTGAAAATGCTCCCCAGAAGTACCCCGGTTCTATCTTAATCATGCACTTAAACTAAATAATACATTGAATATGTCATAACCAGGAGGACAGTCATGATAAAAAGTGATTTAACCCCTTTTTACTCTACAAAATAATACTTTCTTTTCTTTACCTTGGGACTGGTTGTCATTTATAATTTCTGACCAAGGGAGACATAATGGATTTACAATGAAACCCTGATGCTTTTCCAAGGAACATGAAGATGCAGAAAATAAGCACCCATTACATTAGCAGACAAAAAGATGTTTTCACTGGAACTCCGAGCCTCATTCTGATGCTGCCAAATAAATGGACTGTTTGCAGGTTCTGAAAGCACAGTTTCTGGCTAATCATGATTCTTCAAGGTAAAAATAAAATGAACTTTTTCTGAACCTTTTGATGCTTCACATCGAAAAAGATTCAACATGACTTTTTCCAGCTTTGCATTCTTGTTGAGAAGGGGCCCAAATCCAAGATGCCCAATCCAACCAGTCACTACCAAATACTCAGATTAGTTTCCTAAAATTATAAGAATTATCTGTGATGTAAAAAAATGAAGGAATTGGGAACTTATTACAGTAAGAAACTTTCCTCCTAACTCTTTTCCCAAATTACTACTTTTGCTACCTGAAAGTCTCCTCAGAACATGGCATTGCGGGGGGGGGGGGGGGGGGGGGGGGGAAGAGTAGAAGAAAAAGAAGAGCTGCCAGAAGCCAAAATATTTACTAAGTTATGGAATCTATTTTGTCTTTTCATAGTTTAAATGAAATAGCATATTCTTGACAGATGAGCAAATTTCAAAAGATTCTATGTTGAGTTTGAATAAGCCACGTTCTAGCTGAGTTTCATGAATTTGCAAAAGTGGGTTGAAGTTCTCCCATGCACTGCTTTTCTTCAGATTCCTCAGGCTTTCAGAAGAAATATCAATACAAATAGGGAGAAGCGAGTCACATGAACATTAAAAAAACTCCTCCTCACCATTTCAGTTTAAGTTGGTTTACAAAGCATAAGATCTGGGAAGTCTCTTAGTTGTTCCATCCCCAAAGTGCTGGTAGGAACCAAAGGCAGCAGTCACATGCGTGTAACAATCATGGAAATATTCTTCGTTTTGTGTATGGCACTTACATCATGTAAGCAGTATGAAGTAGCACCCCTCATTTTGCCCGTGTTTCACAAAGTAGGGAATCTGCAAAAGAAAGTACTTTTCATAGAGTACATATAAACTTCTGCCTGTACAATGGTCAGATTTGCAGTAGCATGGCCATGACATGCACCCTCCCAGCCTGCCTGCCGCATAACCACCAAAATGGTGGCGTTACCAACACCGCTTTTAAGGATATCCAGAACATTCATAAGTAAAAGCAAACATTTTGGAAGGAATAGGACTGCTTCAGAAAACCAGACAAAAACTGGCTAAACTAAAAAATGGTTTAGCCTGAATCTCTCCGTTGTAAAATTCTGTCAGTTCTTGTGAAACATCTGGTGCAGGCCACTGCTCAAGTCCAGGGTAACTGCTACTCTATAATTTGGACCAAGCCTAAAGGACCATTTAAAGATAATTTTTTAGGGTGGGTTTTCCCAATCTCCTAGACCAGGCAAACTGCAACTCAGCAACATCTGCTTTATTGGGAACAAAATTAAGCCCCTAGTAACCACTTTTGAAAACCTCCCCAATGCAAATTTCAAAACAGCATTGTTATCATCTACTAATCTAAAAATCAGTTTGATTTTCATGCTTCTTCTAATATAGCATGGATTTTTAAAGTCTAAAATATAGCATGGGATACCTTTGGTTGCTTTGTCTCTCGTGCAAGTGCAGCCTTTGTGCATATTTACAGTACCATGATCGTTACACAGACAGCTTCTCCGACCGTTTGCCAGGGCTGAGCAGCACAGTAATGTTGGGATAGCACCTCCCGTGCTCAGGCTACCCAGTGATGTTAGAATTAAGACAAATCATGCATCCAAAGCAGAGCAGCAAAAAACTGAGCACCTATGAATTATTCCAGGCTACATAAAGCAAATATGCAGAGATTACACATTTGGGGGAAAGGCAGTCTCCCCAGATGTACGTATGAAGTACAAGCTCTCACTAACAAAACATTGTAAGAAGTTTGTAGGACTTGAACAGCCTGCACAGATGAGAAGCCCTGCTACCTGAAGCCACTCCAGAACCTGACCTGGCTGCTGCCAAACACCAGAGAGAGAAAAAAGCAGTATGAATCAACATACAGCTCTAGGAGCCTCAAAGTGGTGAGGTGTTTCACATCAAGAGCTAGGCATGTTAAAACGCATGGGTTATGGGAATGTGGAACAGAGAAAGCCTCTGTGTTTGATAAGCTAAGAGTCCTACAAATAAAGGTACCAACTTGAAGAAAATAATTCAATTTTTAGAAATAACCACTGCAGATTTATTAGCATTAATGGAACATTTAATATTCTTTTTCACCTAAAGGATGCATACGCTCAAAGATACTGACCCAAAGCTATATCTAGTGCTAATCAGTGGAGGAGTTGGTCTGCAGTAGATTAGATACACGTTTAGTCTAGGATCAAGGGCTAGAGAAGCATCAGTAAGATGTACAATATGCCTAAGGATGTACATCTGTTTAATAGGGTACTTTTGGAAGCAGGCCAGGCTTGCTTTAGTCATACCCATTTAGCACCAGCATGGTGTTAGAGCCTGACCTGACCTCAGGGTGGCATGGATTAAAGGTGGACATATGCTCCCAAGAATGCATTATGCAGTGTGTTTGTCAGTCTTAAAAACACCACATGAAAGAACGGTCCATGCATAAAATAAAGCTAACATTGATCTTAAAGCTAACATTGGTAAAATCAGTAAGTACATACATGTTGTCTTTGCTTTTTATAGGTGTCCAATTATCTACACCGACTTCTGGCAGTACTGCAAAGAACTTACCCTTCATTTGCCTACCTTAGCATTTGACACAAAAAAAAAACAAATAAGCAATGCTACTTTCTTAAAGGTGGGGTATAAATTCAGTGAAGCCAAAAATTAAGTCCTCTTCCAAGATAAATTAGATTTCTCCTCACAGCTCTATGTAGACTCTTCCCTTTTAGTCACATCTTCCCTCCTACATTAGCTTCTCAACACCATTTACTGAATCTGGATTAATTTTAAATACAAATGAGGCCTTATTCTGCTTAGCTGTGAAAGTTTCTCAACAATATAGGAGCCCATCTAGAAAATATAGTTGGTAACTTCATTGCCACAGTTTTTATGCTATATTCTCTCCATTACAACTTCTACTTATCAAAAAGGACAGGAACAGTCCATTCCCCAAACACTTCCATGTCACAGCTTTTGTGGATGAACGGTACGTAACTAATTGTTCAGGTCAGGCTCATCGAAATTTCCCAACTTGACTGAGAAGGCAGAAGGCATCAAAAACACCTCACCTCGGATGCAAGAAAAGCAGTGTCCCAGCTATGCCCTTAACAAGCCTCTGACACAGGCCAGACCCACCTACTTTCCACAGAAGCCTGGATATTGAATAATCTGACTGAAAGTTTTTGTCAATAGCTAGAGGAACGCTGAGTGAAAATGGGAACTTTGGCAGTGACGTAACCAGCACATTTGGAATATTTCTTGACGTCAGACGACCATGTAAAGAAAAAAAAAAATCTTGCTAAATTCTGTAATTCAGTGGCAACTTTTAGCAAGGAATTCTGCCAGGGAACCAGGTGAAAGTATTTATTTTTATCAGTTTTGAGTTTGCCCCCTTTTCATTCTGTTGTATGTTTTCTTGTTTTAGTGTTAAGAGAAAGGGTGGATAGTGTTCCTGATCTATTTTCTCTTTACCAGTCATTACGTCTGATGTCTTTATCGTTTTTCTTCTTATTCATTCTACTCTGAAATAAAAAGGCTTAGTATTTTCAATCTCTTTCATATTATTCTTGTTCCACAACCCCAATTACTCATTTTCCCTTTCAACATCCTGTTTATTTCTTTCATATCCTTTTGAAGCTACTGTGCAAGTAGAACTGAATATTTATTCTAGAAATAAATAACAGATTTTACTTGAAGGTATTAGACTAGTTTTTATATTCATTGCCAACCTATTCTTTGCACAAGCTAATATGTTCTGCTCCCTAGTGAGCAGCATCCTTCAACAAGCACAGTGCCTTCCAATACTGCCCTTCAACTAACCATATAAACCAACCTTTTATTGTACTCCAAGCCTTTTTCTCTTAAAATGATCAAATAATCACAGAGTAAGAAGTTAACTAGAGCAAGGAAAGAGCTTGACCAACACCCTTGGCAAACAATCAATTTCCATTTGTTTTCATGGGCTAGAGTTTGAAGTACTGATACCAAACTTTGGTCATAGTCCTATGAATAACTTCAGATTTTTATTTTTATCAGTGTTTCAGAGATTCTGTGTCAGCCATGAATGGACTTTGGTCTTTCGAGTAGGCTGATGCCTAGATGGTTTGGGGCAGGGGAGAAGACTCTCAGAAAGAGTTTTCTTTAGAAAACAAGAGAGTGATATTTAAGAATGTTATTCTAATAACATGTTGCACCCCTTACTTCTGCCTAATGGTTTAATTATTAGTAACTCAGTGCAGTTCATTAGAGACCTATTGTGCTGCTGTTGGCAAAACAGAAATGTCACTGCATGTTAAATAATTAAAAGCAGTAAAACAAACATTATCTTCCGAGTCCTGGATTTATAAATTACTGTTAAGCATGCATCCCTTTAATCAATAACAACTTCTCTATTTTGTTTTTGTGAATAACGAGTATAAACTCTTTCCTGCCATTCTAGTTATTATTTGATGCTTTCCCAATTCTTCCTACAATAACTACAGATATTTTTTTTTCTTTTTTACAACAAAATATAAAAGTGAGCAACAGCTTATGCATCCAACAAGTTCTCCAGCACTAGTAGCCTATGTTTCCCCAAGTTCAACATTAAATTTTTCCCCTTTTCTGGAGGGTCAAGGATTTCTAGAGGACCAAACCCTGTAGTCCTTACTCAGGCAGAAAACCCATCTGTGCCATGTCTGGTCCTGGAGCACAGGAACTGGTCCAGACCCAGTCCTGAGCAAATTACAAACTTGTAAAAAGTTCGGGGAGCAGCACCAGTGAAAGGTTATTGAATAGCATTACATTGCTTATGTGAAATAAAGTAACGGCCTTGCTGGGCCCAATCCCCCAAATTTTTGAGAGAATTAACTTCTATTTATTAGCAGTGGACACCTTGGTGTTAAAGTAACTCCGTGCATTCAGTCCTTAGCTCCTAGAGCCCAAATTTTTACACCACGTACCATGTATTTTAATCGCCAACCATTACGATTATTGAGCCCTGGTACAGCAAAGGCTGAACAAAGGTACAGTCTGCTTCAGAAAACTTTGCTAACAAGCAGATTTTTTTTAAACTGGAATAATCACAGGAGGGATTATTTTGTAACTGAATATCATTCTGCCAGCCTCAGTCAGAAGCGGACAGAGTGCATAATGAAAAACAAAAGGCAGAGTACATCTAACTTTTTAAAATTGTTACTGCTGACATGAAAGAAATGCCAAGTGGAGAATAATGCCTCAGCTGCTGACTTTGTCACAACTTGGGAGAAACTTTCAGAACCATTAAGAGAGTCACTTCCACATTACAATTTCAAAACAGATTTGGGCACCTGCAGGCTGGATTTTGAAAGGAAGCAAACCATTAAATCATCATGAAGGCATTTCAACAGGCAACACTCGCATTTTAAAGTCAGAGCTAAAGCACTACCTACCCTTTTCCCTCACAACCGACTTTTTCCCTACTTAACCAAAGCAGGAGGAGTGCTGCCATTCAACAGCTAATGCCAGTGCAGAATAATTATTCAAATCCACGGAATCAGCATACTTAAATTAGCCTGAGGAGCACCTACCTTACCTGTTGGGTCTTGTTGTAGCTGTGTACAGAAAGCCCTTATAATTCAGTTCCCTTTCAGGAGAGGGCAGGTTAACTGTGATAAGAAAAGGAAGGTGTGATCGCAGGGACGCGGCAGCATAAGCATGGGAAGACAAAAAAGCATTTCAGATACTAATATGAAGGCTAATAAGTGCCTGACCCAACTTGAGCAGCTCTCTCCAGAGGAGTTTAGGGGCAGAGAATAATGAAGAAAAACCAGCAGAATGCAAGATCTGTAGAGGGAAGTGCAGTCTCCCTGCACTTATTACTTTAGGGACAAAGTAATCTAATATACCGGAGTGACAAAAATTATTTCTTTAAACAATCTATTGCAAGCTAGTCTTCACAGCTACTTCCACAGTTTGTGTTTCTTTGTTTTCCTCATTAGGTGTCTTATAACTGTGACCTCTGAATTTCTGTTTTCTGTTGAGCAGACCCAAAAAGCCTTCCCTTTACCCCAAAGCGTATCTGCATGTGACACAAGTAGGTAACACACAGCTACAAGCAGACCATTCCTGGCCTCAGCTGACTACTGATTACAGTGCCTTTCATTGCACAGTATCTCAGACAAAACAGTTTTGCCTTGCCCATACCTTCAGTCTAGCTTGCAACACAATGATTTTTATTTGCATAACCATTACAGCAAGTGAACATAGGAAGACAAATGTTTCATATTAAAAGGGAAAAACTCAAGTAAAGCCTAAAACCAAATGCCATTAGGGACATTTCTTCAAGAGAAAAGATGGCAAGACAACAAAGAAAAACAACCACCTAACATGCACTAAAAAGCCCATCAAACTTGAGATAGTCCTGGTGAAACGTACTTCAGCACAGGCACTGATACACTATTATTATCCATCGTATGGATTGTAAGTCCCTAACCGCGGCAAAGAAAAACAAAGTCATTTCTTATGCCTGGTCTTCAACAGGCAACAAAAACTGACAGATCTCGTTTTTCCATTTTACATAACGGTTCAGTGGGTGATAAATGCATCTTCAATCACATTGTCTCCAAGGCACAGCTTGCTTTTAGTTTGTTTGTTTGTGTCTATGTAGGTACACTGGCACATATCACAGAGAGCTGAAGGCTCCAAACATGACCAGAAAGCATACTATACATTTCAAAAAACAAACAGTAAATGGGAAAGAAGGAACACCACAGGGAAGACAGAATAAGTGGGCTCCCTCGTGCAGGACTCTAAATGAGAATGAACAGTAGCTTATACAGGTGGGACATGTGCAAAGAGAAGGGAAGAAATCAGATTGAAATTGTGTGTCAGCTCCCAAAACCTAACCAAGCAGTAGTTAAAGCTTTAGCAGACAGCAAATTTTGAAAAAAAAAAAAATTATTCATGTTACATAGGCACTTCTTCATTTCTTCAACATCTTGGAGGCGTATGTTCTTCAGGGCTGGTGTAATCTGTGCATATTTGCAATCTGAATGAACTATTTTTAGAAGACCAACAGGATTGCTATCTGCAGAGTAAACAGTTGAGGTCCAAGATCTAAGCCAAAGCAATTCACTCACTGTTCACTTGACAGAACACCACAATGCCAACAGGAGAATCTTTTCCTCCTATTTATTGTGTGGGAGCTTTTGATTTTTTTTATGCAATCTTCTCTTTCATAGGCGCCAGCTGATAGTTCATTTCCTCCTCGTCCCTTCCACTCCCCAGACTCAACCACCCTGTCTCCCTAGGTGCACATTATTCCCCACAAACTCCTCTGTTTGTCTGCAGATCACGCTGGATCCTTCAGCAAATCGGTTCTTTGCTTTTAGATATTTGCATTTTCAACATGTTTGCTTTGGTGCTGAAATAAGAAAAGAGCAACGGAGAGAAGAGAATCTGCAAAGAGACAGGAATATACTTCTCAGCATGAATAAAACCAACTACAGATCCAAATGAGTTTTCAGACAAAAGTAATGTCAAAAGAAAGTTAAGGGAGACTAGTATCTGGGGAATTTTATCCATATAAGAGTGCATATGTGCATATTTATACATATATATTACTAAGCCTAGAAAATTCAAAGTACAAAACGATATTTGAAATTCTTTCAAGCTTAAGCAGTAAAAAATGCACTGCTCCTAATGCACCTAAGAAACCTTAATTTACCCTATCACCTCGCCAAAAAGTAACCATGCAAGTTTGAAAAGCACCTCACAGGTACACAATTAAAGACAAATTTAGAGTGACTGTTAAAAACATGTTTTCGTTTCCCTGATATTGATAATTAGGTAGCACTAAAGTCCTAAATCAACCAAGGTAACGTCATCTACAGTCAAAACCTGTTGTAGCTTTAGAGTACAGATTCTTCTCCCTTCCCGAGTCTCCCAGTGCTGGAGTGCTGTTGTATGAGAAAAAACTATGGGAAGCGTTTTCTGACTCTGGTGGACCACCAATCCATATGGGTCCTGGGCAGGTGTCACCAGGTGGTGGTGTTGATCAGCCTTCTGACTTCTATTTTATTAAAAACCAAAAATACAAGTGAGATTTTTGCCTGGCAAAAACGCTTTCATCCTTGGTCTGTCTCAAATTCTGAATACACAGATCCATCAAAACAGAGGGAAGGTCAGCTCTGCTGGATCGGTTCCTGAGATGGAGCATCTTCCTCCCCAGTGAGGTTTGAGTGTCTTAAAGGAGAGGAGCTATGCTTATGACTACCCCTGGTGCTAGGGCACAAGTATAAATACAGAATTTTACTTTGCAATATAAATATAATTTGGATATTTTTTCTCCTCCAAGGAATGTCAATCTCTAATGCTGGAAACTGCCAGAGGGGTAACTTGTTGGCAACAATATGGTACTGTTGAAAGAACTGATTTTTTTTTTTATTAGTTTGACTTCATTATAGTGCTAAGGAGACATAATATTGATTAGAAAACAGAAAGGAAGAAATGGCATATATCACAAGTTGTTGTTGCAATTAATAGCCCTAGCTATTAAGCAACAGTCATATCTTGTCAATTATGTGTGTCTCAGTTTTTCCTCTTCTTCCAATCTATGCTTTTTTCTGTGTCATATCACATACTGAAAGGTCATTCCATCCCCAGTTTTCCAATTCTTATTGTCAGTTCAAAGTGTTGCCACACTTGCAGAACAGCTAGTTTTGTGACACTTGTTGTGGGGGGGAAAAAAGGGTATTAGCTTTGCAAACAGTCTTGATAAGGAGGAATTAAAAACTGCTGTCCATAATCTCTTTGGAGCACAGTGCCTCTCTGTGTACTGTTTGTACTACAAAATACTGGAAGTAGTAGAACTCAAGAACTAAACAGAAAAACCTTCTGCAGCACGAAAAGCAAACATCGGAAGGAGGTGGAACAAGTTACACGGTGACATTGTACACAAGCTCCACGCACAGCATAAGTACATGCAGTCAAACTGTGAATGAATTTGGGCTTGCAGTAAAGGGGAAGAAGAAACCAACTGACCTGACTAGCATTACTGGGGGGAAAAGGGGGGGGGAAATCAATAGTCACACTATCTTTTTTCTTACAGACAATGGCCCTATCTTAAAATTAATATTTGCACAGACTTGGATTTTGAAAAGAAATAAAGCTGAAAGATGAACATTTTTATCAAATATTTTTCCACATTTTTAAAACCAATATTCCACTTGCTTATGTTCACATTCCACAAATAGAGACAGCTCTACCCAGGCAATTGCCCAGAGAGGCTGACTGCTAAGGACAACCACTCTTTCACTCCTGTTAAAGTTTTCCTTTGGGATACATCTACACCCTCTCTTACTCAATTATTTCACTTCCAACATTTACTCAATGGAAACTGCTTATGATATTGTCTCTTCCTCTTTATACAATAAGTGTATAACATCAATATATAGCTACAACGGGGTCTCCACAGCTGTATTTCCTAAATATACACAGCTTTAAAGGTTTCTGGTAGTATCTGGGATACAGAAGACAGCTCTGGACAATAAAGAGTTCTCATTTAATTAAGGATTTATTCTTAAGTTAGGATACAGTCACATCTTATTAAGCATCTTACAGAAACCATCAACAGCTTTCAGAGCTTCCCCCCCCCCCCCCCCCACACTTCATCAGGGATTAAGTAAAATTATAGTTAAGATTTAGGTAACAATAAAGCAAGATAGTTAAGAACAAAGCCCAGATCACCAAATCAGGTAATCCAAGCTAGCAATATATTTAAGCAGGGAACAACATCGCCAACGGATGCAAGTAAAGCAGCATGTGCACAGAAAAATAAAAGTCTGCAAGGTTATGCTAGACATAAGCCTATGTTAAAACTACTTCAACATTTAGGTTTTATTCCGTGCCAGAAATTCTGGCACTAGGCTGTAGCTTCAAATGGCATGTTCCTACTCTATTTTAAACAGCTAGGCTTAAGTATTCAACCCTTTGAGAGGCAAAGTAGAATATGCAACTCCAATTAACACTAATGGGAGCTGTATGTTTATTCAGCTACACATGCTGCTAAAAATGCACTTCTCAGCCCATAGCTTTAAACTAAGGAAAAAAAAAAAACACCCCACATTCTGAAATGTAAAGGGAAAAAGGTTCACATTTCAGACATTTTCACAGAGTGCAAAAAAAGATATTATAGTGCCGTTGGTACAGGCAGTATAAACTGCTACGTGAAGGCAAATCAGGCCTGGAGTAAAAGATCTGAACATCAAATAATCATTGATGAGTCAAGTCTCTTACACTGATACACAAAACAAATCAAGGCATTTGCATGGGTAGCATATAGTGGACATAACTCACAGCTAAATCTTGAAACTTGCAACCAGCAATTATTTCAAGAAGTTTCCAACTGCTCTGCACCATCTAAAGCAATAGTATCATTCTAAAGAGAGAATCTGAAACCATCTGTGTTTGTTAATATGGCCTTAAGTGTTAAATTTGCTGTTGCTGTCTTGAGCTATGTCAAGACTGTTATAAAAGCTGTGACTTGCTAAATCCTGTCCCTAGCTAATTAAAACCATGAGTTTGAAGTATGTTGCTTAATACATTCCCTTTACTCACTGTTCACTGTTGATATACTTACTAAAGAATTGCACAATACAGGACACATTCAAGCCTGCAAATGCAACAGAAAAAGATATGAAAATGTGAATTTGATAGAATTCTTCGAGTATCAAAAAATCAAATATACTGCTGTGATTAAAGGGAGGAGGGGCTTCATAAAAATGCAGAAAATTCCTTGGTTTGTAAAGAAGCGTATTTTTTTTAATGGGTAACACTCATAAATATAAATCAGACACGTGCAGGTTATCATCTGAGGCAAGTGCTTCATAATGAATAGTTTTCAGTGTCAGAAGATTGACAAAATACAACATTTAGAATTAAGAAAAAAAATTATAAACTTTATTCCAGGAGGATTTCAAAGCACTTAAGGCATATAGCAGCTCTTAATATGGCAGATCTTTTCTTTTAATTAGAATTTGAGATAATCCAGAAACAGCGCTATGGCTGTGTGCTCCCTTCCATTTTAGGCAGACACATTGTCACTCAGCTGTTTTAGTTAAGGGCTGGTTGCATCAAGAACTGTTTTTTTACTTAGGAAAATTTTTTCCTAAAGTCCAATAACAGCTAATAACTATCAGTGCAACCAGTGCAAGATACTATCAGTAAAGGGGATCCTGCATATAAAGCTCACATATGAGAAACTTCGAAGTGTTGATTAAGTTTCTGGAGCCAAACATCATCATTCGGGTCCTTCTGTCCATCAGTCAGCTTTCTTATGCAGCTGTAGCAAATTACAGCTGCAAAAGCATTATCTAGCAGTTATTGAAGAACGGCTAATGATTGTGCATCACAGTAAATCTCTTTAAAGTTGAGGAGATAAGAAACATATTCTGGTTGCTGTCGGAGTACACAGCTCTTTGACAGTAACCACATAACATGCGGATATACCGTGCAGAAGGGAAAGAAATATACTGGGTTACACCCACATGAGCCAGGAACTTCTTAATGTTAAAATTTTTCACCTTCCCAGAGGCAATGAATTCTTGGCTCATCCAAAATATGAGAGACAATTATCAGTCACAATCCATGTCCCTGAAGCTTTTTCTTTAGCAAGAAGCAGCTTGTGCAACCCAGCAGCATTCTACTTCTGTTGCAAATATTAGTAATAAAAGTAATACTTCACATCTTAGCAGAAACCTGGTAGTACGGTAACTTAGTAAGCTATAACAGGGCTAGTGCAAGGAGACCTGGCTCTCCTTGGGTTGCCTGTGTGATCTCTAGCAATGTCCTTAACCTCTCTTTCTCTTTTTCTCTTTCCTATGCTGCATTAGTGATTTGTAATTGCAAACTTTTAAAGTCAAGGATAGGTGTGTAATTTGAAGATAGCCTAAGTGCCCAATCACCTAGCCATAGGCTCGGTGTAAAATAAATGACGAGCAAATAACATTTATTGAGTGTAATCAAGCAGTGAAATAAGAACACTACTCTTCAATCTGTGACCTCAAGGTCAAAAGAATATTTCTCCATCCTCAAGAGGACATCAGGAAGCTCACCATTTCCACTGAATGGATACAGGGATTGCAGGGACACAGACTTCATTACCAGTCATCCTTAAAAGAAACCCACACGATAAATGGGGAGCAGCCATCCAGCAGCGCGCTGACGCAAAGACCACTGCGTCCCCTCCACTGGGAGGTATGTACAGGCAAGGAGAAAGTCTATCTGAACATGTGGAAGAAGGAGAAAAGTGACAACACAGGAGAGGCTCCAGATGTCCCAGTCCAAGTTTCATCTGAGACTCGGGAGATCTCAGGACATTTTCTGTTTGGGGTATTGTTTTCTGCAATTTCAGCAAGCAGGGGAAAACAAGAAGGAAGGGGAAACTTAGCAAAGTTCTCATTTACATAAGACCTAAATTTACCCTGAATTTAATGGAATTACTTCACCTTCACAGTTGTATGTTCAAGAGTAATATGAACTGTAGTTCAATCTAACTATATTTCTGAGCTTGCTCTCAGCCCGAAATCCCCATACACCAGTGTGATATGCAGAAGCTTTAATGCAAAACCTGCCTTATCTTTTTCAGTACAGTACCATGTCTATTATATTCTACAACTTCATTAGCATGAATAAATTCAATCAATATTTCAGCGAAGAATGAAAGCCAATTGTGCTTCTTATTCATGACCTCTTAAGGAACACCGTACTTCACCAACAACAGCCTCACGCAGCTTTAGTAAGAGGAGTCTAAACTAATGATTTACAGACAAACTGCACAATTTTATATAATTTTTAATGAGGCGATTCTGAGATAGTAATCCATTTAAGAGTCAAAGAACTCTCATGGCAACTTTTACATGCACTGTGTTTCTTAGGCCAGACTCAGCAGCAGCGGGCTTGTCTGTACGTCCACTAACGCTACTGGAATTACAACTCCTTGCAAAAGGGTTAAATTGGCGCTCATGTCACCATGGTAAGTTAAACATTGCTGAAGTCAGGTTGTTCACAAGGGAAAGAACACAGCCCTTTACTAAGACATAGATCTTCTGTAGTTTATTTATCATTAATATAAAGTGCTTTATAGCACTGCACAGAGGTTGCCATAAAACAACGTTTTAAGGCGCTCTCAACCATATTTCAGCCATAAATGTCCTATAGACATAGGAAGGAAAACTACCAAGGTTCAATATTATCATCTTTATTACAGATGACCTCACTATTGTGTTCTCTATAAAGAAAAAATATTAAACCATTAACATAATCTGAATCCTAAATTAATACAGGTTTACTACTCATATCTAGATCTAAATGGCCTTACTTGCAGTAATTATTTTTCTACGAAAATTTTGTTGACAGCCCCATTAACAGTGATCATCCCAGAAAAATGTTACCTCCTGTACTAAAAAAAGCGACTTCTGTGGCAGAGTGTGCCATATATCAGTACACATCCATCAGCAATTCAGTTTTCAGTGAAGTTTTATAATGAATGACATATTAAAAAACAAGGCACAAATTAATGAAAATTCAGTCATTTCATTATGTGTTACAAAGCTTAAACAGCTGAAACAGCTATACTGTTTAATTCAGATATTTCTATTCCCCTTACACACTACTTCTCACTAGTCCTATTTGTCAGTATGGTTCCATAATACAAAGATATTATTACAAGCTGTATTATTGCAGCTCATAAAGATTCTTATAAAAATCCAAAGGAGACAGTAGAAAAAATAACATTACTTATTGTTTCATTATTTTTTAAAATAAGATGCATATGTTTGATGCCAAAACGTGTTTTTGCTTAACTTGCAGCTCTGTACATCCTAAATCTAAAAAGCCTCAAAGCAATTTCTAATGCCTCGTGTCAGAGTAGGGCAATAGCAACAGTTCTCACTTTTGAGCCTGTTCTACTGCATTATTCTACGGCAACTTCACAGAATTTGTCCGACTTACTGAAATGTCCTCACATAAGCAAGACATGATTTATGAAGACAGTCAGTTTTACTTGAACACAGCAGATTTAAATCATTAAACTGCCTTTCTTACATTGAAAATAATTCTGTCTGCAAAAGTCGTATTTCAGTACAAAGCAGTACTGCTCTGAAAATGGTTTCCCGTCATACAGTGCTTTAGAAAGGACTTTCTCATATTTGCTCTGGAAAGCACATTTTGTCCTGTATAAATAATAATGATTGCAGGGATTAGAGGAAAAAAAGTTGTAATTTTTTTTTTTAACCTATTTGAAAATACCTCCTTACCCATTTAATATTTTTTTTTTTTTTTTCTTTTTTGGTCCTCTGGAACGTACACACAGAATTTCTTATTCTAGTTTTCACTACAAAGTATTGCTGGAGAGGGCACACAGCTACCATCACCGCATGGCTGCACCAAAACAGAACTGTGAACACTGTTCTGCAATAGCAACACGTCTCTGTTAACCTTGGCAACAAGCTTCCCGGAATTTGCCTAAAACCCAGAACGTCTCTACGTCTTACTGCTGTAAGAGGCCCCAGATTATTCTTTCCTTTTCTTTTGGCTGTTACCGTTCCTCAAATGGATAACAGAGAAATAAATTACAGAAAGTTACATTCTTGGGGGTTTTAGGAAAGAAAGAGGGCCTAGAGAGATATGCAAGCTACGGCGACAGTATATTCCTATTATTCACCTTGATACAGTTTTTGTACATTGTGCTCATCATAGTTCAATAGTACCTGACAAAACTAATGCTAGTTTTCATCTAACACCAGCTTGTGATGTTAAATAAGAAGTTGTGTGTGTGAACGTGCTTTTAAGCACTACAGTGCACCAAAGAATGAGCTGTTTTCAGCTAACATTGAGCCACTAATGATTTTAATGAGAGTGCCTTCTGGATTCATATTTTTTTCATAAAATACATCACACTAAAACAAAATCAATGAGAAACATTAATTAGGGCCTTTTTAGATGCCTTCTGTGGTGGTGTTTTTCTTTTGAGAAGCACCAGATGAAGAATGCTGTGCTTTATTTAAGCTAAGTTGTTTGACATTTAGATGAGAGAAAAAAGAGAAAAATACTAACAAACACAGGAACAATTTTTGACAGCTCTTTGTCATGCAAGAGAGAAAAAAGGGGACCGACTGTGAGATACTACTTTGAAGCCCTGGAAATTTGTAATGAAAAATTTAAGATACAAGAGAGGAAGAAAGATGAGCTATTCATTTGGTTCTGCATATATTAACACTTGTAATTCAAACTAAAGGTTTGCTATGTGTTTTCATAATTTTGACTCTAATAAATATCTTGGAGAATTGCTTTGATATTCTAAGATCATGCGTGTAGCTTGCATCCATTAAGAAAAATGGGGAACAATCATCATCAGCCCTCTTGGCGCTAATGAGAAGGTCATTGCTCTTTAATTATCACAGACATGAAACTGGAATATTTCAAAGGGTTTGTGGAATACAGTGGCTATGGGCAAAACTGTGTATCTGTTTAGAAGTCTGTCTGTCACAGAGCAAATCACATAAGACGTGCATCTTCCATCCTGTAGCCTCTCTGCTTTTGTGTACAGTTAATTTTCAAGTTTGTATCACTGTTTCTTGCACATTGCATTAATCTGGGAAATTTAGACCAGCTATTAGCAGGGGCCAAGTAGGAGGGAGGAGGGCAGAGAGAGGAGGAGAAAAAGGGATAGAGATGTGAGAATAGTAAAATGTTCCTCATCAGGAGGTATTGTGAAATAAGTACTAGTGTGTTGTGTGACCTTATTTCCCACAGTAGGGGTGTTATGAAGAAATAGAAATGATGGTGTTGCAGGAAAATATTAGCAAATTAAAAATTTGTGTTGTGATTGGTTGTGATCTCGTTCATATTTCTACCCTTGCAAAGGAAGTGACTACGGGGGAACACATACAGTTGGGGGAACGCATACAGTTGGGGGAACGCATACAGTTGGGGGAATGCAAGGGGTGGAATCAAAAGTAAAAATGAGTTTTTTCCCTTTTGGTTCTGAATTCCCCAAAACAATTTCCTCCTACTCTGGTACAGAACTAATGTAAATCATTGCCCTCACATCTATTATGTTTACAGAATACATTTTATTTTGCAGACTATTTCCATTTTGGTTTGTACACTTTGGAGTACTACTACTCAACAGCTAACTTCCCTCTTTTTGCTCAATTTTTACCTTTGTGAGCAGCCACATTCCCAAAGGCAGGGTGGGAGCGTTAAAAAAAAAATAGAGAGAAAGCATGCAAAATGCCAGCAATCAACTCTCATTCTCTTCTGGATGATTTGTTGTAATGGAAAGTTATGGTAAATACGCAAAATTAGCTTCTAAAGCTAAAATTCATAAATATTTCTCACAATTAAGACTGTTTCTATTTGCCAGCTTTGGTAGACCAATACTGAAATTTCAATACAAACTGACTTACAGAACTCAGATCTCTAAATTTTTATTACTGAAATTTGATGTTAACATTTCAACAGAGTAATACAACAGCAAATCTTTACGACAGATTAAAAGTTTACCTTCCTGCAACAACACTCATCTTGAAAGCCAGCTTAGGTGGAATTACATAGGTGAAGAGGGAGTGATTTTCAAAATTATTTCCCACAGAGATTCCAACTAATTATTTTCACAGAGTTTGACCTTTCTGTGGAAATAAGAATTCCCTTTCCTCCCTATGCCAGATATCAGGTCAGAAAAGCTTCTGGGGACTTTCCATGAAGTTCCAAGAGAAATACCACCCTGTTTTTTTCAGTCTTTTAGAATACTATACATGCAAAAAGGCAGAAAGAAACTTAAGCTCAAAACACACATAGGTAAAGCCAGTATAGAGTAGTATCTGCACAGATCTTGTCTGTTCAACTGGGAGTGCAAATGAAAAGCACTGGACACTGGTAGATGCCCTGAAACCAGGTAAAGTGTCCTAAACCCAAAGGTGGCAAGTCTCCAGCTAGGTGATCCTGATTTAAAAAAAAAAAAATTGCCCTACTAAAAACTAATGTAAACATTTTTATAGGAGTTTTCCCTTGAGATCTACATACATAACACTGTATAAAAAGATCAGACTGCCTTTTTTTCAAGGCTAGACTCAAGTAATCATTTCCAGGGTGACTAAGATGACTTGACTTGAGGTGTTCAAAGCAGAAGCATAGCCTGTGTCTGAACCGAGATACACATCTGAACATCCAGATGGAGAAATGTTTTGTGACCTTTCTCTTTCCCACTCTCCTAAGAACCTGCTTTCCACACTAAAGAAATTTGTTGCACGGGCCAGCGGGGAGAACACAGCATGCCTCCCACAAGGAGTGCGGATGCAGTCAAGGTTGCCCTCTGGCCAGACTGAAAGTTGCTACCTCTTCCCTGCAACCGAAAAACGGAGTTAAACAGAAGCCATGCTGACGGTGTCCGCTCACCCCCGCAGCGGGACGCCAGCTAACGCAGTGAGTGCAGTGATTGCAGTTCATTAGGCGGGAGAGCTGTCAGTGCTTTCTCGCTTCCCCGTTACCATCAAACCCCAAGTTCAATGCAAGAAGAGCAAGGATTCTCTGGTATCTCCTCTGAAAGTGTGCTATCTGGTACCCCCCCGACTAGTATTTACAACTGCGTTCATTTTCACCTGCACTTCTTACTGGACCATTTTTAAAAGAACCTTTGGGGAGAGAAAAAAACACAAACATGTAGTCAGCAGGTAAAATCTTCAAGTGTTCTGTCAGAAGAGAGCCTGACCCCTCTATATAGGAATATTGCCTGTGAGAGGGACTCAAAGGAGACTGCTTGCTAATGATTTCATGAAGAAACAGGGACATTAGCTGGGTCTCAGAAGCTGATATTCCTCAGTAATAGCTGTGTCCATAATTCTACATGAAAAAGTATCTACTGTCCAAACAAGGTAGACAGAAACACTGTATAAAAGGGCTTTAGTTGTTTTCTTTCCTTCTATAAAGAGCATGTGAATATTTGCAAGTATGGACACCGAGGGCAGGCCAGAGGCTGGAATGTTTCTTATAAATACATTAGAAGTAGAAAAGTTATTTTCTAAAATTATGAAGAAATTCAAAAGCAAATCATTTAGGCCTTCTGATCCCCTGTGCTCTCTCTCTTTTGCACAAGCTTAATGAGAATAGCACTATGCAGGTTCTAGCCGCATACCCAAAACAAGTAAATGAGAAGTGCTCACACTTGAAGAGGGACAATTTTCATCTGTAAATCAAGCAGCACAAAAAGCACCAGGGAGCCAGTTTCCTGTTTCAAAGTATTATCCTGCTAGAAATGTTTAGCATGTTCCCAAATACTTATTTACAGTATTTTCTATCCTAGAAACACAAAACCAAGGTATAACTTCTCAGTACTGCATTCCTTTTATATATTTGTCCTTAGTTTTATATAGCTCAATATCCAGAAACATAAATTACTTTCTATTCATGTAGCTAATTTATCCAAATAACTCTTAATTATACTGTCCTCTTTCTTTATTTTGACTACCCTTTGCTTTGCATCTTTGTCATCTTAAATCCTTTTGCCATATGTTTTTTCCTCCTGATCATTAAGATATAAAGTAAATTGAATTAGTCTTAATACTGATCCTTGTGGCACTTCGTTTTTCTCCACCTTCTTATACTCTGAACTGACTTAACTCACAATTACCTTTTTGCCTCTGGTATCAAAGCACTTTCTAAAAAAAGTCATCACTTTATGTAGTAGACCCCTACACAATACTTCCAAAGCTTGCTTGTAATTAGAAAAGCCCTTTGTACAGCACTGTATCAAAAGATTCCGAAAGGAAATGAAAACAGAAGAATGCTCACAACACTACAGGACAAATTATTATGAAGCCATTTTACCAGGGGAAGTTGCATGAGCTTTTGACAGCCAGCAGAGGAGAGAGGAAAAAAAAAATGGTTTTTGCTATTACTTTTATTTCTTAGCATTGGAAACGCCAAACAACAGGCAAACGACGTAGCTTGCTCCTCAAGTTTTCTATTCCCTCAAAGGATTTCCTTCTGCCAGTTATTACCAAGCCTTCTTTCTTCTTCACCCCTGCATCACATACAACCCTGAAAGCAGCATCTACCATTGAAAAAGAATACCTTCTAAGTATTTGTTTTTTCTTTGTGGACTCCTCATTTCACTGTGATTAACAGTACAGAGGATAACAAATTGCCACTGATGGAACAGACAGGTAGCTACTCAGTTCATCTCCTTTGCTCCCACAAGAACCAAGTATCTCAGTAGACATTCATGGAAGGCACAGCACGCTTCCAAAACAGAGCTAGTAGATGATGAAAACAGCTGGATAAGACTTATAGGTACAGAGAAACTAGAAGCACCTGGAAGTACACAGTACTACACAGAAAAGGTACAGTTTGCAGTGGTGGCAGGACTCCGCTTAAGCAGATCTGAAAATCCAAGCTATGAGAGCTAATCTACGCTCTGAGAATAGCTTCACATGCTGAAGGCAGAGCTTGTTCTATAGTTACGCTAGCTAACCCCGAGAGTGGGTATGAAGTAGACAAACATACTAGTTAAAGAAATTAAGCTCCTACTCCATAAGTATCATGAAAGAGACCTACACATACTTATTCAGAAATAGAAACACTGAAAGCTCATGAAAAAGAAAGCTCATGAAAATAAGACTGCTGGAGCTGCAAGGCAATGGAAAACCTGAGCATGAGGCAATGAATTCCTAGACCAACAGGGGCCAAACCCTCCACCTATTAATTTCATGCCATGGCTTCAATAGGGCCATGTCCAATAATGACGAGTGATAGTCCTGGTGCGGTTGTTTTTATGTTGTGTTAATACCGTGTTAAGCCAGTTGTTTAAAACTGCTTTGCAGTAATTAAGTAACGGCAGTTACTGTTACATGTGTTTATGAGTAAAAAATAGTGAAGAACTGTTGCTGTTCTGTTCTTTATACGTGGCCTTAGGGACTCTAGCTTTTGTACTCCCCGAAGTGCCCTCTCATTACTGAACTAAACTTGCCAATAAAATATCGCAGGGGATAAAGGAGTTTATTTTTTTTCAGTGGGGATGGGAGTTCAGCTGAACCTGAACACCACCAGAACGGCAGCTGCTGATTTCTTGGAACAGGAGAGGTAAGCCATGCAGGGAGGGCTTTCTGCGCCGCTCTCCTCTCTCCTTCGCGTTGCAGCGTGACCACGACACGAGACGTGTATAGGTGGAAGCTGCAGTTTTCTTCCTACTTTGTTTCTCTTCAAGAAGAGTAAACAGGGCTGAAGTCAGCAGTAATTGCTCAAATGAAATGTCAGAAATCTGTAACACAAAAAGCACGGAGCTTTTTTAAGGCAACACTCACAAGTACTACAAAACCGATCACAGACCAAAATCCAAATCCACTTCTCTCCTGTATGTTAGAAAAGACAAAAAACAGGCCTGATTTTCCATGGCCACGTACCTTATATACTCCTTAACAGGAGTGTGAGTTTGGCAATACATAAAAGCTTTACGTTCATCGTGACATTTGTTCACTAGACAGGAAAAACATGGAAAAACTGCCTGAAACCCCAGCTGAATGGAATGATGGCTGTTCAAAGCATCTCTTACGAAGACTGCATCATAAAAACCCCAACAACTTATGACCCACAAAAGATAACTGTATAGATTGCCATGAAACATTCAAGGATCTAAAGATCAAGTGACTCCATTTTTCACTTAAGAAAGGAAGTTCACTCCTTTTATTTGCTGACTTCCAGTTACTATGCAATAAAAGGTAAACTTCTATCCCAACTAGGTGGCCTACAACTAAGATAATATGATCAATATAACCATCCCATGTCAAAAGAATATTCCTTAAATTTACATTTATATTCCACATCTTTTAGTTTTCATAGAGTTTTCCACACACTCCAGTTTTGACGTATCCTGCCATAAGGACAACTTTAGTAAGCTCTGAATAAAAGTCTGGCAAAGATGAGGTATCCCTAAAGGTAGCATTCTCAGCAAGCTGAGTAACATGCAATAGTTACACCACAGTGAAGAGTATTTCTCTGGTCAAGACTAACTTTCAGCAAATCGCTGTCCCATAATACCACAGCTCCAGTATTTTAAAGACAATTTTGTCATAAATTTTACTTTAAATACTGCCAATAAGTAAATCCAATGCATTTCTGACTCTAAAAATTCAGGAGGCCATAGTCTTGAAGATTCTTGTTAAACTGTTTTCTTTCTCCTCGACTCCTTATTTGAAGCATATTTTTAATTATGCATCATTGCCCACACATAAATTCATTTATGTATATTAATTTTTGCTCCACTTAGCAGAGTGGTCACTTAATTAAATGTCTTCAGTTGTTTTAATGAAAAGAAAAAAAAGCTTTAACAGAATGTTGTAACACTACACATTTAAACATACTATTTGTTGCCTTTATTTCAGTCCATTTGTAACACTGATACTAGGACATTTGTGGAACCAATATTAAAAAGTAATATACTTTTCTAAAGCCCCTAGACTGTTTAGCAGATTTTTAAATTGAAATCAAAATTATACAGATTTTTCATTCTGATAATTTTACCAATTCACTAATTCTTTAATCTTTACAGGTCATTGAACAGCTTCACATTAATGAGATGTAGTTAAGAGGAAATTTTACAGTTTTTCTTTTTTCTCTCTTTTTTTTGAAAAATGTTGCATATCATTTGCAAATTAGAAAGAACTTGTTCCATTTATGGTACATTTATTTAAAATAATCGAATGCATGAGAGCCAGCTGAACACTGTGTGCAATGACGCTTTAAAACAAATTACCATTTATTTATAAGGAAGAAATAGACTTTTAAAAAGCACACAGACTGCACTTCATTATTAATGGTGTTCTCCATGCAAAACTGCTTTCTTTCAATAAGATAGAGAAAGAAGAGAAAACTCAAAGAACCACCAGGAAGAAAGCCTATCTTGGGGACATGCATATTTTGCATATTAGAAATTTGTAAAGCATAAACAAAAACTGATGGCGCCCGAGGTCCATGTATGAGGAATTTCAGTGGCAACTTCTCTGCAGCCTCTAGACAGTCTCAAACTACGCTGTAGTTTGAGACACAAACTACACAGTAGATACTGTGTTTAAACAGAAGTCAAATTACTCAACATAGGAATGTAAAAACTTAACTTTCTTCAATATTCACAATGTATTCAAGAAACGCTTCTAACATCAGATGCCCGAAAGAATCAGTATTTCAAAACTATTGTAGACTGTAATTTCATGCTGTAGAAACAGTGAAAGGGAATTACTTTGGCTCAAGTACGTTAAATTACTGTTATTCTATTCTAAATTGAATAGCCTGTTTATCTTTCTAAACGGCAAGTTAACCACCCAGGGTTTCTCAGGCCAGGTTTGGTGCGTAGTCACATGTGCACATCACCCATGAAAGTCAGCACTTCTCCCTGGCCCAGAGGTCCGTTTTTATTCAATCAAGAAAAATTAACTTGCTGAAGATTAAAGTTACAGGTCTTAGCTGAGTATTTGGACTGCCGTTCAGCAGTTCTCTAGGCTCGTTTATAGAAGCCTACAAACTGTGCATTTGACTCCCTCTGGAAGTTGAATGAAAAGCATTTTATGCTGTTCATCTACAGCTATTTCATTACAGAAGAGCAGCAGTCATGAACAAATATATTTTGTGGGATAAGTGGTAAGAGGTTTTTTTTCCCTTTTTATAAAGAGTAATTGAAAACTCTAATTCCATGAGTAGGTGTCCATTATAATCTGAGCATGCTCATTCCCTTGCACTTCAGTTCCCTCCCTCACCTTTTATTAGGTAGAATCTGACCTGCAGCTTCATCGCTCAGTATAAAGGGGTGCCACACATTTCTTGGTCAATTTTAACAGAGGTACAGATTGAAACATATGCAAATTTTCCTTTAAGTCAGTTTTTGGAAAGGCTCAGAAAATACTTACATTCAAAGACATACGAACTATTTGGCAGTAATGACCATGCACCTGATAATTCCAGAAAACTTCTTAGTATAGAGGGATGATGTACATAAAGCCTAGAACTACTCTAATTAGATTGCTGTTAACAGGCAGCAATATCAATGCTTGACTGAAAATTCATATCTGGCCAGTGATCTGACAACAATTCCAAATTACTCGTTAGTGATCTTCACTTCAGGAGGCGCTTTGTAAAAACCTGAACTAATTCCCTCTTCTCTCACTGAAACAGCTATTTGCACTATTTCTGCAATACTAAAGTTTAAGTTGCTCTGTAGCTGCCAGCTATTGTCATTGATGAGATTTGAAGGTTTTTTTCTTTTAATAAGCTTCCTTACAAAATTTCTTAGCAAGGAAAAACAGAAGAGTTACAGATCCTGGGGCCTGGTTCCAGCTCTGCAATCAGCTCCTCTGATGACCTTGCTTTCCAGCTATTCTGATTTTTGACTCTTGCAGCCTTGAGGAACAACGTGGTCTCTGCATAAATTCTGCTTATTCATTTTAATAGTGTCTTCCCACAGCGAAGGCCACTGAGATATGGCAGCTTCTCTGATCCTTCATTCCCTCACTTGTTCTTCATGGCCTTATTACCAAATGAGGAGAGAACAACGGGCACAGGCTTAGCCTGCTGACCCTCGCCAGCCTCCGGCTCAGAACCTTAGCATGGCAGTTTGCAGCTGCAATAGCAAGCTGCTCCAACAGCAGATCTCAGGATTCAGATTAGACTGTAGGGAAAAATAATAAATTATTATACCTCTAGCACCTAAGTAATATAAGTTTTTATATTAGCAGTTTTTGTCCTACATGCTTAGAGTGTAACACTCACGCAACATTAAAAAAAATCTTTACATTCAAGCCTGATTCTGATATGGATGGATGGACAATGCCTATCTATGCCTTTCCCATTAAGGGAAAAAACATAACATTCACTGCACACCCAAGCATGAAGCTTTATTTGGAAATTGAGAGAACAACAGTACAAAAATTAGGAAGGTGCTTAACTTTACCCATCAGCAAGTTCTGTGAACAATCAAGAATATACAGGAAGACAGTCTCCTTGAATTAACTATCCCTATTTCCTGAGATTATTTTCCCCACTAAGGTTATTTGCGTTCAAACATCTAGACCAGCTTCCTAACCTGGGAGGTCTCTGTATAGCGCTGCGGTACACCATGCCTCTCTAACTCATAAAGCATCGTTTCTCTGAACACTTTCTTCTCCTCTGCTGAAAAGAATAATGTCCATCTGTTCGGCGATGCTAGCCTTGGCATTTCTCACTTCATTCTGGAATTAATTTGGACTACTCCTAACCCTAGCACGTTATCACAGCCCTGATGCTGGTCGCCACATGCATGAGGCACTGGAGCTGCGCTTTCATCACCCCAATGCTTACAAGCCCCAGGCTGGTCCCTTCCACTGAGGAACAAACCTGCAGAGTCCCCAGGCTCCCAGAGCTGCTGAGATGAATCTTCCTGTTCACTGTGGTCATCAAGGGAAACGTAGTGTGTTGTAACTAATAAAATATCTGTGAAGCTATCTTTAAAAAACAGGCCGAATAGCACTATGGGTGTACTGAGATGCCAAGGTAACAGTAAAAACAACAGGCTCATGTAAGCTTTACTTTGACAAGGAAACAGAGACTACTGTTTCCTCTGTTACTGGGTAACATTTCAGAAGAAATTGAGAAAGTAGTTGCTGTAGAAGAAAAAGAAAGCATTTGAACCTTGCTACTTACAGTTCAAACAACAGAAGCAATTCTGTTGCAAACATAAGATGTCACAGTCCTGTCAGTTTTAGACAAGGCAGTCACAACTCACTGACAGGAGACATTAATATTCTAGGGCTATAAACAATAGTAATAGTTTTTGGACAGATACAAACTGCTGGAGAAAGCCCTGAAGGTGGCACAAAACTTTCTCTGCTATTAATTTATTTACCAGATAGTAGTTTACCCAAAATAATATCAATCGGCAATTTGGATCGTATAGCTCCTGCAATTAAGACAGGACTATGTAAATGTATATACAGATCCATGCAGAGCAGCATAAACAACCTTTGTTGTCTATATACACTCTCATATCCTCTGGCCAGCAAATCTAACCTTTTTTCTTCTAAAAATTCAAAGGCTAGTCTTGCCATACCCTGTTGGAATTGGGCTGAAAAACTTTCTAAGTCCCGGGGATTTGTCCTTGCAAAATTACATTCTCCAACAAGTCAACAGGGCCTTCTACTGAAGAAGCCTTTGACTAGAAACAGAAGTATTGTGCAATATTCCCCAGATGTGATCTAATGATCATACCAGTGTTGTAGCTTCACAAACTAGCTGCATGCTTTAGACTGATGGAAGTCAGGATCGTTCTTGGAAGCGTACATACAGTAACCACAAGAAGTTACACTGCAGGAAAAGTAAAGGTAGTTGCAAGAGAAAACGAAAATCCCCTGTTCTCCAACTCCTCTCAGCTTTGCAAGCGAAGGCTGCTTCAGACCATAAAGGCATGAAATCCAGCCTGAACGCAGTCACTTGGGAATGGACTGAATGCAATACTTCTGATTAGTCTCTAGGTAATCTCTGCAACATTTCATTTCGTGCCCAGCTCCAGGTTGCACTCTCATTTCAGACAGCAGTCTTGTGCTCCTCTGAGCAGGCAGCTGCCTTTTTGTCTGAAACAGTTCAAATTCTGTGAGACCCACCTCAGATAAGCTGGGTGGTCCAAGGGAATGAACTAGCACAGGCACACATGCCGACACCTCACCGGTACAGCCTCCAGTTGGGCCCTGAACTGGCAATCCTTTCTGCCTGTTGGTGCAGCCAGTTCCACCCACCTTAGAGCTCACACGATCAGTCCGTATCTCAATAAAACATAACAAACAGTTAAAACATTGTAGTACGTATACCATTCCGAACTGTTTCGAGTAGGTAAGCAAAAACAGGTTTGCCATCCTGAGGAAAGACACCAAGCTACTCTGGCCAAGGAAAAGGTAGAGCAGGGACAAAAGGCCAGAAGACTGGGAGATCCCAGGGAGAGCCTTTCCTCATGCCGGATCTGCTGCCAGTAGCAGGTACAGCTGCCACTTGCCAGCAATAACCACAGAGCACATTGTGTTCTTAACTCCTCCAGCAACATCAGCCAGCTGGAGCCTTCTGGTGCCATGCACCAGCGATGGAGGGGCAGTAGGGCCATTTTGCTACCCACACAACCGTGACTGTAGTCAGCCTAGATACTACTCTTGGTTCAACTTTCCGGCCAAGCAGTCTGTAGCTATAAAGTGCAAATTGTATGCATGTCAAACAAGCTCTTAAAATTTGCCAACATCAGTAAATATTAAAATTGTAATGTGCATAAATTTGTGTTTTTCTTTAAGTATGCATAAATACATATATTTATTTACATTGTTTTCCAGGTAAAATAACGGCAGTATTTTCTTGTGACTTAAAAGAATCATACCACTTTAGCAAATACTTAAATTAGCAAAGCACTTGCATGTATTGATCCTTCCTTTATTCCCTGCAGATAAGTTATTGCAGTGTTTTGGGCCAACTGAAAAATAAGTTTCCAGTCATTTGCCATTGAAAGCTTATACTCCACTTTAAGACCCACACTAGTACCCTTTTTTCCTGTAAGGAAAAGCATTAGAGATCTTCCATGTCCCCTTTGTGAAATCTGTGTGCTTCTGCTTCACTTCTCAATCCAACTTAACATGTACATCTGTCCTGTTTTAGCAGTTGGTAGCTTTACCAAACACAAAAAGTAAGAGTAATAAGTGATACTTGGTTTTAAACTAAGTTTGAGACATGAATAAGAATCCTTTTTCTTCAAAGCTTGAAAGAGACCCTTTCATAACCACTCTTGACAGACCACAGAGGATGGGATCTAGACATCTTTTAAAGAAGAGGTTGTAGATGCCAACTTTATTTCTCAAGTGGCTAAACCAGATGTATTAACTCAAATGGAACATGAAAGAAAGATGCCTTCCCTGTCCCAACAAATCTATTATCATGAGGGCTGTGAATATTACGTGTTCAATGTTCTATGTGAAAGAATGAGCAGTAAAAGCTTTCAAAATGAAGTCAGCTGTAAACATATTCTGTTTTTTGAACTTAAAATGCAAGCTCCCATGAAAGTTGGCCTTTTAAAAAAAGTTAGAGAACGACATCTGAAAAAAGAAGGCACAGCACATACAAAATTTCTATTATTTTTAGAGCAAATTCAAAGATGAATACATCATAATCTTGTTGAAATGAGATTTTTCACTATACTTTAGTTGTATTAATCTGATGTTTAAGGAAGTTGTGTACATCCTTCCTGCTGTAAAATTTTGTATCTTTAAAAAAACCCAAGCATTGGTCGTAATTTTAACAGTGTTATCTTGAATCTCAGTATACTTGGTATTTTTTCCAGAATGACATGCTTTGAAAGCAGCATTAATTTCAAAAGTAATAAAAAGACAAAATTGGTAGCTTCATGACTGGAGAGAAAGGCTGGAAAACATTAACTCAACACATAGATAAATTTCCAGCCTATATTCCAGTTGAAATAATCTTTCTCACAGTAGTTACTTCAAAGCAAAGGGGCTTTTATTTCATGATCGAGTAGCCACACAGAGGGACAGTCTGTAGCAAATGACATGCCATTTCACATTTTTGCAAAACATCTGCAGTTCCTTATTCTCATGTAGATTAGACGTAGGCCTTCCAGTCTACACCTGGAAGTTATGGAGAAACCTATCTAGACCCACATTTCTTGCCCTCCCCCCACCCCCCTGCCAGTCAAGACTTCTTAGAGGTAGAGGGCAATTATGGCCACATCTAGGCACAACAAATTCTGACATTTCCTAGGCTGGCAGTCACCTTATCTGTCAAAGATGGCTGTTGTCCCTGAACCTACTTCAGTTCTACAAAAGTAAGTCCAGCTGGCGCCAGCAGCGCTTGCCGTCCCCAGCAGGGATACCGGGGTGGGTTAGGGTACAGGGTCCTCGTCACCGCAGCAAGAGCATTTGCTGCCCTCATCCCTCCCATTCCAGCAGGAACGGCGAGTCCAACGCTGCGGTGCCCTCGCTCTTTCCCAGTCCCTCTCCTTCTCACAGCAGGACGCACCCTGGCCCCTGACCTGCATGGGGTCTAAATTCAATTTTTGTTTCGTACTCCTGGGAAGCCACAAGCTGAAGCTGAGCACAGCTCCCCACGTGCAAGTGCTTGCAGCTGACTATTCTGGGAAATACGTTATTGGGGAGCTCTGTAAGGGGAACCTTTACAAGAGGACTCTAAGACTAGCTCTGTCTTGGTGTGTATAACATGTGAATTACTGTACTTTCCTCACTGAGGATAAATAATGCAGCTCTTTCTGAAGCAAAACATACCCCAGGTCAAGTTTTGCCTCCTCAGTTATACTGGTAGCCTGGAGTACGTGGAAATATGCCAGAGTCAAAGTGGACTGTAATAAAGTCAATGGCATTTTATCAGATACCATAGCTAGGGGCAGAATATGATCCAAAGCGTACATTTTGAATAGAATTCTTTTAGAAAGCACTTCAGAGAAATAAAACAAAAACAGTTTATTTTCCTTGATATTATTCAGTCCACGCAGTACAACTCACAAGAGGCCAATAAATGATTGTTACTGGAAACTTTGAAAAATCATTGCAAAAGAAAACATTTACACAAGTTTATGAAGGCTTCTGAAGTATGGTTGATATGTTCAGGTCCAAAAGGACTGTAAAGTATCAGGATATTACACAGAGTAATGCTGATGGTTCTTACTCTATTTACATTGAATGCAGTTCGGTTTGCTTTTTGCATATGGGAAAGGTTAATTCTATGCTGAACAATGTTTTGATTCCACTCTAGTGAATTTCTTATAGAAACACAAAAGATTACTTGGATTAATAACAGGAGTAATAAAAATAGTTCCCACTTTATAATACAAAGATAAACATATGTATTTGTAACAGAAAAAATGTGTTTTGTGGAAAAGATATAAAATTCAGATCTTGGCAAACGGGTTTGGAGAAAGTAAAAGTAGCCCTGAATGCTCATGCAAAACTGGTTTTAGCCGTTATATTTGTTCATAACAGCAGTATTTTTCTTAGGTCATTTTTGGTTTAAGCTTGCTACTGAAGATAATTAGATATACTTAATAATTATAGCAGGGTTACAGCACAACTTTGACCCAGATGCGATGCATCTCAGGGCAGCTTTTCATCAATATTTGAGCCAAGTTTGCTAAGTTCATGAACCTATCAGTAAAGCTGGGTCAAGTCTAGAATGACCCCAGATTAATTTATGGCATTGCATTTAAAATAGACGTATCTTGTTATCTTCAGAAAGTTCAAAAATTAAATAGCCTCAATATTGTAAGTCAGTGGGACACCCTCCTATGGAATAGTTTTGTATGTTCTGTCTATCCTACTTGGAAAAGAACAGAGAAAGAAGTGGGCAGTTGACAGGATTCAAAACCAGGCAATAGTCATGATTGCAGCCACAGAAATACATCCACAGAAGGAAAGCTTGAAACACTTCTAATTTTTTATTGCAGAGGAAATGGAGGGGTAAGAGGGAGGGAACATGCTAGAGCTACAGCATCAGGCACATGATATGAAGGAATTCAGATGTCCCCTACCACTATGTGAGAATAAGGGAATTTTCAGTAAGATTGCAAAAACACTTTTTTCAAGCCACAAATTATAAATAACTTGTAGAATTCATTGTTATAATCGCAAAGCTTAGTTGGGTAGGGAAAATGCAGCAATTACATCCAAAAACCCAAGAACATAAAACATGATGCTTAGCACAAAAACTGACTGTTAAAGACGTTAACCTGATTCAAGACAAAAAGAAACTTGGCCCTTGCCTCTTGGGCATGGTGCCCTTTGTACCAAATATTACTACTACTGCTATTAAATTTACCCACTATTAATTCAGCACTCACATTTCCCTGTATTAGTGCTATCAAATTTCTTTTTTTTTCATTTAAGAGTTATGTTAGTCTTTATTGCCAAAGAATTGCTCTGAGATCAATCATCGACAAAGATTGTGTGTGTTCTTCAATGCACAGGCTTCTAAGAGAGGCCTGCAGAATAGTAGAAGGTACTTCATTCATGGTTAGTAGACGTATCTGCTTGCTTTTGAGCTATCAATAAACTCCTTAAAAATAAAGATCTTATAGCCAGATAATTCACATCATTCTAGCGATAATTGATCTTTATCACTGCATACCACCAGAGCAAGTCTGGATACCATCTAGCAGCTTCACTAAAATATTTCCATAAATCATCATCATGGAGCCCCTCTAGGCATTGGTGGGTCTGAAGTAGCTAAGATGCAACAAATCCTCCTTGACTAATAGTCAAGAGACAGCAACTGATACCAGTCAACGTCTGTAACTCTGAATGAGCCACAACATACTTCTCCAGAAGCCTGGGCAAATACAAGTAGGGGACATGGAAAGAAACTAGGAGTGGCATAGAGAACATGAAAGAGAACTAAGGGTATGTTTGCTGGAGATATTAAAAGAGGGTGTAAAATACATACAAGAATGCCAAAATAGCATGGATTAACCACAGGAAGCCAGAGGAAATCAGAATTCCGTTTCTGTGCTCACAGAAACATTTATTCCTTTTTCTCCCTCTTCCTCTGATGTATCTGAGATTGACCACAGCCACAAAGAAAGTATCAGGTAAAGGCGGACAGCTCTCAGACAACACAAAATACTTATTTTCCTAAACACACAGCTCAAGGTATGAGAACCAGCAAATTAACAGCCTCTGCTATTCGGGGAGTCACATTAGATCATCAAACCATTTCTCTTCTCACATTCTAGATGTTAATCATGTGTTTTAGCCACTTTTCCTGTCTGCTTCATTCACTCTCTGTATGACACATCATCTATTAAGTATGGAGAATGAGGGCACTTAGAGCAATAGCAACAAGAAATATTACGGATTTGAATTTCACCTTGCAAGGTACAGGTTGCATAGCATGCTTGTCCTTCCATGATATTCAATACCCTTGCAGTGTAAAAGCTCACGCGGCTTAGGTTTAAGAAGGTTAGAGCATTCAGACTTACCAAGAACAATCAAGAAAGCGGGCATCCTGCACGATACCTGTTCCGTGCCACATGGCTTACTGTTTGTGGCAATCTTTCACACAGCCTGAGATGGCAGCTGTTTCCATAGAAGGCACTGCCTCCAGGTATGCAAAGCCCGCAAAACGTTTTTTCATTGCTCCAAACACAACAAGGGTCTGCAACAGTCTGAGCTACAAGAAGATCAGGGAAGTATTTTTGAGACCTTTTTTTCCTGGGTGCCCCATAAACCGTTTAAGTAAATGAAGGATGGACATCGCGCTGGCAGATACAGTCAGCGTAGACACTGGCACGTCGTAGGATCATCCCTCCACAACAGAAGGGAAGCTTAGCTCGCAGCTTGCTACCAGGATGTCTCTGGGGACCTAGCAACTCTGCCTACATGCTAGATTTCAAACTGCCAGTCCAGCCCTTGACATTTTGCAAGCATTACAAAACCAGTTTGCAACTCTAGAAGCAGATATATTAAGGGAGTTGACTGAGGCTACTGACGACAAGTGCTGGGCTTTGACTTTAAAGTCTCTTCATCCCCATCTGGCCTACAGTAGCCTGTACTGCCAGGCCTCCGAGAAGCCTCTCCTTAAGCGCAGTTTCTGGTCAGCGCAGATGAGCCAAGTCAGCTGGACAAACAGGAACTTGCAGAAGGGCAGCCATTGCTAGGACTGAAACACACCCAACAACTGAGCTCCACATCTGTGATGTGCATGAACCCAGCACCGTGCTGAGCCTTCATGTGTCTTGTGGAAGCAAGGGCAAGGCACTGAAGTTGCAAGATTTGGGAGGGGGAGAATCACAGCTACTTCTGTGATCAGCTTGTGGCAAAGCTATTGTCACAAGAAAAAAAAAGTTATTTCCCTTCAAAATATTAAATTTAGATGAACCTTGATGTTTCTAGGTGAGAGACTGAAGTCTAGCTCCAAGTAACAGCATATATGCTACATACATCACTTACGAAATACATACAACTAAGGGACATTAGTTAAGAGAGGCCCCATTAGTCATTTGTGTGTTTACAACACACTTCCTGCTGCTTGAACATAGCTTCTCTGGCTTGATAGAGTATATACAGAACACCGTTGTGACTTTTCTATAGAACACCAGCTAGTATCAAGAAAATGCAAATACTGCATAGTGCTATGAGATCCGAATTCAGAGTACTGTTATAGCTGAATTGTTTGAAAAGACATATGGCATCCCAAGTGTAACAGATAGTTGAATCTCAAGGGGGAACCATTGTTCATTCATCTGGACCAAGTGACATTCTTTATGCAAGAATAATTCCTGATTAAAGGGTGAGTTTTAATGGAAACTAATTAGGCAACCTCTTTAGCCTGGGCATAATGATCAAATGAGCTGTCACACAGTACCTGATACAATGATCTTACTTGGTACAAGATTTTATTCCTTAGCAATTACACTCCCACGTTGCACTGCATGTGTTTATTGCCTGGAGCACACATGTCAAATTAAAGAGCAGCTTATGCACCTGATATTTAATTATTGCCTAGCACTACAGACAACCGGGAAATGTCAAAGCGAGCCGTCCTGCATTGGAGCAACTAAAACTGATATCTTCTTTGGCAAAGAAAAAAATAGAGATAAAATATGTATGGATGATTCATTTGTCTTACAATTCACAGTTACAAAAAATGGCCTCCCAAACCTTAAATAATTTACCATCATGCTCAACGCTGAGAATTCTGTCAAAGCAGAAGAGTACATGAAACAGGTTCACCAGCTCACATGATTATTTGTATTAGATGCATCTTTGCACGATTAAAGTGTTTACAAGAAAATGGTGGGATTTGAGCCATTTTATACCAACTTCAAATACCAAAGGCATCATTTATTTATTCAGGTATGGACTAATTCACAGGTGTTAAAAGAAACATTCGTTTCTACAACTCTGTTATCCTGCAGTTAACTTAAAATCATCCTTAGCTTACTGGAAATTTTCCTAAATTCCTTCATAGTCAAATCACCTCCTTAATCCTAGTTGTAATAAGGCTGAAATGAAAAGCCGGCAATACTAACAGAGATGTAAGCAAAGTGTTTCCAGCAAATTGAGACATGCTAATCAAAAAGAAAGTTTTATGGCTGCGACAGAGGTGCTGACAGTAAGGTGAGGAAAAATCCATACCACCGCAAGTTTTGAGTGCAATTTTTAATAAAGAAAAAATGTGCACAATACAAGAGAGTTTCTCTTAGTCATTGATCTGTAATGGAACACCCAAATAGAGATCCGATGGTATCCGGTGGCTAAAAGTTGTGTGTGTATCTTGGGCCATTCTACTCCAAATAAAGGAATCTAATTACCCATAATCTTAATTGCACAGTTTAATACTAAAAAGGCTTAATAAGAGTGCTTTTGTATTTACAAAACTGCACAGCTTGTGAAAGAACCCTCAAAACATTTGGCAGGAATCCCAGCCGAGGTATGACTGACTGGAACCTCTAATGACTACAACATGTAAACAAGTGTTTTGTTTCGACTGATAATCATTAACTTCCAGTGTCAGGCTTATCCCACAAGGTTTTGTTCACTGCTTCACCAGCCTGCTTTACAAAGGCATCTGGTGCTAAGGGGAAGGGGGGAGTGGGGGGCGGAAAGTGCTATACAGTGTTGTCACTCTTAAACTAAAGTGGCAGTAGGCAAATGAAAGGGTCATGAGGTAAATGCTTTAACAAGGAGCAAGCTGCTGTGATAATTCCCACCATTCTTTGATGGTCCCTCTTACTGTGTGACTCAGTGACATAATGTGCTAGACCTCCTGGTTATTTTATTTTATTTTTTAATGAAGGTAATTTGAAACGGAGCTTCTCTGAATTATTGTTTCATGCCTTTGTAGCTTTCAAAATTAAACATGTGCAAAAAAAAAAGGGGGGGGAAATTTGGTTTCCCTAACTACTGTAGTACTTGAACAATCTGTGTCTTAAGTGCTGCATTAAAATAAAAGACAGAGGAGCAGTTGAATACACCCCTACAAGGACAAACCTGGTATCTTAACAGAAGGGAAGCAGGTCAGAAATCACACACTGCACTGGTTAGCTCAGCTTTGAAAGGGTGCTCAATAACAGTCATTTTAAGAGTTAATTTCAAATGGCCAGATCCTCAGCTAGAGAAACTCTGCTAAAAAAAAAAAATAATCAAGACACCATGGAGAAGCCTACCCAGATTTCTCATCATTCATTTACTTTAATAATAAAGTAGTTATTGTTCAAATAATTTTATGCAGAAACATTAGAGAAGATGTAAAAAATTATGTCCATTACATAAAGTGTTTGGTAAAACCTTTCAGTCTAAAAAAAAAAAAACCCACCAAACCTGAATAGCCCATATTTACATTCTCAACATTTTCTAAGCTTGAGAAGTGCAACTACTTCGCTAATTTTTAATCCTGCAATTGTAGATAGCCAGTGTTTTCAGTGGCTAGTAAAATAGCAGGAGTAGCTTATAGATTGCAGCTCTAGTACTTCTGTGGCTACCTGTAAATAAAAGGTCATTTGTAAACTCCGTTTAACTACCAATACCATGAAGACTAGCTGCAAAGGTTTACACTTATTCCATGCCCTGCTAGGATCTTGCCTGCGTAACAGGCATTTCCCGATCAGTTTTAGCAGAGCACTGAAAGCGTACCGTGCATAGCTCTCATCATCGCGTGAAGGAATTTATGCGTGCAACTCTCCCAACAGCTTTGATATATAACCCCGCAGAATCAGGTAGGAGCTGTGATTCAGCCTGGTTAAATTTATTTAAGAAACACTTGGCAAAGCAAGTTTGCAATTGTTTAATTTTCATTATAACTGCTGCCTCACAAGATAATGAGCCCTCATAACAGTGTTTTATATAAAAGCACATTATGCCTTTACACAGCGCACACAAATGGCCAGTGATTATTAACAATGTTAAAATGTCAGTAGAACCAAGCCAGCATAACGGCATACATTTAGATGCCATAAAAGCTGCAAATGACTGTTACATTGTTTTAAAGGAAGCATCTTAAAAAGGCACTTACAAATAGAGGAAAATATTTGTTACGAGGAATTGAAATTTATGATGAGATGTCAATCAAATTTGACTTCATGAAAGGCATTAGCCACAAGAATCAGCTAAGCTCATCACTGCTGCTATTAGTACTCTCAGCTTTGGGATTAGAGACAAAATGCTCCATAAATAATTTTTGCTTTTACCTTTGACTTGGTATTTTTTTTTCCTTGCCGTTCCAGGATTTCAGTGTTTTGGAATGCTTTAAGAAAACATTCTCGATGTAAAACTTCAGAGAGTCACATTTGCCACTGATTTATGGTCTGAGAAAAGGCCCAACATTTAAATGAAAGTCTAGCAAAGAGTAAAAGGTCTAGACAGGGTAATCGCTATCTAAATTATTACAAATATTTTAGAGGCTTTTAGCCTTAAAATGTCACTCAGGGCATCATCTTAGATACAAGTTGGTCTTACTCCCATCCACTGAGAGGAAAATTAATACGGCAAGAAGTTTAAATCACAAAGGATTCGTGGTGTTAGGCTGTTGTTGGTTATTTACACCAATACTCCAAAGTTGTTCTTGTGAATTTGAAATTTTTCAACTAATTTATTAGGCTATGTTTAGTTTAATTTTATTTTTAAGTTAGAAAGAAAGGATTGTGGAGTGGTTTTTTGGGGGTTGGGGTTTTTTGTTGTTTAAGATACTGCTCTCTGGCATAGTAAACAGCATCACCTAAAATTTGTCAGAAGAATTACTGTTTTGCTCCACACAACTCACAAGCTCTATGAACCCATATAAGTTAAACAAATCATTTTTAATTTTCACTTATTCAGTTGCAAGGCCACATTCTGCATTTCATTTCATACATTAACAAAAAGGTGTTCAAGAGCAAATGAGTTGTGAATGTTAATCCCCCCCGATATGGTTTTATAAACATAAACCTTCAAGCCCTTTATTAAAAGTTTATATTAACAGACATATGAAATCAAGCATCTTAGACTGGCCTAATCCATGTAATCAATAGCCAATAGTATTTTTATTTTTTATTCCCAACTATTATAATTTTATCTTACACAGACAGTAACCTATTCAAACGCAATATTCAATAAACATTTGTATCTCCCTCTCGTGAACCAGTCCTAATTTTTTTCCCCTCAGTTATTATAAACCAAATACTTTAGAAATGGTGTTAGATAGCTCAAAAAATAAATACATCTTTATCATTAACATAATATAGATTTTGAACCAGGTAGACAGAAGATACTTAAAACATTACTTTAAAATATTAGTATTTCATTGCTCTCGTTGGGCACTCAGTTGTGAGCTAAGGCAGTAAATTAGTCTTCCTTAAATGTGCCTTAAATAGACATTGTTTCTCTAAAGTTGGAAATCTATCATTTGTCTCCAGTCAGCTTTAACACTTAGCAGGTTTGCAATAAATACACATGCAAGCAACAAAAGCCTGAACGTTAGCAAAGACATTAAGAGGGCAATTAATTAAGCCACATTAGTACAACGCGATCAAAAACAAGGCATCAGTATCCTTAGGGCAAAAACACATTTCAGGTCAAACTTCACACACACGCACATATACATGAATGCATATACATACACACACGCAGGCGCACACATAAAGGAGCATATATAGACAGACCCTTCCTTTCTGTTAAGTATAAAAAAAAAGCATCAAAGTAACTATTTGCACTGGCTGCTTCGTTTATTTGCACTGTAAATTATTTGAGATCAGATTTTAAAGCTCTTTTGATTTTTGATATGTACAAAAAGAAACCATTGTCTCATATTGTATATACTGATTGCCTGGCACCACCCAATGGCAGCCACCAGAAATGCAGATGGCATTTCTTCCAGATGCATGTAGGAAAAATTATCAATGCAAACACACTAAAGAAAATAAGCAGTGGGTGTTTTCTCAAAAATAATAACCAAGTATTTCTTCAGAAACTAGCTGGCTGCTCTTAATCATGTTTTAAAATGGTTCAACAAGTGAGATTCTTGCAAAAAGCTTAGTGCTGTCCATAAAAAGCAAATTAGTTGGTTAGTGAATACTGTATTTGTTTTTTAAAAAACACCATTAAATGATCACATTCCTTATGACATCAAAGCTTATAACCAGATTAGAATTATTAAGCCTTCTGTGACAGGAAAGCTCACCTACAGTGCACAACTACAGAGTAAAGGGTAAGAGTTAATAAATTCCAGCAACTAGGGAAAGAGAACTAGGTGGATTCAAAGAAGAGAAGAAAAAAAAGACTTTAGTGATTTCTTAGCCACTGCAAATGTTATTCAAGCCTTATTTGGTCCATGATACACACTATGGATTTTTTTTTTTTTAAATATATACATGCACACATATTCTCCAATCAAATGTTGGGAGAGTAAAAAAATTTCAGTGACTCCTCCATTCCTCACACACAACAACAAAAATTACAGTCTGTAGGATCAGGAAACCTGGCCATTCCCAAAGAAGAGGCAAAATCACAACTTAATGCCCAGATAATTTTAGTCAGAGCCTTTATGCAACTCCAAATTCAATTTCTGGCATACAGAATTACAGAAAAATGTACAGGCAATATAAGGACGCAGAAATGCTTGTTCAAAAATCCTTGGAAACAGCTCCGTTTCTTTTCCCAGAGAAGCTGCTAAAAAGTGACTGGGTATTGCAACGTATGTTCATCACTGTTCTACTCTTGCGCTGTCTTATGCTCTGGTGCACAGCTTGCTCTTCATTGCCTTCCTTACGAAAACTGAGCTTTATCAAGTGCAATAATAATTTCCTGCTACTCTCAGAAAACAATAAAAGAGAACAAGCAGTATTTAGACTCAGGGTTTTTTTGTTTAAATATACACATAAGAAACTTGAAAATGGATGAACTGGCGAGGCATATTCCTTAATTGACAGATTGGTTACTATAGGCTTTGCATGGAACTGAATGTACTGAACATCTCAAAATTTAAGGCCTTCTGGATCTCAAGTGGTGCAAACATACAGCACCTGCAGAATTCCACAGAAATGAACAGTGCTTTCACAGGAGAAATTAAGTCTCAAATGCCATCGTGGACTAAAAATGCCATAGCAGCTTTACTCAATTTCAGATAAGCTGGATCCTTCCAATGTAAAATGAAATGAATGGAATAATACATAAAGTTTGCTTGCTCCTGTGTTATCTAGTTCCATTTAAAGCTCTTATCCTTGCCTGTATACTTTCATTATTGCCATGTACTTCTCTGGAGAGTGATCGAAGTATCTACAGCTTGTAACACTGCATATTCCTAAGGACAGAAAGGTGAAATGAGGACCAAAGTACACGTATGTTGCAGATATTCCTGTGATAACTATAAATTGTTTTAATTATGACAAAACCTGTGATCCTTAGGTTTCAGGCTCAACAGTGACAGTCTAATGGAGGCAAAACAGCCTATGTTTACAGAGATTGCACTGGACACTTGAGTGCTAGGAAAGGAAATATTTAGACTTTTTTTTTCCTCCTGCAGTTCAACACTGACAACTAAATCACAGATTCTGGACTGTAGCTCCATATAATGACAATTCTGCAGCAGGTTTCATAATCAGAAAACCATAAAACACCCGCAGTTGTAAGAATAGCACTTTCATTTCTACAAAAGCTGCCATAGGAGAGATTCAAAATCCTTCAACAAATCAAGGCACACAATGCTCCAGAGGTGAGCAGATATTACTATGTGCACTTTATAGATAGGATGGAGGTACACTGGGATTGAATAATTTTGCCTGGGTCAGATGACAAGTCTGAAGCATCTTGTGTCTTACTCACTGAAACAACCTTCCTCCCTTTTCTTAATTCTCTAGGCAATAACCATGCTAAATGACAGAGGTTCATAGAATTCACTGAGAGAATGGAAAAGGCACAATGTGTGTTCTTACGATGGTGGATTTTAACTCAGAAGGCATCATTTCTCAGAATTCCATGGCTTCAAAAGGAAAAGAAAACTAACAGCAACAGCAAAGCTTGCAGCACTAAATATAATAGTACAATTCATATGTTATTTTCACAAGGATAAGCTGTTTTCTAAGGACAAGACACAATAATCAACCCTATAGAAGCAGCTTGAGTAGTCTAAATATGTCCCAGTTAAAATTGTTAATGAAGCTGCAGAGTGAATGCAAATCTACAAGTCCCAGAGCTGGTGTAGCACCATGTAATTTCTAAGTAACAGTGCCCGAGAAGTCTCCCAGCAGCACACCGCCAGCCCTGCTAAAGAACGGAGTACCCTTGTAGCACATTAGTGGTCTACACAGCAGCATTCAATCACTTTCCTTAACCCGAGGAGCGCCTTTTTACTTTGTGAGGAATCTAACTCTACTGGGGGGATCTGAACTGGAAGCCCTTGGATCCAAAACCAGCACCACTACTAATGCAAGCGAAGGCACATCTCCAGTACCTTTTAGTGGGAATCTTAAGAGGCTTGTAAAAAGAGTGAGAGTCTCTCCCTTGCAGGGATACTAGTCATAAAGGCTAAACCGTTCAGCAGGGTTTAACAGAATCCAATGGGGGAGAAAAAATGCCCACACAGGAAAAAGGGATGCTAAATTATAGAGGAACAGTAGCACGTACGTTGTGTTCATTCCAGGTCAGAGTTCACAAGGAATTAAATCCTGGCAGAGCCTGAGTGCTTTCAGCTACCATCGGGCCAAATCCTCCCATCTTTAATGTTTCCTTACAAAATAGCGAAGCTGCCAGTGACCTCCCAGATTATTTTTCCCCACTTAGGAGAAGATCCGGAGTGCTAAAATGAGAAGGAGACGCGACAGAACTCTTCTGGCTTACAGACAGAGGTTTCGCGGCATATCTCCTTCCCCTTAAAGGGGGAAAAATCAGATGCATGAGAGAGCAAGCGAAGAGGAGAGCAAATATTTCTCATGAAAAACTGTTTTCCTGCTCGGTAGCAGGACAGCTTCCCCCACCGCTGGAAGCCTTGGGGCGCTTGTACACTCCTTCCCCTGGAAACGGCTGCCCCGCCGCCCCGGCTGCTGCCCGCTTGAGGCGCGATCACCGGCTCCGAACTCCAGCACACCGGGCTGACGGGAAAGCCGAAAGGCTTTCCTGGGGTTTTTGGCTCACGACCTCTAACTTTTTGGGACGATGCCAAAGTACAGCTCTTTCTGCGCTTGTTGGTTCAGCAGCCCTAACAGACTGAACTAAAGCACAGGCCTCTGAAGGACAATTACTCATTTATGCACAGTGAGCGCACAACCTTATAACAACCAGGACAAATACAGCACTTCAGGGTCAGACTCTGCTTTTGAATAAACATGAAGTGAATAGCACAGAGTGCATGTCATTTAGACATTTTTGAGCACGTCAAAGCAGCGCACGTGCTTACACAGAAAAGGAAACCTTACCCCCACTTGACATAACACAGCAAATATTGCTCAGTCGTGCTCTATTTCTGCATGGCATTTGTTACATCGAAAGGGAGAAATCTTCGCTACCGAATATGGCTGTCCAAGAGACACCTTGATTCAGAGAACTGAGTTCATACACTGACAGGCAGTGGGATGGTTCCTCAAAACCCCTCTGGAAAAGTCGCAGGAGAAATAGAGAACACTTGGATCCCAAATTTATGTAGAAATATAAAATATTAACTCCAGCCAGGCTGGGCAGCCCTTGCCAAAGCCTGATTGGCGTTAGGCGATTTTGGCAACGTTGCTTCCAAAGATTTCAATGGAAACCCAGGCAACTGGAAATTAAGCGTAAAAAAATTATATGGACTAGCATCTACCTTTAAGCCCTTGTGCAGCAGAAGAGGTCAACCAGGTAGCTGTTATTCTAAAGGCAAGAAGGTGTATTTAAAAGCAGTTTTAAAGCTTGTGCTGATTTTGGCTGGGATAGATCTAATTTTTTTCATAGTAGCTGTTATGGGGCCGTGTTTTGGATTTGTGCTGAAAACACTGTTGATAGTACAGGGATGTTTTTGTTACTGCTGAGCAGTGCTTACACAGAGTCAAGGCCCCTTCTGCTCCTCACACCACCCTGGCAGCGAGTAGGCTGGGGGTGCACAAGAAGTTGGGAGGGGACACAGCTGGGATGGCTGGCCCCAACTGACCGAAGGGATATTCCACGCCATATGACGTCGTGCTCAGCATGTAAAGGTGGGGGAAGAAGGAGGAATGGGGGGGACCTTCGGAGTGATGGCGTTTGTTTTCCCAAGTATGTCTTCCCTCCATCCATTATGTGTGATGGAGCCCTGCTTCCCTGGAGGTGGCTGAACACCTGCCTGCCCATGGGGAGTGGTGAATGGATTCCTTGGTTTGCTTTGCTGGCATGTACGGCTTTTGCTTTACCTAAACTGAATTTCTCTCAACCCACAAGTTTTCCTCACTTTTACCCTTTTGATTCTCTCCCTCATCCTACTGGAGGGGAGTAAGTGAGCAGCTGTGTGGGGCTTAGTTGCCGGCTGGGGTTAAACCACAACAAAGCTTTATAAAAAAGAAATACTGATATAGAAAATATTATGAAACCTCACCTGGCTAACAGCTTATTCTAAAAAGCCACACCAAGGAAGTGAAAAAAGCCAGTGAGCATGGAAAACCAGGGGAAAAAAGTGTAGCATCGGAGGTTCTGTCATTGCAGCTAATTTCTGTATTCGTTATTCATCAAGTCTTTTGTCTACATCTACTGATAAAAGGCTTTAATCTCTACACTTCAATTCCAAATCTCTATGAATGACAATTTAAGGCATTTTATTTACCCCGTACTTTTAAAAATGTGGTAATTAAAATAATCTGTTCTACACTTATTAAAAATAAATTATTGCATATTTTAATGTTTTTCCTCCCTGCAACTTTTTCTTAATTAGTTATTTAAACTGCGTTGAAAATCCCAAGCCAATACATTTCAATATTCATTTTTCTATTTCAATTTTTCAAACAAGAAGAAAAGTTCCCCTCTTTAAGCTGAAAATTCAATTTAAAAAGCAGATTAAATACTCATTGGTGTTATTTTACATCGTTCACAGAGAGGTTTTTTTTCTTTCAATATTTATTAATTATGACAATCTTGCATGTACCCATTATCTTACAGATATTAGCATTTTTCATCTGAAAGGATCTTTAAGAGCTTTAACAAATGGACACTTTTGTAACTAAGATGAGGGACTGATTCATCACTCAAACCCAAACCTCTCTGGAACAGAAATACTTCAACTGTTAAAAAGTCCATAGCAATGCTATGAAAAGCAGCAAAGAGTGCCTTAGTGAACATTAGCAGAATTTAGAACAACATAGTCCCATTCCCTCTTGCTCCCATTGGATCCTAAGGTAAAATTCATAAAGTAAATAAATCAACTGTCAAGGCTGATTGGCAAAGTTCAACTCCTGTTGAACTCTGAGATATCAGGCCTTGTATCCCTAAATAAAGGATTAGTAAACTGCATGTTCCCAAATTAGAAGTGGTTACACATTATTTACATAACTTAGCAGCACATACTTTCAATTATGTTGCTCTTTTACTCTCTGAAGAGTGCTGTCACAAAGCCTTCTAGTGGACTACTTCAGTATTAGCAAAATTACCAAAAATACTACCGAAGACTGACTGCCATACCAGACAAGATCCTCAGCACTTGTCAGCAGGTTTTAGCTGTATGCCATGGTCACACAGCAGTGCTTCAGCAGAGACATTCAGTCCAGCAAAGTGCTATCAACCAAGCTTACAGGGTCCAATGCAGAGACACAACTCAATCTGTACTGATGCCTGTCAGACCATAAATACAACTGGACAAACTCCATATGGGCTGAAAAATTCAAATTAATATATTGCAAAAAATCCATGAAGTTCTTTGGCATTCTTCAGTTAGTTTTTTTAAGGCTCTTCTACACTTTATATGTAGATAGATGCAACAGAAGTGTTTTATTAGCATACACATACAATCATATGTGATTTAAATGTAATTGCTTACAGACTTTGTTAAGAAAGTTCCAGCAGAAGACAGAAGTGTACTCTCAGCTCAGCTGGAACTGAAGTAATCACTACACAGTGTGGAAAGGTAAGAAGAATGAGCTCAGTAAGCTTACACAGAAAGCAACTGAGTTTAAGGAGTCCCTCCACACCTTTAAAAAATTTTTTTTTTTTTGCTCTGTGACTTTCCATGTCTTTCCACCATGCCATAGTGTAAACTAACTTTTTCCAAAGTTAGGCACATGCTGTACTGGGTTTGGCTGGGATTGAGTTAATTTTCTTATGCCTAGAGGCATTAATGTTCAGCATGGCATGCTTTTTCTACAACACTCAAAAAATACATATATTCCATAATTTCTGTTTTTCTAACTCACATGCCATTAGAATAGCCACTGTTCCTTGTGTCATCTTTTGTTCATGTGATATTGGTGATGACTGAAATATCTCTCATTCAGCCAGTCTGTTTCCAGGCTTTCAGGTAGATGTCCAGTCAAAGTTTGGTTTGCTTTTTTCCCCCTTCATCTACTCCACTATTTTTGCCAGTGCAGACTGGTGTATTACTCATGTTGAAAGTAAGACGGTGAAACTTGACAGCACTGGCTTGGCACAGGGTGTTTCCCAATCTCCAGCATAATTTTTATTGCTTGCACTGTTTAATAGCTTCCTAATAAATACTGTCTTGCTCTTTCATGCTAATCATCTCATAGTGAGTAGTGCTAGTCTCTCTTCAGTTGGCTTAATCTCTTCAGGGTTTGCCTGGTAAAGTATCTTTTCATGTAGAACCCAGTTTAATTTGGGATAAAATGCCACAACTAAAGATGAAACCTTTATGTAATTGGTGAAAATGACATTGCAGCGATTTACAAATTTGAATTTCTTCAGTTCCTATGTCTCCTTCCTGATTTTGATATGTAGTTGCCAAGAAACTTTACAATTTTATACAGAGAACATCTTCAGAAAGCTGAAATAGGCTGCTGTCGGACTCAAAATTTTTATCAGTTCTTCAGTGTAAATATTAAGACCAGATTCCTAGGGAAATTCATTCCTCTTCAGTTTTCACCCTCATAAGCTTCCTTTACTCCTTTCCTATGAACTGTGACCAGTATCTGAAAGAGGAAGCAGTTTCCCAAAGTCTACTTTAGAAAGGAGAAACAGAGATAATCCAGTACATGCACGCACATGTATATATAGCAATGGAAACTCCATGTCAAACTGACATTCTACATTTCTGTCACTCCTGGGCTGGAGTTGCAAAGTCCCAGGAAGCAGTATAAGCCAAATAGCAGTGAGTGTCCACTTCTGAGGGGTACCACAGAAGACAGCAACAGGAAAATCAGATCTATACAGCGATAAATTCCTTGTTAGGAGTGAAGAGGGCTCTAGTCTAACCTCCCAGAAACTAACTGCTATCACCTACCATATCCTGATTAACTAATCACAGCAATCCTCTTTGCTCATGCTGTGAGCACATGGGATAGATAGCCTTCCTGATTCCCAGGGCTAAGGGTAAAAAGGCATAGCAAAAGAACCCTGGTTAAGTTTTGTCCAAATTGGAATGCAATACTGCCAGACAATTTGCCAGAAGTACACATTGCAACAAAACAGAAAATAAGAGGTTTATAAGTCTATGACATTGCCCAATAACCAACACGTTTTCTCAGTCTTCATCCTTATCTCCTTTCAAAAATGCATCAGCTGCTTCTTCACTCCTAGAGGCTTTCTCCATAGTTCAAGTGAGATGGTCAAGCTGTATGTATGTGACAGAGCACACTATATCCACAAAAAAGATTCTTAAGCCCAACCGCGTGCCCAGAGCAGCAGGGATTTTTTACTTTATATGATCAAAATGTTATTCCTACTTTTAACTCCAACATAACCCCCAATAATTTTGTAACTGTATCTAAAACATAGTACTCTATGTAAAAAAAAGTAGCTAAAAGACCTGGTTGGCTCAACAAGGATTAGAACTGGACCCAACATTTCAGCCTAATGCAGGTTAATACAGCTGAAGATCTGAATTTTAAAGTTTTAATATCTACACTGTGACCGACTGTCCACTCCATTAATTCCGTAAATTGACAACACTGAATGGGAGCAGAAACCTGCAGATATCAATGCCAAATCAAAGCCAAATATATCAACTGTCATCGTAATGTCTCTATTCATGAAAAGGGGGAGGTACACATATGCACATAGAATTTGTATACAGCGTACAGAATATCTTATTCTATAGGAATTATACTGTTGCAAAGCAGAGCTAGGAAAGCATTACACTAAGGCTATGTCCCTCTGGAAATACTGCATGAAAAGGCTTTTTATTTTTAAAGATAAATTACATTTTTTGTATAATTGAGTCACACTTTTCATGTAGCACTCAGCCTAGGGATGTCTGCAGGAGAAAAGAACAATATCTTACTAAATCCCTTTTAGGATCATTAAATTTAGATCACAAAACTCTCACAGGCATGCAATTCCAAACATGTCACAGAAACAAAAGGAACAACAACAAAAAATGACAAGCTTTCCTTACACTATTTTCCTTCTATACAATGATGTTTAAGGTAGTAAAGTGTTAATGAATTCAGTGCAATGTATCATGCATTGTGTTAGAACTTTTATATTGTTGAAAAATTGTCATATTTGGCTAGGCAGCTGCAAGGAGGAAGAAAAAAGCTCTGACAATATCTAATTGAGTCTATTTTTACTGTCTTTCAGATAACATTGTTAGAATTATGTACTGTACATATTTCTTATTTTTAGTTTCATATTCCCTCCCCCCTCTTCACAGCCCTTCACTGCAACAGTATTTTACTACTGCTGATATAAATCCAGGTCATTGTCACAAAAGTAGTGAGTCCTATTCTGTAATATTGAAATGGGGCTACAAGCTGTTATGTAAATCACTATTAATAACAATATTGAGGACATGTGCCTTTTAAAAGCTGGTCCTTCTTTAGAATGCTGACTGGGACACAAAAGCTTCAAGCTCCGTTTCCTCCTTTATCACATGCTTCCTGGGCATTTTCAAGCTAAACATTTCGTATCTCTTGCTCCTTTCTGTAAAATGGCAATAGCAGAAATGTTTTCTTTCTGCCTTTTGAAATCATGAATGCTTCAATGCAAAGACTGCCTTTTCCATGTATATATCACACCCAGTGTAACTGCTCCAACTCATAAACGTACACAAAATTTCAGGTATTGGTATGGGATCCTTGTAGGGCTTTCAACCACAACAACTTTACATCTCTCGTCCTTACCCAATCAGCCTTTTCACTTGTGATTTTTCATGAGTCTCCTAAGCCTTCATAGTCTTGTAGGAAAATCAGGTAAGTAGGTTAGTCACAGACAGAACCATTCTCTCCAAGGCTAGAGAACGCATGTCTTGAGCCTCACCCTTTGCAGTAGCCTGGTTCCCCACTTGAACTAGCTAGGTGCGTTGCATGACACTAACCAGGACTGTCAGGAGCAAGAATTTCAAACTGATAGAAAGTCTTCTTAAAAAGAATCAAATTGCTTGGGATGCACTCGCCAAGCAGCAACACCATTGCAAAAGCACAGGTGGAGAAAGTTACTCTTCTGCACAGCCAGCTGAGAGGACTGGTCCTTCAACTTGTGCAAATGTAGATACTGTATCCTGCTTCCATGCAGGAGAACAGCACACTAAACTAGAAAAAGCAAGCTAGGCAGGTCAAATAGCTTCTAGTCCCCATAGAGAAATGCATTTATTTAAAATCACTACTATTCTCAAAAAATATCCCACAATTTAACAACAACAGAAACCCCACACCAATACTACCACCCCCACACACTGTTATTTAAGTGTATTTTTTGGACCCACAGGTTCATGGCAAAGACTTTTGGGAACAGGATCCTTGATGAAAGTTTTAACCAGTCATGATCCAAGAGAGCGTTCAGCTATATGTATACTGGGGTGACTATCAATAGCTGGGGTCCACAATGCTTTGGAGGAAAACATGTATTGAGAAGCAGCAGAATTTATTTCAAGGACAAGGTACAGAAGACAATAAAGTCAAGAGGAGTTTAAAGATGGGAAAGCAAACCACTTTGCAGAAATTACAAAGACTGCTCAGATTCCTTACTTTGAGTTTGTGTGACTTCTCTGGTTAGCTATTAGCTCTACCAAGATTTTTCCCCAGAAATTACAGGAAAAAGGTCTGCTCTTGCATTTTGATGAATGTGTATTCATGTGGGTAAATTGAAACACTGAGCAAGAAGTCGAAGCTCCAGAAACTGAAACTAGTGCATTTAATGGGAAAAAAAAAAAATTACTTTTTTCCCTTCCGACAACAGAAACATTGAGTTTAGAATGAACAGCAAGATATCATTTTGCAGAAAACTGACAAAGTAAAATACAAATTCCCTATACCTCCTCCTTGTCCCCTTCCCTCACCCTCCAACTCAGTCTTCTATAAAAACATTTTTTTTTGCGTGACATCCCACATTCTCATCATAGAAACCTAGTATTGAAGCATTGTTCTGCACGACTCAAGCTTCTGTAAGCTCTTAGGTGCCCATGGGGACACTGATTATTAGATGAACAGGAGCGAAAAAAAGGAATGAAAATAGAACTTGGAGAGCATGGCACTCTCAGGGAAGAATAGTTGGGATCTAATGAGGAGCTGTACCTGTGAAACCTAATAGCCAGAACAAAATTAGCCATTCAGGGTGACTTACTCAAAATAGTTCTTACAGCAGTTTTAACAGCAGAAGTGCTCCAAACCATTATAAAGTGCAGCTGTAGACACAAGTAACAAATGCATGAGTTAGTAGACCTGCTCCTCTGTTACAGATGCCCAGAGGCTATGGTCAGACATCCAGGACATGAAAATGGATACACCATATAATCAAGACCATAATGCCCACGGCATTCACTTCCATTTAGCCTGCAGGCTTCTGAAAATAGAGGGAAAAGCCTAGCTGATTATGGGAACTGGCATTATATATGTATTGCCAAAGAGAGCAAAATTCTCTAATATGATAACACCACATTTCATTTTTCATGAGTTTCCTGATTTACAGTGCATAACATGCTGGTCTGAACAGATGGATTTAGGAATCAATTGGCTTGTGCGCAAACTCTCTTCTGTTATTAAAAAAACAGTAGAATTTTCATGTGTGGATCTACACAAAGACTAAAAATAGAATGACACCAATTTTGTAGGCTGAACTATAATAACCTTAACACAGATTCTGCCCATGCCTCTCTGCCTTTTCTCAGCAGAGGTGAGGACTGGTCTCATGTGAAGAGTTTTTTAAAAAACAAATCAAACCTGCTTGACTACTACCATTTACAGTGTCATGTTACTATGTGACTGCATATAAAATAGTAACTGCTAATGACAAAAAAACAGAAATACTTAGTACAGGAGATTTCCACTTGCTGAATGTAGGATGAGCTGTAGCCTTGTAATGATTACTGTAACATTTATCATTAATAGTATATTTTTGGAAATAAAAGGATATGTCAACTTTTTTTGCGCAATATCTAGCCTGATCTTTAACTGTCTACTGTCCATACTCAAGAATATGGTTTAACATGGGAAAATAAGCACCCTGTTATAGTAATTTTATGTTTATTTCCCAGCTACATACAGGATAACCATATGCACAAGCCTCCTGCAGAAGCAGAGAACATGAGAATGCTATCCAGACCCTCAGCTCCCGGCCTCATAGCTGCACACTTCATATAAGGCCTTCTCATAAGCAGTTAAACTTCCATATTGGAAACGCTAATTTCCGTCCATAGGGCTCATGGAAGGACGTTCTAGTCTCTCACTGCTCTGAAGGTTAGGTTTGCTACTGATTTTCAGCCTGAACTCGCACTGTTTTTTCCCCCGAGTGTTCGGCACACTTCCTCTATACAGACTGCTTCCTCTGTTGTTCAATTTTCCCTCCCTGGCTCTTTTTTCCTTCCTGTCCCCCATGCTGTCCCTTAAGAGTTTCTTGGGTAAATTACTGTTTCCAAGGACCTACTTGACAGCAAATTATTCATTTCCATTTTGCACAATTATGCAAGTAATTTATTTAAGCATCCTGTTGAATGTGTGTACGTATAACACACACAATTGTTACTATTGTTAACTGAATTATCAAACAGCTCAACACGACACAAGCAAAAACAGAGACTTCATTTTTGTGTCAGTGAGAACACTTACGCTCACTAAGGCAGAAAAATACTTTTTGGCTCTTGGTTTTGTTGATAGCAAAGTCAGTTTTCAGAGCAGTTCTGCAGGACATATCCTTCCACAGTGGAGCTGCAGAAGCAAGATATCTTCTCTGAAATGTCTCTGCTTCTGGCAATTGTCAAAGAAAACACACTGGACTAAACATACCATTCATTGCCCCGGCATGTGTCATGCTAGCAGTTCTTACAACCGAGTTGCAATACTGGACCAACGCTCAGTTTGTGAACAAATTCTGCCATGAGTGTCAGTCCCACAACATCCTTCATTTTGAGAACTACCCGTAATAAAATTAGCAAAGACTGATTATAAATTCTTCTCTCTCAAGTAAACACTGAAAAATCATTGCAAGAAAACAAGGACATCCATAAAGGGTCAAAGTTTCAAAGAAGCGTATGTAACAGGAAGTAACCATCTCTCTCTTGTGCTCCCTGTTTATAATCCAGGAAACACTGGTAGGAAATCAAAGATGTACTAGAAAGTAAACTCAATTTTAAAACAACAGAAACAAAGATGAACTTCATAAGCCAATGGACAATCCATCTTGAAAACCCGGAAAAATTAAGCCTCGTGCATGGCTTGAGGCTTTATCAAATTTACACTCTTAATATTTAAAATTATGCAACTGCTGCAAGGCCTCCCTCTACCTCTTTTGGAAAGTGTAATACAAAACCTTCACTAAAGGAGACTGTGATCTTGACTCCTTTAGAGAGACAAATAATTTCCCCATATTCCATTTAAGAAAGTTCTATTTTACAGGTCAGTTTTGATTGCAATACATGCCCATTTTGTAAAGGGCTATAATTCATGCCAGCTAGACTAGTGGATGAGCTGCAGCAGAATAAAGAGATTATTCTGGTTATTTGAGGGAAAGAAGTTCATCTGGCAGCTCCATCCAATTAATAAAACATGTATTTTGCATTTTGAGACTGACTTCATTTCTCTTGCCCTTTGCATTTCACAGGCCATTACAGCCACGTTGCCTTTTTTTTTTTATTTTCCTTCCCTCTGTTCACTTCCTCACTTCCCATGTACTACTGTTCTCCTAACTTTCTGTATACTCTGTATTGTCCACCTTCCTCTTTGCCACATGGTATCTCACTGGGGATCCACCTCATTTTCTGTACTTTGTCTTCCTCTTTAGAGAAGTCCCCACATAACCTAGTCCTCCTTCCAGGAGCTTCCCATTCCTACCATGTCCTCGTGGGCCTCTAGCCTGATAATCGCCTTTTTTCAGCCACAGCAAAGAGCACCGCTCTGGATTGCGGTCTGCTCCCCTCTACACCAGGGCTCTGGATAGTCACAGCACTGGGGTGTTCTATGCTTTCTGAAGGCAAGCAGCAAGACTTTTGGCCTACAGGCCAGGTCCTTCTCTACCAGGAGGGAGCGCAAGCATGTCACCACTGCTTTGATGTACCACAGGTTCCCCAGACAGGGAGCCAGAAATGCACTCCAACTGTGTTCTTTAACCAGGGGTCTTACAGCCTGTATAGGGGTCTCCCAAATTGCCCTGCACAGCAGCAGTTTTGGAGCATATGTACTAAAAACTAGACTTTTCCATGTAGTATAGCCCAAGAAAGAGAAGAGGAGAAGGAGAAACCAACACCCAACCACTGATCCCCAAACTCTGCTCCCACTGAAGTCAGAACGGTCTTCAGGCTCAGGTCATCTGGTTTGAAGCCCCAAAAGATCATTGACCAAATTCACGTTATAACTGCTTTGCCATTCAACACTTCCTCTTCTCACATACCCTCTTCTTACCAAGAGATACATTCTGTACTAGAGCTTACAAAAAAACCAAAACCCATCTATGTTGACTCTATGTTGACTATGTTGTTTTTTTTTTTTTTATGTTGGCCCATCTGCATCCAGAAGGGGCGGCTTTTGTCCTTTTGCGCTGCTCAAAAACAAAGCGGAGAATCTTCCCCATTTATTGATTTCAGGACCCTCAAAGTTTTGAAATAACATCTTTGCCTTTCAAGCTGGAAGGGCTAGAAGCCACAGCATAGCAGTGAAAAAAAAAAAAAAGGCAAATTGTCAAACAAAGAAAGTGGTTTTGAAAGCATTCACTCAGCGGTTCAGAATCGATCTGCAGAGTGTGCTCCACTTGTGTTTGCCTTTCACAGCCATTAGAGCAGGGAAGCTCTATGTGCACTCTGGCTCTGCACAGCTGCGCGCGCCCCAGCTCCTACCGCAGCCCCGCGGAGTCAGGCTGCCACTGCACGGAAATAAGCAAAGGCCTGGTCAGAGGCCGGGCCGGAGGCCTACCCTGGGTAAAGAGGAAAAAGCATCACAAAGATCAGAGGCAGCCCAAACGCCCACGCTCCAAGCTGCTCCTTTACACCTCAGAAAAGGCATTTTACCGCAACACCGGTCGGACAGCGCAGACAGCGATGTCCCTACTTCCCTTCTTCCCGACCTCAGAGAATCAGTCACTCACAGGGATCACTGCACCATGGGGAACGGCAGTCTTCCCCCAAGCTGCCCTGTCCCCTGCCCACCATGCCGTTATGCAGCGTTCGGCAGCCAGAAACTACAAGCTAGCTCCAAAGCAATGAGTCTGTGAAGCAATGAAAGCTGTAACTTAACCTGATCTGATATTGGAGAACATCCATGGGTCAGGACCATACTTTCTCCGGAAAGGAAAAAAGAGGGGAAGGCAGCTGAATCTTTCCTTACATCACTTATTGGTGTATACTTGGTAATTCAAATTAAAAGAGACAACACAAAAAATCCATCTGCCCCAAGGCAAGTATGGGGATAACCATCTGTTTGACCTTTAATCGACGCCAACTCAAATTGCTCCACGATGTCTACAGCCATGCACTGAACCACTTGCGGAAAGGAAGTTATTTATCCCAATGATCTCCTGGAAACTTCACATTTTCTATGTAATCTGAAAAGACTGCCAAAACACTATTTATTTACTTCCTAACATGGAGGCTGGTTCAGAGGACCTTCCACAAGTAAAAGAAAAACCAAGCAAGCAACCCTTTCTCTGTCACAGAGCAGGCAAGTTCCTCGCTGCTGGAATGCAAGACCCCAAACTTCTTTGGCATATCTCCTGTACATTGACACAAAACAGTACAGGAAGGAATAGCTGTTTGACCTCTCCTTCTACTGACAATAAGCACAACAAACATATGGGATATATCTCTGTAGCGAGAAGAGCAGACAAATTCTTAATTTATTTAATGTTATCAGAGGCTGGAAGTATTCTATGACTTCGAAAGTCTCCTAAAAACTCAGGGTTTCGAGAAGAGATTATTTTATCACCATGGAAAAAAATATATTTAGAGATCTGTTGACCCAAGACTTCGGAAAAGTATTGGGTTACAACCATCTTCAAGAAGTTATAATTAAAACAACAGGAACTTATGCTTTTAGAAGAGACTCAGAAGGTCAACTTTTCAGAATGAATTTCACCACTTTAAGATTTTTCTAAGAAAAAAAAAAGCACACAGACTTTAATTTTAAAAAATACATGTTTCTCTAACAAGCAGTCCAAGGCTCCATGGCAGGAATATTTGACAGCACAGTCTCTCATCTTCGCTCTGCCAAGATTTTTATACCATACCTATGGCACATCACAGACCTTCATCCTAATAGCCACCATCCTTCTTCATTAATCAATACTGACCCATCATCAGCCAATATGGGAAATTCTTTCCTGATCTCAGATAGGTATCACGATGACAGTCTATATCATATAGTGTCACATCTACATATTCTGCCACATAGTTTGTCACCTAGAATCACTTCAAGTATCTCATAGTGTTTCTGAATATGCTGCATAGATTTCAGTCATCCTATTCATGCCATTACTTGGTATTTTTCTTTAAGGCTGTTCTCTTTGTTGGCCTAAGAAAGTTTAATATATGACAAATAAAGAACAAAAAAAATTTTTAAGAGATCAAATTCTAATTTTGCCATCCACTCAAAGATGCTCATTTTTAATGAAAAACAAGTCATCATTAAAATTCCTTGCAACAAGCACAGTACCCACACATCTTCATAGATCTTCAGGAGAGGTGCTGTTTTTCAGCAGAGCCAGACTTAGGCCTAGCCTGTGTTAACAGCTCTAAGAAAACAAAACAGAAACCACTTAAACAAACCTATCTGAGTTTAAGCCTTCTTCCTGACAAGTTGTGACTGTGCAGAGATTCTTTTTAATGCTTTGGTGCTACTGACATAATTAAATATCACAGATATTCACTCAGAACAACAGCAACACAAGCATAATTTTCACCATGCCAGAAATACAATGAATATTATACTTTCTTCTCATCTCGTGGCCACAGCATGACCAAAAAAGAAAAAGAAAAAAAAAATTATGTGGGAACTGTCTCCTTGGGAAAAGGCTGGAATTTCAAGTCTTGGCACTATTTATGCATGCTATGATTTCTTATGCACAGTCTCTATAGCATGAAAAAGCCTACATCAAATATGACCATCTTCTGAAGATTCTGTGTGGGTTTCGAAAAATCACTTTGCACATTCCAGTGCTAGTAGGTACCCACACTGAGTTATGAATAACTCTTCACATGTCTCAAAGCCAGCAAGCCTCTGGCACTACTTCAGGATATGCCTGGGAAGAGAGAGTTTTCCTACAACTGTCATATTAGACTCAGGTAGCATCTTCGAAAAGGATATATACCTACTGAACAACCTTTTTTAAGAAGGGGTCACCCAAAACTCTTTTCTTTATATATAGATGTGCAAATGGGTTTTTAAGCCTGGTTTCCTCAGAAAACAAGGATGATGCAATCACATTTAACCTGTTTTTCCCCAAAGCTTCCCATATCAGCCACATTTGCAAGTAGAATTAGTATCAAAGATATTATGTTGAGTGAAAACAGGCCATCAACAGAAGGAAAAGCTGCAAGCTGGGCTTGTGCACTTACTAGTCCCCAGAAAAGTTTACACTGAGGAGACCAAAATAATTTTCTGCTTTTGAAAACCCAGGACGATAACCCTAGGGTAAAGACAGGAGATCATTCCAAGCCATGGGAAAATGTTAGATTTCACTATCAAGCATTTTATGCAGTTCCACAGAAAACCAGTCTGCAACAGTGCCTGTGCTCCTGGAATTACTTGCCTTTACCTTTCATTTTGCTGTTAATATCCATGTAGCTCAGCAACACTAATGCTCAGAGATCAGAAATCTGTTCTAGCTGCACTTGCCAATGTCTGTACATTTTCAAAGCTACTTCATTGCTTTTTTGTTCCCATTTGGAAAGGGAATCTGCATCAGATTCACCAACAAACAAGCTGGGCAGGCAGGTCCCATACATCCATCTCATTCATTACACAGACATCTTGGAAAAAGCCTGCATCTTCTAGTTCCTTTATGCATACACATTTTCTAAAGATTTATTTTTATATAACATATTTCACTGACACTAAGAGTATGAACCCTTCTAAGTTTTCTTTCTCAAAGTGGTAAAATCAGTATGATTTGACCCACAAAAGCAAGGTCCAACCCCAATTTTTCAGAGCATGGAAGAGAAAGAATCTACAGCTTTAGTTCACTCTTCATTCTAGTTTAGGTTTCTGAAAGTACATCTATATTTGCACTGTGTTCTCATTTGGCAGATAAGCGATAAAAATCGCTTAGTTTTCTGGGTACTTTCAGCTGATGGTAGGCAGTCTTACATGGCTTTCTTTATCTGATTTTTTACTTAAAAAAATAAATTAAAAAAAAAAAAATATATCCAGGAATGAATGAGAGCATTAGCCTCCACACATTCTGTACTTTATGCTATTTACTACTGGATAGCCCTGGAATATTTGCAGCTGGCTGTACTGTGTTTTCTACAATGTAGCTCTTTATCATGTTTTTATCAAAGAACTGTGGTTTAGCACAGAATGAGGCAGTGCTGTATTGAAGTTGTAATGTACCTCAGGTTACTAGATTGCATTTTTGATGCTTTGATATTAAAGTGCTCAACACAAAATAAAAATCAACATTTAAGAAATGCAAGTGAGAAAAGCTCTAAATAGAGACTGAATAAACTATAACATTATGGAGATTTTGCCTTACTTTCTATACTAAAAGAAGTAGCTCTGTATAAATACAAGTGAATGTCCCTATTATTTTTCTTTCTGAGACAAATCTTATACTAAACTTTTGCTAGCAGAAAGTCAGGGGTGCGAGGACATGGAATTTGCAACCAACACAGCTGTGCTGGCAAAAGGCCCTAGTGTAGATGTGGTTTTACCGGCAAGATTGAGCTTTTGCCAGCATAGCTAATTTCTCTCTTGGGAGCTACTTTTGCCAGTACAGCTGCATCCAGACTAGGGATCACCAATGTTACAGACTTTTACCGCTCTACCATCACTGGCTTTCAAGCATAGGCACGCTCTTGGTCTCAACCTAACAGGAGTTTGCCAACATGGATGCATGTTTGTGTCTGGGGGTCTCTCCAAGACTGCAACCATGACCATCTAACAAACAAAAACCCAACCAACTAAATAAAAAAGTTACCTGGCTCCTCCAGTACTGTTTCCAGTGTCCTGAAGTTAGTAGCAGGGCTCTTCTTGATATGTTCCCTTACATACCTCACACAACATTCTTTACTGCCATGGCTAATAATTGTTTCTTGAAGCAAGCACCTATGCAAGTGCATCATAGCAAAGCTTCTTCCTAAAAGATTAAAGATATTACAGATGCTTCCTTTCTTTCTGCTTTGTTCTTGACTGCTTCCAGCAATCTCACTCTTCTACCCCTTCTCCCGAAGGCTACATTCACCTTATTTACTCCTTTTCTTGCCTTTCTTTCTCACTCTAACTACTTGCTGTAGGGTGTATTCACAGAACACTAAGCTAAACTTAAGAAAGCTGAATCATCCTACTACCTCTCTAGTGATTCCAGGTATGCCACCTACTCTCCACAAAGCCTTTATGCTTCTGGTTTGCAGCTGATACCTATGCTAATAATTGGTATCAGCTGCAGTTCCATCACCTAGTTATGGTCTTTGCCCAGCTGCTCATTTCTCATCCTAAAGGACTTCTGCAGCATGCCATTTCTGACGTGCTGCTGAAGTTGTACTTTAAAGTGCTGGTCTATTCCCACCTACACCTTCTTATCAGTTTTTCTGTCTTTCTCAAGCATTATTGCCTCCTGCCTGTAGTTCTCTTTCAAACTGGGCTCTCTCCTGTGGGAAGCAATTTCTGCTGCTGCACCTGTTATCAGACGGGACTGCTCCCTTTGCACATTTAAGAAGTTATTCTGCTCTGGCCAGAGTGCAGCTTTCGCAGTTAGACACTACAGAATACAATTGCCTCCCCTGTGCTTCTTCATCAGTAAAATTCTGAAGATGTTGCTCCATGTCAGTGTCCGCAGAGCTGTGTTTTGATTTTTTAATAACTCTTCTGCCCTTAGCCTACAGTAAAAAGAAAAAAAAGCATGGTACTATTCCTGCTAGTAAGGGAGAAAGACCAATCATAAAGGAAGGGATTAATTTACCTCAAAATAAGTTAAAAGAGTAGGAATATTGTGTTTTCTAGCACTTCAGAGAGCAGACTCCAGTGAAAATAGGAAACTGTCTTAAACAGATAAGAGCTCAGCATCTGAAGCATTTGGCAGGGGGAAAACAACTCTTTCAGAATATTGAATGTATTTCCTCGAAAGGTTGTTTTTAATGCTCCTTTATACAGCTGATTTAAACAAATACAAAATACACTACCTTTTAAAAGAGTGTTGTGTTCTTCCTTGGGATTTAAACTGAACCATCTAAATCTGTGTTTTAAGCTGATCAGAGGACTGTGAAATTATAATTCCCAGCATCCTGTGAGGATGGCTGCTTTTCAGTTCGGCTTCTTATACAAATACATGGGTTGCAATTAAATTCCAACAGGCCACTTTGTGACACTCTTTGACAGAGAGTGTCAGCCACCATCAAGAGTGGCATAGCCAGCACCTCCAAAGAGGCTCTGCACTCAGGTAGTCTGCAAATATGCACAAGGGGTTGCCTTGTTAATAATTTTTCAACACAGAAAACTAGTGCCTGGACTACTAAATACTTCAAACAAACAAGTTGCTATGAGATTTCTTGAGAAAGAATAAAAGTCTTGAAGTGAGATTTCTTTGAGAAATAGACTATGTGTATCAACTAATTAATAAAAGGCAATTCAGAAAAAGATGTCCTCCCATCCCAGATACATCATTGCAGCTAAAATACAAAAGCATTCTTTAAGAGATAAAATTAAACCCCAGAAATCTCCCATCACGAGACACAGAATTCAGCTCTGACACAAAGCATCTTGCATCCTTTTTGGCACAGGGGCGTACACATTAAGGGATAGCACTTGTCCTGACCATGCAATTTTTATCATCGCGACTAGGATAATCTCCCAGGAGAGGAGCAACGTGTGTACATATCAACTGGGAGTGAACTGGTGGGAGTGCAAGCCCATCACTAAAGCTATACTTACCCCGAAAGGCAGCTGGATGTACCATCCTGCAAGGGGGGTCCCTGGAGGACAAAAGCCTCTACCCATCCCCTCTGACCTTATACTGGGAAAGCTGCAGGATGTTAGAAAAAATCCTTCCTTGGTATTTCCTTACTGTCCAGAGTTTAGTAGATCCCTGTGCAGATGATAATTATTTTGAAGATTGTCTTTTTGAGGAGACCAATTTTGCTCAGTCACTATCCAGAAAACAGAGAGATGTAATTTAGGGTTATAGATTCTACCTTGAAGATCAGGTGCCTACAAGTGGGTTGCTGCAATAAAATGTCAAGTGTCCAAATCTTTAGTGGATCTTCCCCATGTTTGTATTGTTTGATTTGGGTTTATTACAGTATTAATACATTTATCACAGAATCACAGAATCACAGAATCACTAGGTTGGAAAGGACCTTTAAGATCATCAAGTCCAACCATTAATCCAGCACCACCATGTCCCCTAAACCATGTCCTGAAGCGCCACATCCACACGTTTTTTGAACACTTCCAGAGATGGCGACTCCACCACCTCCCTGGGCAGCCTGTTCCAATGCCTGACCACCCTCTCAGTGAAGAAATTTTTCCTAATATCCAATCTAAACCTCCCCTGGCGCAACTTGAGGCCATTTCCTCTTGTCCTATCACTAGTTACTTGGGAGAAGAGACCAACACCCTCATCGCCACAACCCCCTTTCAGGTAGTTGTAGAGAGCGATAAGGTCTCCTCTCAGCCTCCTCTTCTTCAGACTAAACAGCCCCAGTTCCCTCAGCCGCTCCTCATAAGCCTTATGCTCCAGACCCCTCACCAGCTTCGTTGCCCTTCTCTGGACACGCTCCAGCACCTCAACATCCTTCTTGTAGTGAGGGGCCCAAAACTGAACACAGTATTCAAGGTGCGGCCTCACCAGTGCCGAGTACAGGGGCACAATCACTTCCCTACTCCTGCTGGCCACACTATTCCTGATACAGGCCAGGATGCTGTTGGCCTTCTTGGCCACCTGGGCACACTGCCGGCTCATATTCAGCCGGCTGTCAACCAGCACCCCCAGGTCCCTTTCCGCCGGGCTGCTCTCCAGCAACTCCTCCCCAAGCCTGTAGCGTTGCATGGGGTTGTTGTGGCCAAAGTGCAGGACCCTGCACTTGGCCTTATTAAACCTCATACAGTTGGCCTCTGCCCATCGATCCAGCCTGTCCAGATCCCTCTGCAGAGCCCTCCTACCCTCCAGCAGATCAACACTCCTGCCCAACTTGGTGTCATCTGCAAACTTACTGAGGGAGCACTCAATTCCCTCATCCAGATCATCAATAAAGATATTGAATAAGACCGGCCCCAGAACCGAGCCCTGGGGAAAAATATATCTGCCTCTCCCAAATTGCTTTTGCATAATCTTGACCTTAGCTCTGTCTTCCTGTAGCATTTTGTCAGAGAAGCTCCACAGTTATTCAATATCCAAACAAAACCGGTAAACAAGCACAAGAAGCAAGCCTGTGATACTTCTAATGATTTGTTACTTTAGTATTGGTATTGAATAATTTTTATTCATTTTAGAGGACATTCACTAATTTACTAAACACACCAATAGCTAGTGTAGATGAGGCTTAGAGTGGTTTTGGATTTTGGGGCAAGCACGTTAAGACCACCACACTATAGAGGTGAATCTGGCCTTTAAACTGAAAATTTATTTTGCTCTACTCTTGTTCTCATTTTTTTTCTGAGAACATGCAAAATGGAGTCAGGACAAAGGCAGTACTCACACTTGAATTTTTTTTTTTTTTTTTTTTTTAATTACCAACAGGTAGTGATTATGTAGCCATGAAGACTCTAGAGACCAAGGGAAGCAGTCCAAATAATCTGCCAGTGAAAACTCTTCCTATGTGTATTCTGTCCTTCACACCCTGGAGCTGTTAGAGCCAAAGGTGGTGCTGTGCTCCCTTTAGCCCCATGAAAAGGGTTGTACTTGCCTGGGACATTGCAAAAGTCAAAGAGGTTCAACATGAGAATCTTCCACCTGGAGTCCTCCAGGCTACTGGCCTGGGCTGCGTTGCAAACAGCTTGGCTTTATTACGCTCTCTTTTCTCCAGATCAGTGAAGAAGCACAACTGCTATTAACTAACAGCTACTGAGTGTTTAAAATACCTCCAGTTATGCATTGTTGAAACAATTCAAGATAGAGGAAAGAGAGATGCTGCTGTTTTGAGGTTTTTTTTCAAAGGGAACTAGTTTTTCATTTCCATTGAATGCTAAGAAATGAAGGGGTTTAATTGCCAATTCTTAGAAATTTATGCCTAACTTTAAGAAAAGACACTCTATGTCCAGAAAGGATATTCTGCATTTCATGGGGGGATTTTTCTGTACGACATAAAAAGTTGAATTCGTGCCTCAAGTGCAGAACAGAACTCCAGTGTAATCAGTAGGATGCAGAAGCACATAAGTTTGCATTTGGTGGCCATATGAAAATGTAGACTTGATTACATGCAACTTATCATATGGGCCAGGTAATGACAAGACTGTGGTTCAAAATGACAAATCCCAACAGATTTTTTACTAAAGATAGGACTTTTTACATGCATTTGGGAGCGATTCTCACACATGCATACTCCCAGTACCAACCATACATTTCCTAAGTACACTAACAGTACAGGCTGCAGATTCAACTTATCCTGAGCTTTGCATTTCTCAGCTATTGTCAATTTGCATCACAAGCATAAAGTTATTTAATATACAAAAGCTTTAATGCTCCTTCCACATCATATAACAACACATGTTTATCTGAGTGCTAAATAAAAGCTTTCAGAACTTTAAAGTGACTTTATGAATTGTATGTACCATAAAATAAACATTAGAGTATAATAATATTCTGTAATTTGGAAAACAGCAGCAGAAACCAGTAGAAGACAAAAGAACAAATGCTTCAATAATCTCCTGCATGTCAGAAACATTAAATTAATTTATGCAATAATGTAAGCACAGTGATGTTAAGGTAATATGAAGGACATAAATTATACATTGTTATTGTCAGTTCTAGCACTTATCTTAGTGGTATGTCAAAATAAATCCTGATATCTTAATATTTATAGAAATAAACAACAAGTGTTACAGCTCAGGGATTCGTATGTGATATTTTTATATATAATTTGCATTTGCACATATGGTTGTCATTGTCTTTTCTGTAATTTGAGAGGTAAGCATCATGCAATTCATTTCTAATGCATTTTACATTACCATGAAAGCACATTATGCTTCCTCCACTAACGCTTTTCAAATAGATGGCCTGCAATGATTTAGAGATTGCACAAAACAACTCAGCAAATGGGTGACAATCTACCTGCAAAATCTGCATGAACAATAGGTTCATCTGTCAGGATTTCCAGTGCGTAAGAATCTAAGTTCAGATTTTTGTATCTTTATTAATGCAGATGTCTATTTTTTAAAAAAACGCAACAACTCTCCATGGTACCAACCTTTATGCTTCTTCTTATCTTCTAAAAGAGCCCCTTTGGAAAAAAAAAACACTTTTTTTTTAGTATCCCTCCCCAACTGCTGAGCAAAGTGCATAGTTTGCTCGCAACAGATTGTCTCCATAGAGTAAACACATCCCAAAGTCCTTCCAGTGACACATTTCTTAAGGATTAGTACATCTTCTCATTCTTTACGTTTTCACACAAGATGGGGGAATAATTCATCCCCCTAAAATCTGAGGATCTGTACTTTACCTTCTTTCATCATCTCCATTTTCATCCAACAGATCAGCTTTTGGCTGAAGGTAGCTGGACACAACTTAGCATTCAAAGCCGACAGGAGAAGTTTCCAGAAAAACAATGCAAAAGAAGGTCCCCCCTCCCAAGGATTTAAGTACACTCATAGTTGCTGCTACTTCAGAAGCAAGAGGCATACATTCTTCCTTCAGCAAGAGATCATAATTCCTCCCCTGAGTAAGGGTGGGTTAGGGATTTTGGCCTTGGGCCATGTCTTCTGGGGTCTGGGAACCATGCTTTGGATAAAAAGGTAGCTACAGAATTTATATATTGCTGAGTCTACAAGTAAGGCTACTGTTTCTAATTACCCAAGACCGTTTTGCTGTTTTCCAGAATAGAAGTGTGAAAATACTTATATTCCCTGATTCAGCAGTAAAAGACTTAGCCTGAGCCTTACATTTGTGTTCTGCTTATGGAAGGACTGCCATGTCAAAATGATTTGGCTAAGTCTGATTATCCTATCTTTTCCCGATTGTCTCACACACAGCTGAAGTTTGTTGCCCCAAAGTTCATCTGTCAGGATTTCCAGTGCGTAAGAGCCTAAGTTCAGATTTTTGTATCTTTATTAATGCAGATGCCTATTTTTAAAAAAACGCGACAACTCTCCATGGTACCAACCTTTATGCTTCTTCTTATCCTCTGAAAGAGCTCCTTTGGAAAAAAAACCCTTTTTTTTTAGTATCCCTCCCAAAGTACTTCTGGGTCTAATTACAAGTCTATGAAAATCAACGTAAACATTCATTTTGAGGCACTGAATCCAGAGGACAAGCAGTAGAAAATGTTAAAGGTTAAGCCATGAAAAACACTGACTATTGTATGTTGTGGCCTAATACCGCCAGCTCCACTTGGCATTGCATGAGCATACAAGGAGTTACAAGATAAAACACAGGGAAGTCTCAGAAAGCAGTTTCTGATCAGCATACTCTAAAATCAGCCTAACACTTGAAAGAAGAGAAGGGGCTGCACAGGCAAAAATTGAGAGTATAAATTGTCTTGTAAGCCCTTCGTCAGATGTGACAACATGGAGGAAAAATCCTACTTGATTTCACCTTTCAACAGGAAAAAACCCAAAACTCAATGACCACAATGACCACATTTTCACAGAATCCACGTACAGTTCGAGAGAGTGAAAAATGGCACAAGGGAGTACAATGTCTTCGCAGCGCAAAACCACACCTGAAAGAATTCCATACCAGTACAAGCAGCAAACTATGTACATTGAAAGTATGTAAGCAAAGCATAGTATGTGGGTCTGATTTATCACTTGCCTTTTGTTTATAACATTTTCTACTCCACAGAAGTATAGGATTCTCTTCCATCATTGAAATGAAACTCCTGTCATCACTGCAGTGAAATGAAATACTATAAAAGGCTGCTTGAAAGTTCTGGGAACAGAGAGGAAATAGACTTGGTGTAAGTGCAGAAAAAGCTTCTAAGCATGCAACTTTACAATAGCATCTGGTCCCTATGGGATAGGTCTTCAGCTACCATACATTTTATCACTTCACTGAAATCAGTGGAGAAATAGCAATCGATACCAATTGAGGATTTGTCCCACTGACTTCAAAGGACCTACTTACAGTGCACACATTTAAAGCAAATGTATAAACCTTTCCAACACTGGGGACTTTAATGGAAGCACACCAAATCCTGAAGTCCTTACTTAATATTTTACACTACTCTTATTCAGGAATCTCTCATTGTAATCAATCAGGATAAGTAATGAACAGAGTACTAAAACGCTTTCTCAGACCAAGATACTACGTATGAGAGTCTGACATGTCAAAACTGTTGGGAAATGCTCTATAACAAAATAAAGAGTTAAGTTTCATGCAAATTTGTATTCTGGAACTGAAATCTTTTATTTCTTGGTCTTAGGAAAGAAGAGGCTCCTTTTAAATTTTTTCTTTTTTATTGTAACTTTCCCAATGTAGATATAGCAGAGAAGAGAGAGTGAAAACAGGAGGAAAGCTGGAAGTAAGCATTTGTAGACATTATGAATTTTAACTGATTCAGTACCAAAAGGGAAAAATAAAAGAGGCATGGAAAAAACATGATTTCTAAAATAGTGGATGTGTTTTGCTCATTTTTCAACTTCATAAAACAGAAGCGATGTCAAATATTTTAAAGTATTCCATAAACTGTTTTTCCACTTGTCAGTCAGTTCTTATACACATAACTTCTTAGATTTTATATATTTTTGAGTAGAATCTTAGGAAAATATAAGATAATGTTAAAGGTGTTTAATGTGGGCCCATCCTTCTTGAGCACTCATAAATCCTAACAAGGGAAATGGGAATTTGAAGTATAAATGCATATTGTATATTCTCTCCAATTTCTTCCTCACTTGGTTTCAGCTAGACTTCTGTTGCATGTATTCGTATAAATTGTACAAAGTTACTGGAAAATTCCAATAATAGGCATACAGAAAAACAAGAGTAACTGGCATTTGCCTGCTAGAAGGGAGGAAAAGGTGCAACTTTGTAGTGTGCTGATAGGGCTAAAGCCACCTCTCTCTCCTAGACTTAAAGGACTCTTTACAAAATGGTCACTACAGCAAAGGCATCCTTAAGAGACATTTGATCCTGGCTGCCTAGCGGGGTTTAAGGGGCAGCCTGATGCTTGTTCCTTGTTTCTTCGGTTTCATTTGAGCTTGCTATACCTGCACTGCAATGTATTTTTCGGGTCACTTCTGTTTCTCCCCTCTGTAACATCTCTAGTTTTGTCTATTTCTCACTGCTGCTCAACAAGTGGCTTCCTTGTTGCCTTTGGCTCTTTCCTAATTTGTCTTCCTTATCCTCCTGATCTCCTTTTTCATCGCTTTCTCACATGTGATCTTCCTTCTGTCTATCAAGCGTACTGTGCTTCCTCAGCTAACTCACAGTGTCCAACAGCATTCTCACCCAAAAGATAACAGGACACATCCTCAGCATTTAGACAGGAAACCAGCATGCCCCTCGGCAACTTTCCTTAACTGGCATTGAGCCACTAAATCAACATACATGGCATTGGGCTTTTCTTGCCCATGGAATACAGGATATGTTTGGAGTATAAATGGCCTGACTGGACAATCCTGGTGCAGTACCAGCTCCTGGAACAACTCCGCAGGCAGTCAGCCAGCCATGAGTTAGCAAAGTCCTGATGTTAACCTAAATTACATTGGCCACCAATGTAAATGGCTATGGGATTTGGAATGGGTAAGCATGCATAAACCTGCTTCTGCTTCAGCATTTTAAGTTTCTAAAAGGATTTCCTTCTGCCTCCCTACATGCAGCTATCACCAATGTGTTCTTTGGTCAGATACATTGCTCTGCTCCCTAGAAAAATTCTGTTCCTCTTTCTCTCCATGGCACGAACTGCCATGACTTTGTTATCAAGCATAACTTCTGACACCTCGTCTTAGGTCTCTTCAAAGTCTCCTGACTCTGCTGAGCATCAGCTAGCTTGTCTAGACAACAGAGGTTAACACTGGCAGGGCAAAGAAGCACATGCTGGCTAGAGAGAAGGAAAAGAAGTCAGAGAGAACCAGAAAAGGTCTAATACACGGCCACAAAAAAAGCTCTGCTATACACAGATACAACCTACTGCAGTGCCAGATCTGTATTTAGTGAGTCCTAAAGTGACATATCCCTTTGTGAGGGAGAGCAACAACACATTTCTCAAACTTCAGGATCTATTTATACTTTTCTACAGCACTCACCACTCTCACCTGGGACTATGTTGAGTCAAATCAGCTCGCTATATTGCTTCAGAGTCTCATAGTTACTTTTCTTCCTTTTTTTGATCTCTCAGGCATAAATATGGAGCATCCCTAACGCCACTGGTAAAAAAAAAAATAAATCTAAAAATAAAACAGAAACACAAGCTCACACTGAGATAATTTTATTCCAGCTAGAGAATTTTATTCCAGCACACCTAGTCATGCAGTGTGCACCTGTAGCTCGCTCTCTTTCCTGTCTTTCACAGGTATTAGGCTTTGGTGGTAAACACACACCCCACACTTTCTCAGGGTGGTATGGGGGTGACACAGCCTGTGGGTATTGAGAGCAGCCAGGCAGGGTTGTGTATGTCAGCACCAGCTGTTCTCTGCAAAGAATGCGTGTTATCATGCTAAACAGGATGCATCTTTTCTGCATTAGGCTGGTAAAGCTTTGCAACTTTGTCAACCTTTTTAGCATTCAACAAATTCTTTTAAACATATGACTTTCAGTAAGTTAATCCATTCATTGTCTGGAACTGTGCAAAGTGACATAAAAGCACAATGAAGCCTAATTAAACTTGTTCTGTGAAAGCTAATTTGTCAAACCCAGAAGCATAGTTCATAGATAAATGCTAATATTTGAAAGTCAAATTAAAGTTGAAAAGGTTTGTAATAACAGTTAATTAACTCTTGTTTTGTTTTCCTCTCACAAACTTGAACCAGCTGAAATACTGCTTGGTTCATCTTTAACATTTTGGACCACAAAGATAAAATTCAAAGCTTTGAGATAAGCCTTTGATGTTGGTATTCTCTACAGATTATATATTATTTTAAGATCTCTTTGTTTAAAAATTCATTTTTATTATCCCTGCATGAAATGCATGGCAATTCCCCAAATAACTAACCATCAGGGCAATTAACATCTTCGATCGACACCATATTCCTGATAATTAATACAGACTTTGTACCTCCCCTGTGATAGCTGCAAGGGTTTGATTTTTCAGAGCAACTGTTCATTTACAGAATCAGTTTCATCCTAATGAAAATGGATTGTGAAACTTTAATGAACAAGACTTTGCTGTCATAATAATAAAGACTTTGAAACAACACGAAGACCTACATAACAAGCATGTTGCTATACTCGTGTTGCTACACTGTATCAAACCAATTAAGCCATACAATGAATACTAACAGCAGTGTTTTTCTAAGCTGTATGACATCAGATAAACTCAGAAAAGTGAGCATAATTTTGCTTCGACAACTTCTGGCGTTATAGCTTAATAAACTTGCATCTGTAGAGCAAGATGGCTTGATCTGCCCTCCTCCCTTTGGTTTAACAAAGGTAAGCAAAAGTCTGGAGATCCAATTTACGTAAGAGTGCTGGTGTGTTTGCTAGGAAAGGCAAGAGACTGCATTTCCTGTGTGCTTTCCCCACGTTAGGAAGTATATATAAAAGCTGAGAAGTATGAAAGAGATCTGCCAAAGAATGCTAATCTCTGGCATGCGTGTGAGCATCTGAACCAGTACCCCGCAGGACAAATAATTCATCTTTTAACAGGTAGGCTAACCTGAGGAAGAGTTTGCTGTTTCCACTTTAAACTTGTGTGGCCTTGCCAAGAATGCCCTGTCAGCAAAGGGTTAAGGCATTTTCAACGAGGTAACTAAAACAAAAGCAGGGGCAGGGAGAGAGAGCGCAAGAGAGAGGAACTGGCTGCAGCACAGGGCTTTGGCACACAGGGACGCTTCGCCTCGCCGGGCCGGGAAGGGGCTGCGGGCCCCGCGGCCCCCCGCTCGCCACCCCGCCCCAGGGCCTCGGCTGCCTGTGCTCGGCCGCGCCGCCGTGGCCCCGCTGGGGAAGGAGGTACCCGGAGGCCCCCGAGGCCTACCCCGGCTTGGGAGCTGCCCTGGGCCCGGGCCCCGCCTGAGCTGCGCCGGGCCCTCCGGCGCTGAGGCGCCTTTCCGGCTCCACCTCCCACCCGCCGCAGCCCCACGGACCCACCTGGCGTGTGGGGTCGCGGGTGGCCCTGCCCCTCCTGCCGGGGTCCGCGGGGCAGCCCCCGCGCTCCCAGCACCTCCCCCCGGGAGCGGGGGCAGCCGAGGGGAAGCGCTGCCTCGCCTTCGGCCCTGCTACGGGAGGCCTCCACAGCCCGGGCTGTGGTTCAGCCTTAGAAGCCAACCAGCAACTCGGTGAAAAGAGAAAAGATCTGGGGGGGAGGAAGGGTTAACGTTTGCATCTGCTAAGCCAAGATGTCAGTGTTTTTATACGGCCCGCCTCACCTCTGCGCAGGGCTCCCTGGAACGCCCAGAAAGGAATTTTGCTCTACCTCTAAGGCCTGGGCGAACGGTCTGTCAAAGTTGTAATCTAAGTTATAATATCCTCTTGGTTTTGGTTTGGCTAAACCCCCTCAAACATGGAAATGGCTGATGGCTCCCATTTAAAAAAAAAAACGGTGTGTGGGAGGGAAGGGATAGAATCGTCAGTAAATAAATGAATGGGACAGTTTTAAAAAAGAATAATTTGCTCAATCAAGAATAATTTCAACAGCATCTAAGTAGTCATGGAAAATCATAAACTATTACCCTATATAGTGCTCTGTTGACTATTAAATGTCTCCTTTTTCACACCACTGGCCTGAATGAATAACTTGGCAGCGCAAAATTAGCCAGGTGGCAGAATGTGCTTGTGTCAGCTATTGGCCAAACAAAACAGCAAACAGCAAAGCTCATTTTGCAATGTCACATTAACTCCTTCAGCACTGGGGGTATGTATTTTTGTGTCTGCGGTGTAGAAGTACCTGGGAGCAGGCCAAAAGAGAGCCTTTTGTGCCATGCAGCCCAGGTGGCCCTGCTCTTGCTCTGCTCGTCACAGTTGCACGTTGAGGTGATGTTTGTGGTTGTTTCCGTACGTGGCATGTGAGATTGTGTGGAAGGGGCTGCTCAGTAACATCTGCCTCAGCTTAACATTCCAGTTTGGAAAAACAGTGTTCTCAGATGCTCTTTACCAGGGGGGATTTTATGCACAACTTCCTTTACCTTTACTAGAGCCATCTCTTCACATTATCATAATACTTACCAATTTTTCTGTTTCCATATTGTCATTATCTCATGTTTATCTTCAGCTTCCAAGAGACCTTCAGGAAACGGATGCAAAGAGCGTGAAGCAGTAAGCCGAGTATTAGAGGACTAAACTTAACTGTATTATGTTCCTAGTAGCTTCAGTGGAATTACCTCAGGGATTAATCTGGAGTTTTACTTACATAGCATTACTAAAATATTATATACTACAAAAGGACACTTATCTCATTGATGTCAGTGGGATTCTTTTGATAGCTTTCACTGAACTTATGAAGAGCAACCAATGACCTTTTTCATTCTAGAGGTTAATAGAGGGGAGCAAAATATGTTCTTTTATAATCAGCAGCCTGTCCCAACTACAGAAACTCACCTTCCCATTGCACAGCTAACAGTAGATCCCTAAAGTTAAGACTGGGCCTGGTTTTTGTTAAGAGAGAATATATTTACCCTTAGTATGTAATATTTCCCTGAAGTACTATGGAATTTCATTAAGAAAATAAAGGCAGTATTTCATAATTAAGTTGCCTGTTTAATATTTTACGAGACATGCTTTACTGATAAAACTGACCGTGTCATTCACTGTAAACCCAAAGCAGAAAAGGGTAGGATATTGGCAGCTGTATTTTATACAAAGGACTTTTATAGGTTTTTTGGTCCACAACATATATATCTCATATTTCAGATTCACTTTACTTCCGAAAATGATAAACACATTGTACCTAGCCAAGGATGAGGTCCTGTTCTTATCCAGGCAGTCTCTTTTCCACTGAGTTGTTTCACATGCCCTAGGCAAAAGACATGGGTGAATATTTTCCATTAAAAACAGCAGTGGTGGGAGGAGGGAATCACCAGTACTGTAAGTTAATGAGATGGGGGGCCTTAAATACACTTAATAAACAGTCACTTAGGCTGAGCATAATAAGTCATGGAAATTTATAAACTATTACCCACTATAGTACTTCATTGACTATTAAACATCTATTTTTCACACCACAAGCCTGAGTGAATAGCTTGGCAGGAAAAAAAATTGGCCAGGTGGCAAAACGTGCTCAGTACAACCCATGTCAGATATTGGCCAAACAAAATAGTCCAATAGAAGCTGATTTTGAAATGCTTTTTTAACCCTTGGTAGCCTATGGTGAAGTTTTCTAGGAGCAAATGTACGTATTCCTGAAAAGAGTAATATGCATTAGCACTGTAAATGCATGTTTTCCTAAGTACAGTGCTTTTATCTGTCCTGGATGTCTGTCCTCTCTGTACTGCATCTATGTGATCTCCAGTTCTGCTGATGGTCACAGCCTGGGGACAGAGGCACTGTCTGTCACCTGAGGTGCGAGAGTGCACCTGACATAAAGTTTTCATTGCAGGCTTTTAACCCTGGGTTTTGGACCATGCTCTAATTTGGGAGCTTCTGTCACCCTTATTTAAAAATACACTCCAAGTAGGACTGGGGGAATTTCCAGTCTAGTTAAACATAAGGTGATCCCTCATCAATCTTCCATGAGTGGAAAGACTTTTTCTGCTGTAGAGATAAGGGTTTATCTGTGGATTTAAAACTGTGGTGTGCATGGAGTTACACAGGACAAGGAATGTCTGAGAGGAAATCTCTGAACTTGGCTGCTTGGCCCCATATTAGCTTTGCTGACCTCTGTTGAGAGACCAAAAAACCAGATTTCCAGTAATTCATCAAACCTCAACCACCCCCAGGCTTGTTTAAGCATCCTTGGGTGTCTCATGCCTGGCTGAAGAGCCCCTATATAACATAGGGTAGAAGGGCTAAAACTGGTAGCATATAGCACATTGGAAATTACTCAAATTCTAGATGAAAAATGAGAGGCTTGCACTGTATGTGACCTTTCCATCATCCTTTGTGACTTCAGTTACGCACAGCAGCAGAAAGCAACCTTGTTTTCCTTTATGTCCTCATACCTGTCAGAGCAAAAGATGTGTTATTTTGATTCAGCTCCTCAGCCCAACCTCTTGTGTTTCTTCCATTCTCCCATCTAATACTGCACTTCTGTCTTCAGCATACTTATCCCCTCTCTGACAAATTTTGGAAGCATTTTGCCAGGTTACACAGAGAGACAGAATTATCTTTACCTCTTTCCGATACCATCCATCACTACAAATCCAACTGTGCAGCACATAGCGGGTTACCCCTCCTGCCACAAGCTGACTTGACAGTGTCCCTGTGTGCCACTACAGGGCTAAAAATCATTGTCTTAGACTTAGAAGAATGACTCAGCCTCCCATGTCCAGTCTCTCTCTTATGCCTGATCCATTCACTTTTTGGGTCCCTACTGAATAATGCCATCTAGAAATGCCCCCCCGCCACCCTGCTGGAGAGGTGGTACAGATATACCACTGAAAACACATCTGGTGAAGCTGTGTCAAGCATTAGATTCTTGGGACAAAGGGCTGTATGGGAGGGGAAGGAGATCTTACACGTATCTTAGTGTCTGTTTGCATCAGTCTGGCTGACACAAGGGGGGCCAATGGGGCAACACTGAATTGAGCCCAACATACATAGCCAAATGAAACTGCTGAAGGAATGTGTGTAGGTTAAAAGAAAAAAAAAATCCAATTACCGGAGCTGGAATTAGGCCAGAACACCTTCACTAACACCTCTATTCATGAAAAAAGAAAAAAAAAAGTCATCCTTAATGACCACAAATGATCACAGACTCTGTTTTACATCTCTTACAAAAGTCAGCGTTACATTCCCCAGAGCTACACGGATAAAGGGGTGAAATATGTCATTGATTTTCCCCCCTCCCCAAGAAATTCATGATAGTGTTTGCACTAATTTCAGCAGTACAGAGATTTTCAAAAAGAGAATCAATCCTGTTTAACCTGGAAGCTAACAGTATTAAAAACCTAAGGTGTCTCACTCACTGCTTTCTTTTGCAGAGGCAATCAGGATCTGCTTTTTTTCAACTAGTACATATAAAAAGCCTCTTAACCATTAGACTGTAACACTATTACCTGCAGCAGATTGGAAACTATCAGCCTCTCTGAAGGTACCTTGTAATGTCATTCCAATGGGGCAATTACTGGTCTGTCTCAAAGCCCGCTGAAGTAGATGGAAGGGGTTCTGTGGGTCTCACTACGTTTTACAGCCAGGTATGGATGCATGTAGAAAAGACTTGGCATTTTTCATTTCCACTAATGAAGAATTATCAGTTTATATGAATGCTAACTGTTTTTAAGGGTCATGCCTTTATATGCCTTTTCTGATACGTATCGTTCCGTCTCAAAAATGTCCTGTTTTATACTCAAACCATGTAACCTATTCATCCACTGGTTATTCTTTACCAAAACTTTGTCTCTGTTACTGGCTACTATGTCTTAGTATTTTGTCCTGCATTCAACCTCCCCCTTAGCTGTGCAAGAGCGACACTTAGTCATGGTAAGGTCAGACTAATTGGATTTGAACTACACAAAAACTCAGTGATTACAGAATTAGCAATAGCTCATAATGTACAAAGACCCAATGGAGCATCAAGCTGCTGGGTACTTAGCATTATACCATATACACGCATAAGCCACCAAAAGTATTCAGTATCCATGGGTATGTTTTACTTACTGCATGGCAAGGTTCATCATAGTACCTTCTAATCATTGGAGCCACCAAACTGTGTGAACAGAATGGCATGGTTAATGGCAGCAAGTGGCACAGTTGAAGAAGCTCTGAAGAACAATAGATACTTAGTGATCCCTGTCCGCAAGAGAGGTGGATTTCACCAAGAAATGATCTTACCAAGCTCTTTATTAAGTTGATAAATATTTTCTAAGAGAGCAAGAAAAGGGTGTCTTTTTCAAGTGGGGAAGAAAATCTACATGGAGTTCTTTATCTAGATGCCTGCATAACACTTTAAAAATCAACGTCAAGATATATCTCATTATTTCAATTAACAGGATCATTGAGATCTGTCACTGGAAGTCACATTTTCTATTCATAGCTTAGGAAGTCAGACAGACTTTGTTTGCAAGAAGAAAACTATTTTTTGTGAAGAAGGGGGAACATAAAATTTACTGTTGCTAACAGGTAGCGTATGCTGCACTTTGATTCATCTATTTTCAACTTTAAGATTTATTATGCAGCATAAACCTGAGGTTTAAAATACATAAACAGGTATCTAGTGTCAGACTGTGGCTGGGATTTGATAGGAGTCTGTATCTACCTTCTCTTAGTCACGTACAAACATAGAGATATATCCTCCCCTTCTCCATATTCTTATTTATTCAGTTTCTTGCCCCCTGATGTTTGGATACATAGGACTAAGAAGGACTAACTTGCCTTTACTTACCCATCCTCTGGGTAAAAGGAAGAGGAATGAAGAATTAGGAGATTGTCTTTTCTCCTCACACCCTTGCTGGTCATCAGTTCTCATTGGGATTCAATGTCTTGTGGGACAATTCTTGGCATGGTGTATTCTTTTTCCCAGTAATTTGCTCATGGTATTGCCTACTAAAATCTCACCTTTACTTCACATGAAAATTACTGAACTGAGAGAACAGCTCACATGGAACTACATATATTCCTCCGATTATTTATTCAAAGAGACTGATATATTTCTGCTGTCAAACTTACAGTTGGCTTAACACAACTTGGAGCCTATAGTGTTGCTCCAACATGTGCTACTGGTAAAGTTTGCTCTTTCCAAAATGTTATTTTTCACTGCCAAAGCACACACCAATCCTGTGCTCAGCTATGGAAACTTAATGAATGAAAGGGGGCTGTTTCTGAACTCTGAAGAATTTATTTTATTTCATATTCTTTTTTACATTGGCTACTACTCTGAAACACTTCTACCACTTTAATGGGCAATAAAAAATGGCCAAAATCATTGCTGTCCTTAGACCCTGTGGTGGTTAAATAAAACAAAACAATATTCCAGCCTACTTGTTGAGAGGGAACACATTGCCTTACTTCACTTCCGAAGTAGACAAGCATTTTTGCTTATGTGCTTGCAAAGGAAGACTGTTGTCATACCATCATCGTAAGGTTTGGCGTTAGGGTTATTGAACCTGTTCTCATTTCTAGACTCACCATTGTTGGGAAAAGATCCTACATTTAATACCCTAGGCTGACAGGAGCAGTAAGAAGCATGAGGGCTTGTTGCTTAATTGCTGATGGGATGGCATCTTGCTGCTGCTCTACCAGGGCCCCTGTGATGCATCTGAGCAAAATACTGGTGGATTTTTAAAGTGAAGCCCTCCTCAGTCCCTTTTAGGCAAGAAAGGGTGCTCTGAAATGGAGGTTTTGCTTCCTGTTTATCTACTTTTATTTCACCTGTTGTCAAAGGAAAAAAATACTAGCACTGACTAGATATTCTTGGCTCTGGTAACATGATCTCTTCCTCACCCTTTATTTACTGTCATCTTACAACCCTCTGAATTCTGAATTTCATCTAGCAAAAATTCAGAGGATTTATACACCTCTAAGATGCTTGTGGGGTTGCTTTTTTTCCTTAATACATGCCATTTGTGGCATCTACACAAACTTGCTGTTTCAGCTATGGAACAAATCCATAAGACACCCCTGTAGATGCAAACCATGTACCCAAATGAGTTGATTTTGGCACCCAGATTGCTGATGAAATTTATGCTTCATTAACAGATGCCTAATGTATATAATACAAATATTTTAGAATTGACCTCAGCCTGGCCAGGGAGGCTGGCTGGCCCCATGAAAATACAATTACCTAATGAGAGATTAGAGAGTTTTGCTTATTGTATTTACTATTTCTAGGAAATTACTTTGTGTCTGTGTAGCTGCGTCAACCTTCTTGCTTAAAATATGTTTTAATGTTATTAGAGCTTGCAAACTAAACTAGTGGAAAGACAGGGAAAGGCAGCACAATTTCCTTTTAGATCAGAGCCAATGTTTCTCCAAAACCTTAGCAGGCTGAGTTTGCCATAAGATCAATGCGGCTGAATGCTCCACCTGCAGAATGAGCTCACTGTCTGTGCATTACGCTAGCCCTCTGCCAGCCCAAGTAGTAAGGCTCCTGGGGTTGGTCTTGAACCTGCTACTCCCCACACTGGAGTGCTAAGCTTTGCTGCCAAGACGCCAGGCCAGGTATTAAATGCATTCTTGTTTCTGTTACTTTCCAGCACTCAGAGGACCACATTAGAAAGCCCAGAAAATTTAATTGGAAAGCACGGAGAATGCAGAATGCTTAAAGGCCTTTTACAGACAGTAATATGTTCTCAAAAAAAAAAAAAAAAAAAAAAAAAAAAGGAAACAAAAACAACCCCATGGATTTAAATATTCAGCTCACCTTTCCCTTACAGAGGCATCAAAATGCTCGATCCTATTTGAAACAAAAAAACGAATCGGGATTGCATAAGCTTGTCTTCATCACTGTATTACATTTTACATGGCCTGCTCAGTTCAGCATTGTAAGGCTCCCATCTTTTTGAGAAGGGGACTTTATGGACACTTTAGCTCAAATCCCCGGGTGCAGGAGCCCTGGGATACGAAGGACCAAGGACCTCCAATTCAGTCTCACTCAGGATTTTAGATGGGGCATGTGCCCCCCATGAATACCTTGGAAACCACAGCGAAGGGCAGGAATGCTGCTTTTAATTAATTGGAGTAAAACTAGTGAACAGGAAAGTGAGGTTCCCATAAAAATGATTTGGCAGGAAGGTTTACCTTAGATTTTACAGCTCTTGCAAGGGAAAAATGAAAAGTCCATTTGTGGTTTTCTAGTTGCGATTATTGGAGGTAAAAACTCAAGCACCTCATGTTTATCATTGTGTAGATTGTATGCATGGGAAATAATGCAGAGTAGAATTGGGCCGCTATGTTAAGTCAAGCTTCTCACTCACAGGTTTTCCCAAGATCAAGATAACAACGAGAAGCAATTCAAAGATTCAGAGATGCAGTGAGGAACTCAGGAGCACATAGGCACTAGGATACATTTTTTACAGTATAGCTGATTGTTAAAAAAACATTAGTAATTTACTGTTTTCTGAACCAGAGCTATATTTTAGTCTTTCATTGTTTCACAAGACTGCTACTTTTACTTGTTTATTTGTTCCATTACAAGGAGCTTCTCTATGCTCCCTACTGTGTACATTTTACTAGCCAAACTCTGACAAAGAAAGAAGAAAAGGAAAGCCTTCCATTTATAGTTACATGTCTTAAGAGAAATATTTATATGCTATTTTAAGCTACCCTAAGCATGACACTGCCTTCAAGCTAGTCATGTGAGTCAGGGGGAATAAAGAGGAAGCAGTCATATAAATTTTTGTGTGTGTATATATATATATATATATATATATATATGGAACTGCATTGACTTACCTCTTCTGAGATTTAAAAAACTTAGCTGTGTTGCTGGGTATGGAGGGAGAGACTTCCAGTAAAAAATTATTTAGCATGCAAACAATAAACATTTGAGAAATCCATAAACCCTAATCAAAATACATGTCTACTGCTGTAAAGAGTAGTTCCAAGTCTTCTGTGCCTTGATTTGGAAGGGTTCTCCACCTTGAACAAGAAAAGATTAATGAACAATAATTAATCTGATGGTTTTGACAGCTGCTATTTGTGTTCAACTTTGATATACAGCCCAGTCACAGCTTTCTTGTTGGTGGCTTCACAATAAGGTAGTTGATCTGGATCCAGACTGAAAGGCAACCATGTCTCATCACAGTCCTACAATGTCAGTCCTCAGTTCAGAGGAGAACAGTAAATTAAAGAGGCTGTTAATATTTTTTTAATAACTTACTTAAAAAGAAAATGCATGTTGATGAAGTTTTCCGATTAACCCTAACGTATTCATCAATTTTCATTTGTACAAGAGTAACGAATCTGCTTTCTCTTTGATTTGGCTAGGAACAATGCCAAAGCTAGGAGCGTTTGAACATTAGTGCAAGTAGAGGGTAGAGGGTAGTAGTAGAGTTATTATACACATTTGGAGGAACTATATGATGTAAAGGAATAGCTCTCAACATGATTGAGGTCCCTGACTCCCTGTGTAAGTAGAGAAATATCAAGCAAAAGCACTAAGGTGGTTTTGTCTACATACATGACATTAGTGAGGTCTTTAGATCTAAAAAAAAACAACACCAAAAAACACAAAGTGAAGATATTGAAATAGTCAGAAAGTTATAAAAATGTGTAATTCAAACGTCTTGATTACATCCCAGTCATACGTAGGTAGGGGAAGAAAAGTTGTCCATTAATGCAAGGTTCTTTGACATAGCATGACAAGATCCCATAGCTGAAGCTTAACTTCAGCTTCCAGCTGAAAGAAACTCACATTAGCAATACACTGGGTTTCCTTTTCTTTTTTAAGCATAGATCGTCATTAATCACTGGAGCAATTTAACAAAGCAATCAATTTTCTGTTAACCCTACAGTAGATCAGTCAAACTAGGAGGATCTCTCTCTAAAAAACATATACTCACTCAGGAGCTATAAGATAGATGCAAGGTCACTTATTGCCTTCAAGTGGCAAGCCAGACTAGATCATCCCAAAGTATCCCTCCAAAATCCATGACACAAAACAAAACTTCAGTTTAAATCAGTGGAGCTATGTAGATGAAGCCCCTTAGAAAATGAGAATTAAAAAAAAGAAGTCAGTCTCTCTGGTTTTGTGTAATTGTGAAAAGAGACACTGAAAAATCTTCATAGGGCTATATGCTAGGCAAGGGACCTCCCATCCTATTCCGAGTATTATAGTGTTTGGATGCTGACAAATAAATTACATTAATTGCATTCATTCTAGCAATCACTTAAACACCATTAGGGCTTATGCATACAATAACTGTGCCATTAGTCAAATCTGGATACCTCACTGCTGGTAATCAACATTCTGTCTTCTTCTAGTATAACTATCTTAATTTCTTTCTGCAAGCCTCCTTCAGCACTATTCAGCTTTTAAACATTAAATTAAGGACATTATAATTTTGCCTAATAACATTACATGGTGTTCTCTCAGAGTTATAGTCTACTTGGTTACTTGCAATTACTTGCAGAGAAAAGCTGAGACGGTTTACTGCCTATGCTACAATTTTTTGTCATGCTGCAACCACCTGCCACAATACCATCCTTATATTACTGTTATATTTATTCCTTCTTTCTTAGTCTGGGGGGGATTAAGACTCATTTTCTTTCCTATCCCTCTCCCAGGGTACTGACAACCTAGGACAGGAGGGACGTGGAACATGAGATACATTGGGAAAGTTGCCTGCCCCTTATATCCACTTTGAAATAAGAGAAAGTGGAGGGTGGAGTGAGTGACTTCTTGAAATCTGTTTTCCTCCCTTGCCCTCCAGCTGGCTATAGGAACTGCCATCAAGTCCACAGAGTCCTGGAGGAAGGGGCTAGGGAGCTGACTGCTTGCCAAAGCTGCCTATGCATGCTGTTCCAAGAGTTGATCCAGCTGTAGCAGCATGTGCTCTCAGCAGTCCAGGAGTACCATCTCTAGGAGTCCCCAGCTTTCTCATCACTATGGCTGCTTCAGCACATAAGGAGCAGGGGACTATGAGCATGCTTTAAAAAGCAGCTTGAAAACACTCTTGGAATTTCACCAGTCCTGCGTCAGTCCATCATCACAACAGTGAGATGATTCAGTTTTTATATTGACACCAAAAACTCATCTATGCACAAGGGAGAAATTCCTTGATTATTTGAGTTAGAGAACTCCTTTACATAACTGGGGGAAAAAATGAAAAAGCAGGGTAGGAGGCTTTAAAACTGAATATTCAGGTCACAGAGATCTCTATTTTTATAATTTCATTAGCATTTGTTTCTGTTTGATCAAGGCAATAAAGAAAGAGAGGAGTACACTCAGCATGATATTTTGCAACTTTGGAAGTGTGGTTTGTCCACAGCTTTAAGTGAAGTTCAGTAGTAAATCAGTAGACCTGAAAAGATGAATATTAGGAACAGCATCTTGCCATTAGTTCAAACTCTTCATTCCACAGACACCTGGCCAAGATTCTTAAATTCAGCACTGATACAGCCATTGTCCTAAATGTAACACTTGTTCATTAAAATCAAGTTCTTTCATTTATGTTCATTCTCCCCCCTCTTGTGGTTCATTATAAAATCACAATTGTTGCTTTCAGAAATGTTCCGTAGTTGGGCTTTCATGCAGAAAGGATAGAAAAGGATCCACAAAATCTAACCAGGCAGTGCTACTAATAAGCTCAACAAAATGCAAATAGAGTAAATAATGAGCTTGTTATTCAGGGTAATTCTCATTGCTAATTTAAATGTTCTCTCTAATCTCTGATTGAAAGCAAATCTTGCCACAAATGATATGGAATACATTTCAGACAGATTTAACATAACTATTAATTGGATATCATGTGCTATTGTCTGGGGAAGATTTTAGTACCTCAATCATTTATTGTCTTACTAGCTTGACATAGAGTATTGTAGCTATAATGTCTTCAGCCAGATCTTCAGCTTGTGTAAATCGATGTAGTACTAAAATACTTTGAACTTGTGCCAGACGGTATGCCAGCTCCCTTGTACAGGCAAATTTTGCATTGCTTACCTACAGGTATGTTTCCCCACCAGACTGAGCACCCTGACCTGATTCAGCAAAGCTGATTATCCAATTATCAAAACTGCTAACTGAAAATACACAAAGACATTTGGGTACAGGTCTTGGATATTCCAAGGTCTGCAGTAAGAGTAGGTTGTAGCCATAAAAATGGTTAGAAATGGATGGGTATATGCATAGAGACTCAGGGAATCTCTGTTCAACACGTGTTATTTGTGTCATGATAAATCTAGAGAAACTTGTGAGCAGCAGGCCAGCTAAATAAGATTGATGGATTGATAGAAACCTGTCAGTCTAGCAAATCAGACACAATGCAGGAAAGTCAACGTGTACTAACAAAATTTGTTTGGTGGATTAAAACTTATTAATAAAGTCAGAAAACTGTCATGTCAGAGTTTCTCACCATAATGCTAACTGGCAGCCAAACAGTTCCAATTTTGTAGTAGGCAAGTTGTACTATCACACTTTTAATCTCTTTAGCCAGGCAGTCTCATAACCAGAGCTCACTGCTGAAGTGAAACAACTCCAATTACTAGAAAAGCTGTTGTAACTGAGGGTCTACTTTGATTCACAGGACTCGGGTGAAGGCTGCAGGAATAGGATATTACAACAGGTCATACGCTCACAGGTGCAAAAGTCAACATAAAATCTCCACACATCTGCAACTTTCAGAATGAGAGGTAAGACTGGTGGTAGACTTGCATTTTGATGAATGACAGCAGGTGGTTTCCTTTTGTCATACCATAACAAATCTCCTTAGCGGGAGAAAATCCTTAAGGACATCTTGATGGAAAGCCTTACAGAAAGTCTCTCGGAGATTAGACAATTTTTAACAAGAAGTGTACAATGGGTAAAAAAAACCTAGGCACAATAATGTGAACCAGCTACATGTAATATTTGAAACAGTTCTTAGTAAGAATGAGAAATGGTGGTGGGACTTCAAGGACCATCATTCCTCATTTTCCCCTAGGTATTTTTTGTGCCTGTTACTCTAAATATTGCAGAAAAATCTAAGTGCTGCAGGGTCTACCAATGATTAACTTTTCTACTAGGAAGATGAGTTTGACTCCACTAGAGAATTCTGAATCAGACACCGAATAATCATTGAACATGACCCATCAGAAATCACAGAGTTTATTTTGTCCATTTTATGCAAAGGCTGAAAATGAAAAGTGCCAGGTAAAAGAGAGGATCACTGAGAGCCTGTGGATCTACTTCAGACATTGGTAATTTGGCATTTAGGTTAAGGTGAGCAGGAAAACTCCTCACTTTCTACGATTTTTAATTGTATGACACAATCGCATTGTACGGTCAGGTCATAAACTTTGTAAAGTCATAAGCTGTTTGGATTTTAAAGATCAAAGATCAGTCATAGACTGAAGGGGATGGGATAGGAAAATTGTAATAGCACACAGGTAACATTGGAAAACACACCTCAAGGGTACATCTCAAAGGCCAATTTATTGCTTGCATCTTCCTTGTCCCAGAGGGAATTATTTATCACTGGCTCATAGCAGTAAAATTTTGGAAAACCCTGACGCCCAGCCAATCCCAGCAAGCCAGTCAGAGGTTTTTTTGTGCCAAGAGGGATTGTTTCATCCTCTGGAATCCCATCCCCCTTTCCCTCCCCTCCGCACACTCCCTCTGAAGGGGCGGGAGGAAGCGGATGTATAACCCTGCTGCTCCTGCAGGCCCAGTCCCAAGGTCTCAGTAACCTACATCACGATGCAAGAAAAGCCTTCATGCTCTTATTGGGCATGCAACACACATCACAATCTAGCCCCAAGAAATCAAGAGATTAAAGTTAGAACATGGTTTAAATGGATCTGAGTGAATAATTTTTAATGAATGCATTTAATGATGGATGAGTTTCCTTCCTTCTTTCCCTGAAATGTGGGGAGCGGGTTGCAATTTGCTTCACATATTCCTTTCTCATTGAATTTTTTAAAAATTTCTTTTAAAGTCAGGCGTTGCTACTCCAAGCACAAACTCACTGTTCAGTTGCAGTTGGTCCCATAAATCACTTAATATTGTTTCCATCCTCCAATTTAATGAACATAACTCATGGAATCAGCTTTGTGGTACACAGGCTTACAGAAAGCACATTAGAAATTCACTTTTCATAGTATTCCTGTGTGAGCTTAACATTTAATTTCTGCCAAAAGTTATGCAATTAAAGTTTAATAACTCTGTGAGCGTGTGCAGGAAATGACGCCAAAAGCAACCCCAAGATGGCTGAAGATTTGCTTCCAAATTTGCACAAATATAAGTAGAAATTGTTTCTGCATTATTCATCCAACTTTAGACCTAAACCAAATATGTCTTGCTAGCAGCCTTGGAGACATATGATGAAGTGTTTTAAAATTCCAGTAGATGTCACCACTTCTCCCCCAGCAAGTGCTTAAGTACATCTGAAAGAAGCTTTTGAAAACTCAGTTTGCACTACATCATGACTTGAGAAAGCAGAAAGACTCATTTTGCTTTGGGTTACATCTATATGTTTTGACAGAAAAAGAATACGTCCCTTTTTCTAATCATGTCAATGAATTAATGAGCTTATAGAACTCATGCCGCTATTGTAAACCAAACCACATGCAGATTAGCTGTCAATTGCCAAGTGATGTCTTTGCTAATACAAAACAGTATCTAGTGATGTATTAATTTTTCCCATGTCATTTGATACTTCATAAATATCAAAGTTTTCAACGATACTTTGATTATAACTATAGCCCTGATTGTGACTACAGTTGGTTTTCCAGCTATAGTGTTCATATCCAGTCCCTGCAACATTCGTTTGCTTTAGTTTCCCAACTTTAAACAAGCCCCAGTGGTGTCTCTTTCCTAAACACTTGGGTTCAATTCTTTTCAACTTTCACTTGCTGTTATCCACCCCTCTCATGAAAAACGAGACCTCATGCTTCAGTTCGCCTGGTTTTCATGGCTACGTTTTTCTCCACTCCGTTGGGAACAAGGGGACCATGAGGCCTAGAGCTCCCACATTATGGAAGAGGGCTCATACTCCTTCTGGACAGCTACATCCAGAGGTGCAAAGTCTCCATGAGAGCCTATTTCTTAAATAAACAGCAGATTAAACTCAAGGCCAGCTGAAATATGGATCTTTGATAAAGGAGACACATCAGTGGATATTCATTTGCTTCTACTGACCTTGAATCCTTGTATCTGACAGCTGTAGCATCTTTCATTGTTTATAAAATGTGTAACTTTTCATCACTTTATATTTATCTGCATCATGGAATAAATAAAAAAATTACTTACTCTGTTCTTCTAAAACAAACTTAAAACCACAGAACATGATAATATGTAAAACCAACCTAAAAAAACCTTATCCTGATACAGAAGAATTCTGTAGTCTAAACTTCATTTTCTGAAGAATTTAATATTCTTTTTCTTTAGAGACAAATTTCACATTTTTTTAAGAGAGTACTGGAAGACAAAATTAATCCTGTACAATTCCCAGGGCAAGAAAATGTTTTCTGTGATTTTTTTTTTTTCATGTGACCAGGTGGCCCCAAGAGAAGCTGGCTTTCTGGCTACATTCATCCCTTAAGACTCAGAAGAGAATCTGGATGCATAGCAGTGCATAACGATCATATATTTCTGATGAGTTCAATGGTATTTTAAAGACTTTAGAAAGGTTCATTTGCAGGTCTGTAGATGACTTAATCTTATTCAGATTTCACCCAGATTAAAACAGACAAACTGGCTAGAGACATTGCACATGCAAGGAAAATTGGCTCTTAAATATTTTAGGAAGTGAGATAAGATTCAAATACATCACTTTAAATGTCCTTATTCATGTGACTGGGTCACTTGAACAAGTAAAAAAAAAAAAACTATCAAGCACTCTTTAAGAATATTTAAAACATTATTGTTTCAATTCCTTTCCCACCCAGCTGTAAAGGGGCCTCTAGATTACTGTATTGTCAATGGGATTTGTAGAATAGCAGCCAGAACTAACATGAAGCTGAACAATAGCAACATTGTACTCCTCCTCAAGAAAAAAGAAAAATGCAGCCTATGGTAAAATCTTGGGCTGCTACATGAGGATCGGCTCCTTTTACAGGATTCTTCTGATTGCTTTCTATTTTTTAAAAATCAAACTTCATGTTAAGCTTTTAAAATTGCTTCCTTGTTTAAAAATAAGTTAAAATTGAGAAAAGACTTTTTACTTAAACTGTTAAAGCAGTTTATTGACCACACTGAAAGTACGTGACTGGAGGAGAATAATATAAGCAACTCTCCCTGACAAAATTGGCTAATTATTAACATTAAGTATTCCAGAAAATGCTTCAGTATTACTAAAATAATGCTGTCTGTACACAGAATAAATATATTAGTGATGTGGTGAGTTTGATTGCAGTTTTCTAGATTTCAGAAAAGCCTGTCACAAGGAAACAAATAGTAAGGAAGATGGTTCTTCAGTGTGCAAGAGTTACAAATAAAGTGGAAAAAAAGAGGTATGCAGACAAAATCAGAATTATCCACAGGGCTGCAGCTCTCAGCTGTCCTGATATGAACAGAGAAGTTGTTACTGCGCAAGGGGTTTTTTGAAAAAGCAAACAAGTCCACAGGATACTGAATGAAGGTAATAGACACCTGAACTCATTAGGGGCCATGGAGCATTCTCCAAATGAAGATGATTTGGTTAAATCTTCAACAGGAGAAAGCACTTTCAGCAAGACCTTTGCTCTTGCTTGTACTTCATACATTTTCTGGCTCTTGGCCTCCTGTGTGAAACAGACCTTCAGTTTGCAGGGTAGGACTACAGAACTGCTGCAAGTAAAACCATATGATGTTTGTTCACTTGCCTGTGACTGAGAAAGGAGCCCCTGGGTGAAACTAAATTTTCTTTTGTCCGTTGACACTGGAGTGTCTGGACTCAAGGTAAAAAGTAACACAAGCGCTGTGAAATGTCCTGAAAGAAAACAAAGTATGAGAACCTGTTCGGTAAAATCTTATTGAAAGGCAAACAAGAGTATCTAGAACTACTGAGAGTCACTGGAGAGTGAAGAGTTGTTTCAGGACCTTAGGACAGTTTGTAACTGAGAAGTTTATTCCACTAGTGCAGTCACTGGGCCCTAGAAGAACTGCTAAACTGAAATTTATTAAAAGAAATACTTCATACTTTTAAATCTTTTACTTACCAGCAGCCATATGTTATTCTACTCATTACCGCTAAGACTGGGAAGTAGTTTTCTATTAGAAGAAGTAGCCTTAGTTTCTTAGTAAAATACATGGTTTGTCTATTGACACTCACTAGAGAATGACCTGGTGTATTTATTCATCTGCAGAAAACAAAGTAATGGCTAAAGAATTTTTAACTGATTTGTATTGTGGCTCTTCTCTAAACTAAATAATTTTTCTTTTCTAGTTAGCTTTTCAAAATAGCAGTAAGGGTCTATTTGTGTTTATTTTAATAGAAACATTTTAAATTAAAAATATAACCTAAGAAAAATCTATCCATACTTCTTTAGCGAAAGATGTTTTACCTCAAAAGTATCTGAGAACAAATTCAAAATACTTAAAGTCTAAGATTCTGATGTCAATAACACCTCTGTACCAAAACCATGTTTTAATGATTTAATTTTCAGCAGCCTTTTCAATTATTGCCCCTACCCTCACCAACTTACAAGCTTTAAATCAGAATTAAAACAGCTGCAACATTTTTTCCCCTTTTTGGGGAAGAAAACTAGGTTGGAGGGAAAGTTAACTAATAGGTGCCATTCTCTGAATAAAATTAGAGGTTTTATTGATTTAGGCAATTCCACACCAAATATTTCAGTTACGTAAATTTTCTCTTGCTTCTCTGCCTCAAGATCCTAGTAAAGAGACTCATTCTTCTTTTACTAGGAATATCTTGCTTGCCTGACAAAGTAACTCTTCTCCTCTCTACTATTAATTTTAATTTCTTTCTTCTGCTCACTGTGATTCCACTACATGTGTTCTGGTTTCATGGTTAATAGGATAATGCATAGTTAATGTGTCATTAGTATACAGTCCATTTAATGCTTCACAGATCATTCACAATTAATCATTGACAACTACAAGAACAAACAGGTGAGATAAAGTTCTAAACTAATAAAGGGGAAAAAAATATTTCAGTGTATTTTGGACTGTTCAGCTAAAACCAGATGAATTTATCTGCTCTAGGCAGAAAGGTGATGAAGCAAAAGAGAACTAATCCATTTAGAAAGACCTTAGACACGTAACAAACACTATAGAGAAAATCCTATATTTCTAGTTTGCAAGGCTACAACTGCAGTACCAGCATGTGAGCTTTCCCCTGAAGCCTTTAGTGGGACTTAGTGGAAGCTGGACCTGAAATTGATAGGTGGATTTCAGCATACAAAGAAAGATCTTTGACGTGATTAGCAACAAATAAGTCCTTAAACATATCCTTTACCATGAAAAAAATCAAAACTGTGTCATCAGAAACATATCTTAGATCTGGTACATTTCTTATTGATACACATAACGAGAAAAGTGAACAAATTATGAAGGTGATAAATGAATAAGGCAGAACTTCAGTTGAGTATGAGAAGCAAACAAAAGTATTGCCACATGAAAGGCACTCAGATGAGCTTGCAAACAATAGATGTATCAATGGAAAGAATGTTTTAATTCAGCTGTTCTTTTTGAATGAATGCTGCAGCTGAAAGTGTGCTTGGACACAAAAGGCAACCATCTCAGTTAAAGCCATGTCAGATTATTAACTGCAAAACAAGCTACAAAGACGTTTCTGCACAAGGAATATCACAGAGTCACAAACACAAAGAACATGTTGGTACCTCCAAAGAAGCTGGTCTTCTTATTAATATTTATTTTTAATATATTATCTTTAAGAGGCCTCAGAGGAAATGAGGGATCTGGAGAACTTAGTATCATACAAAAAGATGGAAAAGAACACTCCACCTCTGCAGTTTTTAGTCTACATAGGAAAGAGATACAAAAAATGAGTAGAAACAATTCATACACATTCATCTGACCTTTGCAGCAGAATCCAGAAATTCCGTTACAGTGCACTTCCCAGTGTTTTGGTAACTAGTCTAAGTAAAATGCTTTCCAAAGGGAAAAATAAATAAGATTTGAGTATTTGAGGAAATATATTTGTCAGGTGGCAATAACTGTACAAATGAGAAAACAGACAACATTTTAGCCAAGGTGCTAAACCAAGAGATTGCCTTGATGCAGATGTAACAGAGCAATGAGACAGCACCAGCAAACATATTGTAAAACATGTCACTATCCCAGAACTCCACAGATGTTAGGTTTGACCCTTCAGTTGCTTTCCCTTATATTGGGCCATGCAAATCCTTCAACTGTGATTCACTCTAAAGGCGAGCATTAATCAGTTGATATCAGGTGGAAGGGCATAGAGAAAATTAGAAAGGGACACAGCTGAGAAGCACCACACATATATCACTATCTGCAGCATTGATGGAAAGCATATCCTTGATCTGAGAAAGGTTTGCTAAGGTTTGCTAGCTCAGTGCTCAAGCCACAGTAAGCACAGCAGCAAAAACTTCCGTGCAAGGATTTACCAATAGCCCCGATAGTAAGTAACTTCCATTTATGCTTATAACATGCCAGGAGGGCTTCTAATAGGGTGACCTGAACCACCTGGAAAGAGTCCTCGTCAATCAGCATGTTACCCATGATGCTGCCAGGTCCCAGACTCTGCCTTGTAACAAAGGAACCTTTCTTACTCTTATCCTGTGGTCCAGCCCTGGGAGCTGGCCAAGTGCAAAAATTCAGAATACAGATGTTGACAAAGTCCTCTATAGCTGTTGAAATGCTGTTACCTCTATTCTTTCCCCTAATCATGGAGGAAAAAAGGGGTAAAGAAATTTATTGCAGTCTGGCAAAAGTATGTATAATAGCTTCTGTATCTCTGGCCTACTGTAAAGTGATGGTGCCCGTGAAATGGCATGTTAATGAATATTGGTTTTAAGATGCACCTATATTTATCTTGTGGTATTAATTTATAAAAGCCTCACTTCATCGTCTCAAACAGCTAAGTGAAAAACTCCAAAACACACCATTTCTGAAGTTCTCTTGTCTTTAAGAGCTGGAAATACTGGATTTGTCTATAAACATAACACAGTTTTTCATGGCTTCGAAGAGCAACATCTTCACACAATTTTTCAGTTATCTACTTCATTAAGAAGTTTTTTAATGAAAACCTTGTTTTAAATAAGTTTTTATGCAAGAATGCATATCTAAAGAGAAATCTCTTCGAGTTTTTCAAATTTCAGCTTTGTATCTGTTCAGCACACATTTTTAATTTTTTCATCTCTTATTTATCTAATACCACATTTAGAGCTAAACATTTTGAGTTCAAGGAAAAAAAAATTGATGCAACTAATTATCATGTGATCTTCAATATGAGTGAAACCAAAGGTGACAACTTGACAGGTAAAGACAAGATAATAACAGTACAAGACCATTCTAAAACAAAGTTGGAAATGTAAAAGGAATTTTTTCTCCTTAGAGCTCAGCTTACTAATTTTTGGGAAAGAAGGGATGCTGGGTTTGTGGGGGTTATTGTTTGGTTTTTTGTTTTCTGGTGAGCAGTAGCTTTCCTGACATGTGCAATGCTATTTATTAGCTCAGTGGTATTTCACATATTGTCTAGGATAGCTCATTTTGGAGACCATTCTGAATTCGTGTCCTGTGACCTGTTTTCTTTTGCCTTCTCTTTAAATGCAAGAGATTTTTCTCTAATAAGAAATGTATAATCTAGTATAACATTCTGAGCTCGATGAGTTGGTCCAGCTACTCCTTGTTTTACAACACTGGCAAACAGGAGTCATCTAGTGCATACTAAACATGAAAATAATGTCTCAGTTAGCAATTTCAAAGGGAGAGTCTGATGTTGCAAAAATTTCTGTTGTGATGGGAATTGTATTTGATTTGTTAACAGCCCATGAAACCCGAGCTGAAAAAGTGCCTTCCTTTTGTCTCCACAGTGACTCTGGAATTCATCTTGCATGATCTGAACTAATAGTTAGATGTCAAGGTGTTTAGACAACTCCTCCAAACAAATCATCAGCACTTTTTTCCCTAGCCACTGGGAAAAAAAGGCAGCCTCATGGCATTATGTATACTCTCCATTTTGGGCAGTCATCCTCAAAGAGAAAGAATTGCCCACTTCTTTCTCTGGTCTACAGAAAGTACGTAAATTACTCATCTGGAAAATACTTATGGAATTGAACTTCAAAACAGATGAGAAATCCCCCCTAGAGTAAAGGACATGATAGATTTCTTCTACTCCAGATATTCTAAACTAATAACCAGTCTACCTCATTCCACAAAGTTTGTGTCCTTTTAAGGATGAGACACTCATGTAAATGATCGGCTGTGCTTCAAGGTATTTAGTAACTTCCCTGTTTATCCATCCCTAAAGATGGGCTAAACTTTTGAAATCACTAATTTGTAGTAATTGCTGCTCTGAAAAAAAAGTGTGGCCTTTTTAATAATTAAGCAGTACAAAAGTGAGACCTGTGACAAAGGGCATTGTATGTTGCTTTGGAAGTGGAAGCAAGCATCTGTAAACAAGCACGTTGCTTAACGTACAAAGCATACTCCTTAAATGTTCATGTTTATACTGAATTTTACAAGTAGTTTATCCTTAGCTTCATATTGTGAGATTTTATTTATATTTATTTTATTTTATCTTATTTTATTTTATGTGTTAGATCTCTGCAGTTCTAATTCTAGCAAGAATCTTGAAACCTAGGGGTTAGCTCTGGCTCTTCTTTACTGCAATACAGGCACACTGACTTACCATATCTTTAAAGAAGTCTTCCCTAGATGGTTCGGTCCCATTCCATAATTATTCTTTTGATGCAAGTCAAAACACACATGGCTGTTTCTGGATCTTTTTAGATATATCTTCTTGATTTATCATAAACTTTGCCTTACCTGATGAGCATACGTAACAAACAAGTCGTTAGGTATATCCTTCCAGAACTATTCAAGAAGAAGATTTTTACATTATGTGGTATAAAAATAATTCAGACTAAGTTTTTATATACACTGAAATCATTAAGTTACATTGAAGACGTGTGCGTTGTTAAGTCACATTCTAAAGGTTGTGGAGGACATGGACAAAAGTTAATTAAAAGACAGGGGTAATATCCAGAAAGTTTGAAGAAAAGGGTACACGCAGTGAACCTCTCAGACATTTGTGATACAGGTGATCACAACAGTGATAGAAAAGGTACTGTGTTAGACACACCACTTCTTCATGCCATTTAAACCTTTTGATCCCTTTTAATTTCTCTCTACAGCAAATTAGCAGTATTACCTACTACACTTTTTTTTGCACTGGTTTCCCATAAATTCCATTGGGTTCTAGGCACACTCGAGCTATTAAAACAAAAAGTCACTGATGGGCTGTTGAAAAGGAAAAAGAAATATCTTTGATTTCCCCGTGTTTTGTCTGTAGGTCTAGTAGTTTTCCTTTATTATTTTGATTCAGTGATTATTTGGCAGGGGACTGATCAATTCATAAACTCTTAGTTAGCAAGTCTGCTCATAAAATTACCAATACCTGGAAGCAGACTATTACACATATGTTTTCTCTCGAGTTTTCTGAAGAATATGCTGGTTCTTCCCCCTGTTTGGAACAATAAATATTTCTTTTTGTTCTAGGTGATCTAGAGTACGTTTATTTAACAAGCTATTCTTGTTACATAGTTTCTCAGCAAAAACCTTATCAATATAATAATTAGCAGGACCAGACCTTGGAATTTAACTCTCTTCTATTCAGATAATTAGCAATTATACAAATAACACTCCCAAGTGGCAGAAATTTGTCACAGCTAGAGAAAAGAGAAACTCAGACCAAAGAGTAAACTAGAAAGTAGAGCTATGGATTTCTGCAAAGCATGTCAGTATCTAAAATAGATGACCCTGCATTTTCCTTCTTCTTGGTTCTTTAGCCTGTCAAAGGCTGAAACTATTCACCCACCTGCCCACCAGCTAAGCACTTCCAACTCAAATGAACAAATTCACTCTTAACCTACCTTTCAATGCTCAATGCCTTTTTCCTTCCCTCCCCTTAAAAATGAGAACACTAGTGAATGCTTTACAGTGTCTAGAGTGTTACTTTAAATACAGAATCACAGAATCACTGTTGGAAGGTTGGAAAGGACCTTTAAGATCATCAAGTCCAACCATTAATCCAGCACCACCATGTCCCCTAAACCATGTCCTGAAGCGCCACATCCACACGTTTTTTGAACACTTCCAGAGATGGCGACTCCACCACCTCCCTGGGCAGCCTGTTCCAATGCCTGACCACCCTCTCAGTGAAGAAATTTTTCCTAATATCCAGTCTAAACCTCCCCTGGCGCAACTTGAGGCCATTTCCTCTTGTCCTATCACTAGTTACTTGGGAGAAGAGACCAACACCCTCGTCGCCACAACCCCCTTTCAGGTAGTTGTAGAGAGCGATAAGGTCTCTTCTCAGCCTCCTCTTCTCCAGACTAAACAACCCCAGTTCCCTCAGCCGCTCCTCATAAGACTTGTGCTCCAGACCCCTCACCAGCTTCGTTGCCCTTCTCTGGACACGCTCCAGCACCTCAACATCCTTCTTGTAGTGAGGGGCCCAAAACTGAACACAGTATTCAAGGTGCGGCCTCACCAGTGCCGAGTACAGGGGCACAATCACTTCCCTACTCCTGCTGGCCACACTATTCCTGATACAGGCCAGGACGCTGTTGGCCTTCTTGGCCACCTGGGCACACTGCCGGCTCATGTTCAGCCGGCTGCCAACCAGCACCCCCAGGTCCCTTTCCGCCGGGCTGCTCTCCAGCCACTCCTCCCCAAGCCTGTAGCGTTGCGTGGGGTTGTTGTGGCCAAAGTGCAGGACCCTGCACTTGGCCTTATTAAACCTCATACAGTTGGCCTCTGCCCATCGATCCAGCCTGTCCAGATCCCTCTGCAGAGCCCTCCTACCCTCCAGCAGATCAACACTCCCACCCAACTTGGTGTCATCTGCAAACTTACTGAGGGAGCACTCAATTCCCTCATCCAGATCATCAATAAAGATATTGAATAAGACCGGCCCCAGAACCAAGCCCTGGGGAACACCGCTTGTGACTGGCCGCCAGCCGGATTTAACGCCGTTCACCACAACTCTCTGGGCTCAGCCATCCAGCCAGTTCCTCACCCAGCGAAGAGTAAACCCGTCTAAGCCACGAGCCGCCAGTTTCTCCAGGAGAATGCTGTGGGAGACGCTGTCAAAGGCTTTACTAAAGTCCAGGTAGACAATGTCCACAGTCTTTCCCTCATCCACTAGGCGGGTCACCTGGTCATAGAAGGAGATCAGGTTGGTCAAGCAGGACCTGCCTTTCATGAACCCATGCTGGGTGGGCCTGATCCCTTGGTTGTCCTGTACATGCCCTGTGAGCACTCTCAAAACCAACCGCTCCATGATCTTCCCTGGTACAGAGGTCAGGCTGACAGGCCTGTAGTTCCCAGGATCCTCCTTCCAGACTTTCTTGTAGATGGGCGTCACATTGGCAAGCCTCCAGTCTTCTGGGACCTCCCCTGTTAACCAGGACTGCTGATAAGTGATGGAGAGTGGCTTGGCAAGCTCCTCCGCCAGGTCTGTCAGTACTCTCGGGTGGATCTCATCAGGCCCCATAGACTTGTGGGTGTCCAGGTGGTTTAGCATGTCCTTGACTGCTTCCTCCTGGATTATGAGGAGTACATTGTGCTCTCCATCCCCATCTTCCAGCTCAGGGGGCTGAATATCCTGTGGATACCTGGACTGGCTATTAAAGGCTGAGGCAAAGAAGGCATTAAGTACCTCAGCCTTGTCCTCGTCCTTGGAGACAATGTTCCCTGCCATATCCAGTAGGGGATGGAGATTCTCCTTGCCTCTCTTTTTGTTTTTAATATATTTGTAAAAACATTTTTTGTTACCCTTTACGACTGTGGCCAGACTGAGCTCTAGCTGGGCTTTTGCCTTTCTAATTTTGTCCCTGCTTGACCTAACGAGATCCTTGTACTCTTCGTGAGTTGCCTGCCCCTTCTTCCAGAGGTGATAAACTCTCCGCTTTTCCCTGAGTCCCAGCAAAATCTCCCTGTTCAGCCAGGCCGGTCGCCTTCCCCGCCAGCTCTTCTTACAGCACATGGGGACCGCCTGCTCCTGCGCCTTTAAGATTTCCTTCTTGAAGACTGTCCAACATTCCTGGACCCCTTTGTCCTTCAGGACTGTCTCCCAAGGGACTCTCTCAACCAGTGACCTGAACAGGCCAAAGTCTGCCCTCCGGAAGTCCATGATAGCAGTTTTGCTGACCCCTCTCCTTACTTCCCTCACAACCAAGAATTCTATCATGTCATGGTCGCTAAGCCCAAGACAGCCTCCGACCACCACATCTCTCACCAGTCCTTCTCTGTTTGTAAACAACAGGTCCAGCAAGGCACCTCCCCTGGTGGGCTTACTCACCAGCTGTGTCAGGAAGTTATCCTCCACACACTCCAGGAACCTCCTAGACTGTTTCCTCTCTGCCGTGTTATACTTCCAGCAGATGTCCGGTAGATTGAAGTCCCCCACAAGAACAAGGGCCAGCGAATGCGAGACCTCCGCCAGTCGCTTATAGAATGTCTCATCCGTCTCTTCATCCTGGTTGGGTGGCCTGTAACAGACTCCCAGCAGGATATCTGCCTCATTGGCCTTCCCCCTCATCCTTACCCACAAGCACTCTTATATACAAATACATTAAATTTAATATAAATTTAAACTGAAAATGAAAGCATATTTCTCTAAATACAAAGACCAATGTTATTTTGACTGTTTGCTGCTGTTATTTAAAAGGAGGTGGTCAACACACCTATTTGGAACAAACCGTATGAGATACCAGAATCAGTCTTTTACTAAGGCAATGTGACAACCTACAGACTAAGTCCTGTCTTTTGCATACTAACAGGCAACCCTAAAAAATAGGTAAGACATCCAGTTTATCAAGATGTTATTTTATCCCTTGTAGGTACAAATATTATTTTAAACAGAACAGGTCAGACAAGTAACATTCCACACAAATGATTCGTGTACCAAACACACAATAAACTGAGAAAAAAATTTATTCCATGAATTAAACATCTGGGCCCCGAATACTGTAAACGGTTCAAACTAAAGCTGAGATTTGAACACATTGTCCAAAGTCACTGGAATGTAAATCAAAGTTACAAAGAATCCTGCAGTTTACTGCACATTTGTCTAACATTTGTAATCTCATACAAAATCTAAAATGTTCAGAAAAATTAAAATTAAACTACAACATTTCTGACAAGTATAAAGTTAAGTTTCTAGAATGATTAAGATAATATCTAACCTACATACAGTCTCTATAGGTCAATGAGTTCACATATATGAATTGATATGTAAATGTATTACACATACTCACTACCTCACTCTGCTAACTGTATATCTATTTACACAGAGTCCAATGACTGATCGACCAAAATAAATGTTTTAATGAAAATCTTTTGATATGAAATACTCTGTTTCATACTACATTGAAATTAAATATGTTTATTCTGGCTTAAACTGTTCCCTTTGTTTTGGTTTAAAAACTGAGAAGTCACTTTCAAAGCAAACATATTTAATCCAGAATTCATTCAGAAGTAATGAGAAAATAGTATTTCAATATTTTTAATGACTTTTTATTTCCAAGTTAATTAAGAGGAAAGGAAGAGGTATATGTTTATTTTCTCATAAACTTTATCATATACAAAAATAAAGTGCACAACTTCAGGTGAAAAATTCAGACCTAGCAAAAATGTTTTTGGTGACACTTAGGTATTAACAGGTCTAAAGTAGCCCTTTCAAGGTATATTTTTCTACTGCAGATGTGAGATCCACCTAAATGTATTTTGTTTCTCTAATGTGAACAGCCACATTCACAATATGAACACATCTAAATGGACAATATGGGCCTAGAATTATGGCCACATATTTACATATTGAGAGTATCTGTAGTAAAATCAGTTGATGTGGATTCACATTATTGTATCTGAGAGCAAATTAGACTCATTCATTGCTACTGGCCTGCTCAATGAATATTTAATTGACCTGTTAGAAATGGCTTTAAAATATTATGAGTCAGAACAGCATTTTCTAAATAGCTACTTCAGTTCACTTTACATGTGTTGACTTTTTTTTTAATGAGATTTTAACTTTACCTATTATGGGATAAACCCTACCCCATCTACAAACTAACATCTCTGGTGTTAGTTGCAGCTGACAGAACGAGGTTCGGTACAGCACATTCACAACAGAATTTGATATGTTGTATTCTATTAGGGATTAACACGCTATCAGCATGATAGCAACAGGACCTTAGTGAGTTCATTTTTTATGAGATTTATGAGTTCATGGTTTATACCAAGCATGTTGAATTTACTGTTTAAAGCATCCATGGTTCATACAAGTATTTCTGCTTAGTGAGGAAAGTGTTAAAACCCATCACTTGTATATTTTTAAAGCTGTACAGTACCATACATCTTAACAATCTCAGAACTTTAAGGAGCTATCTCAAAGTCAGCAAACAAAGCAGAATTCATCTCTGCTTTTACTAGGAAATTACATCTGTGAAACATCTGATTCAATGCTTATCTTTGAGTAGTTGCTTATGGCAGAGGTCAATGTATGTTTTCTAATGTTTTAAAACTTCAGACAAGATAGAGCTCATAGTTAAATGAAGACATTACAAGGAAGAAATGTTAAGGCAGAGACTTCTTAACCCATATACTTAAGGGGAGAAAAAAGTAGCCACCATTTATCACTGCTTGAAGCAGGACAGGTTTCTCAGACACAGGAAATGTGGAAGGCAGTCACAGCTTAGCAATTTCCTGGTGCCTTTCATCTAAACACCACATAATACTAAATAAACATTATTGAATTAAGCTGCTTAACATATCTACAAAGTAAGTACAGTAAAGAAGAAATGTACTTACTTTTTTGGCAGATGGCCTAGTACCCTAAAGTTGTGGATCGTGAAATGATCCAGAGTAATAGTTGCAAGCCATCAAGAAAAAAATACCTATACTTTCATAATCTACAGAGTGCTTTGTGAGAAGCTGGGGTGAAAAACACTCTCAAGATATTGCCAGTTGAGTAATTTTAAATTTGTATAATTTCTTGATTAAAAGGAAAAGGCAAATTTTAGGAGGAATGTTCATGAAAAAAATAAATTTATTTTAAAATCAATTCTATTCTTTGTGTTGTTATCCATTGGTAAAATCTCCTTTTGTCAATTCCAAGAGCTCCTGAAAGTCCTATTTCAGAGTTTTAGAAATACAGGACTAGTTAGAAAAACAGAAAAATGGAAATTCAAGTTACAATCAATTTATCTGTTCCGATTATTTATTGTATGCATGCACAACTTTTCACAAAAGTAGTAGCTTGAATATTAAAAACATGTCTGGACATGCTCACTTCCAGTTCTTGTAAGGCTTGGAAAGGAGGGAAAATTATCTGTGTGTGATGATTTTAAGTCTTATGTGGATACCTTCCCATTGATGATGTGTGTTTGATCTCATAAAGATTTTCCTAGAATTCTCCCAATTTCTTTAGGAAATTTCAGTAAATATAAGTAAAAAAGTGGTCTGCAAGTGTGTATCCTCTAATGGAGCACATCTTTATACAGCGTAAGAATGTCCTCTAACATCAGTCCAAGACAGTATTTGAAAATTTTCAGAAAAAATTTCTCAGCTAATCACAGTTACCTATTTTCATAATTCTATTAAAAAATAGCAACAGTTAAGAACTGGACTCAGACTATGATATCTCTTTCATTTCAAAGTATATACTTGCAGCTTTAAGCATTATTTTTCTTCTAATGCAGCAAATGCATGAGACAAGCAATTTTCTCTAAAAAAATGCAAAATATTCTAACTGTAGAAAAATATAAGCAATAAAACATTATTAGAAGCATTTAACATCAGAGCACCAAATTCTTGGCTTCGTTACCTTGATTCAGCTATATTAAACAAGACAACAAGATTTTGTTAGATCGCGGTGATAAGGTCTGTTGAAATGTCTTGGAAGGAAAATAAAATAAAAAATTACCTTTGCAAACCACTGAAACAAGTTTAGTAGTTCTTTTTCTTTGCTCCTACACACCAGATGTTCGTGGTTTTAAAATAAATAAGTCATAAATAACAACAGGACTAAAAGTAAATAAAATTTTATATCTATTATCTTATTGTATTCCTATCAACTTGATTATTTTTCAAAGGATTTGGCTCACATTTATACAAAGCTCTCTTCCATATTTGTGCATAGCAGAAAGGAATCCACAAGTCTGGGCTTTACTAGCTGCTGAAAATCTGAATCTTCAAGTCCATCAGGACTCATAACGGCTAGTCTCCGTAAGGCTGCCTAGAAAAACAAAACAACATAATTGCAATACTGTTAAGGGTTGACAAAGTCTTCATTGCAGGAATCCATTGTAACTATCTCTAAATAATAGCCTAGATTCAAAAGTGAACTGTGCAGGTCTACGGAGTCTTCTGCCTGGCTAAGCTCTCATTACTGTCTTTATCTGTCAGATGAATCTCCCCTCAAATGCAGCTATTAAATGACGATTCTTTTTGGGCACATTAGTCCTGAGCAGCAAGGACACTGTGGTGTTAAAGAACACTGAGGTGAGGGTCAGAGCACTTAGATTGTAAACCTATGTCTGATCTGCTGCACATCTCACACTGCCTCTTTTTGTCTCAGCTCTTAAGTTTTGTCTTATTTATGAGAACTATAAGCCATCTGATTCAGAAAATGTTTGCTACTGAAGCTTTATGCAATGCCCATAACAGAAATCTTTTATGTACTAGTGTAGTAGAAAGAAGATGTACATTTCAATGTAACCACAAATAAAACTGCCAGTTGTTCCAATTCTGAGGCTGCACAAGAAAATTTCATTGATGTTACTATTATCTTCATAAAGTCTTCCATTCTTTGAAAGTTACTTGTTTTTCTCACTGAAGAAAAATGTACAATTACATACCTTCTGGCAACCTGACATGACAGATACAGCTGGAAAGCAGGCTGGCTTTCCTCACAAACAAAAATTGTCTTCTATTAGTAAGGTCTGATAGTTGTGATCAGCTTATCTCTATGCTGTTTGTCAATGCAGCACTAACACAAGAGTTAATTGCCTGCTTCAAAATACAAAGCTAAAAATACCAAAGAGTGCAAGCCATTAGACTTTTAGTGACAATATCTATCAGAGCCTGAAGCAGCTTATGTCTCAAGGACAATATTTTTGCCACATGTTTAGCAGAAAGCGTCATCAGACTGTTACAAAAATATCAGGAGAAGCAGAATTGCTGAGACAGACAGGCAGGTAAGATCTCAAGCAATAGGCATGAATTCAAGCAATGTGCAGCAACAACTTCAGTGAGACAGAAAAATCACAGTCTGGTTTGCTGCCATCACTCTGTGGCCTCTGCTCTATCCATACAAGATTAACAAACCTTCTTGGCATGTATGAGGAATAACCACAGCACTTCTTATGCTCACATTGATACTCTCTTCATCCTGAACAAGTCCTGCTTAAGCAAGCAAAACTTCTCATGTGCTGGTACAAAGCTAGATGTTAATCAAAGCTGCAATAACCAAGTTTTACATTTAAAATAACATGAATACTAAAAAGCACCATCAAACAATATTTTTCAGTCTTTATTCATGAAAACATATCTCCTAACCTTAGACCACCCATGTCCCCAGAGCACTTTCCTCTCACAGAATGCTAGGTGAAATACTCAACTCTGACAGTTGGCCGGGGCTTACAGTCCATGTAGTGCAGGGCCAGCAGCTGGGATCTTTCTCCTAAGCAGAGAAAGCATTAACCTTCTGTTGGCCACTCCTTGGCTGGACACTACATCGTCTTGGAGACTCAAAAAGAAAAAAAAGGACTGTAATGCAAGAAAATCTCCTTTCCTCTTTTTGGCCACTTTACATAAATATTTCCATACATATGTGTGTGTGCAGATAAAGGGCTGTTACCCCTGTGATTCAAGGCTCATTTCAGCAAACATAGCAACATCAGAGAATGGAGTTTAACAATTATTGAAACCTTAAATTCTGAAGTGTTCCAGTGAAATTTCTTAGTGCTCAATAATGTGAAGATGAAGCCATTTTTCCTTATGTGCTTAAATCTTCAATCAGAGGATAAATAATTGACACTGTACAGAATTACGCTTAAGGGGAAAAGCAGAAGACCCTCGCATGAATTTAAAACATTCCTGCAATACTCTACGCATTTTGATATCTAAAGGGCTGTTTTTTCTGCCTTTTTCAGAATAAGTGTGAAAGAAAGATTAAAATGTACATACCAGACATGCCACTAAAACAGAATCGCTGTTATTTCTTTCAGTTGGTGATCTGCAAAGTTTAATTAGGCGAGGAATACCTGAGTGCACAAAAGAGTATCAGGATAAATAATTTAGAAAAACAAACTCCTTATTTTGAGATGAGGTCTATTTTTAGATGTTTCATATTTATCTTCCTTAGTAGGTATGATCTCTAATGCAAAGATGATATGCAGTTAAGGGACTGTGCCTGGAGCTACGCAGTTCAGAGCAGTCATAATTAATAGTTGTAAAGCATAAACAAACACATGCATTGTTTTTACCCACTATTGCTGTTTCAGAGTGGAAATTGTGACCCCCGTTTCTTCCCTGTCAATCCTCCCACATGCCCTTAAAAACTCCAGCCAAAAGAACATGTTGCTTCCTGTTAGATTTATCACATCTGAACCTGCAAAGGCCCAATTTTTTTGTCCACTGACAGATCCTGCACAAGGGTTTAAATAAAGGAATGGAGAAAGCAGCAGTGTCAGTTGGCACAGTCTGCCACAGCTGTGTGTGGAGCGGACGCTGCACCTTGGTTCCTCTGGGAAATGAGCCAGAAGTTCATTTAGCACAGCATCCTCAGTCACTCTATGAACAGGCTGTATAGGGAACCTATTCCATAAAGTGTACCAAGTGAGGCTAAAAATTGAAGAGAGCTTCTCTATGACTGTCAGTTCCTCCCTCTTTTTCAGTCTGCCATTAACGCTACCCGGGCTGAAACCAGGACAGTGATACATCCTTACAGCTGAGTTTTACGGCTGCATCTGCCACCTCAGGATCTCGGCTGAGTCGTGCCAGCGTAACTGCAGATTTCTGCTGGACTCGCTCACAAGCAGCAACTTCTGCTGAATTTCCTGATGATGATCTTTCGAAGAGCATTTCCATTAAAAGTTGAACACCTAGAAGGATATAAGAGTCATTGTTATCCTTTCTCCAATAAAAACTCAGTCCAAAAAAGTAAAGGGAAAAAGCAAGCTAGGTAAATACAGACCAATCATTGCCCAAATAGGGCATGAAGAATGCATAAATTTGGAGTGCAATTTGGCCATCCGCATTCAGGCACATACGATCTGTGCATAAGTTTGTCTTCACTAGGAAGGTACAGAACTTCTGGAACTAGAAAATGCACTAACTCTTCCCTTTTCCAACTTCTTGACTCCTCTACAAGTTAGTATTTTAGATTTCACAAATGTATTGCTTCTAAACTAACCTTAATGTAATCACTAACCTAAAAACCTGTAATGACGTATTTCAGGTCCCTGCATCAAGTTTTGCTTGAATTAAAGGAAAGTAAATTTTTTTTTTTCAGTTTATGTATTTTTAAGCAAGCCTTTAAAACTTCCCATCTCAAACTGTTTAAGGGTATTTTAGAATGGAGAGTCCTTTAATGAAGGAAATGATGAAATTCTGGCTCTTGAAGTGTACTGTACGACTAACTCTTCACTTCAGAAGAGACAATGTCATCCATGTCAAAATGGTTTCATTAACTTACTGTTGCCTGTAGGAGTTGACATTCTTATTGTAGCAGCACAAAAACAGGCGAGACTGTACTGATTTCTATTTTCTAGATTATTTTAAATGTAAAAACAATTATGTGTTATTAGACTCCATATGCTATCAGGCATTCAGATTACTTCAGGTAGCATCAGAGGATTTTAACTATTAGAACATTTGCATAAATAATTAAGAAAATTAGCATCAGAATCATGCAGCTAGATAATAATCAATCAACATACAAAAAAAAGTCAAAGTTGAGAAGAAAATGTATCTAAACTCTCCATGATTCAAAGAGCCTTCTCACTTTGTGAATCGGGCTTCTGACCAGGATCTGATTATTATAACGTTAAGCAGTCACAAAAAGCCTTTATACACAAGACGAGTGTCAAACCATCTCAAAATCCTGGGGGCAAATGTTTCTGTGTGAACTTGCATTATGGAGTGTATGCACAAACTTTACTTCATCGCATTGTGCTTGACAATCCACTTGTACATCTCCACGTGCTGTGGTATCTAGCATGAGTTACATAACCAATCTGTTAGGAGTGCAAAAGCTTCCAGGGCTTATCTGGATTGTGAGTGCTAACAACAGCAAATCAGAAAACAGCACAAGTCAGACAGACAAATGATTCTCTACCCAATCCTACAATTACATACACCTAGGGTCCTAGGAAATGTCAGCATCTTACCAACAGTTTCTAGAAAAGACTCTAGGTAGGGAAACCCATGTGCCTGCACCAGGAGGTCCAGGACCACCTATCCAACCTCCAGGAACACAGGGAGCTTGGACAAGGAGCATGGCAGGAACCACCACGTGGACCTGACTAACCTCTCTCTGGGACTGCCCCATCCCTACCATGCAACAAGGAGGTCATATAAGAAGCTTTTTAAGGCTTCTTATAAGCCTTATAATGTCATATAAGAAACCACCATGCTAACTTGCCTTGCTCTGTCCCACCCTGCCACACCGCAGTGTCTTCTGCGTGGGACAGAGAAGTCAGGTAATTTGTAAAGCTGCATAGATCTGTGATTAAACTGCTTCAGTATCCAGATCCATTCAACCTCTACGTTGTCATTTGGTCTCAAACTGCAACAACTACCCACCTTAGCAAGGATATCAAATGCACACTACCTCTGTGCACACATGGATCACATCAAGTAAATTAGTTGTGCCTGCTCCTTGACAGTCTTATTTGTGTGCACAGAGCTCAAATTTTCCACTGAAATGCAAGGAACATCTAAATGCAATATTACATAGGAATTGGCCAATTCTATTTCAAGACCCACTTCCATGTAGATCCTTTCTGAAACCCCTTCCCCCACCTACAGCCAGCCATGTCTGAGATTCAAATGGTTCCAAATTCAAACTACTCCTATCCAAACCTTAATTTAAAAAGCATGGAAGGAATATTCCTAGGACAGAAAAAACAATATATGTGAAGCTTCACTGTAATTTAATATCTCCCACAAAAAAAAAAAAAAAAGCTGTCTTACTATATAGCTTGGCCATGAATTTGCTGATAGGTGTATTAATAAGGCAGTTTTGCTTTCCTGTATCCTTATCCACAGAATTATTGACCTAACTTCTCAGATATCTGGTGGGCCTATAACACCTAGGGTTTTTTCAACATAATGAATTTCTCATGATATTTAAAGAAGTGTGGGGAAAAAACTGGCAACTGCTGTATGGTAATTAAAACATAATGCTCCAAAATTTATAATACTTCTGAATACCGGTGAAAAAAGTGGCACAAAATGCAGGTATGCTTTGCTCAATATCAGGTGATGTCTTTCAATGTGTAAGAACTGCCACTGATAACAACTACTACAATGTAGTTACCAAAATGAAGGTTGTTGAAACACTTGGTACTACCCTGCTTTGTATCTATGAGTAAGTCACACACACAAGAACGTCAGTGACATGGTCATACGTGCAAAGTTTTCTAAAGCAGTGATAATTTATTTCCGTTACATAGAACCATCCCAAGGACTCATTTTTGCACCCTGCAGCAATGTGCTATATCCAGCAGAGACAGAATGCAAAATATAATATTATTAGTGAAGCCTTTCTCCTTTACCTTGTAACCACTTGTTTCCCATCAATCCACATTCTCCACAGACAAATACAGAATATAACTCAGATAAAATACATACCATTTCCTTGAATGATTTCTGATGTACACTGGTCCAAGACAGACATGTTTGCCAATATTGTTACCACCTGTTATTAAAAAGAAGGAAATATGAAGTATAGCCCTACAATTCAGAAATATTAAATAGCACTGTGCTTTATAAAATTAATATGGCAGAAACATGGAAAACCCAATAAATTGAAAAGTGTTCTTGTAGTTGAACAGTCTGTTTCCACCTTTTTGATTTCTCAGGGGTCTTTATCTTACATATGGCTGCTAACTGAAATCCAGAGAACAAGAAAAGTAAAACCTCTTTTTCTCACACTCCTATACGCATGCGTAAAATCTGTCATATAAAGATCTATGCAGCAAATTTGTTCAGTGGTCAAATTGGTAGAAAGAGGAAGATAAAAATTAATAAAAAACAACACCAAAAAAACCCTGGTATCCTGCAAAGAATTCAGCTAGGATCTGCCTGGAATCAATCCTATAGTCACATTCCAGCTCAGGCAGAGCTCACAGTAAAGGCTAAGAACCAGAATGTAGCATGTGTTCAGTAAAGGCTAAGAACCAGAATGTAGCATGTGTTCAGTTGCACTAAGTTATTGCTATGATTCTGCTTCAGGGTTCAGCTGAAACGCTGAATTGGAAGATGCCGCTGAAACGGCAGCTTTGGAATTTTGAGCCTTGATTCAAGGAAGTATTTAAGGAATACTTTTTAGTTTTAGTGAAGCCGTAAGTTGTGTGCCTGTCAAAATACTGTCCTAAAATGAGCTAGATTTAAAATTCTGTTTATACCTTTCCTGAGCTAAGGCCAGATTAGGTTTTGTACCAGCAGAAACACATTTTGAGATCCTGATTTACAGAATTTTTTATCCAAAATAGCACTAACTGTTTTCAAGATTAGGTATAACTCAGCTTGCTTAAAGTGATGCAGCAAGCCGTTGACAGAGACTGGATCATGTGGAGCTGTTGCCTTTCAATCACCCTTGCCCTTCATTGATATCATATACTTTCTCTCATATGTCCTGCAAGATATTCTTTTTTACCTTATCCTTCAAATAACTTGCTTCTTGCATGCAAACACATCTCAATATTAACAGTGTATGTGAGAGACCAAATAATAAATGTTATAGATCATTACAACACAAAATAGAAATAATATTCCTTCTTAAGATGTTTTAATTTTCTCTATTCTTGTTGAGAAAAACCGATCAGCCTCAAAAATAATGATCCGTTTGAGAACTGGTCATCAGCTTTTTAAAAGTACAGTGTCAGTTCACAAATAAGATGTAAGTAGGCATGAGATCAAATCACCATTCTGATCTCACTTTGCCATTTTAATAACAAGGATGACTCATTTTTGATGCTGTGACATAAAGGTCTTCCACTTTTAAAGGTAGTGTTACAGTGTCATCTCTCTGAATAAATATACTTACTTAGGATGCAAATGAGTTGCTGAAACTCTAAGGAGTGACAGGTAGAAATATGGTAACTCAGTATATGCCTATATATTTATTCCATATTCATTATTAATGGTGTTTCAGGCAGAGTGTATATGTTTTCTCATTCTAAATTATATCCTGTTAATGAAAATTGCTTCCTCTATGCAGAATCTGTACCCCATGTGGCTCTCTCAGCCACAGGTGAAGAATTCAATTAAACAGAATTTGAATACGTGCCAATTATTCCACTGTTTCAAGTTATTTTGTCTAATAAGTATTTTCATACATAAAAATATTTTGTATGTATCTTTTGACACCAAAAATTATTTGAGGTTTCATTTATACTTCCTTTGCGTTGATTATTTCCGCCCCCCCCATATTTTGCAATGTATTTATGAACTAGCCTAGTGGGTTTTTATGTAACCTTCTCCAGAGGGGTTTATAAAAGACCCTTATCATCAATAACCATCAAGTTCTACCTATATTATCTTTCTAAATCTTAGTAGGACTTGAAAGGCAGTTAAACTATAGATTAGCTCACTCCATATGTGTAGATTTTTCTTTCCCCAAAAAAGTCACATTTTCCTGTGATATAAACAATGTAATGTGAAATAGCATAATGTAAACACATAGTAGGAAAGCTGAAGAGTTGACTTTAAATGCTATATTTCCCCTATACTTGCCTATTTTAAAATTCAGTATACATGCAGCTTACACGAAAATTTCCTCTGTAATACAGACCAAAGATCAATGAAGTTTAATACAAAGGTGAAGTCTCTAGAGGAAAGCACAAACTTAAATGTAGACTCAATTTGCTTCGAAAAGCAACACTTCTGTGAGCACTGATATTAATGAGTCTCATTTCTTGTGGATTTAGAGTTGATCAAAAACCATAAACAGAACTCTTCCAGTGGCATCTCTCCCACTGTCTAATAATACATAGGCTCATGCTGCAGTCTTTATCTTCGCCTCTCTTTTCCCATTATCTGGCTCCAAATTTCATAAAGCCTTAGGCAGTCTCTCAAAAATAACTGTGAAGTCCTGTTGAATCAGCAAACCAGTTCAGATGTTACTGTGAGATGTGGAGCACATAAACAGATACAGGTAAAAGTGACTGCCTTTCCATCACCAGGCTTAGGTGGTGGAAAATAGATGAAAATTACTGGAAAAAGTAGATACCAAAACCACTTTCATAATTGAAAGACTTGAAAATATTTAACATGGAATCTCTACTGTTCAACTGCAATATTTAGTATTAATTTCATTAATTGACATTTTTTTCTAGAAGATTACACTCCAGGATTATAAAGAACTGGCCCCTGAGACAATTTATGATTCTTGCAATTTTTCTGGATTCCTAAGCCATGCAATGAACAGGTAGTGGTCAGGTCAAATTATAAAAAAGAAGGTATCCTGAAGAGAGGACACGTAAGCTGTGATCATTTGCCAGTGCTATCATACCATGCAGAAAGTCTGTGCTGAAGCCAGTCACAAATTCCAGTATCCTATTGATCTCTTGATATGTGGGATTTTCAGATGTCAGAGATTTTCCAGAGAAAAAAAAAGACGTTTCTTCATGATATGTGGAATTTTTTAATGGAACATCTGAACTCACATTCTATTGCCCAACCTAATGCAAGATTATAGTGGACTACCTTAGAAACCATGTGCTGCAGAACTGATCCCATCCAGCATAATACCCTGCCTCAGTGCCTGTATGTCTGCTAGGCAGATCCATTCTGGAGCTAGATCTTGATCCATGCATCTCCAATATCTGTATGCTAGCAAAGCTCTCCAATAGACTAACCCAGGTTAGTCCACGCTCTGGTCTCTGTTATCCAGATCCATCAAAAATTGCAGGTGCTTCTCTACAGCCGGACTTCCATAAACCTGGTGGCTGCAGCTTTTTCTGTGGGAACTGGCAGCCCTAAAACCACTGTAGTAATGAACACCACAGAAAAATAGACTTCATCAACAATGAACTAATGCATTTGTTTGCCACCAGATGAAAACTGAATTATTCAAGTCAGTATCGTATGATTTACACTACTAAAGACAACCAGAGGAACTGGCCTCTGGGGTTTATCCCTGTGTTCACCACCTACCTGTTAATATGTGCTATGCATTACGCACCTAAGCCACATAGTAGTGACACACAGTAAAACACAAAATGCCAGGAAGACAGTTATCAGACCAGCTCATGCTTTAGCACCTTTTGAAGAGGCACCAACTTATCAAAATATTAACATGTAGATAGTCCCACTGGGACTAGTAAGATTTTTCACAAGACTAAGAGTCTAAGGAGTTAACTTTCAGAGCTTAAAAAACCAAACCCAAAGTGAAGAAGTTTTGAATCTTCACCTCTAAATGATTTGTTAGTGAACTAGGTATGCAGGGATATTTGGACGGGAGTGGGGTCCCCTTTAGGTCCATGGCAAATTTCCTTACTTAATAAATAAACTTTAAAATAATAGAGATATTTAATACTTTTCAAATGTCAGTACAGCATCATGTTGCTAGTCTCACAGTTGCTCTGGAATTTAATCTAAAACCTAACTAAAAATCTCTATTTCTGTAGGCAAAATAAGTAAACAGATAGTAAACACAGATACCTCTCTGTGGTGACAATATCATCCATTATTATAAAATTGGCAGTGTTGATCTTGTTGGTTACTCTAGTAAACAAAATCTATTTGTAAAATTTGAAAAATGTTTTTAGTTCCACATAGTATCCTTCCATTCACCCAGCCTTTCACACATGCTGAATTTATGAGTGATGAACCTTCCTTTTCAGTTCTGTAGTCTGCTTTGCACTGAACCATAGGAATTTCAGTTGTCCAGGGTGATTTAAATTTGAGAAACCATGGTTAATTAAGACCTTTTAAGATAGTTTTGTTCAAAACTTCTTGAAGAACAACAGTCAGCTTGGAAATTCCCTTTCTAAAAAAATGCAATCACACTAACACTATAATAACTTTTTTCCTTCTAAGCAACTAATGGTGACATACTTATTAAACTGCACAAAGATAGTAAACATTTGTTGCAGAAGTGAAAACTAGATGAAAATGCTTTGTTGTAAACTAAGATACATACACTGAGAGTGTAAATCTCAAATGCTTTAGTTAACAAAGAGATTTAAACCTAAAAAGCACATAAGAAACAGAAGGCTTCCTTGATACCTTTCCCTTAACGAGAGATTTAAGATGATCTAAAAGTGTTTCTCGTTATTGTGAAACCAGCTATTTAGCAAGAAAGATGCAACAGCAAGATGAAAACACATGGTTTAGTGCGTTAAAGGATCAATGTCTTCCACATCTGAGAGTGACTTACCTAACATGGGGGATGGGGGGGTGTTTACAGAGGTGGAAGGTGTGATGCTAATATACCTTTATTGATAATAAAGGCCCACTGTTCAGTGAGCTTTTATTGACAGTCCCAACATAAATAGAAAGACACAAGCTCAAAATGAGAATTAGCAAGTAATTTGAGTGGCAAAGTAGATCAATATAGAATTGCTAATTCTCTCAGTTAATTACTGCTGTAAGGCTGGTTAATCTCTAAGTAAAATTAATTTTTCTACATATTATGAGAATATTTTGTAATTCTTTCAAATAAGTGACATAAGGATAAATCAGAGCGTGTCTGCAAAGTTCCAGATACCCATCTTCAGAAACAAAAGGGCATCTGACAACTAATTAGAAACAAAATGGAGTTTGTTTCTGAATGTAAATTAAAAACATCTGAACTTCACAATTCAAGGGCAATCCACAGGGAGATGGCAAAAGCATACATACAGCAGGGGTCGAGAACAGGCATTACATCAAGTCTAGGTAGAAAAACTTTTCAGGTTACTATTTATTGGGAGAAAAAAACTTGCTAAGAAATCTCTAGACTTTTTCTCTAGGACATTATATAGCTTAAAATAGAAAACTTAATTCCTGTTGCTTCTGATAGCCATTTTTGTGGCTGGGAATTCAGTTTTCTTTCTGAAAACAGAGAAATAATTATACCTAGATAAGCAGATCAAGAGGTCTTTCTGTCACCTGATTGGAAGAGGCAAACATCCCCATAAAACCGTAATAGCGGTTAGAGACAGAATCTGCTTGTGAAGTCTAGGTCTACTTTGAGACTGTGTCAGGGATCTATAATCTTGGAATGCTGAGGTAGAGCAACAGAGACTAAAACTAAAGGAATCTTACCCTTTGGAATGAAAGATATCTTCATTACATTTTTATTTACTTACCTTCATATTGTTGACTAGTCTAGCTAAGGAATAGGCAGAATAACCAGATTCTCACATTTTTTCTTTTAAAGAAAGGAATAGGAAATGCATCCTGCACAGGTCACATGGCAAATGGACATCTCCCACAAACCAGGTCATGTGACTCTTTTAGAGTGACAGAGCTAAAGTGTGTCTCCTACCTCACTTCTGTGGCCACAGTTTTCTGTGTTTCAGATGAAAATCCAGGAGAAAAAAAAAATAAATCATCCCTCAGATTTCCTTCGTGGTATTAGAAAGCTGCTTAGATTTTGAAACTGACTCAATCAACGAAAGACACCTAAGACATCTTGTGTCCCTAGAGCAGCGCACAATTTGGCCTAAGGCAATGCACAGTTGTAGGAAACAACTTTGCTTGTCTAGCTAGTCTAATTGGAATCAAGGTTTGAGTATGTGGGAGGAAACTTAATTACTCCCATTTTAGAGGAGGCAGAAAGTGCAGAGAACTAGTTCAAAGTGCCACTAACTCAAGCACAGTGGTCAGGAAGTCATTTCTGGTGCCTATCCTAGAAGGTAATAGTTTTCTGCTTGAGGAGGAAAATGAAACAAGAAACTGTAATCTGTAGAAACACTGTTTATGAGCTCACCTGCTCAGAACCAAGACTGCAATTGCAACCTCCACCTAGGCAGTGATTCTGTTTTGGAAAAAATTATCAGTGGCAAAACTCAGAGGCTGTTTGAAATCTGCCTGAAGGACTGAAGAACAAAAGATGACAAACACAGCAAAATGCATACATAACCATTTCTGACTTACAGCTTTATGATTGGTACAGCCTGCAGCAAAGTCTCTTGTTTATAGTTTCTGCAGTACACAGCCCAGCACCAGCCCAATTGTACTGTGAACCTGGCAGGCAACGGCAATGGATTGCGCTGACATAGCTTGTTTCCTCTAGAGAGACTTTACACTGAGTAAGTGCAATGTCTGCCCAACTTTACAGATGATTAAATAAAAATGCAGAAAAGTTAAACTGCTTCTTCAAAACCAGGACAGCAGCAATATTAAGAATTGATCCCAGGAATATAAACCTCACTACACTAAGCTAGCAACGAATAGCAGAGTTTTTCAATTGAGCTGAGATTTTACTCTTCCATCTGAACCTCTTGCTTTGCAAGTTGGAGCACATTGTCTTATCCTGCATCAAATCTAAATGTGAAAGGCAGAATTGTAACTAAACAGGCATTTTGTCTCAAAAAGATTTAGTGTTTGAGACAGTCAGTGTTCAACCCCTGAAAAGTATCATTCCATAACACTGACCACTTAATACTATTATAGTACACATACTGTTATTTATATTTTTATATTGTTCAAATGTATATGCAAAGACAGAGGTAACCAGTTAAAAAGAAAGAAGGGACATCAGGGAAGCAATTACAATCTTACACAGAAAACTAATTAGGATATCAATGATATAACAGCATGGTTAAAATTCAGATAGAATCATGTGACTTTTGGCCAAATTTTCATTTGTGCATCTGTTACTGGCAGCCTTGTTTCTTCTTTAATTTCTTAAGGTTTTTTAAATAACTTAATTATGTAATTTATCACCTCTCTTTCTAGCTATATTAGTTGAAAATATGTTTTCTCGGTGTGATCTAGTCAATGCTGGAAAAGATCGCACAATTTTAGTGTATCGTTTGCCAACCACAGTTCACAACCAGAACACTGAAAGGGAAGGCAATTCTGACCACACATCTAGTCATCATTATACTAACACCAGAGCTGGATATTAATGGAGATGTGTGCAAGAAAACTGTGCAGATACCCTTTTATAACCTACTTGTCCTTACGTAAAGGCTTTGTGTTGCATTTTTACCCACAGTATGTAAATCTACAAAAGTGTGTTGAACTGCAGAAAGGGTGTGTGAGCATGCAGTTGAACCATTTGTGACTGTTAAATATTACTTGCAGCTGATCTTGAAAATAATTTTCAAACACCAGACAGGAAGCTTAGGGCTACTGAAGTCAGACCTGACAGAAGCAGACCACCAAGCTTTGCTGCTAACCCTTGCACTGGCTGCTTGTGTAACATGCCATAGGTGATTGAGTCCCAGGGAACCACATGCATTTCTCCCCTGGGAAAGACCAGCTGATGGCTCAGCAGTGGGAGGGGTATTCCTCTTCTGATCCAATGGGGAGAGGGATCTAGTAGACTAAAAGTAGTCCATACTACTTTTGCTCCAAGAAGAGAGTTTTAAAAAGCATAAATGAGTACTCTTCATCAACTGCCTTCCCCTTGACCAGAAATGATTTTATTTCTTGTCAGATGTAAGGAATGTGCACCTAACATGGGCTGCACTGCTCAAACTCTACTTCAAGCTCCCTGTTCTTAGCCCATACTGGATTCCATACATATGGGAAAATCTGGACAGCAATTTAACAAAATGGAGTCAGGAACCCCACAGTCTTCATGACAACAAGCAGAAGCTATAAGCAGTTGGCAAGGAGTAATAAATTCCCCAGTATTCAAGAAATTCAGACTGAGAAGTAGTACTGCAAGTTCCTTTCATCCAGGCAGGGATTTTCAAAAGAAGTCAAAAAGACCTGTTAATATTCTTGTTAAAAACATTGCTCTCAAAGTCTTTCACTGGGTGCTAGGCAACATTTAAAAATCAAAACTTCTTTATGTTAAAATAACATCTGTCTCTGCACTCCTTTTCACCCTACAATCTCCCATGTAAGAGAAAAAAGGGGGAAAAAGGCAACAAAAGGAAAACTTAAATGCCCTGAAAAAAAAAATGGATGAGCAGAGAAAAGGATCTGGAATGTAGAGGAAGAATAATATCAAGAGTTTAAAATCTTAAATGAGACGGAAGGTCTCAGCTTCAGAGCCGGCAGCATCTCCCAAACACCAAGAAAACAGGAATCTAGCAGAAAAAAAGCAGCAACCATTTCCATTTTCTCCTTCCAACTTAAAAGCCTTTCTCCACCTCAAACTTTTTTGAAACATAATTCATTGATTTTAGACATAGAAATAGCCACTTCAAAAATGATGTATTCACTGCACATTAATTCTTTGTCTGCCTGAATAACAGAATATCAGAAGCTGTTAGACTATACCTCCACAACTTCACAGGTAAGGTGAGAATACTAGCAACACTGAAGAGACAAGTGGGAATGCGGAGAGAAAAAATTTATTATACATAGGCATACTGTGCACAAACATACATATTTCATATTTTTCTATGTAGAGTCTAAAATGATGGTTAAATTCAAGTAGGCCCTGAATGATAAGGGTTTTGGCCAAACCCTTCTTCTGACAATGCTTAAACTCCATTAAGACATCTGACTGTATATGTTACACTGCTGAATTTAGGCATGAACCCTTCTGAAAGGATATTTTGATGCTCCTTTGAAGTAAAAAAACTGCTATTCAGAAAATAAGTATCTGCAAAAAGAAAAAGAACATGGCACATTCATATCCATTTTGACCCAAAACTAGAGGCTAAGGTAACTGCAAATGATCACTTAATCTGACAACTCCTATACAAAGTATTTTGTTATAAAACTAAGCAATCTCAATGTAATATTGCTGGTGACAGAAGCAATACATGCTTCTATAAAATGGGCAATGATTATCTTGTTTATCGTTAACTCTATCGTTATCTATCGTTATACTATCATGGAGGGTGATAACTAATCAATACTACACTCCTTACCATCTTTCTCTCATTTCTCTCACAGTCTATTTTAGAAAATGACAATTTTCTTAAATCAGTAATAATGCTAAAGTAGTAATGTATTTAGAAATACTGCATAGTTTTCTATAGGATAATTGTGTTACTTAAATTAAAGCTCTGTATGAAAAACAGGGCATTTAAGTTTGAAGGGCTCTTTTATAACATTTTATGATAATTAGACCATATTTTGTTGTATTTGTTATTAATCTTATTCTTTGTTTAATTGTTCCAACATTTAGTGTAGCTTAATTCTAATTCATCTATTTTACTGGCCAGGATGACTTGATCATTCAGAATGGACATCAGTCCATAAAATGTATTCCACAGTGGTTGCATATTCCAAAATAAAAACTTGAATCAAAAAATTTCCAAACCTACTCAACTTAAATGTACATGTCCTTAGGCAAATGTCTACCGGTTGGGATGTAATATATATATATTCCCCCAGTATATATAACGGGAAAAGTTGGTAACTCTATTATGTACCTAAAAGGAGTTAAAATATATATCTCAAAAGCCAAAATGGCAATTTAGAATACCCTTATAAAATATAGTATCGTAGTGTTGCTTTTCTCTCTAGCTGAGTGTGTTTTCATCATTGCAACAACTAGGCATAGAACAAATTAAAAAGCAAAATATTCCATAAAACTGTCGTAGCAGGCAGACACACACTCCCCCAAAATATAACACTGAAACAACTACCCTTTTGAAAGGTGAGCAATCTACTCAAACACACATTTGTTCAGGAATTCAAAGGAAAACTTCTCTTAGGGTTGTTAAAACTGCTTGACTAGCAACACTGACAGCTCTGAAAGACAAGATGAGCAGCACTCAGATTCCACCTGAGCATCAGGTGCTCAGTAACAGAACAACACAAGGTAGGATTTTATAGTCTCCATCGCTGCAGAAATAACAAGGAGTCAGTTCAGAAACTTACTGCAGCACACCACAGAAAACATCACACCTTTCTGATCTAGTTTTTCATTTCAAGAAGGAATGTAAGGGGTTATTGGGGTTGAAATGTCCCCAATTCTTGGAAGGAAGCCATTCAGTTCTCTGTTCCTCTAGCTAATGAGATGTCCTGCAAGCTGCAAAAGGCCTGGAACTGGTCTGTTAACTAATAAAGTCATACATATTTCTTTAACTGTCTACCTGCCTCATACAAAGAAGGGGCTTGCTATGCTACCCACAGAGCAAACTGCAAGCTCACAGCTGACAGCAGAATTAAGATGAGGGCGTAAACAAAAAAGGAAATCAAAACTATAAGAGCATACAGGAGGAATAAAAAAAGAAGATGAAGAATTGTACATATGTAATAATAGTTTACAGCCATATCAAACACCACGCTGCTGTCCTTGACTTTGCCCAAAGAGCAATACAGTAATTATGGCTTAACTCCATCTTTTCATAAACACTCCTGAGCTGGAAAACTACTGATTGCTATTAATATAAGCTAAAGCAGCCCTAGTAACCCTCCTAGAACACCAATAATCAGTTTCTAAGGTCCGTTGTGCCTTGATTTCCATGGCCTGGCTCCTGTTGAAGGTTACACAGTGTTTTCTGTGGCAGTGCAGATCCCAAGTCTACCATAAATCATCTTTTGGCTACTTCAGAGGTGGGAAGGGGATGGGCTTGTGAGGCCTGAATTACGGACTTCTAGTTATATTCACAATGTCTCATAAACAGAAGTAGGGTAACAGAGCTGACTAGCAACATCCATCCCTTATTAATAGCTACTGAAACCCTCCAACATCATACCTGTTTCTCTGCTGAGGTGAAATTCATCACTGAGATGCCAAATAAGCAGTGCCTCTACAGCACCCCATTGCATGGTAGTGCCTGATGAAAAAAAAACTGATCTAGTGTCTTAGAAATATGGAACTTAGTTTCCTCCCCCCCGAATCACATTAAAAGCTGTCATATTTCATAATGCTCATAATAGAAAGGAACAGAAGCAGATAAAGAAAGAGCTATATATTGAAAAGAACCAAAAACAGAAGACGTGAAAGCAACTTAGGTTTGACTATGTCAAAACAGACATAGACCTGAAACCTGTTGACTTTTACACAAACGTGCTCAGGCAGCATCTTGCTGAGAAACTGCTCACCTGATCTCGGGAATATGGAGTATCCACTATGTGTTTGTCTGAACATGCTGCTAGAAGAATCTTCGTTGCATTTAACTGGAGTAATATTTCACAGGCCATGGTATCAAAGAAAGTAATATTGGCAAGAGCTGCTGAAGCCAGTAGGAAAACTTCACCAGATGAGGCTTCTTGGCACAGTTCTAGGAATGCAGAAGTTGAATAAAAGTAATTTCTTCATTGCAAAAATCATGTTTAGGTGTTTCAAATCAGTATTTAAGCATCTGCAACTTGCATTAGTAATCTTAGTATCTAAGACCAAGTTCATAATCATCAAGATAAACATTTTAAAAAAACAAAGAAAATGCTCTTTTGTCAGTTATATAATATATGACGTTGTTAGGGTGCTTCATAACCTTAGGCACCTTCATTTGAACCACAAAAGCAGGGAAAGATGGTAAATACAAACCTAGACACCAAGTGTTTCTAACATTCATCTAATTAATGAGATGGTCTACTTAGTATACCATTCTACAGGAAATATTCCACTGAACGTTCTTCAACATAAAGCTTGATGTAACTAAAGAAAATGAAATACAGGAGGCAGAAGGCTAACAGAAACAGATCCATAAGAAAATAATTCTGCTATATATCCTATTTTTTAGAACAAGATACTTATACATGTTGCCTATCTCTAAACCTATTTCTCTATAGTCAAAGATCACCTTGCATATTTTACAGCTTCAATAGGAAGTGCTGAAGACACAGCTCCCTTTTAATTCCTTACACACATGTATTTTAACTAAGATCTGAATCACCTGGCAATTGGATTTCAGCATGGTGTAAAAATTGAACATATTACAGTAATTCAGTTACTGAGTTATAAATATTACAAGGAAGCTGGTGTGTTATTACTGAAAGGGCTCTTCCAAAGTTATACATGTTCTATTTTTAATGCTCATATTTCTTGGGCAGAGTATATACTACTAAAACTCCTGTGGAACTTAAACAGTGCCAATCAGGGAAATGCTCCACCTGCTGATATCTTCTGGACAGACTGTTCAGATTGTCCCTTGACTGTGGTACACTGTAATAACCTGGATAATAATCTGAAATAAATCATGTCAGGTGCCACTAGCAGTCTAGCTACAGCAGAACCAAGCTCAACACAGGTTAATTCCACCCATTAGATTCAGGGCAGGTTCAGAGCAGAACTTTCAACATTTGTTGCTGGACAGTCTGGTCGTTAGGAATAAAATGTTTCCTTGATTTCTGCAGCACTAGTTCTGTTTGGGCATACCAAAGCATGCCTAAATACATCTCAGATAATTCCCAGGCGCTGCAGAATCCTCAAGCACTGACTGGCACTACTATAGTCTTTCCTTGTTCTATTTAAAAAGAACACACCAAAAACATGCATGAAAATTGACGTTCTGTAGTTTAACTGTAACCATTGAGCTCAGTAGAGGAATATTCAGATGTATTGATCTATTATACATGAGAAATCAAACTAGATGACCCAAACTGTACTTTTGAACATGAAGCTCTGGAAAACTGAATTTCCAGATCAGATAGCGGAAGCAAATGCTTGACTGAAAGCTTCTGGTATTTGAGAGGGATGGAGCACAATGCCAGAAATAAGAGAATCCTCTCTCTAGAAAGTCATGAGAAATGTCATCTTGTTTTTCTAAGTGTCCTCATTGACCCAGGTAAGGAAAAGCTTGCTGTTACCTTTACCTCATTTTACCATGGCCTAGACAAGGCCTCTGTAACGATTGTCTTGTAACAATGTCCATAGATTATACTGCACTGTACTTTTCCTATGAAGTATCATACAAATGTAGATGCAGTGGAGAGCTTGAGTTCCAACAAGTTTAGAAAATACAACAGGCATAAAGATTAGCAAGTATTAGAAACTGGTCTTTTACAGACAAACATGGGACAAGAGGATACTTTGCTAAGTCTTTTCTGTGGCTTTAATGGTAGAATTTCACACAGATATTGTTTTGTCAAATATGCATAAATGGAAGAAAAAATATTATGTAGCTTCAGAATGCCCTGATGCAGAATTAAAAATGACTGAGTTCTTTTATCTGTCAAGTAAAGAATGGCAAACATTATGTAGGCAATATTTCTAATGAGAGTAAGTCATTTTAAATGGAAAGACTCAGAAGTCCCATAAATAACTTACTGACAAGTGCTGTTACAATTTCTTCCATATTTTCCAGAAAGCTGCTGAGATGCTGAGTGAACGTGAGATGTGGAGATGTGATCTGTGCAATTACTGCTGCTGCTTCTGCATGAGTAGCTTCAGAATGGGTGTTATCAGTAAGAATCTCAGCCAGGCACAGTATCCCATCAACCTATGGAAAAACAATAGGTATAGGTTGGAAATACTCAAGGAAATTCTTTTGCAACCAAAGATGGGTTTATAGTTCTCTTTTCTTGGCTGTGGCTAAATTATTCAGTTTATTTTCAAAAATGGCTTAAACTTGGTGGCATTTATGACATAAGGAGTTTCAATTTAGCAAATACAAATGAGTTCAGCATAAAAGTTTGCTGACCAGCAAAAAGTCTTGCATTTCCTTATCTCGTAATGTTTCTGCTTAATTGATTATTGTCAAACAAAGAAGTTTTTTTCTGACAGACGTCTCAAGTTATACATTAATCCAAAAAAAAGCTCTTATAAGCAAATGCTAACTGCTACTACGCCATAGCCTCATTTAAGCGCTTGTCTGAGTGTGTCCTACTGCAAGACTGGAGCCTGAATGTGCAGTAAGTTCTTCACAGACATATTTTTTGCCATTTTTTTCTGAACTTGTCACAGAGCCATGCAGGATCGAAACATACTATTGAGACACCTTATCCAAAGTGCACCTCATGAGCTTGCACAGCTCTCACATTAAAGCTAGGTCCTTATATCCTTACTTTCTTGGAAGAGAAATAGAAAATGAGTAAAATGTACATAGGCTTATGCTTTTAGAGTGTCTGGAGTGTTCTAAACTCATTCTTTACACAGATTAGGCAGATACATCATATACGCGCACCTCACTCTGGATTATAGGACATTGACACAATGAAAGACTGCAACAGAGCATAGCCAATGGGATAACTTAAGCTGCAGAAACTTATCATCTGTTAACAACCAAAGCCAGCAAAGGAAGGTTCTCTGTAGACAAGGACATAATCTGTGAATTTTCAAATTAACAGGACTATGTTTCTTCCCCTGTTTAACATATCCCAGAATAATTCATCACATTGTCAAGCAGGTAGGTAGATGTGCTTAGAGGGGACAGAGCATGAAGATTTATGTAACTAATTATGGACATGTTTATGTCAAATCCACATAAATTTACTAATTAAAACCTTTATATAAATGAAACTAATGTAACTAATAGGGACAGTTTACAAATGATCAGAGCTTTTACATATTTCACTGAATAACTGTTTTAAAAACTGGCCTTATTTATTTATTTGAAGTTCTGAAAAAGTGTGGGGTCAATCACCTTACATGTTGCTTGGACACTTTAGGATACAAAGAGGAATTATGAAGGCTTAGCACTGAAATATACTTTAACAGTCAAACAATAACAAACCTACATTTGTGTTGTACACTCACCAAGACTCTTAGGTCTGTTTTTCAGACTGAATTCTCTGTCTATTCAAAGCTTCCTCAGAACATGCACATTAAGTCCTATCCATTATCTCCACAAAGGGTATTTAGCATATCTCTTATTCGCATTTTTGTTATTTATTAATACAGAATGTTGAGTTATCTTAATTACTTATCCTGCAATGGGCATGAATTAAATTATTTGATAAGCACCGACAGTTACTGTATTTTACAAGAAAAGCTCTCAGATTGATGGGAGCAAAAATTACCCTCTGGAAGATCATTCATTGGCATGCACTTTTTAATAGGCAATAGACTATATCATTGGAACTCTAATAACATAGATAAATACAAAAGAAATTATATCTCTATTTTTCCTCAGATTACAAATGGGATTTAGTATAGAAGCTCAAGTACTGGCAAGAAGAAGAAGAATAAATTTTCAACATTAAACTTTTTCTTGACAAGCTTTCAACATTAATCTACCTACAGCAAAATATTTCCTCCTAGTTATGGCAGAATTCTACAGCTTGAAATAGCAGATTCACATAATTCACTTGGCTTCAAGATACATTAATAGATCTCAGTGTCAAGAATTAATATATGTCCTCACAAGATGATTTAGTAGCCAAAGTGTGCTAGACAATATCAGATGCAAAAACCCCCAATTTTGTCACCTTGAAACCTCCCCAGATCACACCTTGTCTGGAGTTCGAAGGATGTTAATAACAACAGTCAGTATAAAAAGTTAAATATATTCCAAGGCATTAAAAAAATACTTTACAAGAAACTTCTAAGATCTGGTAACAGATATGGCACCCTTCAGCTCTAAATTTACCAGTTAAAATTCACTTGGCCAACTCTTATTCAATGACCTTGATAAAATGACTTTAGAGTAGTTTTATGCTATTTCAGAGCAAGTAATGGCTTATGAAAGACAGGTACAAGCATGTGGTTAGGTTTTTGCATCACTACTGATTGTTTATATCTACACTGTAAAATACAAGCTTCTAACAATACAAGGGCTGTACTCAACTTTTAAATTACATACTTGATTTTTTTTATTTGCTAAGTAATTGTTTTTTGGAAATTGGGAGTTGCTGAATTGTAAATAGAAGTAGATATATGTCTTTATTCAGCATAAAGATAAAATACATATTTTGGATCCATGAGAGCCAGCACTAGTTAGTTTTTCTCCTTTCTATTCAGAATCATGTAAAATACTAACAAATTCAGCCTAAAATTTTCTCTATACAATTTTGTCTCCCATCTTAAATATAGAAAATAAAATAAAACAATTTTACTCCAGCAGGCAACCCCATTTATACGTGTCTAGCAATAAATTTTAAAATGACAGGGGAACAATCTAATAAAAGCACTTTAACATCCAAAAAGAAATTGCTGCTCAAAGCATTTTTATAATTAACTTTCACACTGAAAGGAACTTTGGATGGCTGCCCTGTTTTCTGTTTAATTTTGGTGAAGTAATCAGCTAAATGTCAAATCTGTTCATCACCTTGGCAATACAAAAGAACCAGTTAGCCAGATAATGCAAACAAATGAATTCCATGAATGCAACAAGATGCTGTGGAGACCCTGCATTTGAGGAATAGTGTTCAGTAAATGCTTGATCACTAATATTTCAATACTGATAACTGGAAAAATGCCAGGAACTTACATCCTTATGAGCACGGTCCTGTTATAGAAACTTAATCCAAGTGACAAAATAAATATGTGATCGCTTTACTGCATAGATCAAGTTTTCTGAAAGGAAATAATTTCTTTTCTCTGCAATAGGAATGAATGAGTTTTGGGGCAGCCCTCTTCTTTCTTCAGTATACCTATTCTTCCTCCTAAAAATATTAAATAAAAGTAGGCATCTGTTAAAGATGCCAATACAGAACTTGGGATGAATTGCATTAATGACCTAATGATTTGAAATATTACACACAACAACAGTCTTAACTCTCTGCTTTCCACAATCAGGTTCAAGGCAGGCTTTCCATGCCACTCCATGAACCAAGACCCATTGCCTTCTTTTTAATAATGTCTGTCTTCATTTGTATGAAATGCTGCTGAAGGCCTTTTCTCGTAGTATGACTTACTCTAACATCCTTGTTTGCCCAGTCTTAACACTCAGGTGATCTCTACATATTGGTAAACTTTCTCAAAGTTTTTTTTTCATATTCTCTAAATTGATCTCCCAAGTCATCTTGCTGAGATTGGAAAGCCTTACAGGCTATCAGCTGATTTCCCACTGTCAAATCCATGGATAACATTATCAGCCTACAACTGTATGCTTCTGGTAGACAGCACCAGCAGGTTTTAAAGGAAAAAAAAGTGTTAAAGGAAAAAAGGAAAAGCAGTTTTAAAGGAAAAATGGAAGGGAGATGTTGAGATCCAGATATGACAGCAAACGCAGAAACAAAATCACAAAGGGCATTGCCTCTTAAACATTGTCTCAACCTTCCCAGGAGGCTAGAGGAGAATTTCAAAAGCAGAGGCTGCATCAAACAGTCAAGAACTGACAGATCAGTTATATTTGTTATATCCTTTCACACATGCTGTGTATTAGCACCTCCAACTTGAAGCTAGAGCAGGTTAACAATATAGGTGAAGACATGAACATTAGCAGACTAAATAGAAACTGCATAGCTAGATAAAAACCCAAACACATTAAAATGTATGAGATGAGGAAGACAGATGAACAGACGGAAGGAAGGAAGGATCATCATATTCAGACAATGTTTGAATCCCCTACTTATCATTCTTTGAACACAATCTATATCACTCCCCAGACCATCACATGAACCATGAAGTCACTTAACTGTTCTGCAACTCCATTGAAAATGTCATCCAGCAGAATCCATAAACAGTTTTTTTATGGATTTTTTTTTTTTGATGACTTGTTACTCATGAAATTAATTCCTGATCATCAAGGCTGAGGTATATCCTATGTCAACTTCTGTAACTTATGCTGCACCTGTAGAAGGCCTACATGTCTTATTTAATTTCTATGTTGAAAGAAAGGAAGGGAAAAGGACAAAAGTATTCTACCTTGCATACAATGATCTTTCATATTTGAAAAGTTGCCCTGCCAAGTGCTCTGCAGATAAAAACTGCCTTAGCTCCACTGAGAACTGTGCTGATTTATACCAGATTAAGATTTGGTCAGCTATTTTTAAAGTGAGATGATATATTAATAGAGTGATGCCATTAAAATGTCCACAAATACTATTCCAAATAATCAAAGCTACCACAGCGATTCCATGGCAGCAGCAGTGAGCAGAGAACAAAACTGCAACGATTTCTATAACTACTGCTGTACAACAGTGGTCGTGGGACCTAATTTATAAGCCATATTGTATACTCTACGGAATAGTGCAGGGCTGAATAAAGGTTGACTGGTTCCCAACTCAGTAGCTTTAAAACTGCTGGCAATAACCTTAGCTTTGTACCTAAATTGGCTGTGAGTGTATGCTTTGGTTCATGGCAACTTCAACTAAAGCTTCTCTTTTAAAATTCTATCCTTCAAAATGAGATCAAGCTAATCAAGAGGTATTTCTTCTTCCTTGTGTTTAGCCATCAAGGGGCAGTGTGAAGATGATCTGGTGTATATAAGGAATATCGTTATATGGCTTGAAAAAAAAATCAATCTTCTCTCTCTTAAAAAAAACAAGGCAGTTGGCTATATGCATTAGATGTGGCAACACCTAAGTAGCAACATTGCACCCATGCTGCAGGAAGAAACAAACTGCAGAGCAAGGTGAAATAATAAGTTCCTTATTCTGGGCTGACTAGGAATGAAAGGATAAATAGTGTGTAAACCTTTTCTCCCCAAAAAACCTAGGGAAAGCAGTCAAGCAGTCACCTCACAGTGCATGTTCTTTGGCACTCAGAGATGTTCCAAGCTTGTTGCAGTTAAAAAGAATAACTGTTTGTCAAAGAGGTAGAGAATAAAGCCTTTTGCAGAAAAGGTGGGCAAAATCAGTAAGATTAACATCCAGGCTTCTTTGTTGCCTTCGTTTCAAGGATAAGGGAATAGCTGGCTTTGAACTCCCTCAATTTTGAGGACTGATATGAAGGATAAGACAGTCTTTTAAAATATTATTTCTGTAGCTGATAAAAGAAATCAGGAACTGCACCACTGTTAGCCTAGCAGCTCACATATTCCCACTCTCATAAATCACAGCTTACATTGCTTCAAACTACCCTCTACAAACATAGGTGAGCCACCCAAGGATACATTGAAATTTCCTGATCTACTCGTCATATGCCTCAAATTCTACAGGATAGCTGCTGAGTGGCTACAAAGGGCAGCGTGAAAAGAGACTACAAAGGAATTCACTTGCAGTTATGCAGAAGTCATCTGTAGTACAGATCCTTTTACTCAGCCACTATTGATGTTTATTGAATTGGGATGCATTGATAAAACAGAAGGAAAACTACTGAGCACAAATGAGTAGCACAAACGAGTACAGTGGCTTGGGAAAAAAAAAGGCATTTGTCTTTGAACTCAGCATTTGTTACATTCTCTTTCTCCTATTCTGTCACAGCTAGAAGACAATCACAGTAATGACTCTGTTATCCATAATCTCAGGAGCATGTAAGAATAATAGAGAGCTATTTGTGTTTACATATGATAAAATTAGAGATTAAATTGTTCAAATTATGTGACACATGACAGAAGCCAAAGTTTTCTCCAACTCTTTTGCCCTACATTTTTAAGTTACAGGAATCTATACCTATTTGTAGGATTTTCTTGGTATATGCGTTACAAATTCCAGAAAGTATATGCTTGTTTCTTTTAAATAATGGATAAGGCTTTATATATTATACTTTGGGGTCTGAATTTCATTAAAATGAAGCTACACAGGCACAAAAAGGACTCAGCAACAAGATGAGAGGAACTGTCATGTGTTATATAAGAATGTTGAACAAGATACTGGGACCTGAAGTCTGAATCAGGGAAAGACCATACATTAGTAGTTTTCACATAGCCCTCATTTTTGTTTACCCCAGGGATTATAGTCTGAGACCAAGGAAAAAAAAAAACCCTCAGCTGTTCCTATAAACAAACAGGGGCTCCAGGGTTATGCATAGCAGGGCACTCCAGAAAATGAGATGTACTCACTGAAAAAAACATGCTCCAATCATCTAGTTTTAAATAAATAATGTCACAGACACTTCATTGCATGAGGGCATATTCTCAAATACCTGGTGTCCGGCATTTAAAAACAAGATCAGTCTTTCAACATGTTTGATTACTTTCTATCATTTAGTTTTTGGTGCAACACCATGGATTTTATTTTCAAGAAGTGTCTGTTAGTGTACCTCTTCATGAGAAAAAAAACCCAAAAACTGATGCACGCCATATTTTTAGAGGACCATCTTCATCTATTACAATAATGAGAAAGTGCCTCTATCCAAAAAGAGCAACATGGAGGTCACAGCCAGAGAATCAGTCATTATGAGCTAACCTAACTCTTCACAGTGTCTTTCTTCTCTCAGGAGAAGTATCTGATAATCTTCCTGCTAGAATTCTGGATGTGCTTAAGCCAACACTTTCAAACCTTAACATGATTATGCTAAAGAGTTAATAAAAGGGCTTATTATTAATTATAACTGTAGTTTCACATACAACTTCTCCTCTCATGAGATCAAAATTCTTGAACAGGTCATTATACCATGAAGCTAGGAACAAACATAACCCTACTCTGTGCTCAAAGTATGACAATGAAAACACCGCAGCAGAAAGTAGAGAGTTACGTTAGAAAGGAAGAAAAAGTGAATGAGCAATGAAGGTAGCACAGCATGTTGTGCTTTTTTACTGTTACTTTAAATATGAGATTCTGCAAATGCATTCAAGAAACAGATCCTTATGCAAACAATTTTCTTGCAAATATTTCTCATTTCAATGGTGTCAGTTGGTTTAGCCTAAAAAATATCCAGAGTCTGTGAAATGCAAGGCCTCTATAGTATTTGAATCACATGTACACTAATTAAATGCACCATAACAGTAGGACATTTATCTAATAGAGAGTATTAAATATATACAGCAGCTTGTTCAGAAAAATGTTTTTATGTCTAAATTCACATAATTGCCAAAACTGACTCAGTGCTTCACCCATGTTGTTCCTTCTAAAACTTTTTGTTGCTTTTAAGAAAAGCACTGTTAGGCACCAAGGATTAATATAAGTGTTTGCTACATTCATTACTTCACAATGGTTCTTCAATTATTTTAATAAATTAATTTAAATAAATTAACTCCAGAACCAACCTTGTACATGCCAGATTTTTATTGGCAGAGAATTTTTACAAGCAAGTTATAGAGCTTTATGATAGCCATTTATAATGAAAACACTCACAGTACTTTAGCTATAAAACTTTTAGTGAGCAAGTCAATAAGAGTCCGTTCATGTTGTAATAGCAACAGAGGAAATTGCTACCCTTATTCAAACATGAATTTCAAAAAAGTAAAAAAGTAGCAGTTTTCATCTGGTGAAAATTGATGGAACTTTACTGGCTGCAGCAGATTCAAGCTATTTGGTCCTAAGAGTCCTCTCCTGACAGTTAGGAAAATCTCCTTGGGTCTCCCACAAACATTGATCTATTTCTATGACTGCAGTGGCAATAAAATAATTTCAGAATTGCTTTAAGCATAAGAAATTCAGATTTAAGATCAGCTGTTTGCATGGAATCTTTACAAGCAGTCAGAGGTCTGCCTGATGAGCCATCAGGTAACATGATCTCAGAGCTTTTTCTCTCCATTAACACCTCCCAGGACTGCTCTTTGGTCAAATATAGTTGCTATATTGATTCTATATTAGAAGAAATAAGGACAATGCTAAGAGGCTGAGAAAACAGAATATTTTTGCAAGCTGAATGTTGATTTTTCTTCTACTCAATTGTTTGCTGCCTTACCAGGTCTCAACATAAATAAACATCCTTATCAAGGATAACGAACATATGCATTTAAAGTTAAGCTATTGTTTGAATGCTGCATTGAAGGAAGAACAAAACCACAAATTTGGTTACACTTTGAATAGAGATTATTTTTTCAGCAAGCAAAGGTAGCTACAACATAGCACTTTGATACAGGGGCCGTTCCAATCTGCATTTAAAATAATATTTGCACTTTTTTAAGTAAGACTTACTTTCATAAACTGATCTCACATCAGAAAATGATGTCAGAACTCACTGAAATGGAATTTACCTAGTGAGCAAACTCCAGCTTCAATAGCCCAGGACCTTCTCTGGTTATTTTACATGGAAACATATGGAAGCATTATGTTATGGCAGAGATAAAACCTCAACGACATATTTTACCTAAGAAGCTGCATAGATCTGGGAAAATAAGCATGTTGTCGAGGAAAGTCCCAAATACTGTTCTGATTCTGTCATCCAGTCACTGCCTATTTTTCCAATAGTGTCCCTAAAGTATGAGCCAGTTTCTTCACTCTTTGAATAATATGCACAAGAGATGTTATGACAGAAGGAACCTAGCAAGTACTAAATATTAGAATTCCCCAATAACACTCAAAGTTCATTTCACATAGGCAGTAAAAACTCTAATTCCATATTCTGAACCAACCTAATCCTCCAGATCTGTAAAGGCCAAGTCTGAGAGAGAAATTTCAGGTGACAGGCTTCATTCTGCCACCTGCCAGTCCATAAATAACACAAGATCCACTGCAGCTCTCCACAGAACAGTACAGAGCTTCCCCTGGCTCCACGATTAGGACCTATTCTCTTCGGCTTCAGAGGGAAGCACAGATAACATGATGGGACATCTAGAAGAGATACTAGAAAAGCATGACAACTGGAAAACAGGGGTATAAACATGTCACTGAAATCAGAACTACCAAACCCTTGCAATCAAAGAACATAACTTTAGATCAAAGTATACCAAATTTCTAGAAAGAGTTCAAATTCTGTTAAAGATCAAGGAGTCAGGGAGAAAAAAAAAAAGGCTGTTTTAAAGGACAGTGCCTTTCTAGACACTAGAATGAAATAGTGGTTCACTGGATTCTCACCTGAGATTTGCTTGCAGGGCACTCTCCCTTTCGAACAGCACGAACAGAATAAATGTCATTTGCTAGGGAACCCATTTTAGAATAATTCAGATTGTAAATAAAATATTAAAATTGAAATATTTTTACAATATTTTAGCTCTACAGCTGACAAAGAACAAAAGGAAGAAATAATTATGAACATGTTTCTATTTATACTAGGATTTTAGCACTTCCAGACACCTCTCACAGTACAGCTGTGTCCAGCTTCATTGAGCAGCAGGTAAAGCCCTGGTCACATTCTTCTCACCCTTGAGAAAGTGTTGCAACAAGACTGAGCTAGCACTGTAAGCAATGATAGCAACTGCTAGCGAAAAGCCAGTGCAAAGTCTGTGTTGTATTACTTCCACTATTTTTTAACAGAGAAGAATTCAGCATATTTTTGAAATTTACTCTGACTGATGTCTGATGAAGAAGGTAAGCTATACAAAACAAGGCTCAATATAAACAAATTATGCCAAATTCAAAGCCAACAAGGATCCTGGGGGGAAAAAGAATAATCAGTTCAAATAATTTTTAAAAATAACCCACACATTTGATTCTTGCTTATCACTAGATCAGTAATCTCCAAACAAAAAGTTCATGCCAATATCTCTCACACATTTTCTTTTGCTCTCTCCACATAACTAACTTAGAAGAAGAGATGGCCTAGTAAAGATCATTCAAAATTTTGTCTTGGACTGAGTCTCTGGCCTGCTAAGAACCACTGTCTCTCTCACTTTCGTGAAGAGCATGCTACAGACTTAGTTTCACACTAAATGTGTGAAATGTGCCTTGCAATTCAGGCACATTAATCATATGACAAACAGAAGTCTTATTGTTCACCAATGAAGTTAGGAGCCGTTAATAAAAGTCTTTGCACAGGATCAAGATCTAGTTGAGCTAAGAACTGCCCTACATCCCATATTGTCCCAAATTTCACTATAGGAATACTCTCAGACTGCGTAGCCAGCTAGATGTTCTGTTCGTAGTGTCTGCTCTCAAGTTCTGTTTAATAACCTAAACAACAGTTGTTACATTGAACAAGTGGGCTTTTGTTTTCAATATATTTATAGAATTGTCAGTTCTTGAAGAGACTTTGTGTGTGTGTGTGCGTGTACATACAATAGTTAGCATCGTAGGGTTTTGTTCTGTGACTGTGCTTTATTCTAATTCCCAAATCAAATACCTATAGCATTTGTTTCCATATTGTTCCACATCAAAATAGTTGCCATACTGCCAATAACAAAGATAGCAGCAACACTGTTGGAGTACTCTAATTAAATGCTTCCACTCAATGCCTTCTAGTGGTTCTTCCTGAAAGCCTATGGACAAAAATTTGTTCACAACTGTGAAATTTTGTTAACTGTGAGATCTATTAAATATCAATATGGTTACTAGATGTGTCTTTGTAGTCCCAAAACAGCTATATTACCATTCACATGTACATGACATTGCCCTTGAATATATACACATTTTAAATGAGTTTCTACCTTGCTTTTCTTTTCTGGAACTGTTATGTTATTCTTGGAAATTACAATGACTGGTTGACAATTTTAGAGAGTACAACTTTTACATTTAACATTCAGACCCCAAAAAGAACATGTGTGTTTATAACAGCATTCAGACTTCAGCAGAGCAATGTAGAGGGTTGTCTTTACATCTTTTTCTCAAACGCTTTTTGAACTGCTTTGTAAAGCATCTTTTATCATGCATCCAGGGAATTTTAGAAACAACACATTTACTTCCAATTAACTGTTGATTTCCACTCAGATCTTCTCAGGTCCAAAAATTCATTCACCATGAACTCTGGAGATTCATTAGTTACATCATTGAAAAAATATAACTTTATTAGCAAAGCAGATCCAAACTACCTTCTAGATGGTTCTTGCCACAGCAGAAAGCTAAGGCTTCCCACTCCTTCTGCACAAAGCCTGCAGGGTGTCTTTTTGTGATTTCCATTGCTAGCTATTATGGACTAGTTGCCCAGCTGCAACAGAGGTATTGGCTGGGATTTATTGACACCTATGGCTAATATCCTTGGTTGTCTTACTGAAGAACACCATCAACCAGAGGTAAAATACAGAAGTCATTACAAACTGAGATGAATGACCAAGCTAAACACAAGACACGACCTACTCCAAAGCCTGAAGGATTTTAAAGGAAAACACAATTGTGTTTCTGTTCAGAAATGGCCACAAACCATTCTGCTTTAAAAAAAAAAAAGGAAAAAAAGTCTAATCAGTCATCTTTTAATGAGCTTGAACAACTGATCTTTCTTAATTCAATTGTAAATCTTAATCCATGTTGCTGAAAAGGTCTTTGATTGTTATAGCATTTCCTATATCTCTGTTATTTTCTCTTTCCTATAACCCTGAAATACCATTTATTGGTATAGGCTTACCCTGACTGGCTTCTTTTTAGGATCAGAAGTCAGCACTCACAGCTTTCTTTAAAAACTAAGAGGAAAAAGGAAAGAAAAAAAGCCAGCGTCATCTCTACTTAAAATTACTTCCTTTTCCATTACCACTTTCAGCAATTGACATACTTTGTGTCTTTTTCTTTTTTTCTGTGAGAAAAATCAATTGTAATTACATGAGTATGTCTCAATTACCTGTCCTTTTTCAGGATGAAAGTCTTCCTCTGATTAATTTGACTTCTCTGTCCTAATGTCTTCTCCAATGCCCTAGATCCTAGGTGCCTTACCTTCTTCATGCATTTTGTGGCAAGTCCTTCATTTTGACTAGTTCATACAAGACAGAAATTCTTTGAGCAGAGAAGTGGTAAAACTGTGCCAAAAATTAGATACAAGTGTGTTATTTCATGTTTAAAGGAGCTTGAAGGGAAGATGAACCAAAGGGGAACAACACACAGAATTTTTACTCAGGGTAACATCAATATCGCTTGCAATACAACTTAGATGGCAAAGCCAGGACAGTAAAGGTGTAGGGTGTGCTTCTCAACATAATTTGACACAGCAGCACAGAAGGGAATTCAAACACTGCTAGTTCCCTGGGGCACAATTCCTCAAAAATCCTCTTCTGAGTAAGTGGAAAAGCAATTTGTTACAGCATTTAAACACATACAATAAATTCCTCTAACAGGAGCAGGAAGTCGGGAGACATATTGCTTAATCCATGAGTATTTCCTAGGTGAGATCCTGTGACTCGTAACCCAGCTCTTCTTCCAAGATACAGGATGAGATAGGCGCAATCTTTAGTGGGTAACAAAAATGGTGTCTTACGGCTTTTAATAATGTTGCTCATAACAAATCAAGTATCTAGCTCAAAAATAAATTGGAAGCCTATTCTAACAGCCCTGATTTGCCTTCTTTTTCATTATCATTCCTTCTCCAACCTAGACAGTAATACAACAGCATGTTTGGATCAGCCATGAAGTTCACATCACACATTTGAGGCAGCTTCTTACTCTTGAGTGATTTAATTTTGCTCTCACACCCTGTGCTATAAAACAAAGATAACAATCTACTTACCTACCACCACATAATGCTTGGATAAATATCATTGTAATTATGCTACCTATTATGATTTTAAAAAGCAGTCATTTGTCCAGAAATTATGAGAGTATTTCTTACACTGAATAGTAACCTGATCAGCAGAAAGTCCTGGTGACTTAGTGGGATCACTTGAAAATACAGTACTGCGACAGTGACAGAGCATGCACTTAACAAGCAGCCTCTTCTGCCTAATAACTTTTGCACCTATGAAAACAATTCCCAAGTGTGTAAATAAACTGATCCAACTTGTCATTCTCCCTTTCTTAAACTCTTTCTTGACTATAAAACAACAGTTACTTGAACATGCTTTCCTGCATCCAGGCTCTCCTTGCAGATCTAAAGTAGTTCCAGCATGGCCAAAATGCCAAAGCATCCAGTGCTTACAATGAAATGTTAAAATAAATGAAAAAAAAAAAAAAAAAAAAGGCAGAGGATGCTAAACCAGTTAAAGATGAAAATTTTCTAGGATATTGGATCATCACCCTCATTAATCACAGTTTTCTGCTAATACCAGACACTGAGTAGACATGCAACCTGTAACTGAAACCTGAGCTCAATAGCACTAGGTACACGGGAACATTATTCTAATTCAGTCAATTCTCTTTGCCTCTACAAGTCAGTTACTCACAAAACCCTGTTCACCACAACTATTTGTGATACATGACTCCTGAGAAAACAATAAACAGAAGATGACACATCTCACCTCATTCCCCACAGAGCAGCATGTTGACCAGCCTCATAGTAAATAATATATTCTTTACAGAAATACGATATTCCATACACATTGTAACATACTGAGGACTCCATGTTACGGGGGGTTGATCTGCTTACGGCTTATTATTACTGTCCATTTATTTTTGATGGTGCTACTGTTAGCATTGCCTGAATATAAAACATTAAAATATGCTCCCTTAGAGACTTCCTTCCCACCTACATGACACATGTCTGGCATTCCTCCTGTTCTCACTCCTCTCTCGTACACCTTACAGTCTATTCAGACTATTGCATCTAAGCACAGGCTGCGACTGAATCAGGAGCTATGCTTTCCTTCCGTTCCCCTTTGCCCCCATGCACACATGCTGCTCTTCACTTTCTCTCCAAGCTTTTGAAGCTGATACTGTCGCTGTTCAAGCAGTACTTTAGGGCACTAGGAGTAGAAGACATTTTTCCTCCACTCCCCAGGATGCTCTTGCAGTAGATGTTGCTTAAGGTTTTCAAACTAACGAACGCAGCTAAAGCAGAGGGTCTATCCTATAGGAAAAAGACCCTCACATTCTCCATAGTTTGTTCTGAGTAGACAGATAAATGCTCAGGTAACCTAAACTTTTCAAATTAAAAGCTAGGTTGACAGGTAAGAGTTCTTGATTTAGGAGAATGCTTAAGTTGTGCATAGCTTTGGTCCTCATAGACCTACTTTCCCAAATCAGCGCCTGCAGTCCTAAACTTGGGGTAGATTTGGTCAGATCTTATCCATCAGCAACAGAAATTTTGCTGTAATTCCAGCCTCCACTGGGTGCCACTATTGCATAACGCAATGTGTGGATTACGCTGCATGAATGAACAAATTGTCAAAAATGACTTTCAACTTGCACTTCATTCTCATGAAGTTTTCAAACCACATTCAGAGAGTTATTACCCATTTTTTATGTCCTTAAAATGCCATATGATAATCCTTTTAGAGACAGAAATACAAGGAGGATTTAATTCTTCCTAGATTGCTACAGCTAAAAGGCTCAAACACAGAAGTGCTCAGATTCTTTCCTGATTTTGTATTTGAATAAGCCTTTTAGCCCCGTGAGTGGATCTGCTCCTCCATGCTGACTGACAATCTTAGCACGCTATTTTGATCTATCTTTTTAACCTCTGAAGGGACAATAGCCACATCTCCATCTAAAGTGCTTTGATGACATTTCAACAACCACAAGGGTAAAACCTTACCACAAAGCCATAGGTGACCTTAACAACACTTAGTGAGTGTTCTTAAACCGTGTATATATCAGAAGGATGGCAGTAATGCTAAAAATACATTACAGCCTACCTTTGAATTTAACAGCAATTAATTATTACTTGTATGGAGTGGATGTAATTTCCATTTGATGGTTAGTGCATATCCATAACTTGCTAGGTAACAAATTTCATTCAGGTGACTTAAGCCAGAATCCCAAAATACTGAACTTTAATGTTATGAATAATTTTGGAAAATTCTGTCCAGACAATGTAGTCACCAACCTTTTCCCAGGCCTCTGATAAGTGAATAAATAAATAATATCAATTTAATTTCAGTCCTACCTAATGGAAGATTTTCAGACCTTACACTAAACATGAAAAATTCTTACAGGCAAAAGACTGTTATAAGGAGATTTCACACTCTCCTTCCATACTGGAATCATTTGTCATATTATTAAGTTGACAGAAGTGACATAACCACAATTGTTTCAAGTTGCTGAAGACAGGGGAAGCAGTGTCTCAGTGTTTATGAAGCCTACTTTTATAACTTCTGGTCTTTTCTCTCACTCCTCTCAACATTCTTGTCTGGTGAGCAGTTGGTGGCATTGATAAGTACAGAAGTTTCAATAGCCATTGATCTTTGAAAGGATCTTAGCCTTTTTCTAACAGAAATCCAAAATACTTTCTTGAAATTCTGCCATATTCTGGCACAGATTTTCCTGCAAACAGAGGCTTATGTGACTCTGCCAACATCTGTATTATCACAGAGACAGGCAAAAAAGAAGAACGTGTAAGCAGTCATCTGGCAGTACAGGTTTCTCTAGGGCAAAGAAGATACGGCAGGAAGAGAGAAAGAGACTATACGACAAACCAGGGGAATCAACAGAAGCAGACAGCAAGTAGACTGAATCTTCATCTGACCCACAGTTTTTTTCACAGACAGCTAAATCACCAGCACCATCCAGCAAAACAGGTCTGTGGTGCAGGACTGGAGGCAACAGACAAGCCCAGTGCCCTGAAGTCTGGCCATTCCTGCTCACAAATGGCTGTTTGTGGCTAAGGAGAAACAGCAATTCATCTGGTAAGCTAAACTGCTAAGTTCAAGAAATTCACCCAGGGCAGGAAATAGAAGTACTTGCAAAAGAAGATCTAGACAGAGGCAGCATTTCACTTTGCTACAACAGCCCTGCTGGGGCTCTCTTAGCATGCAGGCTGTTGTTCGTCAGACACGGCAAACTCTGCAGGAATGACTATCACCCACGTAGTTCCTCCCATTATGCCTACTTATTGAATCATATTAAAAACAGCCACAAGATAAAACAACTCTCTACCTGCTCTTTAAATTGATATGTGGCTATTAGACATACATGTTTGGATGTAAAGGAAACGTCACAGATGGGAAGATCAGGTTTATAAATCAATTTGTGTAATCACAAAACTGGAAAATCCCTGTCTTTCCATTAGCAGCTGAGCTGAAAATTTCTCAGTAGGAGAAAGGCCCAGTCCTACTTCCAGGAATCTAGAACACGTATATTCTTTCCTACCTCACCAAAGGCTAGGGAAACTACTTGTTCATAGCCACCAGAAATAATTTCCAAAGGGGTCTTGTTCTGCTTTCAGAGTTCTTCCAAGCAATGGTTGGGCTACCAGAAGATTTCAGCATTGCTGTCTCATTTTACCTATTTGTTAGGGACTATTTTTTTCTTTTCTTTTAGATTTAATTTCTTTGCCTTATTTCATAAACGTTAGTTAATCAGGGACTTTGGTCAGAAATGAAAGGACACTAAATGAATTTTATCTCAGCTAGACATGGCAGACTGTAGCATTACTCAGTATAGCTGAAGACTTGTAGACAATAAACTGACTAGGGAATGATTTTATCACATGCATGTGATGATGTCACCACATGCAGATCTTGCATGGCTCTAGTTGCACATCTTCATGTGAGAAGATCTCTGGTGGCATAGGACATCAGCTTCAGCCTCTTGAGCATCCAGGTCTTCAATGCCTTCAGTCAGATCAAGGCTGTCACCCACTTCTCTCAGAAAGGGGCTCCTTTGAAAATTCAAGATATACATAGAAGATGCATATTTCCTTACAAAAAATGGATGCATAGTTGAGAGGAAAGGATATAAAGTCCCGAGGGCCAGAGGCAGTGCTTTTAGCTGGTATCTTGACCACTCAGCTGTAGCTAAGGACAGCAGCGTAGGGAACAGTAAAACTAAGACGACAGTTTCTACTCTACAAAGAAATCGCTGTTCACAGCCCCTGAAGTTAACAAGTAGGCTCTATCACAAGCTCTGCCTTTGGGCAGAAACTATCTTCCCTTTGGAAGGTTCAGCTGCTTCAGGAAGTCACTTTCTTCTTCAGCAAGATTACAGGAAAAGTTAAAATCATAGAATTATAGAACGGTTTAGGTTGGAAGGGTTTCAGTTCAAAACCATTACACCTTGCCCTATCACTACAGGTCCTGCTAAAAAATCTGTCCTCATCTTTCTGTAAGCCCCCTTTAAGTACTGAAGAGCCGCAATAAGGTCTCTCTGCAGCCTTCTCTTCTCCAGGCTGAAAACCCCCAACTCCCTCAGCCTGTCCTCACAGGTGTTCCATCCCTGTGATCATTTTTGTGGCCCTCCTCTGGACCTGCTCCAACAGGTCCATGTCTGTCTTGTACTGAGGACTCCAGAGCTGGATACAGTACTGCAGATGGAGTCTCACCAGAGCGGGGTAGAGGGACAGAATCACCTCCCTCCACCTCTGGCCATGCTTCTTTTGGTGCATCCCAAGATATAGTTGGCTTTCTGGGCTGCAAGCGCACATTGCTGGCTCATGTCCAGCTTTTCTCAAATCCCTTCATCCCCTGCCTGTATTGATACTGCAGGTTGCCCTAACCCAGGTGCAGGACCTTGTACTTGGCCTTGTTGAACCTCATGAGGTTCAACATGGGCCCATTCCTCACATTTGCCCAGGTCCCTCTGGATGGCATCCTGTCCCTCAGGCATGTCAACAGCACCACTCAGCTTGGCATCATCTGCAAACTTGCTGAGCATGTACTCAATCCCACTGTCTATGTCATTGATGAAGGTATTAAAGAGTAAGGGAGGTGCAGCCAGGCTGTGCAAGGTCTCTCAGCACTCCATAAAAGAATTGCTCATTGCAGGGGCTTTTCTTCTGTGTCCCCCAGCCCTGTCACTGGAGCATGGGGAGGTGCCATCTCCTCTGCATAGAGCCCTGAGGGAGAAGGTCTGGTGTCCTTTGGGCTGCTGTACTGATGTCATGCAAGGACTCTGTTGGAGGCCACCAAGGGAGGTCCATGGGCTTTCTCTTCAGCCTGAGGTTCACCCTTACTCTCTTCTCTACTTCTAAGGACAAACCTTCTCACTGCTTTTTTTTTCAATCCTCAGGCATACTTTTAGTGTTCTTCCCTAATACAAAGTACGGTCCAATTCCTGCACTCATCTGGGAGTTTCACCAAGACATTTTGCCATGGCTATGGCAAACACAAAGAATAACTGTTAATACTTCAGTCTTGCTCATGCTCTTTGTGGAGCAGAACGTAGATTGGGCTACTTGCCTGCAGCATGGAATAAGCTAGGAAAAGGCCTGTGGGTTTGGGTAGCATATGAATTTTGTAGATGGTAGTGACAATAGTTTCTCAAGCATATAGCAGCAATGACACAGTTGAGAGGGAGTCACGTGTGTGACTATGGTCTCTTCTGATGATCAGTTAACATTCAGGTAGAGAGAGAAGGCATACTTTCTCCTCCAGCTTCCTGGTAATCTCAAATATATATGGATTTGATTAATTTTCTTAACTGGTAGCACACAAACAGATATTTTTGACAAAGTCAGAAGAGACATTTGATTAAGTCTGGGATGAGAAAGGGCAAAACCAAGGATTGTTTCTTCAGAATTGGAAAGAATCACAAATATCTGAACTGAATAATCTACTCCAAGATGTCAGTCTCCAAAAAGCAAGGACAAAGCACCGTTGGCGACATCATGGTAAGACATGACAAGACTGCATGAAAGAGGTCATTGGCTTTCAGTTCAGGTAGATGATGTGACTGATTGTTACCATGGGAATGAAACTGGCACAAGGAGATGAACACAGAGAAGTCTTCACTGGGAACAAAAAACACACAGGTGACAGCTTATGACCTCTACCTTCACCATCTAGATAACGTATTGTTCTTATTACTCAAGTCCTTTCATGTTGTCTTTCTCTGTGAGCCTGTTTCATCTGAATCATTACCTTTTTGCTTTTTCAGTGCTGTATTTTCATTTTGTGACTCCACAGACAGGTCTTCTTGGGTTGGCTCTTCTTCTTCGCTGCAGCTTTCAGAGTGGAATCCAGTGTTCTCCGCTATGACAGCAGGATCATCATCCTTGTAACAATAGCAGCACTCCTCAATGCTTTGTCTGTGATGAAGGCCCCTCTCCTCTTCACTAATGCCAGTTACCTTGTCCTTTTTCTGCATTAAATCATGACTTCCCCTTCCCATGGTGAGATCAGCTAGCAGAGTTTCATTGCACAGATGCTCTTCATCTTCCATGCCCTCCATTCTTTCTGCCAGCTCTTCTGCGGAGGACTGGATCCGGTCAGGGTAATCTACAAGGATTGTGTCCTGTTTGTGCTTGAAGCAATCAGCATTATCATAGACAGGAGGGTTTTCAGCCCTCTCTGATTCATTGGCACCTCTCTGATGAATTTAAGCTTCCTGACAACAATGTGCTTTCTTTGGATTTTGTGGATGCCAGGGATCTGCTAAAAGCAACTGCTTTACTAGTATAGCAAAGCATGGTGTAAATGATGCCAGTATAACTAAGTTTATTTTTACAGTACCCATCAGAGATATGCTTCTTTCTCAGAAAATCTTCCTTTCTCTTTTTATTCTTCATTTATATCTGCCTAGATCTGGCGGATGAGAGCCCCTTTTAGCATGCAAGCAGCCACCATGTAAGAAAAACACACACAACAGATTTATTATTAACAGGCTTATCACCAAGCAATGTAACTATTACATACTTACTGTCACCCTGCTATGTAACTGTGCATGTTTTTACCCGCATGCTGTTTCCCACCCTGTGTGCTCGTCACCAGAGGACACTGCTGCAAAGACATGCATGGAAGTAACTGCAGAACCAAAGCCATTAAGATACAGCTCTCCTAACACTGAAGAAAGAGCTCCTCCTGAAGGCAAAAAGTGGGACCTGTGGCTTTTTAAGTTATTTGAACTTTTCATGTGTTTGCATTGCATATAAGAAGATAATACTTTATTACACGTGCACTATATTGAGCCCTATGTCTAGAAAAAGGAATATACAGTCCATGGAGTGCAGTTACAGAGAAGCAAGTAAAAGTGCAAACAGGCTCCATTTACAGATGCAAAGGAACTCCAGCGTGCAGGCAAGGCGGTAGCGTGTTCTGGGGAATGACAGTAGGGTGATTTCTTGCCAGAGGATTGGCACACTGCTTGGCATCGCTTAGAGCGAGTAATGGATTTCAGTATTCATTGATAGATTATGATGGTCACTGCTTATGTTGCACTATATTGGTTAGAGCTCTGCCCATACCATTTGTTTCCCCCCTAAACAACTTGATTTATGTGCAGATTTCTTCATGAAGACATTTCCACCCATTTTCACCCAAAGCCAGTGGAGTTAAACAAAACCAGCTATGCACAACAAGGCCTAAGAAACAATCTTTAGGACTCTGGATTACTTCCAAATTAAAGAATAAAAATAAACACCCAGCTCAAGTTTCTAGCTCAGGTTTATGTCAGCCCTGATTAATCTGTGGACTTTACCTACCTACCAAAACACAAGCTGGAGGGGAAAGCCTGCCATTCTATTACATGCAGCAAAGTATGTCTGAAAATTGAGACTGATTTTGCATATCAATATGCCCTGATTCATACAAAAGCTTGCTTGTCCATTCCCCGGGGCAGCAAATGAACGAACTGAAAGCCCTCTGAAAAGGAAAAGCTCTAGACAGTTCTGGCAAGAGAAGGGACAGTCAGTGAAAGACCTATTGTATGGGACCTTAATGATAGGCAAGAGAAGTAAGATACAGTAAATATAGGAGCAATGCTGTTAGATGTTTAGTTTTTCAAAAACAGGATTATTACCTTAATCAGATGAGATTGTTTCTCCAACAGCTCTTTAAATGTTTTTGAAGATGCTTTATGAAACATGAAAGTTTTAGTATAAATCAGGCAGTGTGCCAGATCTAAGTGGTTTCCTGCAAACAAGCCTAAGCAAAAGAAACATTATACTGATGCACAAACATGCTTCTACATCACCTGCCATTAATTATTATTTAACCTTCACTTTTTTAATAAATACAGGAAGACACACATATCATGGGTGAGCTTCAGCTAAGCCATATGGCAGCTCTTAGCTCATTACAAACATGAGGTAAGAAAAAACTTACACAATTAAGTTCCTTTGTTTTTGTTAGGAGCACATGTAGGATACTTTACCTGAGTAATTCATTACTTCCAGACCTGACTTAAAAAGCATATCACAAGGAAAGGATACTGAGTTTCAGCTAATTTGTAAATTAGCTTTCACTGGGTTTGATTTCCCTTGTTTCTATTTCACAACTATCTCCAGGAAAAAAACTCAAGTCCAGCAAGAGTTAGCATTTGGCCCATGTGACAGTCAGGATATACCAATACTGCCAGCAAAAATCTGAGATAGTTTCGTGTTTATATAATAAGTTAAACTGCTAACCACTCATTTAAACCAAGGAAATCTACTGGAAGAAAGTTAAGTAATAGTGGCCAGTGCTAAAAATAGTTGAAGCTGTTATCATAAAAAATGTTTCTTGTATGTACTTTTTCCCTGTTTTGTAAAGTGTTTTCTCACTTTGTCGCAGTCATAAGTACTGGAGAGGAGGAGAGAGAAAAGAGGGTTTGAACCATGCATTTTGAACATAGTTCTGGTAAACATTGGGTGAAAACAAACAAAACCCACAAGCAACTGTATATGTATAAAATGAGATTTTGCAAAATACAATTTTGTGACTTTCCTTCTCAGTAATAATATCCAGAGCTTGCACATTTTGAGAGCACTGCTAGGACCCGATTTGCAAATGTTCCTTAATACCTGCAGCTAGAAAAGATTCCTAACTTACACCTGCACTGAACTCCATGTCACAGCAGGACTTTTACAGCCTCACTGCCTAAGCAAGTGTGAACACTGATAAATGCTGCAAGAGGCTTGTTAACCCCACGTTGAACCCAAGGAAGGGCAGTAACACTCGCGGGAGTACAGGAACTACAAAAGTGGTTTGGAAAAGAGCCAAGGTCTAAGTTAAGCATCAGCTGAGGTTTATGTATTTTGCTAGTTTGAACTACTACTAAAAAACAAGCCCAAGGAAGTGGTCAAGCTGAGAAGCTAACTCAGAATACAGATGTCTTCATGAGGAGAAACAATTTTCTGCAGCCCTCAAGTCCTGACTCTCACCCCATTAGATGACCAGTGTTCATTACCAGATCAAAGTAAGCTGGTCACTTGGTCTAGCAGCCTCCATCATGCTGTCCTCAGGTATGATTGAGATCAGCTCGTTTACAGATGAGTTAAAAACTCAAGCAGATGGAACATACGAAGCTATCTGTTTCCAACTGGCATGCCCCAAAGAAAAGAAACATAAATCACTTGGGACCAGGAGAAATTATTTTTTATTTTTGAGGCGTTTGCTCATTCAGTACTTTTGTAAGTGTAGTTTTATACTAGTGAGGAATTCCATAGCTGCAGTTAGAAGAAAGAATTTTCTCCTTTTGTTTTTTAGTAATGAGCATCTGCTGAGTTCAGTCCTTCAAAATTAAATGTGTGTAAAAATTTTTGAAAGTCAATGTTGTGCAAGCAAGAATAGATGTACAAGAAACCACACAGAGCACTAGAAATCTCCAAGAGTCATAGTTAATTCAATCTGGAAAGTAAAGGTGGCAGAAGCCAGAAATAATAAATATGGCAGATGGGAAAAATAATGCTAGTACTGAATTCTCAGGCTCCAAAGGCATTTAAATCCCTGCTGTGTAACCAAATCTACATAGGTATGCTTTTCTTCCTGCAGAGTTCTCTAAAATCAGTGGGGCTTTAGGCAAGTTTAAATGTCAGCCAAACAAGAAATGGAGGCTCTGAGCAGTAGACTCTTTGGACTTTTCTAATGACTCACAAAAATCATCAATAATACTGAGTCATGCAGCAGGATGGGTCAGTTGGACTAGCGTATCTAATTTCAGAAGAGATTTTGTGAGAGGGGGACCTATCTAATGTGTCTGTCTCATTTAATAAGTATTTTCACCTCTATCCTCACACTTTATTCTGGCTACGGCTAAGCTATTTCATGCATACGACATAAGCACATTCAGTATGCGTGTTTACATATGGATACAAATGCAGATATGTGATGCAATGGTTTCCTGCTGAATGAGAAGAAAAGAATAATTATGAAAGCTACTCATCTGATAGGCCTTTCTGTAAGGTCATGTCTTTCCAGTTTCTTTTCTGCCTCTATCAGGGACAGGAGGAATACTTGAGGTCCAAAATAGCTCTCTCCCTGCACTCTTTTTAAATGCTTCAATTGATTCTCATTAATCTCTGCCTTCAGTTTAGGAGCTGAGTAAGCTTCTTCTTTCATCTTAAAATTAAATTTGCTTGATAGATTATTATTATTATTATTAGGTAGGGAAAACCCACCTGTCATTTAATGTGTTGGCTTCTATTCCTTCAGACGTCATTCGTGGATCATTTGCTGACCTGATCACTGTCATTGCTTTAACGAATATTTTAAAGCATTACAGAAAAATAATCATCTGCTGATTTCCAAATTATTTTTCATTTATAAATCCTCTTAAAATCCTGACTTTTGAAACATAAATCTCAAGCTATTTGGAGTGTTTTAAATAAAATACTTAGTGAAATATAAAATCAATAGATAGCATAAAATACCAACAAAACTGACTGCAAAAACCATGTGTAAATTATACGTGAGCCAAACAAGTGCAGAGTGGTAACCTGGCACCAGCTCAATTTTTCAAAATGCAGTTGGAGGGAATGGCAATCTACAGGCACTGCTCCAATTTGATCTCGCACATTGAAGTGTACACCTCAGTAACCTAGCATAGTCTGAGGACTTTCCTTTTCAGCTTTCAAAATATATTTTAATGAAACTTTTCTCTGCAAAACAAGAAGAAAAAATCTGAAGACATTCTGTCTTCTGCACCTCAGCTAAGAAAATAGAGGTGTATAAAAAGACAGAGCTGAGGGGTAGATGAGAAGAGAGGCTGTTTCTCCTACAGTGACTGCATCCTATAGGGGAATCAAATGGCAAAGTGCACCTAATTCTATCAGCTGTCACTCTGCATGCACACTGCTCTGGACCTATGAAAAAGTACAACAGAGCAGTGACAAATTTTACTCTCAGCACATCATTGATAATACCTGAAGTGCCACTGCAATGCCTTCTCTTGATCAGGTCTTACTGAAACATGACAAAACCTGAATAAAACAGGGCTGCTTTGACTGTTATGGCATTTTTGCATGTGGACATGTTGTCACAGATCCCTGCTTAAGCAATATGCCACCACTAAATCTGTGGGTGACATGGAAGGACTCACACTAAAGGCAAAAGACTTAAAGTGTTCATTGTTGGCTTAGAAGACAGCTCACGCTTTTGTTATCAATTTATAGATAGGTTTATATACCAATTCATGGACTGAGTGTTGTGTGTCTTATTGAAAAGACAAGGTTTGTCAAAAAGGTCTTGTACCTGTTTGATCTGACTCTGAAAGTTCTGCACTGTTCCACAGCACTTTGTGTTCACTAATCACCAAATGAATATTTACTCTTGTAAAATTTTTTTGCAGTCTGAAACCTTAGTCATGAACAGATCAACAGATGTGCATCTCTGTTGACATTTTTAACAGGTAGTGGTTGTTGTCTTTTTAAATTAAATTACTCACATGCTTAAGGTTAAGTGCATGTGTATATGTTTGCAGAACCTGGGACAGGCCCAATACCTAAATGAGGAACTACTGAGAAACAACAGAATTTGTGTCCTCTAAACAGGCAGCTATTCACCAACTCCTTCACTAAGTCTCACATTGTCCTGCTTTTCCAGTATTATCAAAATGCTTATCTTTAGTGCTATGCTTTCTGGCTCCTTTCTCCCTCTTCTAAAATCTATAATATGATTAAAGTGAAGCAAGGTTTGTAAGGAGAAGTAATATCTTTTATTAGAGCAACTGATACATATCTCCTTAGACCATCAGGGCTACAACAACACAACACTATAATTTAATTAGTCATTTTAACAGAATTGGAATAATGGCGGTGACCTCAGCCAAAGCATTTTGGGTATGCTTTTTTCGTACAGAGATCTGGCAATGGCCCATAATCCTGCACTAACATGTCTGTCTTTATTCAATTGCATGTCTCTTGAATAATAAGTCCATAAAAAAAAAAAACTTGCTTTCTTTCATTGCATGATAAAGTGTGTACTACCATAAAGCAAACAAATTTTAATCTGCTGTGTAACTGGCAGAAGGATTCCAACAGACCAAATGATACTGCAGAGATTAGCTGCCAGTTGGTTTGCAGGTTTTTTTTGTTGCTGTTGTTGGGGGTGAGAGTTTGGGGGTTTTTTGTTTGTTTGAAACATGTTTTCACACTGGTTTTTAGTGTTCAGAAACATGTCCCTTCCATGACTTCCAAAGCATTTTGCCCTAGAACTGCATCTGAAGACGGTCAGATTCTGCAACGACCTAAGAAGTCTTGCAACACTTACCTGGGATTGTGCTGAAAGAAGCTGCATTTACTAATTATGTGTACATAGCTGTGTAATCAGGAGGTAAACCTTGAAACACCACCTAATATATACAAAGCCAGCAGTTGAGGAAGGGCAGTTCCTGCACTCTTGGATATGATTTAATGAATCTTGCAGGGGCTCTGACAGAAATGTAATTTGCCAAACCCAGCACATTTTTCACTACCAATTAATTAAACAGCCTTACTGAGAAGAAGTGTCCAGTAAATTAAAGAGCTGCAAGCCTACAACTTTACATTATCTAATTGTACCACAAACTCAACTACTGAAATAGATTGGCCTGGTTATCAAAAAGGCTATGTGAAAAGCAGCTTTGGAAAATGTTGTTCCTCACACTATTCCTTAGGGTTGACTTGTATTTCTGTGTCATTGTAGCTCTTCGTTCTCCTGTGATGTACACAATTACCCAGTGACAACAGTCAGACACAGTTCCCAGCTCCACCTATCAATGACACCAAGTTTCAGTGTGCCCTGCACTGCATGTCAAAAGTTGCCTGAATTAGTCTTTAAAAGATTATCCTTCTCTCTCAAAATCCAGAGCAACAGAAATCTCTTTATCCATTCCTGCCTACTGTTTGTAACTTCACAAGTGTGATTTCAAAGCCTGGCTACAAACGGCCATGGAAGATGAGCCAAGACAATGTTCTCGGATGGAAAAAAGTGCATTATGCAAACCAGAAGAAAAGTTGACTCTTCAGCCAAAGGGTTGTAAAAGGAACACATCCGTTTCCATCTAAATCACTTCACAATCTCTTAGCACACAAGCCAGTGTTCTGTGGTTTGAAGCATGCAGCAAGAAAGTTTCCAGTCTCTTCCCACCCATGAAGCTTCACAAGCACTATTTTAGGTAACAAACAAGAATGACATTCCCCTTCACAAAGCAGTGTTGAGAATGTGTTTGTCAACATGACCCATGAAGGACTTCGAAAGGATTATAACTTCATGTGTTACCTGGTTTTGTGTGAAAGAGACAAGAGAAGGGCCCCACAACAACTTATCTCCTTCTAACGACTTCTAAAAGTCCTTTATTTTACTGTTAATACCCAGCCTCGCCCTATCTCACTCAGGAAATAGTAACATGAAATGTTACTTTCTATGAATTAAAACTAAATTTTGAAAACTATAGTTTTCTTGAAAATATTTTTCTTAAAAAAACAAATGCTTAATCTTTTAAACTCTTGAATTAAATTCATTTTAGAATAAAATATCTGTGTAATTTTTATCATCTTATAGGCCTATCTAATCCCTTGTTCTGAAACTAACTGGGTTCAAAACGACTGCAATAAACCAGAAGAATTTTTCATATATTAACCAGGACAAAAAAGTTTAATACAAAGCTCTTCCGAGGAATGAGAGAGGCTAAAAGGCTGAGGCAGACCTCCGCACTCCTTGGTATCTTCACATTGCTGGAAGTCCTGTCAATAAGCCGCTACTTGCCATAATAAAAATCAACACTTCACCACTTCTCAGAAAGCCGCACACTACTCTGCACTTCATAAAAGCAGCAGCCTGCAGACATGCTTTTAAATGTATCCATCTATGGGTGTCTCCTTTTTCTCGCACACCTTTTCTAGAAGACCATTACTAAAGTTTTGTGTCCCCGGTTATTTTGCATTTGGAATATTCAAATACAAAGACAGCTATATAGTTCATTCAGATCAGGCAAATTTTCAGTCTCCTGTAAGGTATGAGGTTATTTCCATCATATACCATGTACTACAAAAATAAGGATGTTCATGATGGTGGAGCAGTCACATGCTGTGACAATGAAATCCATGGGCCACCAGCTAACTTCTGTGTTCAGATTTTAGAAGTGGTGACTATACCCTCATACCAGGTCATTCAAGTGCTCATAACCAAAACCCGCTCCATAATTCTCACTTCTGTCTCACCCTACAGCTACGTGAACCTTAATGGTTTTAGCAGCTGAAAATTAAGGCAACACATATACTTCATCTGAAAAAAAGTTACTCCCTGGTTTTGACTGTTAATGCTTGAAACAGAAAGTTCAAGGTGGTTAGAGCTGAAGGAAGTAATCAACTTACATTCACCTGAAAGCTATGAATAAATTGTAGTTGCAGGTTCTGTAATAAACATTTTACATAATTTCCACCAAAGGCTTGTTTCTCATATATATCATTGACAGACTACATCTCCATCATGCAGAAATTATTATTGTGTATAAGATCATGGTTATTCTTAAAAATCAGACTGGGTTCACAGTGAACAATAGATTTTAGGTCACTCATGTTTAAGAAGTCTTAATGAAATTCATATAGTTTCCCAACCACAAAAATTGTACACTTTGTATTTGCTTCCCCGTCTTCAGATTCTTTTTCTGGAGATAAGCAATTTGATATAATGTGCTTTAAATGAAGGATTCTAAGCAATTTATAATCTATACCTAGGCAATTTTCTTAAAGCACAGTGATAAAAGCTGTGTCATTTGTTAAAAAGAATGTTTTATTAATGAAAGTAACAACCGTTGTCACCAGTCTCTCTGGAATATCTTCTCTTAATGAGCTGATTCCAGGTGTCTTGCTTTCTGGAGTAGTTTAAATACTATAAGTAAACATACACAGCACAGTGTTAATATTTAAGCAGCTGCTTGAATGACTGCTTGTATAAGTCATTATCTTTCTGTGGCAGTTGAGCCTTGATCTAGGTTCCAGCTGAGTTGCAGCTTTTTAATATAACAAGTTTTCACATGCACAGTGAAAATTGCAGGACATTTGCACTATCTGTTTGCTATTTATTTCTGAACTAACTCTGCAGTTCTTTTACTGCAGCAGGAAGTTTGCCTCAGTGAAAAGCACACAACTGATCTTCAGCATAGGGCAAAAATTGAAAAGCCATGCCTTCTGGGACCAGTCAGCAGCAAGCATTATGTGGACAGACCTGAAGCAGAGAAACTGCCACAGACTTTAGGCTTTAATGAGGCTACATGTCAGCATATATATAGGAGACACTTGGTTCAGCACACTCTAGAAAACAAGGACCTAATGCAGCCCCAGGTAAGGAAAGGCTGAAGAACTGCTTTAGGCAAACGATGTGCTAAAGATGTAGGATTGTATTAAAATACTAACCCTTTTTCCAGGCACAGTTGCTTCATGTTGAAGACAATATCTGTTAGATTTTATGTGTGTCTTGACAATGAAAATGGTATTTGAAGTACAGTTATTCTTAATGTAATTTGAAGGATGTACATTATCAGGCAATCAAGATCACCTTTTTTTTTTTTTACCTTAAGTTTCATGAAATACGCATTAATCTATTCCAACTCTATGCCTTCAACAGTCCTCCCTATGTGGGAACCCTTGAGGTGAATTAAGTTTTCAAAGCACACTCATGAAGGTTCAAATATTCTTTCCTCTAGAACCCTCAACAAATGTCTGTTTTGAGAACCAATCTCCCACTACATCCCTGTATTTCTGCCCTAAACCTCAGGGCTACACAAACAGGTCTACACGTGCAGCACTGATACTGTTCTTCACTTTCCAGTCATGTTCACCTCTCCCAAACTCCTTTCAGTTCTTCTTGTTTTAGTGATTTTAGCTGTTTTCTGTATTATCTATTACCTGTATTTTATATTGTCTCTGCATAAACTCTGCAATGGCTAGACCAGGAAAAATGATCCTCCTAATGCAATGAGCTTTCTCCTAAAAACTTGCAGGCTCAAGTGCCACAACACAAAGCTCGCTTGGCTACAGGGACAATGCAAAGGAAGAAAATTCTGATTGATTTTCCAGGGTCTCTCCACTTCTCTCTGAAGTGGGACTGGTTGGGCAGCTGAGACTAAAGAATGATCTCAAGCCTGCTGGTGTCACAGTGGATTATGAAGTTAAAGTGTACCAAACACAGCTTGAAGCACCAAAATCACCACTTGTTACATAGCAGCACAAGTTACATAGAACAACAATTTTTTACACAGTCCTCAGTCACAAAATGAGACTATTTTTTCACTATCTTTCTGCTTTAATTGCCTGGCTAATTTGTTACTGTTGATCAAGTTCCTGGAGCTCTGTAGTTCAAGGTACAACAAAGTAACAGTACCTTTTCAAAAGTCAGTAAAGTACTGGCAAGTGAAATAATAACTATTCTAAACTGGAATTTTAACCAACTGATTTTTGCATTATTGTACATACAGCCAACTAGATTCACCTAAAAGAGTAAAAGCTGGTCATCGCAACAATTACTTGGTCATTGTAATTAGAGCAAAGATCAGTTTGTTTATCAAGATGATGAAAAATTAATAATAGCTTTTTCAAGTGTGCTGGTAAGAGAGTAATGCAGAAATATATTTAAAGATGTGTGACTGGGAATAACAATAATTTTTTTTTTAATTGAGAAAAATATTTTTGCTTAAAATAGGCAATTTTCTACGTCTTTAGAAATGAGCACTCAATTGTTGTGGTATTTCCACATTGCAATACAAAAACTCACTCAAGACAAATGGTTTAAACCCTGTGTAGCACCATTCGCATTAAATTTGCGCTAATTATTAAGAAAGGGTAATATTCAGGTATCCTAAAACCCAAGAAAGGTGTTAAAATACTCCCTACTTAGAGTGCCTCCTGTGAACTCCTAACTTCCTTGCTTGCTTTCTAAATACCCATCTACATTAACACAGATGTTCCTGCTATCGTCTTGTGTTGCTCTTGAATTGGCAAGATCAAAGAGCATTGGATAAATAAACAATACTTATAATGTCTTTAGTAATTAAGCACTGCAATTACTGCAGAGAGTATACCACCCCTTTTTAGTTCTCCTCACAGACAAATGTTCCATTAGAAACGATAGCTCCTGTTGCTTTCTTAAGTGGTCTTCTAAACACTTTAATGATTGTGAAATCTAATTGAAAAATAGAGGGGGGGCATTTTGAGGGGTTTTGTGTTTAGGGTTTCGTTTTTTTTTTTTAAATCTTGAATGACCTAACCTGAATTGTTTGGAGGCCAAGATTTATTTGTTTGAATGAAGTTTCTGTCATTAAAAATCAAGTTCAAATTGCACTGATGTTTTAATGCACTAGGTGGCATAATGATATTCACATTAGAGCAAATTAAATGCTCCACCACCACTGTTGGATAACAGAAGCTGCCCTTTCTGCCAGATAAGAAGTCCTATGGTAATTTCTGTAATGATAGGAATGCTAACATTATTAACTCTTCTTTTGTTGTTCTCTGCAAGAGCATGTCAAATATTAAAAGAAAAAAAAAATCATTCTTATTTAAAGAAGACAACATAAAAAACTGGAGTGCTGTTCACATCAAAATACCGGTCATCTGATCCATGCACTTTCCCTTCTCTATGTTCAGAGTATCTTGCTGCCTTTAAATAGGTGTACAGGAAGGGTGAAAAGACAGTACAAAATGTAGTAAAACTTTCTTTTTTACTATCGTTCCTCACCTCTATAAAGTAGTAAACCTGGGCTGTCACCAGCTGATAGGTTATTTACAGATGACATAGCATTCTACTGACCTGTGTTGTTTAACCTCCACTTGTACTTGGAGGGACATTAACCTCTTTGCAGAGAAATTTCATTGTTTCTTTTAATTTATTAAATATCCCATTCTCCCCCACCAGAAACCCAGGCATATACTGGACCCACATAACATATAGATCCCTCAGCAACACAATTTTAGGCAAAGAAGTTGACAAAGTGATAGACAAATACTCCTGTCATAAACCTGTCTGTTCAGTCAGGCACGTAGGATTAATATCCAGCCCCTCATATTGCAGACTTAGGTTTTGCCAAGATGTGATTTTAGAATTGAAGGCCCAGGTGAAAAATTAACTACTGAAAGCAGTGGTAGGGATTTCAGTTAAAAATCCTTTAAACCCTACTCCAACCCTGATTGTGACAAAGTTTACCCTGAGCAATTTTAGTTGTGACCAATATTAAAATAGATCAAAGACATATAAGCTTGAAAGTTATCACTTTTTCTAGGACTCCTGTTTTGTCAGCTTTGATATGGGCTACATTAAACATATGTTGACTCTGCCAGGAATTGGACCAGGTGAGTTGAATCAATCTTTTCCATTTCTTACTCTATTAATTCCACTGTTATGGTGGACATAATGAAAGATCCTTTTAGACTGATTCTGGTGTCAGTCTGAACCAGCATTATGTCAAAAAAAATTTAAGTCATCTTCATTTACTGTAAGCTCAGAGTCTTGCTTTTTGCTGCAGAAGTTCTGTCACAGTTTGCTTGAATTCTGGGCAGTAAATTACAAGATATGTCAATGTAAAGTGGCAGTGAAATCATTTATCATTAACTTGAAGAGGCCATTATTCAGCTGTGGAAGATGACTGTTTTATGAAATACAAAGGATGAGATCATGATTTAGTGACCAGAAGTGTTCATTTCCAAAACACAGCCGTATGTAGCGAGAGGGAGAAAGGAATGGAGCCTAAGCAGGTGATACAATTTTATCTGGATAAGGTCTTGATATTTGCCATCTCAGTTAAAATTGGCTTTTATGAGACTTGTTGCTGATTAGCAGACACATTTTCTATTGGCTAGCTGTTATATGTGTCTGAGTTCTTTCTGTGCAATTACAACTCTCACAAGTTACTGCAGTACCACAAGCAGGTGCCCTACCTGAGCAGCAGGAAAGGATTTAAAGAGGTATAAAGCTTTCTGTGTTTTAAGGGTATTTCAGTTTCTAAACAAACACTTCAGAGAGTCCAGAAATTATGTTTTCCCTAGGTTTTTTTGACATAGTCACTAATGTGTTTGCCTGTTTTATTAAAATTATCCCCACTTAGAAAGCTTATTCGTACAAGCAACTGAATAGGATAATGTTATTGCTGGAACTAATTTTGTAAAGACTGAACATGTTCAGCACAGAAAAAGTGAGCACAGTATGGAGCACAGTATCAAACACCACCAAGTTATCAATTCCTAGAAGAGATTAAAGGCAGGACTTCTCTGTTTTATGACGCAGTCGGTAAAGAACGCTGAAGTGCCTACCTTTTCCAGCTGGTGCATCCCTTCCTCTACACAGCAAATGGATGCCAACGTTCTCAGCGTCTGGGGATAAAGGCACCTGAAACAATCCTGGCGACAGATCTTAAAGAGAACAACTACACCTCCTTCCTGCAGGGGAAAAGCAAAAATCAGAAAATCAGCACTGAATGCTTCCCTAGTATTTAACTGAGATTGCAATGGTGGGTAGATTCCTTCAGTAATTTATCCAAATTAGCTATCATCACAACACCAACACAGAGGATGTTAAGCTCACATGGAGAACTCAAGTTGATTAATGCTTATTCACTAAGTGATGAAAAAGTAATATAGCCTCAGCGGGAGCTATGCTTAAGCGATTGACTTTTACCAATTACAAGCACAATTTAAATTTAACTTGACATTCATGCAAAAATTACAAAGAATTATCAATAGGCGGCAACTGGAGTGACATTTAAATGATAGTTCAACCATATGCTGTTAGTTTAAAACAGATTTTTGTTAGCATATATTTCCCATACATCTACATTTCTGAGCTCCATACGTTATTTACCTAATGCTGAAATATGAAAGAGAAGGTCATATGGTTGAAGAGCTACTGAAAATAATGTGGAAATAGGCGTCAAGGTCTATACAGATACAATCCATATCTTCATCCTCTAACACATAAAATTTGCATTACTATAATTTTTTCTTTAAAGATTTGAGTATATATATACATCCTAACAGTAGCTATCCTTAATAATTTCCAACACAGCTTGTAAACATATGTGTTAGCAAAGTTCATCTAATAAATGGAAAGATACAAATAAATAGAGACAATATATATCCTTCACATAGTGGGGTGGTTTTTGGATTGCCCTTCATTTCAAAATGTTATGCCATCAGGTAGACAACAGGTGCCTTATATTGTGCAAGAGCAGACATATAATGAAGAGGAAAACATTTAAAATATTAATGACTGATAAAAGATCTCAGACTAAAGTACTCCAATTACAGTAGTAAATTAAAAACAGTTGGAATCATGGACCAAATGTAATATACACCCTTCTTTCTAAGCCTGTTTCAATAGCCTCTATATAAAAATACTTTTCAGATTCACAGAAATAATCTTTTTCTTCTCAACCATTTGAAAACTCAACAAGTTGTACTGACATAAAACCACTGGACTACAATTCAGACTTCACTCATTTTCAGAATTCTACATTTTTGTACTAGTTCTGCTGGCATAGAGTAGAGAATAATAGAGCAAGAAAAGCTGTCTGTTCAATCTAACAAGAATACATACCAATTTATAAGAAAATTAGAATTAGACAAGATTAACACCTCAATATATTATAGTTTTTTATATTGCAGTATGTGATAGTATAGATAGAAGTTTTATATTATGTCTTTGCACATGTATATGAAATTTCTGTGAGATCAGTGAAAACAGTAGGCTTACTGAGGTTTGCTAAGAGTAAAATTTATTTCTGGAATTCTAAGTGCACATGTATCTGTATGAGTTATTCTATATCTAGTACTGTTATATATAGCCTACTGCAGAAAGACATTTCTGAGCCTTTAAAATAAGAGGCAGTACACTAACACAGAAAGTTTCAGTCCTATATATTTTTCCTTCCACAAAAGTATATCAATATTTCGCCCAAGCAGTAATTCAGTTGTCCATGAAAAATATAGATAGAAGCTATTACAGTGTTGTCCCGAAACCTAAGGTAACTGGGATTTTTTAAAATGCTACTTTATTATGAGTTTCAAAGCCCCCACAGTTCAGCAGAATCAGAGATGATTTGATCCTCTGGTTTAGTCATAAAAAGCAGAAGGCTGTGGACAACACTAGTAAAGCTCAAGTGATGTTGGCACATTAGCTTCAAGCTTTCTGTATGACAAATGGCTGCCCTGCTTTTGCCTCTTGATGGACAGGAAGTGATTTATCACTGCATTTATCAGAAGGAGATCTAAACTGTTTATTTTGTGCCCTGTGTACCATTACCAAGCTGTAAAATATTGATCACAAATAATGAACCTAGAGAGCTGTAAGTGAAATAAGGAATAGGTAGGAAAAACTGAGCCCAATTCTATGGCTTGTCAAAAACACTCCCCTCACTGGGATCTCAGCATTCTTCGTGCTTTATTCACATTTTTCAAGATTTGTCCCCTGTGTTTTTGCAACTATGACAAACCTATTCCATCTGACAGGGAGACACATAAATTGGTTAAATGGGTAAGCAGTACCGTTCAGACAGAGAATCATAACAGCACTGAGCTTTGCTTGCTTTGGAGATTATCTTGCACCTTTCCAAAAGCTCCCAAGATGTCTAAGCATGTTTTCATTTATCCTTTGCAGTCTTTTTGGTGTTTCCAGTTTGTGACCAAATAACACATGAAATGCTGCTCTTGCTGTAATTCAAGTTTCATCTGGGACAGGCTTCACATCTCTATGAAGCAGTATCTGAAAGACAGAACTTGCTTTACTGCTTCATGACCTATTTCCTATACTGGGTTAACAGGAACTGGATTAAAGCAATTTCGTGGAGACATCCCTGAGATGCTGTTCAGAAGGGCTAGCAGTAGTTAACAAAATCACCTGAAATACAATCACAAAAACTATGTGAAGGAGATCATGAGTATAAAAAGCCCCACTGTGCATAGTGAGTTGAGTGAATAAAGAGGGGCGAGAAAAGGCATCCAACTCTAAGGTGTAAGATTTTGCAGCTTCCGCCTCAAATAACTCAAAGTGCAGTCAAATCTCATCAAGCCTTTCCTCATGATGGAGGACAACATTTATAATTAGCTTGAAAGATGACCTCAAAAGAAATCTTTATAGTAAATACTTGCTAGAAAAAGAGCTGTCACAGAAAGAATGTAAGGCCAAGATGTATTAGAAGCTTCTTAAAGCATGTGATCTGCTGCACATCCACAAAGGACTCAAATAGTCAAGCATCCTCCAAAGAAGAGTGTGATAAGCAGGTATGGCTGTCTTCATTATCTTTATTTTTGCCTCTCCCTCTTTTAGGAGACTATTATTGTAGCATACAGTTCAATACAGTTGATATTAGACCCTCATTACCGTCAGTGAAATGGAATTATTTACAAAGATTTTTTTCTTTATCACTTTGTGTCTCAGAATTTATCTATTGTAACTCTGGAACTGATTTTTACCAATTCTTCTGGTTGTTATGAAGTTAAATCAATTTAGAACCAGTCTACTTCAAGTAATGCTAATTTTTCACAGTTGCTCGTCTGCTCAAAATTTATATTTCTGTTTTTTCATGTTTCCTTATGCTCTTCGAACACAAATGTAGAGTTTTAACAATCGAGACTAATTTATAATTTTTAATATAAAAGTTCCCACTATCGAAATCTAATAGTAAAAAATACTTTTGTGAATACACGCCTGCAATGCAACCCCAGACAATGATACAGCAAGTTAGTCACGTTGTTTGATGCTTAAGTATGTGCCATAAGACTTGACAGATGAGTATTTTAGCAACATTTGGTTCCAAAGCTAGGAAACTGATCTGGAGACAGAAACCTCACTAAAACTTTTCCTTGGTAGTTGCAACAAATACTCTACTTGGCTCTTCCTTTCCTCATTTTCTATTTTGCTTTTAAAGTTATCTAAACTGGTGCAGTTTCCATTATGCTGCCTCCAGTGTAGCTGGTTGTAGATGAACACTACATATTATGGTTCGAAACTCACAGCTCAACATTGGTTCTTCTGTTAGCTCAGAATTCGAGGATTTTTATTATTATTATTATTTAGGCTTTCTCCCTTCATTTCTTATCTTGCCCCTGCTACTACTCATTTGTGTTAGAGATCTTAGTCTTTATACTTCTGACAGCTAGTGAGAATGACTAACTGGCTACCAGGGTGAGTCAGCAACATGACTCTTTTTACAGCAGATTACAAAGTTAAATGCTAAAAAAAAAAAAGTTCAAAGAATGCCTCCAGGTGGAATAAAATTATAGGTGACGCTTCATCATGTGGGGGTAGCATTTCAAAGCCTTTTCAAATTTTGGTAAAATATTGGTGGGGGAGGAGAAGAGGGGACGTGAGGCGGGGAGGGAGAAGACTGAAAATCTTACCAAAATGTAACATGAGAAACCAGTTCCTACAACATTGTAGCTCTACGATATTATCATGATTCTTTGTTTGCATCCCCAAGATTTTGGTGTGCTTTAGAGTTGTAATTTATAGCTTGAGACAGGGAAAAAGCTAATAACAGTGTTCCACAAGATCACAAGTTGTCATGGAGAGTAAGACTTCAAGGTTACATGAACAAATTTGTTGAGTTCTGCTTTCACTATAAACAAATGTTCCACTATTTTTTATGAAAGATAGTATGACAACTCTCAAGGGAACTTCTGTATCTGTGTGAGGTTTTAAGATCTTTGCAAAAATTGAATCCATTCTCACCCTCTTAATGAGTGGGTGCAGTTCCAGATTTCTTTTTTTTTTCAATCAACTTGCAGTTTTACTGTCATAGCTAACTACTCAATTAACTGAATTTAAAATTCTGGTCTAATTTCTCTGCCACCTTCCTCACCGATGCAGATAACTGAGACAATACAAAGGGTGAAAGATGATGGTGAGTCGGGACAAATGTATTTCACAGTGCACAGGGGAAACAGACACACAGGACAGGTGATGCAATCACCACTGTAATTTGGCAACCAAAATGCCATTTAGGGTTCTTTGCATAAGGGGATGCATTTCCTCACTTGTAAACCTGTGATACATCCAAGTCTTAGCAATAAATTACCATAATGATTTATGGAAGGTCAGACTTCACTTCTGCTAAATTAAACTGTTATGGAATTCACACAATGATAAAAAGCACAACACCAATCTTTGTCAATTTGTTGGTTCTGCACTTCCTCAATACCCAATGTTTTAACATTGTTTTTGGATACCACTGAGTGGAGCTCAAATACCAATTTGGAAAAAAATTAAACCTCTCAGGCTGTTGCCAGGATCCACTACACTTTTCCGAGTTTACTTCACTCACAGCCTTCAGAACAGAACAGTACCTTTTATGGTGCTGTTTAACCTCATCTCTGAGCCGGACAGGCAACTGGCACACCACTCCACAAGCAGTAGCTTGGGAAAGGGGGTTTTCTCCTTTCTATATACACTGCGGTTGTGATTTTCTTGTCTTTGACCTCACACAATGCCCTGTCTTTCTCACTTTTTCAAGATCCAAGTGCCCTTAAAGGTGAAATATCTGCAGGGATTGCCAGTATCATTAACCTTGGCAGAATGATTAGTTTATACCAAAAGTTAACATCAACTACTCAGTAAGCAAGAACACACACTGCCAGAAGTAACTGCAATTATGTTCCTCTGTAAAATTAAAATAATGGATGCAACGTATTTCTAAAATTACATCTTTAATATCTCTAATCTCCTCTGTACACACAGCTGAAGAAGTCTTGCAGTTTCTCTGCAGAGCGAGCCATATGCATGGCCAATTGTAAAGTTTCTCTCCACTTACGTGCCTGATACTTAAAAAGCACTGACAGGAGAGACACTAAAAAGATGCCCAGCATACTGAAGGGAGTGGTAATACATCAGGTGGCACAAAGACAACTGAGGTTGAATCAACACCCAGAAGTCTGTTGGAGCTTACCACCCTACTGCGGTTGTTTACACAGGCATTGAGCTTTATTTAATGAAAGATTTGGGGGGTTGTGTCCCCCCCTTTTTTTTAAATCTAATAGGATAATTGTGGTAGTAAACTCTGCAGAGTAAGGCTTGTAAAAGCAGAAAAGTAGAAAAAAATAGTTTCTCAGAGTAGATTTTGTTGTTCTTTAACCTAGATTATTTGTCTTCTGAAACACAGAATTTCATCTTGTACTGTACATTTCAAAACCCACAACCACTACTGTGTTATAAGTTAAATAACTCACTTGTATTACTAGTTTACTTTGGATTAATCAACATATCCCCTTACCTTAGCTATGATACGGCACAGATGAGCGCCTTCCTGGGTAAGACTGAATAAACTACTAATCGCTGACTCAGTGATGTACACACTATCCGACAATTCGATTTGTCTCAGCAGGTTCTGTGTGATACAGGATAATAAACATAATTTACTTCCAATTAAAAACATTACTGTTATATTTAAAGATAAGATGGAGTAGAAAGTCTAGTTCATTTAATCCGTATCATTTTGCTTCTCATCCAGAGAAAGGAAAAAAACCATGGGCAGGAGTCAGACTGATAATATTGTAACACATTTATCATTGCATTTGAAAAGATGTAACCAAGAATAGTGATATTTAAAAAAATATATGAATAGAGTAAGAGAACAGGTATGTATGTGAGAATATTCAATAAAGAACTCTTCAGCTAGTTAGTAAATTATTATTGGATTTGGCCTGGGATTGAACTAAAGTATTCAGAAGGCAACTAATTGTCTTAGTGTAGAAGCTGTATCACAAGATGATACAAGATTTCCACCTTATTTATAAGGAATATCCTTATAACTTTTCTAACACTGCTTTCTAAGGTTCTGGGTTCATCACTGTTCTCAGTCTACGCAGAAAATATCAGACAGATACAGGGAAATCTCATAGAGAAATACAGTTTATTTCTCCAATGCATTAAGTTAAATATTTTTATCTTTGTAAATAGTTATCTTGCTTTTGCAGGTGTGCAACAGAGAAATACAGCTGTCAGAAGAGTATGAAGTTTATTTAATTTTACTTTCTGAAAGTATACCAAATCATTAGAGGAAGAATGAATTATATTTGTTAGGAGAAGGAAGGTAAACATTTTTATATTTAATCCAACTTTGAAAGAAGAGGAAATATCCCATATTTTATACTCTTATTTATAAAAAATTCAATTATCTTCCCTTTAAGAGACTTGTGTTCTCCCACCTTCAGCATTAGAAAAAATATTCTATAAAAGACATAAATTATCAGTTCACATTTTGATATTAACCTATTCTGAAAAAAATCCTGATACACTGATTAGAAAAGAAAGCTCTTGAGTATACGATTTAAGCTGAGAGTTCTGGCCTCTCACACAGGCACTTAGTCTGTTCCAGAGCAGCAAACTACCCACAGACAATGCGGTTGTGTGGCAGAAGTGGGCACACAGCCTGACTGAATGTCTAAGAAAACCATTCTTAAAAATGTTTTTATTAATGACCTCTAATCCAAGTCTCCAGCCACACAGATACACACGAGATGATGGAGAGTAATTAATTCTGCTCCCTTAAAAGGAAAAGAGACTAGGATTTCAGGTATATCAGTAGGTGTCAAAGTGCCCAAAGACAGAAATATTAGCAATAAAGAACTGCTCTTCAGACTAAAAAGAATAAGCATCAAAACAACCACAACCTACTCACTAAATTTGCAATATGCAAAATTATTTATACACTTCAACTCATATGTGGCATTTAATGTAGTTCTCATAAATCCTAATCAAAGCACATCAGCAAGTAGCTTGTTAGTTTGACTGTTACTCTGCAAATGTATTCTGGAGATTCTCACCTCCTAGTAATAATCTTTTAAAACTATAAGGCATGTTTCTGGAAAAGCCATAACTTTTTTTTCTATCTTAATGCATCAAGGTATGCTAGAATTTAACCAATACCATGCATTAATTTTGTTTTATTACAGTAGTAAATACTATTTAACCATTTCCTTGTCACTAAACCTATTATTTCCTCTTTTTCTGCAGGGACAACATAAAATTTCAGCATAACATTACCTCTAAAATATGAACAAATTAATTGAGCATAATTACATTTGGGGGGGTTTATTTGAGGAATATTAGAGGGTGCAAAGGATTTCTAATGAGATCTCAAGCAAGAAAACAGTGTGAGTTCAGATAGATTAGTTAGACTTGCAAGTTGCTACTATTTCAAGAATGGTCTAACGGAAAAAATTTAATGCATTTGTAGTCTCAGACTAATTACTCAGCACATTTATCTACTTGTAATCTCCACTGGAAACTACACATAACACCTGCAATGTTACAGCACTGTTTCTGGAACGTTACACATACATGTATAACCTGTGCACAACACTGTATTTTATCACTACTTCCTAGAGTCTAAGACATGCACTGGTTAAAATGTATGCTAAAATAATGTACTTGCTATATGTACATCTTCTAGAAAGCTTAGCTTTTAATGAGAATCATTCTGAGCAGGAGAGACTTTTTTCAAGGTTTCTAAAGAAAAGCAGTATCTGTATGAAAGGAAGAGAACATGTGTCCAAATGTCTTATTAGCAAGACATTGTCTAGAAATTAGATGCCTTGCAATGAAGGAGGCTTGTCAGGAAAAGTAAGTAACATAGTGAGCCATGGGAACATTTCATCTGGGATTTGAGGTTATTGGAGAATTTGAGAATACAAACACTTAAACCTTTTTGCAAGATATTTGAATTGCTGACAAGTTTGCTGAAAGTTGAAAGCTGTAGTTCTAATTCTCCTCTTAATGTGTGCTCTCCCTCAAGAGTCAACAATTTAGAAAAACTTAAAAATAAACAAACAAACAAAAAACCCCTATAAACTAACCTGTGCTTCATGTGTTAAAACCAGCTCTATCAACTGTCCAAAATACCGTGCAATGGTAGTGAGTGTTTCATTAATACAAGATTTCATGGACTTCAGTATCTGTTCATCTTCAGTTTGTGTGCACCTGAAAAGAAAGAGAAAGGAAAGAGAACAAGGAAAAAAGATGCAACAGGTAACTATTGGTTTATCAAGCCGATTGTCACAGGCGAGCTCTCTGTTAATAATGGGGATGTAGTGGGAAATCAACTGTGCACATGAGGACACTGTCTTTGTGCCACTAGCATGATACCAGACTTTAATCACAGCTTTGTCTACACATAGTAAGTATACTATCAAAGGACAGCAATGGACATTAACGAATAATTTTGGGATCACAATTTACTTCACTGACAGCAGGCCAAATTTTGCTGCAGATGCTGTGTGTTTATACCAGTGTAACTCTGCTATTTTCCACTTATGCTAATAGTTACAGTCACTCTAGGATGCCTGCATTTCAACTGCAGCTGTGTATATCCATCGATCTTTCGTGACCAAAGATGCACTTTCAATACTTTTCATTTCTTTACCTTCTTTGCCATAGTTTAATAATAGCAGGATAAGGACACAAAATGAATGTATGTCCAGATGAGTAAAGGTCATTTAAATCTAAACCACACACTCAAAAGTAAAATTTGGCCTTCTATGCAGAATGATTGCATACAGCAGCTTTACAGGGTTAGTATAACTATCCTGTAACCAGGGATATTTGGCAGTAACTGAAGAAATGAGATAAAGATGAAAACTTTATACAATTCAAATTAAATACCTAATACTTCCTCACAGAATGCATTCATTTTAATTGTCAAAACGTATTCCACCCAGGCAGGCCATTGTAATGGAGGATAGTTTGGTTGATCAGTGTCTCCACCTACACAGTAGTTCCCCTTTCAGCTTTACCTGACTTTCACCCACCTATATCAACTTTTTGTCAAACAGATGAAGGAGGGAGAGGGCTGAATTGGGGCAGACACTATGAGATCAGAGCTCTCATTAAATCAGTGTGTCTCATCGTAGAATATAAAAGTAAAGTCTGAGCTGTGTGGGTTTGGCAAAAAAGCAATAGTGCTCAAGAAATGTTCTTTCCTGATAATTAGATGGTGTGTTTTTCCCTGACGATCCCACAAGCAGAATGACTTGCACAGTGTTTAAAGTGAATCAAAAAAGACTGATTGAACTGTGCTGAAGGAAACAGGATAACTTATGTTAGGCCGGGGAAATATCGTGAGCAGAATTATAAAGAGATTCTTATTTTCCAGCCTCAGCATTCTGGAGTGCATGGATTTGAATAAACCTACAACTGCAATTTAAAGGAATGTGTATTTCAGTTTGGTTTGCTAATACATGGATATGTGCATACAGGAACATGTAGTATGTCTTGCAACATAAGTTTTCACACCAGCTGAAATCTTGGCTCCACAGAACCGGAAGGAAACTTTGTTACTGATACCATTAGAGCCAGACTTTCTCCTTTGATGTCTAAAAGCTCTGAAAAATCCACTTGCACGCAGCTTTGTGTCTATGCCATTGCTCTTTGTGCAACAGCAGATCCCATCTTTCATTAGGATGCAGTTTAGATAAAAGCAACTCACTTCAATCACCAGAAGCTAACATTTAGAAAGCTTTTCAGCTCTGTGGGGTCCTAATTCAAACATTTGAGGGAGTTAGTGGATTTGGACTTCTCATTAGAAATTTTGCAATATAATAAAACAGCAAAATGAATATTTCAAGTAGAAAATTTAAATTACCTTTCTGTGAATGCTGTAAATTCTGAACACTTGTCTATTAAAAGTTTTTCAAACTGCAGAGAGAGAAAGTAGCTTTAAAGTAATATCCATACAAAATTTCTTTTAAAATAAATAATGCTTGTTTATGATAATTAGGTGAAAACCCTCCAGAAACATAGTATTTCATATGGACACCTTTCTACTTTTCTGAATGAGCAGTGATAAAACTGAAGTTAACAAAAAAGTAGTATTTTCTGCACCTCAAATGCAAAGGAGCTCACAGATGGGGCATCTAATTACTTTAGTCCAGTAGTCCTCAAAATTGAACTTTTTTTCAACATAATTTGTTGACATTATTAACATTCAGAATCAGGCCTATGACAAAATAGGATCCAAAATGAGTCAAGAATGTTTCCATCACTGAAAAGGGATTAGAAAGTCTTAAACAAGGGACAGTATGTAAAAGATTGTTTAAAGTAAGTTTTAATTATTACAATTAAAAAATTAAGCAAGACAAACATGACATCAGCTAAGGCATCCCACCTGGTGCATTTCTTCTGAAGAATTCCTGGTGAATGAATTGTATTCATTTATCATTGAACGCACATGGCAGTTGACTCTTACTGTCATGCTGTGGACTCTCTGCCATCTATTCTTCTCCAGCTTTTGAGCAATCCTGGTCAACTCTGTGCTTATGATCCAAGCTCTTTTTAATAACAGCTGCAAGTTATCACATGTGCTGTATTGTGCGGAAAGGATAAGTTCGTTTTGTTCATCCTTCTCAATGCTGATTGGCTTGGACTGGAGAATACACATACATTCACAGTCTGTCATCAACTTCAGATCTTCCATCCATCGCTGAACGGAGTCCACCTGAATTAAGTGCATGCTAGAAGGCAGAGAAAGAGAAGGCAGAATGAGGTAAAGCAAAACAACCTTAGAATAACCACCAGCAACGCCATACAGTTGCATCCACCTACCAGTTTGCAACTGATTGACAAAAGGCAACTAATTGAACGTTTGCTTATAGTAACATGCAACATGCTTAGCTTTCTATTCCAAACTCAGGTTTTGGTTTTCTACTCATCTTTACACCACATACCCTGCTATGAAATTATTTGTGAAAAATCAGTAGAGATTAGAGATAAATAAACAGAAGTTTAGACTACACTTTTGGGGGAAAATGTTTCTTGTACATTCAGAGTTTAATATGATGAAGGAGCAAAGTTATGGGTATGTTTGCTTGTTGTTTATGGGACTGTACTGTCAGCTTTTTCTAGACACTTTGCCTATTAGACACTTAACAGAAAAAGTTTTACCTTGCAGCATCTCTGCAAAGCCCTCCCATCCGCACTGACACAGCCAAACCAAGACAGTGAATGATACTGTCAGCATTTCTACCATATCGTAAGCCCTTAAATCTCAGCTGATTCTACTTCCTGACCAGTCCTTTACCTTCCTCCTTATTTCTCACTGCTCTCTGTACAATTTGCACATCTGACTTCCAAAGCACGTTTTTGCACTACAGCAAATATGCTGTGAACCAATGAGGCTGAAAGAAATTCCTTGAGGAGTACAGCCTGACACAATGGGCCTGCATTTTGTGCCCTTGCACCCTGCAGCTAGTAAAATGTGGTACCCAAGGCAGCAGATGTACTGAGCTGTTCTGAGCTTTGTGAGGGATCCCGAGTTCCCCAGAGCCTTGAGGTAGAGTTGCCTAGAATTCCTTCTTATAGTGAGGTGGCCAGAACCTAATAAAAACCCCTTAATCCTCACCCCAACCGTACGTACAGACAGAGGCAGGTTTTATTAGACATGACTAGTGTTATTAATGTTCTATCTAACAGTATATAAAGGTTAGGTGTAGGACCCTATGTCAGACAGAGCAAAGTTTGCACAGCTGCATTCATCCTTACCTGCTTTGTCTTTACAGACAGGCTATGGTTTCTGCTTTTGTTTCATTTAGTTCAGGGGCTTCCTTTGTGGCGGCACCCTGATCCATTTGACTCCCTGAAAATTTGCTCCCTCTGAGGCCTACCTGGCCCACTGCTGCCTCACACAGCATCTCAGACCGTCTGCACAAAATGTAGGCTCCCAGCTTTGCATTTTGACTTTCCCTTACTATGTCTAAGGTATACATAAATAGATATATCAATTTTTAATATCAATAGTAGATATATAGTAAATATATATATAAATATCTATCTAAGCAACAGTTACATAGATCTAAGGGAAAAAGAGAAGAGTTATTGTTAAAATGAAAGCTGTAATATATTTTTAAATTATTAAAATTTTCCTTATCTTTATGCAAAAGCTTAAAAAATTCTCAATGACGGCTGCTGAAATTAACCATGGTTGCAATGGTAAAGACTGACTTTACTAATATCTGTCCCCCACTAGGCCCATTATATCCCCCCTTAACACGACATCATCCACTGGTAATAAAGCAAAGCAGGAGACCAAGAGTTCAAAGAATCACTTCAAGTCTCCATGGCACAGGAGATTTTTCATTTTTATATCTCTGAAACAGTTTCTGCAGAATTTATAAACACAAGTATGACCAACGAATGTAATATTCACATACGCAACACACTTCCAAAAGGGGCACTTTACTCAGCAGGAATTTCAGATTTCTGATCTACAAGAAATTAGGTGAAAGCAAAAGAGACCAGGCTTAGTTATTTTTTCCAAACTCCTATTGGTACCCTACAGATAGTCTGACAGTGTAGTGGAGTGTTGCCTACCTTCTGGATACATGCTGCAGTTTTATAAGATGCTATACCATAAATATAAAAAAGAAAGTTTGTATTATAGTCCCCATTCTTCTAATCCAGATACTGATTTATTGCAACTCAGCATCACAGCAGCAGTGATCTGTGCTGCTAGATAAAGCCTCACTGTTAGAACAAAATCTGCAATTACATTAGCCAAGCTAAGGATGACCAGGTAGAAGGCCTTTTTAATTCTTGCAGTTCCATTAATGCACTGCGCACCAGCTGAACTCAAGGAATGTCCTTCCAGACCACTGAAGTAATATTCCACAAATGACCAATATTGTCCAACATACATATGAAAAAGAGGCTCACTCTGAGTATAATTTCATACAAATCAACAGCAAACAAGATACAGGAAATCAGATTGATCTAATCCTCCTTTTCACCATATACAATGAAACTACTTTTAATTTTAAACTTTACAGGCTACTGCTATTTAAGGTCTTTATTTCACTCAGCTTTAAATATTGTGTAATTGCATTTCATGATCGATTGTCGCTCACTTTCTTCTTGCTATGTGTAGTCTCCTTATTGCCTTTTTGGATCTGAAGCAAGGTTTCCTAATAAACAAAAATAACAACTTTAGAAGTTTGAGACCATGATTTATAACGACATGCATAGCTTGCATACACTACAGGATAAACTAATTTGACACAGAAAAATGTATTTTTCATTTCTAAAGTGCACTATGATAATTGATGAAATCTCTGTTTTGTTAGTGCAAATAAACTCCTACATTATAAATTCACATGGAAAAAGCCTAGACTAGAAGGTTAGTCAGAAAAAACAAAAATCCTTCATATCTCCTTTAACCCCAAAAGCCAGTCTTCACTCTGAGGAGAAAAAAGGATGATAGAGTTGTACAAAAAAGGTACAGATGTTAAAGAAACTCTCCTTGTTTGCCTCTGTTCCTACAAATTGTCAGAAGTACAAGTGTAGAATTTAAGATGTTCTGTCATTGAAACTTAGTATTCCATAACTAACAACAATGGCAAAAATAATGCCATTCACCTCCTTTCAGAGAAAAGAACCATTCCTCCTGCTTACTATGTCAGTTTTTCTGACGCATTCTTTAAAATACACATACATCATGATTACTCAAGCGAAATACATAAATGATTTGCCTTCATCCATATCTCCCTGTATTTACAAAAAATCTTCCTAAGCTTTCAGCCCATGAATTTGTAGACGAATTTTTTATATGTTAAAATAAGGAAAGGAAAAAATGTGATCATTCCTAATTAGCTATTAAGAATCATATTCCAGACAGCGTTTACTGAATTCCAAAATCAAGTTGAAAATTTCCATTTTGTCTCCCCATTACTGAAAAAAATCTACGCCTACAAAATATAAACAGCCATAATGGGTCAGACCAAAAAAATCTGTCTAGCCCATTATCCTGCTCCCAAAATGGCCATTAGGAGATGCATAAGGAAAGATTATAAGAGGCATGGCAAGAGCTGAGCAACCCCTCCTTCCCATCTTCTGGCAATTAGTGGTTTAGGCACTTCCTAAACCAGAAGTTGTGTCTCAGCAGGATGTTTTTACAATTCATGAAACAAAAGTAGCCATTAATCCCATTTTGAACACAGTTAAACTTTTGGCCTTTACAACATCTAGTGGCAGTGTGTCATATTGTTTGATTATTTTTCGTCTGAAACTGTTTCTTACTGTTTTAAACTTGCTGCCTGGAGATATTAACACAAGCTCTTTAGTTCTTGTATGCTAAGAGATACTGACATTATTGTTCCACATTCACCCTCTTTGTGCAATTCATTATTTTATTTGCAATACCCTATCTTCTCTCAGTTATCTCATTTCCAAGGTAGAGGAGCTCAGTCTATCTAGTCTGTCACCATACCAAAGTGATTCCACTCTTCTGATCATCCACTTACTCTCCCCACCTTTTCAAAAAACCCTTTCCAGTTTTCCTGCATCCTAAGATGTGATGGCAAGAACAACACACAATATCCAAGATTCAGGTAGATTATGGATTTATGCATTTGAATTACATTTTCTGCACAGTCCATATTTTCCAAGAATTCACAAAATTAAACTTCTCTTTTACTTAAGTGTTTTCCAGAGAGCTGTTTCATGTCTACCTTCCAGAAAAATCTACTTAATTTGATTTCAGAATCTTTTCCATGACTGATAATACATAATTTAGAGTTCACTAGTCTATATGTAGGACAAAATAAATTGTTTTTCAGTTCCCTTCCCCTTCTCACATGCACTACTTAATGTTTATTAACATATAATTTCTTCTGGGATTTTACATTTCACTGACTCAATATTGTGAGAATTTTTGTGCTTGCCCATTATTTTAAATTAACCTGAACAGTTTTGCATCAGCAGGAAGTGTTGTTTTCCTGCTATTATAACTATTTTTCAGGTAGTTAAATACATTAAGCAAGTTTGGTTCGAGCATAAGGGACTTTACTGGTGTGATATTCCCCAGTTCTGTTTAATTGAGCAACAGTAACTGGCAAACATCCTGATCTACATAGATAGTAGTTCCCCACCAGTTAGTATTTCTGAATGTAGTATGTCATGGCATATTGACAAAAAAGCAATTTCTCTAGACTCTACACTATAAAAGCAGCATTTCATGTAAAAATAGCAGTAAAAATAATTCAGTGCAAAATAAAAATTCTGAAGAAATGCTGGAGACTTTCTTTAAAGTCATTCTATTTTAATTGAGGTTGTAAAATATTTGATGAAGTTTTCAAGAGCACTTGAACTTGAGTAACTAGCAATTTGAATACTCTGAATTCTACTGTGCTTGCCAAAAAACAGAGTCTTTTAAAAATTGTGTTATTTTGACAAATTCATTTGGTGTCACTGGCTGAGATGAACTTAGAGCCACAGCATGTTAAAAGCATATTGCTTCAAAAGATGCTCAGACCTTGTTTCATACAGACATTTCTGCACCATATAACACACTGAAGGCAAACTTCATCCTGGAGAAAGACTCACATTAAAAAAAAAAAAAATCCCATTTCACATTTCTAAAAAGAGGCATATTGTATTCGGAGTTCTATTACCAGCATTCCTTTTCTTTTTTGCTATTTTTTACCATCTAGTAAGTAGCTTGTTAACTAATGAATCACAAGATCTTTAGGATAGACAAGATGGATTGACATCTAAAGGATTGCTCTATCTTGTGTTGGTGCTACATAAATACAAAAGTGAAGGATTCATAACTAGATCATTTGTTTAACACTTCCAGCTTGGAGCTCTCTATTACAATTTTACTGGCAGCACACACACTTCTTTTTTAAACTGCAAATGATACAATGAAAAAGAGTTATACCTCCATTTTAGCACTGAGTTTCACTAAGTGCAAAAGTTCCATGTTTTATAACATTGTGTTGAAGTCTGAGCTGATCAATTGATGTGAATAATTCCAGTGGTCATATTTATAAAGTGTAAAGATTTCTGCTCAGTCGAATTATGTTTTCAAGGCTTCTTAGCATTTTTATCCATTTTCACCTATTATGACAGATTTATTACCAACCCTAATGATAGCATTTAGTACAGCTTCCAGATAAGTCAATGCCAAGACTTACAACTGTGCTCAAATTTATTATTCTAATTAGCAGTAGGTAATTAATTGGCAACAAACAACTTCTTGAATGGATTTAGCCCCCTCTTTGAACATAGATCATCCCTAGGTTTTTTCTATTTCGTCTTTTCAAAATTATTCATAGGTACCCAATATACCCAGGGCCACTTTCTACCTCGATACAATGGATAGCAGAACTCAACTCTCAGTGGAAAGATTCAGTGAAGAGCCATAGAGATGGCTCTTATTTATCCTCAAGTTGATTTACACAATTTTAATTGCATAAAAGAGCCTTGTAGATCTATGATATTGTATTTGCCCTGACTTTAGCACAATTTTATAGAGCTAGCTTAGAAGATACGGAATAACTTGAAGGTAGCTGAGAATCCAATTCCTGAATTTTAAGTGAACATACTTGCTTTGTAGATCATTCCTAAGGTAATAGAACTCTATAAGTATTTTGTATATGTGATGTGGGAAGCTAAAAGATTAGCCAGATGATTTGCACTGTGTTCTTTTTTCCCCTTAATTTTACATTTTTCTTTTCCAGTAGAACATCAGCAATCTAACTTCACTAGGACAAAAGACGAGTTTAGCGTGAATTATTTAAACCTTTAGAAAACACTGATAAAAGCAAGTTAGTTCCTAGTTTTAAAAAAAGTTAACAGGCTAGAATCAATGATATTTTAATTTACCTCAATAATTACTCAGTTGTTACAGTTACTAAGTCTTAACAATTTCCCCACATGAAGTCAGTAACTCATAGCAAACTACAGCCCCGAAACATTTCTCAGAACAACTTAAGGAAAGGTGCACTGTAGTTAACCAGATATCCTGAAGTTGTGGAATATTGTGGACGGCAGAACTCTGTCAACAAATATCGATCATCCTTCTACGCTTCAGCATTTCCATTTAATTTAGGAGTAGGTTTAAACCACAAAGAAATTTAGCAGAAGTAATAGAGGCATTGCCACTGGTTTCAGGAAGCAGCATACCAATGAGCAGAATAAATAAATATTGGTAACAAAACCAGAATTACCGAAAGATCACAAGTAAAACACAAATGTATTGCAGTAGTGGTAATAAGTTAACTGTTTTGTTGACCAGGGACACCTCAGTCAGAATCATTTAGGTTGGAAAAGACCTTTAAGATTATCGAGTCCAACTGTTAACCTAGCACTGCCAAGTCCACCACTATGCCATGTCCTTAAGGTGTTCTAAATACCTCCAGGGATGATGACTCGACCACTTCCCTGGGCAGCCTGTTCCAATGATTGACAACCCTTTCGGTGAAGAAATTTTTCCTAATATCCAATCTAAACCTCCCCTGGTGCAACTTGAGGCCATTTCCTCTTGTCCTATTGCTTGTTTCTTGGGAAAAGAGACTAACACCCACTTTTGCTACTTTTCTGGTAACTGATATCTATGAGTCTCTTCACCTGACCTGAAACCAACAATGGTCCCTCCTTGCCATTTATTGAAACTTCAGTACCACCAAATTCAGTCTGGCATTTGCACTCTGGGATGATGGAGTTACTGAAACCACCAACCTCCTCAAAATCAGTGCCACTATAGAGAAAATGTTAAAACCACAAACAGCTTATGCCTTGTCAAGCATCCATCCAGCTTCTGCAGGGAGATCAAATGAAGACCACACTGTGAAATTTAGAACTAAACATTTGTGGTCAGGCTACTGCATTTGGTAAAATCTTATGCATTCACCAATATAGAAACATCTATAAGGAGAGTAAAAACACTATAAACACTTGTAATATATAAGGTATGATATGTAAATTAACTATAGCTTCATCACATCTATTTAAAAGGCCGCATACATCATTTAGTGTTAAGTGCTGCACCAATGTTCTTTTCAGATCTTTATGTTTTTCTGAGAAATCCTCACTGTAAGTTTCCCCTCTAAAAGTGTCTGGGCATATACCATCCCAGAATTATTGGCACACTATAGAACATAAGGAAGACACAATATAAAATCACAGACCAATTCAGCTTGCTGATTAGCTTATGTAAAATCTAGGATAAACTTACCACATATTAATTTTCTTTACATTATTAGAGTTTAAGTAGGGCCAGGTCCTTTCCAGCCTCTGTCAACTGAAGGGATAGTCACAAGGCAAAAGGACTAGTTCAAACTGGGTTTGTGGATTTTTAATTTGTGCCTGGTATATTAAATTGCTAAAACGGTAGCTGTCTCAACAAGCACGTAAGCCACTGAGTTCTCAGAAAGTAAAGACAGCAGTAAAAGATAATATAATTTCCTGACAGAAAGGAGGAAAATGCTAAATAAACCCTGCTATAAGAAAGTTAAAGACAGTATAAGGCTGCTAATTGGCCTGCTCACAGGCAAAGCTGAACAAACAGTATGCTAATATTGCCACAATCATCACCAACTAAAATGTCTGTTAAATTTATATTTGCATAGTATTATTAATTCATACTTGCAATGAATACTATTGCATTTGTAGTGCCATTATAAACTAGTAAAATGACTAAAATTTCCCAAACCAATTAGCTTGGTGAACCCTCTGATAGTTGCATATTAAACATGATTAAAAGAATTATTAAATGGTTATGGACTCAGATCAGACTTAATGGACTTTGATCGAACTTGAGGAAACCACCAAACTTAGAAGCAGGCAATTTTAGCCACTCTACAATTTGGACAATATGGTAGATCGGGAAAAAAGTACTCTCCCACTGGCCCTGCTGCTTAAGAGTCCATTCATGTTGAAGTGGGCATGGGGGACTGGAGATATAAGTCCACTGCTTCTAGATCCCTTCACCCAAATGTTCTGGTATGAGTTACTGACATGCTTATATTTTTTTAATCTCTGTTTGACCACTGGTAAAGCTAGAAATGAAGGTGAACTTATCAAAGTCTGCAAGTGGAACTCTGTGATGGAGCGCTTTTGTTGTTTGGTTTTGGTTTTTTTTTAATATTGGCCTTTTTTATTCTGTTTATGTGTAAGAGAGTCTGTTACTCATTGAAGGTCAGGGATAACCCATTTGCAACAAGACACTGATCATCATCTAAACTCTGCTTTCCTCTGCAAGTTCATTTCAGCATGTAGCTGCACTCCATCAGCTATGCTGGCCTGGATGTTCTCCAAGCTGAGATTTCTCACTTAGCCAAACTATATGGCAATTTTGTGCTCTGCACAAAAAAAAAAAAAAAAAATCAGGGTAAGACCATCCAATGAATTCTTGGATCAGCTCCTGTTCATTTTTAATGATCTTTACAGAATATCAGCGTGAGATAGAGAGAAGAGTTATACATGAAGTAAAAAAAAAAACCAAACAACAAACTTAAAAAAACCCAGTGACGAAGCTTTGTGAAGGATATTCATTGTTATGTTCAGCATTTTACTTGTTCATTTGTTCTGCAGTGAGTAAGCAGTTTCCCTTCATTCGTCAGGCAAATTACTCTTTTTGGATTAGATGAGCTGGATGAAGTATCCATTTCCTCCATCTGAGGTTAGGTCCTGAAATAAGAAACTATTCTCCAATGCACAGACAAAAGCAGTGCTGAAAAGACACTTTTTCTTTCCAAATGATGACTTAGGTCTTGCAAGAACATGAAACAGTTATAGTTTTTCTGAAAAATGAGATACCAGAGCTGAGAGGTCTCAGCTTTGTGCACAATAACAGAATCCATTACTTTGGACTGTATTTAGCCCAATGTAATCAGAACAGCATAGCCTGTTGGAACATCACAAGGCAAACCTACTCAGAACATTTTTACAGCTTCTTTCAGGACTTTAGGTCCAACTTGGTGACTGAAGTATGCTGATAAACTTGAAGGGATGTTGTCATCAACATACATTTAAATTGCTAATTACTGAGTACACACAAAGTTCTCACTCCCATAAACAGCTGGACATGTTTCCTGCATTGCATGACACAAAAGTCAACAAGGCCATCAGCAGGAGAGAACGTGCTCAGGATATTAACCAGCGAGTTCATCCCGGCTCACTGCTTCCTGATGCTCAGGCTACACGTGTAATTGCAGAGGACCTCAGTTCCTCATAGCTTTATAAGAACAATATGCTGTTGGAGAGAAGTCCTTGTAAACACCTAGCAGGGAGAGAGAAATAGAAATGAAAGAGGAGGAGAAAAACAACACTGGAAATAATTTGGGGCCATAGACCATGGAAATGCTCAAACACAATCACAAGCAAGGACTAATTTGGAGACTAACATAAGAGTCCGTGAAAATACTGCCAGTGCCTCATTGAACATTTTTTTTCTTCCTCCAAATCTGCCTTAATTTGTAGTCTAATAATAAACAGTACAGCGCTCTCTGCCTTTTTCAAAGGAGTTATGACAATGTATTATGAGCACCACCATTAGCCTTTCACCTTTTACTATTTACTCATTTAAGGTCCTAACCCTACTGATTAGGTAAAGCCTGGATTACTTAATGAAGGAAGCAACAACCATTTTCCAGGGAGTTATGAGATCAGTATCACTCAGGAGACTACAGAAATTTGGGGACCCTCAGTCACATCTATTGCACAGCAGCTCCAGCTAAAACTGTCAAAAAAAAGAGGTAAGAAGAGGATAGCCTGGTGTTTGCTTTTCTAAGATTCACCTTAAAACACTAACTCTTCAACAGACAAATTAAAAAGATGAAAACTAATAACATGAAAATACCAAAGTGAGTTGGTAAAAAGACCTTAAGTAGTCTCATTCAAATAAGAAAGCAGTTTCTAGTCAAACAAATTTGATATTTAAGCACATGCTTATGTAAATCTGTAGAAGACAGAGGACTGAAAATGAAATCTTACATCATCAAGTCCACTCTTCTGATACCAGAAGCAACCAGATCAGGTAGTTTGTTCAAAAATGGCTTAAAAATCAACTGAAAAAATGATTTATTACAGGCTCAAAAGTGTTCTATTAAGAGGTTATTCTTGAATTGCACTACTCTGCTGGTTAGAAATTTCTCATTTCTGATCTAAATTTCTTAAGAGCCAGTTCATTCCCATTTTGTTTCATCTTTCCTTTAAAATAAGAATTTATTTTCCAATGCATTTCTAGAAAGCAAACACATGCTCTCATCTTCTGCTTTGCAACACTTCACAAGCAAAATTCTGTAGGTACCTTCTATGAAACTACATCACTTTCCAATCCCCCTGCCCTAAACAGCCTGATAGATCTGTAGCTACTGCAAAATTATTTTTTTACTGAAGGACTTGATGTCATGCTTGATAACAGATGAAGTCTCACAGTACCTTACACAGTGACTTTAGTACACCCTTATCTTCATCAGAAATATCTCACTTTACACAGTCTAGGACTGATCTTGCCGCCTTCATCACCACATCTTACTGGCAAATGCAGTCACAGTCATCTCATTATCAACTAGTGTACATAGGTCCTTCTCCTAATTTTTTTTTTCTATTAAATGAGCTACAAATTGTTGCAGTCTTTCTTGTTCTCAGCTCCTAAATGCTTAACCTTGAGATTTCAGTTACTCACCTTTTTACTTCAGTACTTGAAGTCTACTTCTAATTCTCTGCTTTCAAAAAGCTTGCCATTACCCATTCTCATTTTACACTTTGTCTCAATAGCTACTGTTTTCTGTATTTACTAGTAAATTACCACGTGTATAATCTGCACTGAATTTCCTTTGTTAAAAGGGAAAATAGGGAAAACAAAGTTAACTTGCTATTGTTCTCTGATAAGTTATTCAGTATAATGCATCTTTGTCAGGTTCATGTTTTGGCATCCCATTTCCCATTTATTCCCAAACCTTTAGCTACTCTTTACTAGAATTGTTCATGAATTTCTCCTCTTTTCCTTTCCAGTTATCTCTTACTCCACCCTCTCTCATTCCTTAGATATAAGAATTGTGTTTTCTACTTTCCATTTAAAGTCTCTACAAAATTTTGCTAACGAGTTCAGCAGCCTAAGTAAAGTCATTTTACGGCCTTTTGTAGTTTGAGTTGTGTTTTGCTTCTCCCTCAGATGTTTCTTTCTCTTTCCATGCATGTGGCAGAGTGAAAACTATATGGTTAACATTCCTGCCTGCACTGAAAATTAAGTCTTTGTTAAATCGGCTATGATTGCCTTTAATACCTACGCCTTACTAATGCGATAAAGTAAGCATTTCTTACCTTCTTCTCTTTTATTCTGCGTGGTTATTGAATTCATATAGTATTCATACATACTAAATTGCTTTCCTGAATAAAACTTTCCTTGGAAAAAGTATAGCTGACAGTATATACTAGAGTCCTAGATTGTCAAATCACCTTTTAAAAGGCTATTTAATAAACACTGACCTGCTGTGTTAGCCTCCCCATCTGGACCCTTCCTTATGCTCCAAATACAGGGTACAATAACACCAATTACTCTGGGTATGTGTGTGTGTACATGCACGCATATGCATATGGTATTTCCCTTCTATTCACACTAAATGCCTCCCAAACAACAGGTTATGTCTAAGGCTCTGATCTAATTAGAAAAGACCCTATTTTACTCCTGTCTTTTGAATGCAATTCAAAATTCTGATTTCTCTTCCCTTTCCTTCCTTCTGCTGATACTACTATTTTATTCTTTCTGCTCAGAGAGACCCCCGAGCCAAGCAGAAGCAGGAGATATTTGCACTCCATTTGCCGCACACAGACTTGTATTTTCTGAATTACTTAAAGCTTGTGTGGCCCTCCAGCCACAATAAATTTACTCAGTGAGCAGAGTGATCTAGTGGACAGATTCCTTGAGTAGAAATGCAAAAAGTTAGGCTCCACTCTTTGCTTCCCTTCTAATATTCTGACAAGTTTTGTCACCTCCTGCCATCCTTCTCTCCTGAAGTGACACTTTCTTGCTTTTGCACTGAGCATTATGCACAGTGTTCTGATCTTGATCGGAGCTTCCAGATGCTACTGCAACACATGTGGTGGAGAAAGGCAAAAATCTACTATTTTTCAAAGCAATCCTGAGTGGAGTTATGAAGGCTAAATAGCAAAAGGAGAAAGGAAACAAGTCGTTATTTTTACTACCATAAAGTTGCTTTTCAATGAGGGACAACAGCTGAAGTGTGAAGAATGCCTGAGCTAGAACAGTCTCATTAAAATATAAAATCCAAAGCCATTGGATTCCAAGACCTGAAAGAGACAAGAGTTCAGGAGGGTTCCTCAAAATGCTGAATAAGGTGAGGAAACAACCACAGCCTGGTTTCCTGGTGAAAGTAAAGATGAGTCAGTTAGAAGTCCTGCAGATTGCTTATTCCTTGGAAATAATTCATTAGCAAGGACTTTTCACCTTACTGCTGTTCACAGCAACTCTGGTAATCTCAGATGTAAAGGAGGAGCAAGGGAGAGAGCAAATCGTGCTGACAAGAGCCCCATTGCACAGGTGTCAATCTCCATCTTCAGAAGGAAGCGGGTCAAAAGAATTACATACCTTGAAGGATATAACCAGGTGGCTTTTACAGGGGCTGAGAGAATATTACAAATGATGACAAGAAGAGAAGACAGGTAAAAGATCTCTTCTTTTCCCGCCCTTCTTAGTGAGTAGGATGAAACAGCATATCTATTTATTCCTCTTCATTTAGTGAGAGCAGGGTTTGGGTCACTGTCAGTGAATCTCTGGCACAAATGAGTTATCCATGACTCATAAGGGTATGCAGGCTCCACATTCTGCAGTGCATTAAAAACAGAACAATGGTGTTTTCCAGAAAAAAAAGCATCATTCTAGTATCATTGCACAAAAATAAGTCAATTATCTCTTCTTAATTATTTATTTAGCATTAATAAACTCTTACTGGGCATGAAAGGAACCTGGGAAACAGCTAACAGGAGCAAAAAAATGTAGTGAACACCATTGTTTTGCAATAATACATCCCAGGATCAATGAATTAGCCTCTGGCACCAAATATAAATAAATGGGTATTTTATGTGAGCAAAACATTTTGCATTAAAAAACAATTAAAGGATAAGTGGAACTAGTTTTTTTGTCCTCCTATAATGCTTTATGATACCTCACAGTAGAGCAAGCAAATTGGTTGTGAAAATGTATCAGATATGGAAGCAAGGAAATATTCCATAATATTGTCTGCTATAGTCACCAGACTTAGCTAAAGAAATGCTTCATAGAAATTACTGTGGGGTAACAGAACTTCCTCACAAATGGGAAATACATGTCTGATGCACAAAAAATAAGTGGCTTATTCATTGAATATTCTTTTACTTTCCCTTTGTCAGTCTCTATAAGAGTAAAGTCTTCAGAGGAAGGAAAAAACCTGTCTGTGTATGTCAAGTGTCTGATTAACAATCCTTTCCTGCTGCCATCGTATAAAAGGAAAATAAGATAACTGACTTCAGTGTATAGAGAAGCAAATGCAAGTAGATCCAGTTTTCTATGTGATTTCTACGTTCTAGTGTTTTCTGGAGTGTAAAAATAAGTCAATATAGGATTGAAATAAAGGATTTTCATCACTTGTTAAAATTTCCAAAGCACATGTTCAATAGTTTCTCAAAGTCTATCAGTTCTCAAGCAGAATGTACTTTTCTATAACTGCCACTGATACAAAAAAATCAGGCAGGAATCTCAGCACTAACTTGGCACACACTGCAAGCAAAGCATGTACAATTTAGATTCTACCTCTCACCTGACACCTGTTTCTGGAAGGGCTCAAACAATGCCCTCAAATCCAGAACCTGAAAACATTTGAAAGAGGATCAAAACTGTGCACTTTGGGCATCTCTAACTTGAAGGGAGATGGAGTTTCTCCCTCTAGTGTCTCTCTCCCTCATAAGCTTTTTTTAGCCAAATTCATTATTGGACTGGAGATTATCTATAAAAAGCAACTGAACCTTTCTCCTGGAATCAGGAGACAAGAATCAGTTACACAATTCCCATTTTGGGAATGATACAGCATTTCCCTTCAAGGTCCAGAGGAGGGCCACAAAAATGATCAGAGGGATGGAACACCTCTCCTATGAAGAAAGGCTGAGAGAGTTGGGGTTGTTCAAGCTGGAGAAGAGAAGGCTCTGGGGAGACCTTATTGCAGCCTTTCAGTACTTAAAGGGGGCTTTTAAGAGAGATGGGGGGAGAATTTTTAGCAGGGCTTGTTGTGATAGTAATGGTTTTAAACTAAAAGAGGGCAGTTTTAGACTAGATGTAAGGAAGAAATTTTTCACAATGAAGGTGGTGAAACTCTGGCACAGGTTGCCCAGAGAGGTGGTAGATGCCTCATCCCTGGAAACATTCCAGGTCAGGTTGGACAGGGCTCTGAGCAGCCTGCTCTAGTTGAAGATGTCCCTGCTCATTGCAGGTGGGGTTGCACTAGATGACCTTTAAAGGTCCTTTCCAACCCAAACTATTCTATAAGTCTATCATTCTATATTCCAGAAATTAATAATTTAAATAGATGTGCTCTTCAAAAGGCACTGACAGGTACCTCTGTTCTCTGTTACCAATAAAATATGCATTAACCCCCCCTCCCCAATCTAAACAAGAACGTGCCCTTGCTTTCCTGCTTCTCACTATTGCTATGCACAAAAGCTGAAGACAACTCATTTCCATTAAACAACAGAAAAGAAATGCCAATGAACCTATTAAAGGCTGGTCAAAAAACAGGCATTAGAAACTGTGATAGAAGGTGCAAGCACAACAATAATAGCTCACCACGATTTGCCACCTTTAAATTATATTCAATTCTCTATTTATTAGTATTACAAAAAAAAAACCCCAAAAAACAATGCTGCATGGTGTAAACTTACTCTTTTAATTGAATCAGTGAAAACAACATTAAACATCTGTCTATATTTTGTCAGGTGCGTACTGACAACAAAAGTTGTGTGCTTATGTCATTGCTTTTCTCTTCCCTCCCCACCTTTTCCCACCACCTCAATCGTTCAGACATCTAACCTGAACTCAGAAGTGTTGAAGGCTTGAGATGCTCCAGACTGCACTATTCAGGTCAAAGTGTGATAGTGAGACTTTGAAGAGCAATACTGATAGAAGTGTCATTGGTCCTATTAAGACTGGGGAAGGATAGGACAGTATCTTCTTCCTCTATTGAGAGAATATCACCTTTGTCTCAGTGCACCCTTGATCTATTAAATACATAGTTGGATTTTCCATCGAGCATAACCTTACTGGAACTAGTCTTTTGTGTACTTCACAACTCCTTGGAAAGACGACTGGTGATAACAGGAATGAAACTACGACAGGGCATATGCCAGTTAACTCGTTATCCTACTTTTGTCTATATTGTATTGTACGCTCACTTGTAGAAACACAAACAGCTGAAATCAAATACTATGATACCTCATGTGAAAAACAGTAATTGCTAGATCCATGAAACTACAGACCAAATATCAAAATGCTGTTTAACACATTGGACCTAGTAGGGGCTGGCCATTTTTTCAGCTTTTTTTTTTTCTCCCCCCACCCCCCACTTTTTTTGTCAGATTCGTTTTTTATGTACCAGTAAATGAAGAGTAAACATATATACAACCCATGTTAGACAAAAACCGAGCACCTGTGGGCTAATAACAGGCCAAATATCTCCCGACTCAGACCACAAAGTGGTTCCTTCAACACATTTTAACTTGATATTGCATCCATTAGCTATTTGCTGTTCTAATGTTAGTATCATGCAATAAATATGCCTGGGAAACATTTGCTTATTAATACATATGCACATGTTTATCCAGAAAGATATTAGGGTATATATACTAAACTTAGGCTCAATTCCCCACTTTAAGGAATATTTTTATGAAATAGAAGCTATCTGGGAGAAGTGATCCTCTGCTGGTTTCAACTACTTGAGCAGAAGAGACAAAAAACACTATCTTTATGCAGAGGTAAAACAAATACATTTAGAATCACAAATATCCAAACAGAAAAAACATTTCTCAGACAACCGTACTCGGAATTCCTGTTAATTTTGTGCACAACTTCAGTTTTAAGAAAAACAAACACAAAGACTTGATAAAGTCCCATACCATCTTCGTATTTCCCTTCATTTTATTCACGGACCTAAACTGTTGTGAAATAATCATCTTATACCTGCATACAAGATTCATTCAGCTTTCTACCTTCCCATTTCTTAAGAACACAATTCCAAAGGAATTCTCTAGGCCATGCTAAATAATCTCTGGGTCACACTACTATTAGCTAGGATACCCTTTGACCACCCCTTCACCAGTGTGTGGCTCAGTCCACCACTTGCCCACCCCTTGCACAGGTGCCTAACAGTGACAGCATTCTGGGCACTACAGCTTCACAGGCACCCAGAAAGAAAAAGTTTGGAGAGTAGTGTTAAGGCAAATATCAGCAGCACTTTGCTGCCTATTAGTAAAATGTTTGACCACTTTTGACATAAAAGCATGCCTGAAATCCTAATGTGTCTTCTCTTGTGTAACCATAATAAATTAGCTAATCTGTACCACATTTGTCTGCTTGAAGTAGGAAAACTTGTCCTAACAAGCTGCAGGGATATATACAGACTTCTGATGATAATGGGCTGTTTTCACTGTTAAAGCTCTTTGAGGTATAAAACATAACTAAGCTCACTTCTGGTTATAGATGACTTAAGGACCTAATTTGGGAAGCGGTGCTTCTCTAGCACAAGAGTGTTTGGAGGCTATATATAGGTTCAAATAAAGCTAAGGTTAATATACCTGCAAGAAAGCATGTAGGATTCCTGTATTTGTTTGTGAAATATTATGGAAGTTCCAGCTTATCAGTTTTATCTTTCCTGATTTATTTAATGCCTAGGTGATATTTTTTTGCCAAAGGCATTTCTTCAGAGTATGAAACAGGTAATCAGTGGAGAAGCATATGAAAAGTGTTAAGGGTGGCTTCACCTGCTCTTCATATGGGCCTCCATGTAAGCATACTTTTAAAACAACATGGGCATGCATACATGTACAAACACACATTGAGGGGGGATCCAGATAGAAATGCTGAGCAGGGAGGGAAGAGAGTGACATGACACCAAGTATGTACAAAACTAATACAAATGGAGGGACAAGCTCCCTGCATAGTTTTGGTTTTGTTTGTCACCTGTCTTTGTAAGGACTTCTGAGAAAATCTCAGCTCAGGTGTCATTGTCAAAAGAGTGATGTATAACAAAATTGAAAGAGCAGTAATGCAAAAGCATTCCTTGACACACACTTGGGTGACAACAGGAGATATAGTTTTATGTAAAAAAAAAAAAAAAAAAAAAAAAAATTATAACTCTCAAAGAGAATGGATCTCAAAAAATGCCCACAAAAGATAGATGTAGAGAGGCTGGACAGAGAACAGCAATAAGTTTTTGAAACATACGGAGCCCTTTTTATTTCTTTCAAATGCAGTTTTAAGCCGCTTCCTGGAGACATGATGTCCTGCACAGATTTGCTAGAAGAATAAACTGAACTCAAGTTTTCTGTGCTATTGCACTATGAATAGAGTGAGTACTGAATGTATATCATACATATCACTGTTGTGTCAAATTAAAAAACAGAGCGCCAAACGCTGTCCTAAATTTTAGTTGAAAAAGAACATCAGAACTGTTTCTCCCACAAGCACACACATACACACACTGAAATTTAATTCATAAGGAGAGAGCAGTATCATTTTTAGATACTGGAAATTTCACGAAGATAATAGGAAAAATGGCTTAAACTCTTCTCTACCACTATAAACACAGTAACAGAGCTTTATTACTCCAGTTTCTCACCTCATGAAGATACAGGGCCCAATTCATCCTACCTGGCACTAGCAAAGGCTGAGAGTGCATGCAACTGCAGTATAGCTCTGACCCTACTGCAGACAAAGCAACTGTCAGTCTGCTTTAGCTTTCACCTCTGTTACCAGAGTCCTTATAGCACACACAAAGCACTGGTGATGTTATGTGCCTACAGACTTCCTCCGTACATGGTCTTCTCACACATTTACTCTTGGAAGTTACACTGCACTCAACAGTCCTACAAGGCTGGTGTCCTGCTGATTTAAAGGCCCTCTGGTGTGGAAGGTGTTCGGTGGGTGTGCTGGGGAGGATTGGTTCATGCAACCCAAACTAAGGAGCTGAAGCAAACAACAAGCAAGGTCCCTGCTCCTCATGTCACAGCAGTCATTTAAATAAAAAAATACAAATTCAGGTTTTGTGGTTGTGGAATCAGTTGAAGAGGTGTGTAAATTGACAATTTAAATAGTAAAAAATGCTCAATTTGAGCATGTGCTGGGGGTCTTGAATTTGCAGCAACTAGAACAATGCTGAGTCCAAATGCACACTTTGAACCACAATTGTTCTCATCCCCCTCTGACAGCAGAGCAGCTGTGTAGCAGTTTACTCAGTTGGATTGTCTTCACACCTTACCAAGAAAAAGAACCTTTTTCAAAATTATCGAGGGCAACGTCTCACTCAGCAGCTGAACCATGGAGAGCATTCAGTGCAATTCCAGCCCTTCGGAGCAGAAGAAAATGCCTGGAGAAAAAAATATCTTATTTTCCCCTGGCAGTAGCACACTGATTTCTTTCCAGTTTGTTCCTGGTACTTTAGCCAAGAGCAATATGGGGTTAGACTCTCTACCCAGAAAAACCAAGAGTGTTCCGATCTAATCACTTCCTGATTCATTCTCACAACATAAACAGAGCCCTTACCCCTCCACATCAGGACTGTGCCACAGGAAGTTCTGACAGGCTTCAGAAAAGTTTGTTTGCTTTTAAATGATGTGGAAAAATTAGCTTTATGCCTCAACCATTATTTAGAGAAGTTTCTGTCAAAAGAATGAAACCCCCCCCCAAGTTTATGAAGAGACATTGCTCTGCCATACGTCTCCATCCTGACTTCCCACTGGGTGCACTGGACAATAAGAAAATGTTAAATAATAGTAGCATACAAATACTGTTACTTGAAATCTGGAAACCTGAGGACTTCAGTGATATTCTCAAGATATCCCAACTTAATACATCTGTGAATAAAGGACTCTTGACTGTTCCAGGCTGGGTGCTTGTAATATTCACTAGGTCATTTCCAAGGCCTCATTCTTTAAATCTTGAAGGCAGGCCAGCATGTCAGATTTTAAACTGAAAATTTAGTAATTAGATGCAAGTGAATTAGTTTTGAAAGTGGCAATTATTTTTTTAAGTTCACAAAATAAAGGAAAAAGTGTCATTTTGCAACAACAGCATAAAACCTAGAAATCTCTGATCTTGAATTCCGAAACCACAGAATTCAAGCCTGGCCTGTAGGTCAGCCTACAGACAACTATGGCTCCCTTACTTTGGGATCCTGACAAAAACGAAAATAACATTCTAAATAGCTATCATTAGCTGATTTTACTGCTTTCTGATCCCAGTATTTTCCTGCCCCTTGCTCTCCTTGTCCCCCATCTATCCCAGAAGCAAATTGGCTAACATATTATCCATCAAAATCAATTTGAACAAAGTTTGGAAAACCAGACTATAAACATATGAAAGGTATTCAACATAAAAAAGGGAAGAAACAGAAAGAGGTAGCCTGCTGCAAGCAGGAGACAGAATCATATTTCATGAGATTCTTTCCAAACCAAATTATTCCTCAATTCTATATTTATTTAAATTGCAGAAATCAAAGGTGAATTAGTGAACAGTCATTGAAGAAATAATTTCACATACTGAATAAAGATCAACCTCTTCACACATACTTGTTTAGCCTCAATGAAGATGATAATTCTAATTCTAATCTAATAAAATTCTAATTCTAATTATATTTGCATGATTAAAAAAAATTTACACCAAAAAAGGGTAACATGCTGGCTACTTTTTCAAACCTTCTCAGCTATGTTACAAGGGCAAAGAAGGTAGAAATCTTCTGTGATGAGAATATCTGAAGCTGTCTGGCCATAAACTGTCAGTACTCTGAGGTCATAGACCACTCTGTTCATTGCCAGTGTAGTAACTCTGCTGGCAAGCCTGGGTAGTGGGAGATGACATGGTTAAAAGTTACCATTTAGTTCTCCCAGTGAGAAGTACACTTTGTGCTCTGAACTCAGCAGAATATTTTTTAAAATGAAAAATTTGATGGAGTATCACACTGTGAATATTTGCTTCCTGGCTAGTTAGAAACCATAGATTCATAATCATGTAATGTACTTTACTTTTCAATTTATTTATTTTTAAACTACAGGTAAGCCAAATTAATATATCCTTCTTGCATGAGTAGTACCAAAACTAAATTTTTCATTGCTGTAGCAAAGTAGCTTCCTGCACCATGTGTTTCAAATTGAATCTACAAAGTTCATTAAAATGCAAAGTAGGTAAATTCCAAAATCAAACATTCATGTGTGCACAGCTGATACTGAGCAAAACATTTTTGCTCTGTAGCACTTCCCAAAAAGTTGCTTTCAACCATCTTGCCATCCATTGAATAACCTCAATCGAATTTGATACCATTTCCTGGTTCTCCCCTTTTTCCTTTGATATTTTATTTTCTCAGCTTTCCCCTGTTTTGCTGCTGTCTATTCTTTATTCTGAGCTCAGTCCTGATGCCATTTAAGATAGTGGAAAAATATTTCCATTAGCTTTAGTTGGACAGAATATTATGCTCTTGACGGAATTGTTTTCTATTTCCATTGTACACCTGGAATAACTTCAACAATACAGTATCCACAAAAGACAAGGTACAAAATTCAAATACCTGAAGCATAGTGTATACATGCAAAATAAGAAAAAGGTTTTTTCTTTAAAAACCAAGTAAAAGATTGTATATCCATAGGACATATTGCCCTAAATAAAATAACATGCACACACACTTCATCACATTCTCTAAAATACTGTAAGGAACAAAAAGAATCAAGTGGCACTGCTAACAGTCACATTTCAGCTTAATATTAAACTCCTGTATGCATTTCACTCCATCACTCCAAATCCCTCAGGGTTAATATGAGCTCAGAAATCCAACCACTAACAGACACTAGCAAATTTAATGAGACTAGAAATGGGGTCGGACCTGCACATTTCTTAAGATCACTATACTATTTGTCAAAAAGAGGAAAAAAGAAAAAAAAAAACATTTACAAAGCTATAGCGTTGTTCTGCTAGCTTTCTTAAATTTGCTCATTACGGGTTACTGGATGACTGATTACAAGATCCTCCCACCATCCCCAGGCAGCAGTGAATCACATTGAGAGACCAGACAATTAAGGAAGAAATTCCCAGGAAATGTGAACTGAAGTGACAAATATTGTATTGAACACAATATAGTACTAGTATTTCTAATCAATAGCTGAGAAGACAAGTTGTAGTAAGATCATTAAAATATCCTTAATGAAGTGATTTATTTTTTAAAATCGGATTGTGGGAAAACACCTCAGAAATAACAAGGTACAGGTAATTAATCATCACTCTCTGTTACAGCCACAGTTATAAAGAGAGTTTAGTGAACTCACTTGCCAGGCAACACCACTGTAAAAAGGATGGTAAAATATAACACATGGAAGGAACAACTTAGTTTTTGTGAACAGAAACATACTCTTCACATTTACTGAAAGCAGCTGCTAGGTAGTATTCAACATTACCAACCTGCAATAGGATGATGCACACATATCAGGCATAACAAGGCATATAAGGTCATAACATCCAGAGTGCTATGTAAGTATCATTAAAATAGCAACTTGTGGAGGTAGGCTAATAAGGACTTCCATTGTGTTTCCCCAGCTGAGGCAGAGGAAAGAAAGACACAGGAAGGTAGTTCGCCTAAGGCAAGAAGATTAATCAGCAGTATAACCAGGGTAGAATCAGGAGGAATGACATATAATGCGCAAATCAAAATTAAATCAACAAAGCTTACTGTTCTTGAAGACAGATGGCAACACTGTCTTTTCTTACAATAAGAGAATAACAAATTCAGTGAATCTGCTTTCTTGAGCATTAGGATCCCTTCACTCGTTTGATCTGAGTTACATGAAGAGGTGTATTCCTGCTAAGGAGGACCACTTGGTTCTTTTTCCTCTTGGTTAGCACAGTGAAGGTGAGTGTCCTTGGAACGCTTCAACAAAACTTGCATTTCATACAGGAAAGATCTTTAGGGTATACTGAAGTCAACAGACAAGATTTCATCATTAATTGCCTTCCAGAACTAACAAGAACAATTCTAGCTACCTTACTTACATGATAACAACAATAATATGGCCTAGCTGCTAAAATGAGACACAGAAGTATGGATCTTTATTCTTGCGAGTAGAATACTAAGTTCAGATTGTTTAATATGCATAAAATTGCATAGAAAGTCAAAGTCTTACAACAGTTTTACAAAACAGATAACTACTAACCCTGCATTGTAAATGGAAAAACAATGGCGCAGTCTCTACTGTATTTTGTCAAAGTTCAGAAAGACCTGGAAAGTAATCAAGTCAAAGATTAGACACTGCAGGTGCTTTGTTTTCCTTGTAAGCAGTACTGTTTACAGCTAATACTAAACTTTGCCTTCCTGAAGACTCCTTGTAACTTGTAAACTCTTCCATGCATAACCAAATTTCCTAACAAATCCAAAATAAAATTTTCAAAGATGCACACCAAAAACTGCAGCCAGTGGAGCAAAAAAGTTCTCTGTACAGTTCGCAGGCAGGGTTTGAGCCACTCCTATGCTTTTATGGAGCACAATAGGGACAAGGATACAATTAGTTCTAGGATTACTGCCAATGACAGCTTTACCATTTCTGGCTCAATGTTTCCTATACCCAGGAGACCATGTTTCAGAGCAGCCTCAACCCCCTGAGCACAGCATCACTGCCAGGCACACAGCATTGCTCTGTGACCACGAGACATGATTGCAAGATATAGGCTTGAGTTGTGTGAGACACAGCCCTCTGAGTTCCTCCACTCTTAAACATAAGTTTGACTCCTCCTTATCTTGTGTGCCACAAGAAATACCAAGTTATCATTATGGTCTGATCCTGTCACGGTCTACTGCTTCTTGCTCTGTATTCCTTTTTCCTTCTTAGCCATACAATTGATGGGAGACGTTCGTTCTGCATACCCCTTCCCTACAACAAATAGAGTAGGTTCAGAAAGAAGACACTTGCAGTTCAGGCTTAGTATTCTTTGATGCCAGGAAGCTCACATAGACAATACAGAAGCCAAGAATGTGGCTCCTACCAGCTACTCATGGCTGAAACATTTTACATAACAGCATAATCTTATTGCACAACAACTTAATCAAAGGAGCTATGTAACTTTTATGGTAGGTTTTAGGTGTTTTTTCTTAAGCTTTTGTGGCAAATAAGCAAGATGTGGTAAATAAGCAACATGTCTAGATACTTTACTTAAGATTGTACTAAAACTAAATAGTTTCAGGTTTTGATTTTTGCCTTTGTTTTTTTATTGGTTTTTGGGTTGTTTGTGTGTCAGGGGGGCAGGAGGAGCATGCACATGGGACACCATCTGTGAACTAAAAGGGAAGATTGTTAATGCTAAAATAGATATAAAGTGTAAACCATTATAATAATAGGCAGGCAATGCTGAAAAAACAATTTGAGTTAAAGAACTAGATTAAAATATGAATACAATCACTTTACAATTAAAAAATTCCATGAGCTTCTCATGGTACAGCTAATATATCCCAAACTTCTAAGAATCCATCTTGGAATTACTTGAACACTTCACGAAGCAGAGAAGTATCAAACTGCAGTATAAACATTTGGTAGACTAAAAGAAATCAAAGCATTTGTGTCAATTAATGCATCATTCACAGTGTTAGACTCACAAACAAGAAAGAAGACTCCCACGTGCAAGATAAAACCTTAAACACAGAAATAATTAGCAAGACTGTCTTCTGAAAACAGAGTACAGACATCCAACACAAGTGGTAGAATATGTGTAAACCTGATCAGCATCTCTTCTGAAACATGCTACAGAAAAACAAGCATGATGAAGATTTGAATGCAAGTAAACACAACCAACCACAAAAAACATATGAATTCTTTGAAAAGCTCTTGCTAGTACCAGGGAAAATTTGCAGAGAAGCACAACCCATGGAGTCAAAGCTATAAAACAATGGCTAAAAGAGCTAGCTACAGGGTGTTACATTTGACAGGATTACTAATTTGATGTCACAATAAAAGTTTAATGCAATCGTTGTGAAGATACGGTCAGAAAGCATCATCTATGTCTGGCAGATAAGGTAACCTAACATTCAGGCAAGTTCTGTCACTGTTATGTCAAAGACATTAATTTGAGGGTCCTTTCTGAAAAGAATAGCAAGTGCCAAAACCAAGATATTCATCAGTCAGATGGGGACTGCTGTTTCTCTAATACACAATATGAGTTTTTTATGTAGATGCCCACATTTCAAAAACATGCATTCTGAAAATAATCAGCTAAATTTCTTCTATGATTAAGTCTATGCCAACACTAGCTTGACCTCCTTACAGTGCTTGCGTGCCACATACTATGAAACATGCTACTGACCCTGACAAGAGGGATTCAGGATACATTCGTAACTGTCTTTAAGGATGAAAGATGGTGCTTGATAATTTAACAAAAATTCCCAACTAACAGCAAACCACAAATATGAAATAGCAACTTTAATGAAAAAAGGACTAGTAAAGCCAGTTGAACAAATTGTTTAAATTCATAAATTTGTCCACATTTTAAAGTCACCGTAACTTCACAATTACTGTAATGGAGAAGCTCAAATTTCCTTCAAGTTAAAAGACAAAATCCTTCTGTGACTTCTACAGTTCAACATAATATTTTACAGCATAGCTCTGGGAAGTAATATAATATGTTTCTACAGCATGTTATACAACTGAATATAAAGGTATAGTGATAAAACTATCAGAATGAAAAGGTTAGGAAAAATCTTGCATTCTGGCAGAGTTGCACACCCCAAAAATGCATAAAATACTAGTGAAATGCAATTATTTTTACTGCCTGTGAGCTAAACTGCTGACCTACATTTTAACACCCCGAATACAGGAATAGAGATATTTTACCCAGGGATTCAAAGAAAAAATTAAAAATCTGTTGAGTTCATATTCCTTATTAATGCCACCAAATGATGGCAAATCAGTAGTCTCTACTTTACTAACATCAATCATCCTTTGGATCCAGTCAACTAACATATCCGGAAATCCTTCCCAGAAGGACCATATGGATGCACAAATCTGTTTTAACTACCACCATCAAAACTCCCACAAAAAACCTTGCTTTCAGTTTCATTACAGGTGGAATATAAAATCGCTAAAATCAGAAATACTTCATAGGAAGGTAAGTTTCCTTTCTGAAGCTAAAAAATTCTGTGCTGAATTGTTACACGGTAACAGAGTGAAATAAAAAGAATATAAGGTCATTAAAATAGGCATCATTAGTGCCTTGAGCTATGCAATAACTGAATTTATTCCTCGTCACTAGAAGGCAACTTTATTGCAGCATTGGCAGAGCACCTTCCTTTCTTCTGTAGTACTCTATTCCTACAGCTTACTGCAAAAAGAGGTTTTTCAAAAAAATTTTCAATTCCCCAGCAAGCATTCCATTCTTGAATGGTTTTTAAAAATTCATAGAGCAGCAATTCATAGAGCCATGTAAGCACACTGGACTTTGAAAGTCTTCAGCTCTAGCTCTTGTATTACAGATAATGTGCTTTTTTTCCTAGGGTTTCTTAGCGTCTTTATGTGAATGCCTTAAAAGAGCCACAGCACACAAGTTCCTGACATCATCCAAGTAAAATTTATTATAGGGGACATAAGATTTGTATTTCCTGTTTGTACTTTATAGGCTACTTACTGTGCATAGATCTTGCCCTGCTAATTTGAATCCTGTTTTCTACTCTGCATGGAGTGCTTGTCAGACAGGAAGTTCAGTTTGCAGATGTAGGTGGGAAAAGCCAGAAACACAGAACAAGCCCTTGATTATCAGCAGCAGACACTGCTACTCAATGTAGGAAATCATGAGATAGAAAGAATTCAGCACTTAGAGAAGATGTCTAAAGAGTGTAAGGACATACACAATCACTGATTAGACAAAGCATTTAAAGTACTTGTATTTAAACATGATTTTATGATTGATTATGAACTTGAGCACAGAGTTGTGCATACTTACAAATGGATTGCTCGCTCTTGAAGAGTCAAGGTGCTATAAAAAAAAGAAAAAGTGAGGCAAATCTTGTGAGGACAGGCACAAATAACAGAAGTATTAACAAAGTGCAGAAGCCATGTAGATACAAAGAAGAAAGGTAACAAGAACTGAGATGGTTAAAAATAGAGCAGAATGAGATAAAAACAAATAACCCTTATTCAGGTTAATTTACAGAAGTCACATCCCTAGGAATCATTCACTTAAGGGATTCACGTCTAAGAAAATAGGTAAATAACCAAACAGGAAATGTTTCAATGAACTGACATGCAACTAAACGACGTGCTGCCCAAAATTCAGTCAAAACCAGAACTTAACTTGGACTTAAGGCCAGATGAACAGACGGCATCAAAGCCTACAAACTCCCATCACCTACAGAATACAAGGGGAAAGAGGTCATTGGCTAGCTGAATAAAAAGGAACAAACCTGCACAATTTTGGCCAAGACTCACTTTTTATGACTGGACAACATAATTTCCCCGCCTTCAACTCTGAGGACTAAATCACCCAGTATTTGTGAGATTTTAGACACTCTAAGGTTAGAAACACAATAGGTGCATCCAGTCTTCTCCTGACAGCCCTATTCAGATTTCTATTTCTTAATAAAGAACATCTGAACACAATATTAAAGATGTATAAAGGTTCTTCACATGTCTTATACCTCAAACTCAATGTTCTCAAAACACCTCTTCTCAGCTGTTCAGAGGTCACATGAAGGTCTAGAAGTAAAATCTGATGTGAATGGTCCTTGAAATAATTCAGTTCCTGAATAGGTAGAAATGCATCATACTTTACAAAGAGTTTTGGGGTTTTTGTTTGATTGTTTGTTTTGTTCTGGGTTTGGTTTTGGGGTTGTTTTTTTTTTTTTTTTTTTTTTTTTTTTACACACACATCATCCTTAGTAGGAGTATTTTGTAAGGCATTTGGGGTTTTTTTTGGATGAGAAATGCAATTTCCATTATGAAAATATAATCCATTATAGACATCCATATTTTTCATCTCATATGTCCATATGTTCCATAAAGTTCTGAATGTTTGTCATCCTGATTTGGCAAAGAAACAATTAGAATCAATACAGTTTCTACACTATAAAATTTTTTAATTTCTCTTGCTTCTATCTGAAGTCTCAACTTTCAAATTTTGGCAAACATTATCTGTCAAAATATCAATTAATCCCAACTATAAACAATTTTTGTTTTCTTCCAGTTTCAGGAAGGTTTTAGCATCATTTCAATCAATATCTCTTTCCGCACTGGGCAAGCAACAAAGTACTTAGCAGAGTTGTGAAAGACAACATGGTGCCCAGCACTTAATGGGTGGAAAGCATTGGTCCTAGAGCTCTGGAGGTAGCCTTAGAAGTATTTGCTTTCTGTTTGCTTACTGAAAAACCTGCAAGTTATTTTGAACCATTCTTAGAATCATAGAATGGTTTGGGGTGGAAGGGACCTTTAAGGTCATCTAGTTCCAACCCCCCTGCAGTAGGGAGGGATACTTTCCACTAGATCAGGTTGCTCAAAGCCCCATCCAACCTGGCCTTGAACTCCTCCAGGAAAGGAGCATCCACAACTTCTCTGGGTAACCTGTTCCAGTGTCTCAGCACCCTCACAGTAAGGAATTTCTTTCTAATATCTAATATAAATCTATCCTCTTTTAGTTTAATACACTTACCCCTTGTCCTATCACTACACTCTCTGATAAAGAGTCCCTCCCCATCTTTCCTGTAGGCCCCCTTTAAGTACTGGAAGGCCACTATAAGGTCTCCCTGGAGCCTTTTCTTTTCTAGGCTAAACCACCCCAACTCTTTCAGCCTGTCTTCATAGGAGAGATGCTCCAGCTCCCTGATCATCTCCATTGCCTTCCTGTAGACCCGCTTAAACGGGTCCATGTCTTTCTTACACTGGGAGCCTCGGGGCTGGACACAGTACTCCAGATGGAGTCTCACCAGAGCAGAGTAAAGTGGCAGAATCCCCTCCCTCTGCCTGCTGGCCATGCTTCTTTGGATGCGGCCCAGGGGACAGCTGGCTTTCTGGGCTGCAAGTACACATTGCCAGCTCAGATTCAGTTTTTCATCCACCAATACCTCCTTCTCTGCGGGGCTGCTCTCAATCTACTCATTGCCCAGCCTATATCCATGTTTGGGATTGCCCTGACCCAGGTGCAGGATCTTGCACTTGGCCTTGTTGAACTTCATGATGTTGACACAGGCCCATATCTCTAGCCTGTCAAGGTCCCTCTGGATGGCAAGTCATCCAGAATTCTCTGCAGTCTGCAATGACATGGTATTCCAGTTCGTATCACCTGCTGAGAAAATAAACTTTGGGGTTCTCTCTTACTGTGGATTCCTTAAATTGTACAGTATTGTGCTTGGATTTTGAACCTAATCAACAAATTCTTCTCCTTCTTCACTGCAAGTGCTCACTCTTTACCACACCACGCCACCCCTCCAGCAAATCATACGCAATTGTTCTGGGTCTAAGGGGACAAAAACACATTATAAATTTCCAAATATCAATTTCATCTGTCTTTATACACAGTCAGACAAGGAAGCACAGATGTGGAACAGTATTTTTTCTCATAACCAAGCCAAAGATGACCTCAAGTTTTTATACTGTGAAATTCAGTGTCTCCTCCACTTCTGCTCTCTGTACCATAAGCTACAAGGGCCATAGTGGTGTGGGCCTTGCAACAGGTCTGCTGCTATATTGCCATTTCAGCTCTGTGGGGGCTTCTCACACAGATCCTTCTAAAGCCCTGTTTTTGCTGCATGTTAGAGAAGCATATTCCTCAGCAAAAAATTATTACTTAGGAAAAGGTTTCAAATACGAACTTAAAGAACATGCAGATTTTTGTGTAAGACACTGGCAAATACTAGCTTCTGGGTTTTGGTTGTTCTTTTAACTGCTCCATTTATTTCAGTAAACTTGAGTTTGGGGCAAGATGATTACAATTCTACCTGGACTTAAAAACCATATTTTCTCACATTAACCATGTTCTTGCTTCCGTTGTAAAGTTGTGCCCATAACAGGATTTTTTCTTAAGTCCTTTTATGAATCTCCTTCCTTCAGCAATTTCCATCATATCTTACATAGTGCACAGATCAGATGTAGTCACTACAGCTTGTACCATTCCTTTCACCAGAGTATGCATGCACAGTGAACAGATCTCAAGCTACCACATTACCTACCATACAGAAATACAAAAATAACACTGCAAGAAATAAAAATCTCAAGACAAACAAAAAGTAGGCTAAAAAAAACTAAAAAGCATACTGGAAGAAATTCAGATTTTTTAAGAGCTGATAGATGCTATAACACTGTTATTCTTTATAACAGAGGGCAGTTAATCTTAATTTATGTAACAAGACAGATCATATATAACTAAGGAGATCCTCTAGAGAAGTTACCAGAACACCTGCAGATACATAGCACATTTTGAAGAGCAATGTAGACTATAAATATGCATGGCATGACCTCATTTATATTGTTCTTTCATAGGACTCGGATCTTTAGTTCAACAAAAAAAGGAAGAAAGTAACAAAAGGAGGGAAGACTTTCTTTTGGTTAAGAACTGGGAGACAGGAAACCTGTATTCTATTTTTGGCTCTGCCACAGAAGTCCCTTATGGCAAACTTTTCCAGCTTTGGGGCATCAAATCTAGGAAGTGATTTTGAGAGCTTAAATGCTACAAAGAACTTAACCACAGGCACCTAGATTTGAAAGGCTTGTCTACTTTCACTGCCTCACCTCCTTTATCTGAAGCAGTGATAAAAATTCTCCTCTATATCCCAATGATGATATAAACTTCCACCAAAAACAACATAATAATATTAAAACCAGAAAAAAGAAACTAAATATAGAGACCTATTAGGTTTATCTTCCTGGTCCTCATATTCAAAGTATTCACCTTTTATAAACAAACAAACAAGACTTTAAATAATCAGCATTGCCTTTTATTTCTATGTGTGTTAAAATTATAGCCTCTGATATAATCTGCCATTTTTAAAGCTGTAAGGATGTTTAGACAACATATTTGTTAAACAGTCCAGCAGTATTGCATTTCTGAAGATCAGGGAGACAATTTCCCTCTGCCTCCACCCCCACGTCATTTTCAAAAGTACCTCCAAGATATATAGCCCAAATTTCAACACCTTTCAGCAAGATGAAGGTTTTTTCCAGTTTGTTTTTTTGGGCATTTTTTGTTTGTTTGATTGGGGGGGGGGGGGGGGGGAGGGGGCGTTGGTGGTGGTAGTGGTGGTGGGTTTTTACCTAACTTCCATAGAAGACCTTCCTTTATTCGTTTTTTAAAAATATGTCTAATCATACTGTATTTCTCACAGTTGCACCACTGAGCTGAAATTATAATCCAAAAAGGAAAAAGTGTCCTATTTCACTTTTTGTTATGAGTACTCTTTAACTGAATGATTTCAGATTCAGCACTCCAACGGTCAAGCTTAGTTTACTCTCCAACATAGAAAGTACAAGAAACCATAACTACAATGGAAAAAAAAAACCTGCATAAATTATAAATTTAACTTAAAGAAAACAAAAAGGCCAATGAACTTTCATTACACAGGAGGGACAGAAGAGAAAGGCAGCTTCTTTTACATTGGCTTTGCCATCCGGAAAAACTCACCAGAAAAATGGAAAAACGATACCAATAGATGTGAGGAAAGGGTCATGTCATTTTTCAAAAACTATACAAAAATAACTCTACTGCAGAATGGGGATATATGCATCACTAAGGAATATATACACACTTCACATGTTATAGTGAACTGGCCATCACTGATGGCAACAGATTATTTTTTATGGTCCTGTAGAGGGCTTTACGTAGAACTACTGAAAATTTTTGGACAGTAACTAGATTAATTCTTTATAAAATTGATCTATTTCCAACTGTTTTCTCTCCTAAGAGACAAAACTACCAGTAGTTGTAAGTTCCTAATTCATTGAAACAGAAAATAAAGTTTCTGTAACAATAATTTTGTTTTTCCTCAGGATACTGTATAGTTTTAAGTACTGTATCCATAGCAGTCTAGATGTCAATTGAAGAAAGTAGGTCTGGCAGTATGTTAGAAAACCACTAGCACAGTGACTCAACACTCTAGAGACTTTCCAATGCAAGCTGTGATTTCCCACAAAATCTGAGGAAAGAGAAGAGTATAAACAATTCATGCAGCACATAGACTTGGTTGAAGGCCCCAGTTCTAAATTCCTTATACAACCAAGATAACCGTTGACTTTAATGGCTGCTGTGGAAACACTTGGAACCAGTTTGTATGTGTATGGTACAGTACATTGTTCCTAGGGAGACAGATATTCTTGTTTGGAGATGGGTCTGCTTTTAATTCTGAAAGATTCTGATGTAAACATGAAGCAAGGCATGGTTGTGGTGCTACAGAGGACTAGCCGCAGTTGGATCTGTGTTACCTTTTTCTTGTGACGAGACACAACAGCACACACCTTTAAGTTAATTCAAGTCCCTCTCACAAAAAGCAGGAGCATGAACTGGAATCCTGAGACAGGCATACGTCCTAAGCTTGGTTACAGGAACAATAAAGAATAAATAATCCTTAAATCTTGTTAGCTATTTTGAAACCTGACTTAATCCTTTTAAATTCTCTATAGGACCCATATTACTCCTTTCTCTAACCCAGAAAAACAACTTAATCTCACATAAATTCCATTTCTTTGGAAAAGCTATTATGTTGAGTGTTTTTTAAAAACTCAAGAAAAGCATACTGTACAATTGCTGGACTTTATTGATCTAGTTCATACTGTCTTCTTTCTGCAAAATTCTTAGGGTAAAAACATATTTCCTCATTTTCAGTTCCAGCCTTCCCTGTGCCTTCACCTGTCTGACCACTGACAACTTCAGTCTGTCCATCTTGTTACATGGGCTTTCTCTGAAATAAAGGAAGAAGGATTCTCTTTCAAAGTAAACACGGAAAACAAGAGCTTCATATATACTTAGAGGTGGGGGAGATATTTTATTTATCTTTAAATTTCACTATATAGAATTGCCCTGCTGAGTCAAGTTTGCCAGAACATAGTGCTTGCTATATGGGGTTCTCCAGATCCCTCCTTGTGCCAAGATACATCCACTCTGCACTACAATGCAAGGTGGCATGGTTTTGTTCACATAGCATGGCTGAATTCTGCTCCCCTGAATGCAGAACTGACCTGCAGGCAGTTTCCTTTTCCAGAAATCTCTAGCCTACAAAATTCAGTGCTTTTCAGTTCCGTGCTGCTGTTACCTTTGAGCACTGCATGTATTATTCCTACTCCACATTTCCAGCTGCTAACACAGAGAGTCTGCAGCTAATTTCCCCATTTCTGTATCTGCAAACAAAACTTGCCACCATCAACCTGGATCATCCCTTGCCATCCACAGGACTGCCTTTGGGTCTGTTTGCAGCTACTTTTCTACTACAGTAAGAGGCTTCACTGGCCCATTTTGCAACCTAAGTTGTTGGCAGAGCAGTTGGCTTTAACAACTTCTTTGACTTTTAATCCAGGATTCAGCTTCTGGAACCCATTAGTTATCACCAAGCAATTAACTGGGATGTCTGGCACCTTATCTGACCATTGGATTAGCCTGAGCATCTCCATAGAAAAGTCATTAATCTGTCTTCACTACTCTGCATCTGAAGTGGTATTCTATGGCTCCATCCCATGGAAGAGAAATAAATTAATAAGACAGGACACCTCATTGCTGTTTATACTAGTCCACTCTATGCTTGCCTATACAGGGCTTCTAGGACTCACTGATTTCCAAAGCAAGTTTTGGCTAGAATCTAATGAACAGTACTGGTTACCTTGGCACCTGGGATCCCCAAACTATGTTCCTCCACATAACATTTTTGCAGAAGACAATACACTCATATGGTCTTACTGTCACTGTGAGCTTAATGACATTATCAAAGTATCTGCTGGAAGATTCAGGTATGGAAAGATAGAGAAATATCAAATTCCTGATGAAGAAAAGCATCGCATTTTGAGATTCCATGTCAGCAGCCAGTTGATTATGACAAAGAATTACAATCTGACCTGAAGAAAGAAGAGTAGGAGAAAGACTGAAATTTTAATCCTTTTTATTTTTTATTTTATTCCTGCAGTCAGCAGCCCCTTCCCCCCCAAAAAAATCAGTTGTGCCACATATCAAGACTCTAGTTCAACAAGAATGCAGAAGGTTATTGTATTCATTATTCTTTTTTTTTTTTTCTTTTCAGGGAACCTGTGTTATGCTAGAAGTGAAATTATACTAGGCAGGTGCAGCTACTAGATGTCAGCCAACAGCCAGATTTTAAAAACCTGTTGATTAGTAGCGTCATCAATGTCTCCAGTCCCACCAGAACAGGACTGGAGATATTATACTATAACCTTCCTATCATTACTATAGCTATACCTGAAGAAAGTCAACCAGGTTAAAGAAATTTATAGTTTTCAGTAGTCTTCACATAGTGCAGCAAGTTCCAGTGATTTCCATCATGACAAAGAACAGATCCAGTGAATACAGTCATATATCTAGTGCAAACATATTAATCCATTTAAAATGACTGCATATTCACTGTCATGATTTACCAGACTGTAGGTATAGAAATTTCCAAATGCCTTGAGAAATGCATCTCAGATTTACACATTCATTCTCAACATTTTGCATGAACATTTCATAAAACTGAGTTTAAAAATGAGTTCTTAAGCATCTTTGGATCCTCAAAAGAAAGCGCAGCTACAGCCTTAGAGGCATTTCATCACTCAAGTCTGGATGACAGAGTACACTACTTACCGCTGAACAGGTAATGGAAGGGAATCTAAGTGGTCCTCGCCCTTTAAAGCCATATTTATGCTATTCCTATGTGCACTTCTCCATAGGCTGGAATCTAGAAAGAAAACAAACAGTCATTTAGTAAACCCAGGGAAACTCAGGCCTCTTCAATCCAGCGTGGCATGGCATTCTCCTACTGATCTGTGGAGCTAACTCATTAAAAACAATTCAATATGCTGCTTTTCCTCAGGCTACCATGCAACTCCAGCAGATAACCAAGGCCATTAAGTACCTTTGATTGCATAAGCGACATAAGGTTTGCACATTCCTGAACTTCCTGGACTATTGCATGGGTCAGAGCCACCTGGGTTGAACATTTCCTACTTAGTATCAAGTTATTATTTAGCCTCATTTATTTTGAGCTAATCTGAACTGTAGAGGAAATCAGTGTAGTATGATTGTAATTCTTCAGGTTATTTTGAGAAAGATTGCAGGAGAAAGCAAGTGTGTGCTCCTATGATTTCAGGATCATTTAGTACTACATTTACAGAAAGGCCCTTGATGTCTAAGTTACTGAAGTATTGGATCCTTCCATGTTAAACAATTTCATTTTTCTATCACTTTGAAATGCTGTACACGTTTTTCCTCCATGTTTTCCTTTATACCCAGTGGCCAAGAGACGCATCCAAACACTATTGTAGTAGAAAGAGGCAGGAGAGAAAGAGAAAGATAGTCTCCTCATTTTCACAGAAAGGAGGGGTGCTGTCTCCCTTTCTTTTCTTTTGATTAGGCCCATCTTAGATTAGGGCATTACCCACTATAGATCAATGCATATTCTCAACAAAAGCCAGAGAGGATTTATTCTACCAAAAAATGTAAGGTCATTCCCATTCACCCATATGGCTAGAGGAAGAACTAATGCAAAATACTTGAAGGAAAAGATTAATCCATGACTCCAGAACCAGGAGGAGATTAATTAATTTGGAAGAAGAGACAGGAACAGTGGGGAAATTATGCTTTCTTAGACGTGAAAAAAAAAAACTGGGATCAATGGATCTCAATCTTGGAGGAAATAATTCACACAGGAAATTAATGCTGTTTGTGTCACCAGCTGAGACAGAATGTTTTTGATGTAGCCACTTGTGAAATTCTGCCATTTGGTTATTGGCTACATTCTGCAAGCTGAGTCAGCCAGCATTTAAGATATTTGCCACTCCAAATTGCTCTTAATTGACACAGGGCGGTCTTCAGCATCTTTCCTAGCAAACTGATCTCATTGCTAATGCATGTCCTTTTTTTTTTTTCCCAAGATCCCACAAACATTGTCCTGAGTACATAAAAGTATTACAACCAGAGTAATGCATTCACATGCTCTGTCCACTATTAGCACCAGATTGTTTTGATAATGGTGTTGTCCTGTGTTCCTCCCCATCCCCTGAATTCTTCTGGAAATAACAAGTTTAATCTTGTTAGTCCATGCATCTAATGAAGTAGTATATTGAAATATGGGAGAAGAATCTGTTTTTTAAAAAATAATTAAAAATAGGCTGTTTAAGTGTTACCGGATTCTCTGATTTAAAAATACTGCAAGCATCAGATATTTGACAGACTGTGCCTGAAAATTCATATGCCCAAGTATGAAAATATTAGTACGTATCCTTCTGCTCCCATGACACACCAAGATTTGAAAAACAAGCTTACTGTTGGGGTTTTTTTTAAGCATTTAGCATATGATGTACAGACTTCACTAACAACTGGAATAAATCAGCAATCTTCATTCTTTTTTACTAGTGGAAATTTTTTGTCCCTTTGTCAAACAAATTTAAGATTACCAAATACAAATAATCATATAATCAGATTTACTGGAAATAGCCAATTATCACAATTATCACTATCATCCTTTGGAGAAGATACCCTTAACCAAAGATGAACACATCTGCATAAAATCTTAATCTCCAAGATGAAGTCTCGTCTCCTAAATCCTACCATATAAAGGACTGAGAAAATAGTCTTTCAGCCTGTAGACTTCACGGACACTAGTGATCTCCTCCTGCTCAGCATCAGGCACAGGATTTACCTTCTTATGCTACCAGCACAAAAATCAACAGCTTCCCTCTGGCAAGCTAAAACTATTTCACCATTAGCTCAGCCCACTAACAATTTCTACACATACAAATCAAAGCATCTGCTTGTACTCCATTACTTGTGATCAGTGACATAACGTACACAGAAATAAATTAAACTGCATGTCATTGTTCCCTATAAATTAGAAACCTGACAAAAATGCAGCTTTTTATATTCTGTCTTCCCACAAAACACACACTTACATTATGGCTGAGAGCCTTTGAAAACATGATCAGCTCCTACTTAGAGGTCACTTATGCTCCAGGAACAATAACAAAATGCCACACCAGTATCTTAACCAAACAGTCTGTCTCAAGACTACAGTTAGATATTAGCTCAAATCTTTAAGCCCAAATTAATGTTGGTGACATGAAGAAATACTCTCCCCAGACACCTGGTAGTCTGCCAGAGGACCAGCTGGCAGACTTCCCAGGACAGCAAAGTACCACACTAGCCCACCTAAGCCCATGAGTACATGGCTTGAGAACAACTCTCAAGTACAACTCGAAGACCCAATGCTTGATATGGTAGAGGCTTCTGGTCCAGCTCAGAGTGGCTCCTCCGCGTGCTGGGCAATTACAGTGCTCAACAGCAGACATTGTTTAGTTTTTGGTGTTCTCATTCATCTTTCTGGATAAGACCAAGACAACTGTATTTCCTAGTAAAGACCATGGCAGGACTGATAAATCCTTCTGTTTAGTTGATGATGCTTTTTACTAAAGGCCACAACACTGTGTTGAGCTCTAGTCAGCATTCCTAAAAGGAAGGTCTCCTACTATAGCTGACCATGTAGATGACCACCCAAGCATCACCTCAAGTCAAAGCAAGAAACTTTCAGAAGTTTCATCTTCTACAAAAAAAAATCCTACTCAGGGTCAAAAGCTTCTTTACTCTGGCAAATACAGTACAAGAGACATTGAAGCACAGCCACACTATTACTAACAAACACATATGCTAGCAACATCTCATGAAAACCTCTCCAAGGCTTTTTCTTTAAGGGACTGAAGCATGGGTAGGGCAATGCGTGCTACAAGTGCTGTCAGAGCCTCTGTACAGAAAGCACCAGAAAGTTCAATAGCTTTCACACAATGGCTATACGCAACTAAAACAGGTGGCATGCACATGAGCACATGCATTCAAGGATACACAATCTGTAAGCACCTGCCCACGTCTCAATCCTTTCCACTAGCTGCTTCCTCACAGATGGTAGAGACAGCAGAGCTACAGATCTGAAATGGTGCCTGTAGTCAGAGACCTTTCTCCTAATGACCATTTAAAAGATGGCCCTCTGACTTAAAATTTCATTAAAAGTTATATATATGGTTTTTATATATGTTATGTATATACACACACACACTCACATTTATTAAGTATATACATACTAATAGGCAACATTAGCAGAGTTGTGTAGGAGAGGCTAATGTTTTTTTCTACTGGCTTCAGTGGCCACTGATGAGGCTCAGAGCTGGTCAGAGATGCTGTTTAGGTAAACTTGTACTAAAAAAAACAAAACTACTTGAAGTTCACAATATTGGTCATTTTGGTACAAGCCCAAGTGACACATGCTGAAATAACAAAATTGTCACTCTTGGACTATTATAAGGCAAATTTTTTAATACCTTACATAGGATTTTACATAAATAAATGTCTGCACATAGATGAATATCACAATTATAAATAACTACCTATAATCAGTTTAATTCTTCTGGCAGATAGCAGCATGTGCATGTGGAATTAGATGTATTCACAGCAGCAGTCTTTCCTTGTGTCTTTCATCTTTCTGTCATGTCAACACTGAATTGGATTTTAAGATGTTATTTCCTCATGTTTACTAGATAGATGTAGATAAGAAGACCACAAACCACATTTCACTCCCGTCTAAGACAGTCGGACAAAACCTTTCAGAGAACAACTGCACAAGAAGAAAACAAAGCATGACACCTGAAACAGCATGTAAGCATTGTTCACAGAAAAAGCAGTGTCAGCAGGGGATATGACCTTCAGGGGAAAAAAAAAAAAACCAAACAAAAAAAACCCAACCCAAAACACCCCAAACCAACCACAAAACAAAACCAAAACACACACCACCAGGAGGAGGTAGCTTGCTTATATACAAGCACTAGGCCCTGATGCTGGCAACTGAAACAGAGAACTAAAAACAGCTTAAGAAACTGACAAACCTAGCCCACCCATAAGTTAAAGGAGGAAGAGTCTCATCCTAATTTACACCAGGTTTGGCAGCCCCTGTTGAAACCTGGGTAATGCCTCCTTAGCTGGGAGCTGTCAAACTACTGGTCCCACAACAGCAGGCTCCTGCTGCCTTACAGGAACTCCCTGCTGGGAACCTCTTCTTACTCAAGTCTGCTTAGCCTTGGAGAGCAGCTTCTGCAGGTGCAGCATGGCTTTTTAGCATCCTACAAAAGATGTTATTTCAGCTAGGAAAACAAATTGCGTCTTGTAAAATCTCCCAATTTAAATTTCTTCTCCATTATTCAACATGTTAGCTTGTATTTAACAAGCTAGAAACCAGGAGGATTTTAACACTCAGGTATTCTGTTAAAAACACATCCTTGTCCAAAAGTATCACAGTAACAGCACGTATTCAAGGTGAAATAAGTGTGACTCATTCACTCCTACTACTGACGGCCCTAAGGAAGTTCTCCATCACAAAATGATGTCCTGAACAATTAAGACCTGAAACTCACACAATTAAATGCACATTTTTTGAGTTCATTCACTGCACACATGTCCACCCTTATAAAGGCTTAAATCAAAAGGCAAATCCATGAACTGTTGCCACCCCATTTCTAGCCCCTAACATCATAATTTCAACACTAAGAACATCTTAAAAATAAGGTCAAGAGCATCATTTCTCTTTCTGAAAGACAGAAATCCATGCATCTAGCCTTCGATTATTAATAAACATCAGAATTAGAAGAGCATGTTACCTATAAGCAAGATGTTTAACCTGAGAATAAGAAGTCATTAGCTAGAAGTCATTTCATACTAGATATCATTTGATTAATATGAACAGTTCCTGTCTGTAGTAAAGTACAATCTTTGTTCTGCCAAATAGTGCCTGTGCTTATTTTACAATTCTGGGAGTCTGGGAATCATTAGTTATTATTCTCCTAGTACACAGAATATCTGTTAATGGAATGTCACAAATCAAATTAAGAGCAAAATTCTGACAGCCTGTATGTGATCGGTCAGAAAGTAAGTACATACACTCTGTCCTTCAGCAACATGTCTGGTCCATCAGAAGTTTTTCACACTAACCATTTGAGGACTCAGGATCCTGTTGTCTTTTTGCATTATAACAGACTTATATAGACATTAATTAATTACAACAGTAAGAGCCAACTCAGAATTAAGCTGGGTGTCACAAATCTAAGAAGCCATAAAACCAGTGGCAAGAAAGAATGAAGAGTCCTTCAAATGCTTATTTAAACGGACTGTATTAGCATGGGATTACATACATAGATGTATGTACCACACACCTAGAATGCAAACTTAAAACTGGAAGGAGAGGTGGGAACAGGCACTACCAACAGCATTCATTCATGGTAGCTGCTCTTGCCGAACCAATAATCAAGGAGGAAGCACTGCTGAGTAGTTTATGCCTTACACTTCAAACACAACCTGAAGCATAAATCCATTTTCACTCACACAGGGCTTGATTTTTAATGCATATTTCTTCCCATCTTTTCTCTTTTCTGCAGAGAGAGAATCTAATTTTAAACAAGTCTCTTTGACAATACACCTTTTTAGATGTATACATACAAAATATTAAAGATATATACTGTAAAATGTTATATATTTATATAATACATTTATTTAAATATACTCAATTGTACTTTTATAATATTTTCCTAAAACATTTTATATTTTATGATAACTATTTTATATTGATTATATTATACATTAAATATTTATAATATGTATATTATATGCATATATATAAAGGGATTATGGGGTGTGTGCATATATATATCTATTTCTAATGTAGCTATTCATGCAACTGAAGTCTGTGCTAGTTTTCTGTTCTGGATTTTTATCATCTTAGCCTTACTGTACACAGCTATACCTTAGAAATATTGGGGGGAGGGGGGAGCTAAATATCTAAGTTCAAATAGATTATCCTGAAAATTACAAAGAACATTATTTTCCGGATCTTAAGATAGCATAAGAAGTGCAGCATTGCCAACTGCAAATATGAAGGCAGGGGGTGGGGAAGAGAAAGAAATCTGAAGCCAGTCCCTTAAGACATGGTCCCATTCATCTGCATACAGAGTTTGATTCCTTCATTCAACTTTCTGGTTTTAGAGCCTTCCAAATGTCCTCCTTAAACATATACAATTTTGTCTTTGTGATGACCACAATGCAAAAATCTTCCTTTAAATCAAGGGATGTTGGCTTGCTTGTTGCATTTCTTTATTTTAGCAAGTGGATCATATGGAAACACACTAAGTAGAATACCTGCAACGCAGCCAGAAGATCTGATTGCGCCGAGAGAGGAAGCATACATCCACGTTACCCAGGCAATCCAGCTTTCTCCATGACAAAGCGTACATACAACCCATAAAGATTAGGAATGGAAGAGACCTGTCATCACATGCACTACAGTCAGTCCTTTTGCCAAGGCGTGAGTTTTCTTACAATGTATCTTTAGCAAATTTTCCCATTTAAAGATGAAATCTCTGGAAAGATGGAGTTTACCTCATCATGGACTACATTATGAAAATATTTAAAATAAGGAGATAGAGAAGGGCATAAGAGATTTTAAGATTTCCTCCACTCCCTCCCTGCCCCTTAAAATTCTTTTGGGCAAAAAGCCACCAGGCTAATAACTTAGTTGGCTTTTTTTTTTTTTTTTTTTAATCTTATCAGTGAAAGTCTTTAAAATCTCCTGTTTTGGAAGGGGCACACCGATTTATATAGATGGCAGTATTATGGGAGCAAACTGATTAGTGGTCACATTTCTAGCAATTAGCTTTTTAGAGGCAGTTTTGCTGGAAAAGAATTTGCTTTTGAGGATCAGGAACTGAATAATAGGTGGCAAGTTGGTGCACTCCAGAGCTATATTTTATCTTTTATGTGATGCAGAATAATCACCATATAAAAATGTTTATGGGTTCTCAGAGCAGTATTAATGCAACTTGCTACCATAAAATGCTGAGAAGTACAACTCCTCCGTATTTACACTTCTCTTGCTTTCTGACAGACTCTGTAGTGCTTTCCCCCTCCCTTAAAATAAACCAAACAGCCAATGTGACATCACCTGCACCAACGCAAGTCTCAATTCAAACATTCACCATAAGGGCATTCCCATTCCTGGTCACGGCCTTTTGGTTTCAAAAGGTATTTCTGAAGAAAACAGGCTTTAACCATATGGTTTGCAGACCACCTCTCTTCACTGTGGACCACTCTCAGCCATGGCGTCACCTACATCGATGGCCCCTACACGATACAAGGGCTTTCTCTTCGGAGACGTTCCTCAGTCTGGTGGCCACTATGCAACTCCCCCTCCTTTACTTTTCCCCCCACCGCTAAGACTAGACATAAAGCAGCAGCCGGGGACACGCCAGCTGTGAATTCGCTACCTCACGGGTGTGGCTCTGAGGGCCCCCATGCCGCCTGTGAGGAGAGACCCTGCTGCCGCCCGCCAGCTGGAACCGGTTCCAGCCGGCCCTGAGGTACACAAAGACCCAGCAGCAAAAGCCAGTGCCAGCCCAAACGGCACCACCAGGCCTCGGGGCAGAGCTGAGGAGGGGTCTGCGGCCACCATGAGGGGGAGCAGAAGGAGCCTGCAGCCACCATGAGGGGGACAGCAAGGAAACCGCTGCCAGCACCACCTCAGCCTCCCAGGTCTCCCTGAAAATAAGGGCAGCTGAGGCCAGGCTGAGGCCTCCTCCACACTTCCCCCAACATCTGTATTAAAGGTCAGAGGTTTGTGTTGATTATCAATAATTTAATTCAAGTGAAATTTCCCTGCTTTGGTCTGATTTACCCTTGAAGTCATGGCCACATCCAAACAGCATCCAGTCTAAAGGATTTCATTTTGTATCCTCAACAGGAGGTGGGACCTTGTCTCTTCCCAGTCTCCTTGTGGAGAGGTCAGAAACAAAAGGGCTGCTATTTCAACTAGCCATTGTGCAGGGCACAGAGGAAAACAGAAGGAGATTTTTGTGCCTTACCCTGTCCAAGTCTAGACAGAAGAAATACCTACAGAATATCACGGTTTTACTGTTATTTGTTAACATAAGGCTTCTAGGTGGAATAAATGTTAGCTGTAATTTCATTATTCACTCACAAGCATAAAAAAAATTCCAAAACAAGCTTTAAATGAAAAGAGATAAAAGCAAATCATCTCCCTATCCAGGCAGGAAATAGAGAAACAAAAATTAAGTGACTTACCAAAAGTTAAACATGAGAGAAGTACAAATTTAAACCAAATATTCCAATGTTCAATACTGTAAATAAGTACATAGAGAAGATAATAACCTTGTATTTAACAACCTCGGTGAAGGGAAAAGAATAAGGACCTACACAAGTTACTCACTACAAGGAAAAATTACAATAATATCTTGCACATCTCTGTATACAATCCATTTTCTGTAATGAAAGGAATTAATCTTATTTAATATTCATTCCGGTTAGTCACACAGGCAGTCTGAAAGACGTCTTTACTTACATTGCTATTCCTCTAAAGAACAAAAAAAAAATCTGACATTTTAACAGAGATGAGCAAAACAATATTATTAATTTAGGTTACAGCCCACACTAGCCAAATCTTTATTGGAAGTATTGCAAGGCATTACATGGTAAACAGTGGTGGCATTTTCACAGTATTTGCCAGCAGCCATCAGGGTTTTCATTTTACAGAGTTAATATCCAGTTGCTCTTTTTTGTCATAACTCTGAAAACCTTAAAACCAGCTTTAGAGCAATTCAGATAAATACACATTTACCTAAAAGTTAACACAAACACAAAAGGTTAAGAATAACTCTCTAGTCATTGAGCAACTTCTCTATTTGAATTACCAATAAACTTGTTACTTCTATCACTAAAGTTTATCATGATTTTTTTCCCCCTTTCCTCTACATATTGGGGATGAGAAAGCAAAGGAAATCAAAGAGCTATAGAAAAGTTAAAATGGAAGAAGATAAATATGAGATGTCGAAGTTATTGCCTGCTAATAAGGTATCTCAACAGAATACAAGATCTAGTTTAATGACAAGCATACAAGATGAGCCAACACACACCAAGGAACATGTAAAGCAAGTGTAGTTGGGCTATCTACTTTCAAGGATCCCAGCTCTCTGAACAGTGGTTCTCCTCCACTAAGGCTATCTTCATGCTAATTGCAGTCTCTATCTTTAAGCATGTCTTTTCTAGATAGAGACAACAAATCCAACAGACAAACACAAACTTCTTCCTACAAGCTTAAAAAAAAAAAAAAAAAAATCAGAGTATGTTTGTGAAATTACATCTACACAGAAAACATAAACATTTGAGCCTACAGCAACATTTGAGTGTTGTTTCTATTTCTTGCTTTTTTCCCTTAATAACTACAATTAACACCTCCAGACAGCCTGTCAGCAGAACTATGTTGACTAGTGATTATAATTCTACATAAAAGTCAAATAATAAAGCGGCAGTGAGCTTTTTCTCTTTTTAAGGTGAATATACTGCATTTATATGTTTGAACCACTGCCAAAGAGTATCCAATCATTAGACATTTTCTTCTCCTTCTGTCCTCACACAAACAACATGAAGGAGCCAAAAAGCTGCAATGATGACACAGATAAGGAATCCCCAGCAGGACTAGAGGCAGAACTGCTCTATAGGATCATTCCCATATTTGGTGTCTCACAGGCAGGTGTAACATGACCAGAGCACATCTGGCAATCCCTAGCAAATCTAAAGCCTGTACACATTAGATTAGATTTACACCAGAGATCAAGTTGTGTCTTGGGAAGAAGCTTGGAGCAGAAAGTGCCAAGCTTATTTTCAAGTCAAGGTGCTGCACTCAGTCTTTGTGTCAAGAGCACTTCTGAGCCTCTGGCTGCAGAGCTCCAGAAGGCCAAGCGAAAAAAGTTCAAGTGGTTTGGGGTTTTTCGTGGGTTTGGTTTTCTGTTGTTTTGTTTGTTTGTTTTCCTTGGGGTTTTTGGGGGTTGGTTTGGGGTTTTTTTATGTTTCCTCCATCTTACCCACCCCCCATTCATAGGCTGAAGTTTTAGTATGGAAGGGACGAGAAGGAGAGCACAGGAAAGAAAGAGACATAAGGAGAGGAGCAGTGTTTGTTAGCAAGTAAAGTTTGGGTGTTGATGGACGTACATATGAAGAACTATGCAGCATCTGAGAGTTTATAACATTACTGATCCTGACAGAACAAAACTGGATGCCTTTTTCCAGGAATGTGTCCATCAGTGAAAAGTTTGCCTCACTAAGGATTCAGTGAAAATGGGAAAGACAGACCTTTAGGGTTTGCCACTTACACTCAAGGACAAAAACATTAGTGTAGCACAAAGACAGCTTCGTACTAGGTCTTTTGGTTTTTTTCTTTTGTTTAAAATCCAGCTGTGCGGTAGAGTCAACACAATATCCTCCATCAGTTTATAGCAATATTGGGTGATACACATTATGACTCTGTATTACGCATTTACATTCCTATAAATATTGTAGCTCAGTAGGGGCCTGTGTAGTTTGATTTAAAAAGTGACTATCTACATGTCACAGTACCTTTACTTAGTAAAGGCCCAAATTGGGAAGGTATATAAGTTATGGCCTCTATCTTCTTTCTCACTGGTAACTCCCAGATATGTGGCAAGATACACAAGTTCAGCAACTTCACATCTATCAGCTGAACTACAGTAACTGGCTGTGCTCCTCAGCTGATGTTCGGTAACCTATTACTCAAAGGAACTGGCATGCAAGTTTTGAGTGCACAGTGAACTACTACAGTCTGTTCCAGGATGGCTGTATTATTTGTTCTCATGATTTTCTAAAAAGTGATATTGAAAGAAGAGAAAAATTATCTTTTAAAGAGTACAAGTCTCATTACAGAAGAGGGCTAATGTTTTGATAAATATTTTTCATTATTATCATGAGTTTTTAATAGTTTGTGATGGCACAAGTAGAGACACACACACCAGAATCAGTTGAAAGTAAAGGTCCCAGAGTCAGGCTTTTGCTATTGGCAGCCAAATTCAATGAATTCCTGATCATTAGGCTTAGGAGTGCTCAGATTCCAGACTTTATTTTTCCTCCCTGTAGAAAAACATAACTGTGACCTTGGTCTTCTATCTACAGTTTTGGCTTGATTCACATTTGGAAAGCAGTCTGCTCACTCCCAATGCAAGCTTGTGCACTACTAACCCTCCAGGCACATGAAACTGGTAAGACCAAGGAAATCTTTAAGTGTGAAAATTCTCCATCAACTTCCATAGCCAGAAATACAGAGTTGACCATTTCAGGTGTAAATGCACCAAAACTTAGCAAAGGTCACAGAACTGATCCACTGTGCTGGAAACTTCAGTCTTCAGGCTTGTTTCTGTTGTTACCTGTGATACATGGGCTGTGAAACTGACCATCTCCCATTTGCGAGAACAGGACAAGAGTAGCAAAGTAAACTCCAAATCTCTCCAGAGAGCTCACTTCACTATTAAAATACCAGCATTGTTCCACCTACCACCTCTACAGAGAGCATTTCATGTTTAAGAATTTCATACATCTCCACTTTTCATGATCAGCCTCAGAAAACTCTACTCATCTACAAGTACCCATCATCTCCCAATACTGCAAATGCAACCAAAGCCAGTAATTGGCCTTAGCAAGAGAACAGACATGTTTCTAACCCCTCATGGGGACAGAGCATATATTCCACCTGCAAATATGGCTTTCATTATTTTCAGGGTGCCTAAGCTTAGCGATACTATCAACAATCCAACATTTACACCAACTGGATCCAAAGAACTGCCTGTACCAATTACATTTATATTATACAAGTGAATAATTGAAGTCCAGGCATGTCAAATAACTTGCTAGGTATTGCCAATACATGCCTACTGATGTGCCAATGCCTTGGCATCCAAAAGGAGTAAGGATCTGCCATCTGAGCAGTCAGGAAGACAGTCTGCCCCACCAGCAGTAGAAACTGCACATGTAAGTTTTTCATTAGACACACAATATCTGGACAAGACTCAGCACAAAGGTTTCAGGAGAACAACGCATGACATCTCTCAGTCAGTGCTCAGGTGAAAGAATAGGATTCCTGAAGCCACATGCCATCCATATTCATTACCACAACTTGAATGTCATGAAGGTAACTTGAAGCTTGTGTACATGGGTCAGCTTTGGTAGCTACTGTCAACACAGACCACAGTGAAAAACTGTCCCCAAAAGCAGAACCAATACTTATACAGCAGTCCCAAACACTGAAATGTTTTTATTTATTTGAAGATGCTATGACCAGCAACATGTACATGCAAGGAAAAAAGCGACATCCTTAATTTGGAGGAAAAGATTGAAATTACTGCAGTGCAAAATGTAAATCAGTTCTGAGACCCAGCCACCTAATTGTCCATTAAGATATCAAGAAACAGATTCTTCTTTTAATTTAATAGTCTTCTAAAAAAGAACCCAAGAAAATGCTAAGCATTACTCATGGTGGAACTACAGGACAGAGCTTTCGACTCATGACTCATCCAATAAAAGTGAAAGCAGTTCATAAGCAGATTCTGAAAAGTTTCAAAGCATAAGATGAATTTACCTTTAAAAAAAAAAATTTCAGTAAGAAGGGAGGGGGGGATCAGTTACAGGAAACATAGGGCATTGGTTACAGCTAGGGAATGAAAATAAGGAAATTGTCCTGCTTCCACAACAAGGTTTGTCACCAACTTCATCCACAGCTACACAAATTATTTAACCTCTCCATATGCTGAAGTAACAGTGTATCAAAGTCTTCTCTCTTTGGTGCAGTGACAGATTACCTTTGCAATAAGGGCGGGGGGGGGACACGACTTTTTTTATTTCTTTATTGCCCTTGAACCTCAAGCTGATTTTAAAATATCTGCCCAAATCTAATTCCAAGAATTGAAAAGTTCATAGATGTGAGAAGGGAATGTCTAGTGCACAAAAAAGGGTTTAAAAAAAAAAAAAGTTAAATGGTTGACCACTAACAGAAGATGATTAAGAGGGGAATTCAGTAGGGAATAAACATGGAAAAATAGGTCAGTAACCTTAACATCCTAGAACCCCTAAAAGTTTATAAGAATAAAACAGCAAAGTCAAAACTCAGAAGAGAAATGCTTTTCATAAAATATGTACCACTTGTTCTCACAAAGTCACTGTGACTCAGAAGCTGATATCACAGAATGGTTGAAGTTGAAGGGACCTCAGTAACCTTCATGGGTAAAACAAACTACCAAAGTTACAACCAATTAAAGTAATTTTTAAATCAAGTCTCACACCTCAAGACAGTTGCTACTTGTAATAGCATCCTCCTCTTTGGATGTCATTGAAAGTTAGGCTTCTAATTTTAACTGAAGACCAACATTTTCCAGGATAACAGAGAACTGAATGGAAGAACTAGATGGGGCCAGGAGGAGTCAATGAGAAGGACAGATGCATTAAAGCACCCAACAGCTCTGCTACTGACTTCAGCAGTGAAACAAGCCAAAAACATATTGCACATTCAGGAGTTAAGATTGACTGGGACCTTTCTAAAATTACATACAGAAAATACCAACTTCTGCAAATAATTATCAGGTCATATACCCATAAAAGTCAAGAAAAGGTATTTTATGACCTGCTCATCTTACTTATTTACGGAATAGAGCCAATATTAGTCAGCACAAGTAGCTGCTTGCAAGCAAGAAGGCTTCAATCAGTAAGGAAAGGAGGTAATTAAAATGAGGGAAATCCAAAACACAGTTACACCTACCAATCATGTCATCTAAATTGTGCTATTTTATTCATTAAAAATAAAGCTTTGGAACAAAGATGCCATATTTTATGCAAGTTCTTGATTACCTTTCTGCCGAGGGAGCATGTAATTTACAAGAAAGAGGACTTAAAGCTTTAAGTGCCTCTGACTTAATTCAGCATGCTGTATTGATGGTCCCATTTAGATGATTCCATTTTAGGCCCCTCTAACGCATTAAAGGCATGACTTACTCACATCCATTTGGCTAATGATCCCCTACCGCTCTAAAGTAAATGACAGCTATTTACAGTAAATTATTCAATTAGATAGAGGGAAGTGCAGTATTCATTTTATATTGACACGGCAAAACAGAAGTGTGCAAGAAGGCAGGTGGGGCATTTTAATCTTTTAGAATCGATTGTTTAATCCACAGCGAGAGAATAAATATACTCTACAATACTTGTCAGCATCAGATTTTTATTGTAAACATTCTAAGAGAGACTAAAGTGTTGCAACTCCAGATAATATAGTTTTGTCCACTTCAGAAGGAAGTCATCATACAATGCAAGGAATGCTAGTAATTAACATCTTACAGAACTGCTTTATTTTCAGCACAATTTCCAATTTGAAGTAACACACAAAGCAACTTTTTTTTAAGCACATGATAGCAGGAGACCAAAATTCCATTAAAAAAATAAAAATAAGGCATGAGCAATTCTGAATCCCATTTATTTGTAATGGGATTTATACCACTAAGCACCTACCTCACTTTCAGAAACAGGACTGGATTTCCCAAGATGTTTGGATAGTGGGGTATTGTTAATTCATTAAATCCTAGGAAACAACAGCTCAGCTGCCCTTACAAAATAAGAGGAGGATTCAGAAAAATAACCAAATAAAGGACAAGGTAGAGAACTGCAGGTTGGGGCTAAAACACAGCCTAGAAGAAGGGAGAATGATCACACTGCAATAACTCAAAAATAGTCTTAGGCTTGAAGGCCTTTTCACACATTGTTCTTTTCCAGATGCTGAAGGGTGTGCTTTCATGCATGAGCACATGCACATGTTACAATCCCCACTGTATACATGCTACTGTGGCACTTTGATGTCCCCTGTCAAACCCCTGCCTCATAAAAGAGAAAATAAAGGAGAAGTTCTCATTATTGTTATGAACACAAAGTCCAAGGTGCAGGTAAGGCTACTGTGCATCCTGAGCCTGCCACTAACCATGCTTTGCACAGTGCTCGGGCCTCCCAGCATTTAATACAGAGGGGAAAAAGGAAGAGGCAATTTGTCTGAGCCCTCTTGGCTAGCCTTGATTTTGGAGAATTTCTCTCTTCCGCAAGCCCAGAGTGCCTCAAAACAAGTGCCGAGCACCCCAAATAGAAGAACACTTTCCTCTGGCTCACCTGCCAATACATTTAATTTTCTGCAGGCAGAGGGCCAAGCTCAGCAAGCACAGCTCCTGCTAGGTTTAACGGGAGCCGCACTTGCCTCTGCCAGCAAGTGAAGTTTGCCTGGGGACTGCAAGCAACACACTACAGAAAATACAACTGTAGCCAGTGTCTGTATTCAAAGGAGACATTTGAAAGGCTACAGAATGCACTACTCATGGTTTTTTTTCTTCCTGTTTCAGCTCTTCTAAAGCTGCTGGCACAATGAAACCCTTCCTACTCTTAGTATGTATTTATTCACTTCCATGAACAAGGACTCCAGACTGACTGTTTGTGATGATGAATTTAGTCAAAAGACCAGCTTACTGTAACTACTCTATTATGAATTTAACTGTCATTTGGTGCCTTATATACCCAAAAGTGCTGGCCAGATTGTTTGGAAGACCTGCTACACAAAAGGCTCCTGAATTCCTAATGAAGGTCAGTATTTCAATAGCTCCAGAGCCTATTCCCTGCAATTTGATACTTATTACTTATTTTGCTAGCTACCTTCGCCCTTTTATGAAAGATTTATCTTATTTTAATTTTTAGCTCTAGGAGAACCAAATATATTAAGCAAATTTTAATCCAGATTCTCAATGGCTTTAAGCTATAAATACTATGCCAATTTCTACTAGGCAAAGTTTATTCCATTATTACTTGTAGATACTCAGAAATTCCCTCCCTTTGAAATGCCTTTTAGAGGCTACAGTAATACAAGTAATAGTAATAACAATTCTAGACCCTAGTGAGCAATACCCAGGTCTTTCAGTCTCTGGTGGCGCTCTCTGCTTGACCTACACCCCTTCATACAATGTCTTCCTTGTCCACCCTCCTGCTCTCAGACTAAATATAATTATGCATGCTGACATTCCCTTCGGTGCATAAGAAAGCAGGTTGGACCTTACATTCTTTAAACATGCGATGATCCTCTGAAACGTTCCACAGTTAATTTCTGCTGAAAAATTATCTGCCTGAAAGGCATTGAGTTAAACCAGATTGCAAGCCAATCCTTCACCTAGTAAGAAGTTAAGAATAGTGAAAACACTTAGGATGGCACTTTAAATCACCCAGGAAGCCCAAACTATATTAAAAAATCTGTCACACATGGAAAAAAACAGGGATAATGTGAATTTGGATCCACATTTTTAATAACTTAGTTCACTAATATAGACTTCTCTAAACCAAATAATTAACATTTATATTTTTCTAGTTCTGAAATCCTCCAGACAGCCAAACAGGAAAGTTCAGAGCAACTGAGACATTCAAGGTATGTTGCCAGTAAAACCACTACACATCATAGCTATACTGAGCAGTATTAAAAATGAAATATTGAGTGTACACAATAGCATATGTATTTCTGAGCAGTTGTTCAGAACAGGCTGCTTGGAGTGGCAAAAGTAAGAAGACTCTGAAGTGGAGGAGGCGGGAGGAGTCAATGTTGCACTTCAGTTTTTTCCTAAGCTCTTCACAGAGAAGTCCTTCCTTCCCCAGGGCTAGGCTATGATGGGTGCACTAGCTACCTACACAGATGGTGGGAGCACAGCTCCGTGGGCCACTCATACCAGCAGTGACAGCATGGCCAAGCTGGCCTAAGAACGTGGCTAATGCTGTTGCCAAGAAAATATGAGAGCAACTGTTGGACAGAATGACTTGGCCTAGGATGAGTCACTTGACATCATTGCCTTCCAGATGATACAGACAGGAATGCTGAGGCTCAGGGATTCACAGCTCCCATGTCCTTGTTCCCATTTACTGCCAATCCCTGCTGCCCGGAGTAAGAGCCCGGTCCCCTCTTGTCCACAAGTTTCTCCAAAGCAATGAGATTAACTGCTCCAAATGGACTTGATATACAAGTATTATTTACAAAGCACCTGTACATCCCTCGCTGAGAGGCAGACCCAGTAAAATTATACCAAAAATACAGTACCATTTCCCTGCACCTTGTGCAGGTGCACTGCATTTTCATTCTTATTACAATTAACAGACATAACGGGTCAGGCGCACACATCAGCTAGAAAATGGCACAATGATTAGTTAGCCCAACCCTGCTCACATAGCATCAAGCTTTTCTTGGTTTTGTTTGGAGGCTTCCCTCCCCTCCCCCCGCAAAACCCCTGACATTGTTTTCTAGCTATGGTAATACGTAGATAAAAGAACAGGCAACATTTCCACATGGGATATCAAGTATGCCACCCCATAATGGCCCCTCTGCCCAGTTTCATAATTCATACATGTTTAGATTTTTTAAAGTATACACAGTGTATTTTTAATAGAACCGCGCACAAGGTGGAATGATTCCCTGAGGCTTTCCAGGTCTTCCACAATGTCAGCAGCTGTTTAATACATCTCTGCAGAAGTGGAAGTCCAGCTTTTTTTTTTTTTTTTTTTTTTTTTAATGTTTTCTTTCTCAACAGCCAGAGGTCACCTTCTTCTCACAAGTCCTATGAATGCTCTCCTAAGTCATATACTTAGGAGTTAGAAATGGGGCAAGAGAAGCAAGAGCACTCAAACACATAAAGGATGTAAGAAAATAGATACCAAAGAAAAACCTGCTCTAGAGGGGCACTTGCATTGAAAAGAACTATGACCTGGTCTGAAAAATAAGCAAAGAAGATACACCACGAAAAAGTCTCATTGCATCCTATGCTTCTCGCTTAGCACATCAGTCTGTATTGGAGACAGTAGGTCCCTGGCATGGGGCAATGCTTCAGCAATGATGAGAGCACATTTCAGGCACAGCGCTGCGTTATATTTTACCCATGCACCCTTCAACTAGACAATCCACGTTGGCTACATTTTTCTTTCATAAATCAACATAATTTGTCTCTTTTTAAATTCCTCTTACTTTTCTTCCATTTAATGATTTCTCCAGAAGTGCTTAAAATCTAGGACATTTTGAGAACTAAATTACAAAATCTGGCATATGAAGACTCAAATTCCTATAAATAGATGAATATCCCATTTTCTGGAATTCTAATCAGCTTCTGCTTTTTAGTTCACCCCTATTAGATGGCAATCTCCAGAGCACTTTTATGACTGCTGAATATTCATTCCTGCTTTTTCCTTTAAGGGAAGCCTCTTGATTGACTGATTTTGTAATTCACATCAAAGTGTAAGTCCCAGGAGAAAAAAAAATAAAGTGGATATAAAAGTACCAAAGTTTATACCTTATAAGGTAGAAGGATAGCAGAATTTCATTGGCAAATCTCCCTCTACTTGAGACAAGTGTAAAGCTCTGCACCTCACTGACTATATGTTGGTGTCTAACAGTGCTGTGCAGCATGGCCATATTCTAACATTTCTAGAGAAATCCAGCTCCAACTTTTTATCTACCTTGTGTTCATGGATGATCTACATTTTCACAGGATGAGAACCAATACCATGTTTATATTAAACTGGTGCTGTAACTTAGAGCTATCAGGAAAGTCTCTTCACAGGTTAGCATGGCCACTTTGAGAAAGCAGGGAGGATGGAGCTCTGCGTGTAACACTCTTCGTTCTCCTTGTCTCTCACTCTGCTGCCAGCAATTGCTCCTCTGACCTCTTCCAGCTGCCAAACTCCCACACCAGCTCTGCGATGGGACCGACAAAAGCAGCATCCGGCTTGTGTCTGCCCAGACACCACAGGGAGCAGAGCAGTACAGAGCCACAGCTGAAGGCTGCCCTGTCCCATGCGTGGGGGACAGCAATTGTCAAAGCATACACCCACCTTTTCAGTTATGAGTTATGAAAATATGAAATCAAACCAGACTTTCTTTTGTTCATAGCCATGCTCCTACAAGCACCTTATGTAAAAAGCAAGAGAGGAAAAACTGCCCCAACAACAGACACCTAAAGTAATCTTACTTCAGCTGCGCTTTGGCAAAAAGCCTAGGCAGCAACAAGATTTTTTTCCTTTTGGCTAGAAAACAGATCCCGTTTCCCTTTATTCCAGGGCCCACATCCATATATTCAGCTGTAGTTTTGGTATCAGCAATTATGACTTTCATATGGTTACCATTTCTAAGGAAACTACTTCTGCAGCATAGACACAGTTAGTATATTTTCGTGTTTTCATGTTATTCTGGATTTGGCAGAATACTTGTACAGTATGGGAGAGCGGGAAGGAGAGACCACAAGGGATAGAAATCAGACCTAGAAAAATCAAAGGTAAGTGATCCATTTCTTAAGACGAAATGGATCAAATATGCAAAAATCACTATGAAATAATGTTTCAAACTCCCTTTCTGCCTTTCTTTTCTCAGTACAGCTATTGCAACCAGTCAGACCTTTTCTGGTGGGATTTCATGTAAGTGTGTGAGCATTGTTTTCTGGAGGGACTAAAGCACACAGAGATCACCATCTTCACTACTACTATTAGCCTAGGTACATCTAGCTCTGCTTTCCTGGGGAGCACAGTGCCCTGGAGAGAACAGTGACTTTGCTCACCTGCACGGTCTTGGATATGACACAACCATCAGTGTCAGCAGAAAACTCCAAGCATGCAAGTGCAATCTCTAGCATATCTACACTTTGATGTAGTACATCATGGTGGCTAGCTAACAGAAGCAGCAAAGGAAACCAAAGTCACCAGCACAGGGTATTCTATCTTTATTTTCTTTCTGTTCTAAACAGCTTAGAAATAAACCAAAACTAACGCCTGTTCCAACAAGCACAGAGTAAATTTGTCATTTCAATATCAAGTTTTGAAACAAGCAGTTCCAGAATCCAACATACATTAACTCTTCAGGCGCCGAGACAAAGTCTGGCATTAAATACCATGGCTGTTAAAGAAAATATAACCGCAGTCCTCAGCTTGCCCTGGTATTAGTGGCTACAGTGTCCCAGGAGCAGGCTTTTGCCTGCCCTAACAGTTTACAGGTCAATACATCAAACTGACACTGATAAAGACACAAGTTCAAGAAACTCAAGAGCACACATTTCAGTCTGCTACTGCTGTAGCAGGGATTGATGTCAACCATGGCAGCTACTTGTTCCATCACATGATATCAGAATGATTAATAAATACTGCCATCATAAAACAACTAGCCGCCCATCCCAAAATATCTGACCTGTGACAAACAAGAGTCAGAAAAATTAAATACCCAAAGGTCAGTACACTATTGGTACAATCAATGTCTTAAAACTCTTGCATTTGGGCTGAAAAGACATGTTTAAAACCTATATGCAGTGTATGCTCGACAGTATAATTCCTTCATATGAAGAAAGTTGACATTTGCAATTTACTCAGATCCTGATATTTGAGAACAAGTTGACCTAATTTTAATTCTTCCTGTGCTTGACTCTGAACAGGTTTGTTTTTCCAACAGCAATGCCTGGGAATGTATAAAACCCAGCCAGTCCTCAAAGATTGCTCCCCACAATATTTTCTAATGGTTTCTTTCCAATAACAGTAAAGTTCTTGCATATATATTTTCTACCTGTTTAATCTGTCAATGGTACCCCAGATGTCTTCTGAAGACAGCTAATGACCAACAGGTATATTGGGTTTGTGTGGCAAGGTTTCGGTAGCAGAGGGACTGCAGGGGTGGCTTCTGTGAGAAGGGGCCGGAAGCTGTCCCTATGTCAGATAGGGCCAGTGCCAGCCAGCTGCAAGACAGACCCACTGCTGGCTGAGGCTGAGCCCATCAGAGACAGCTGCAGCACCTCTGGGATAACATAGTTAAGAATGGGGGGAAGAAAAAAAAACAGCACACAGCAATTGCAGCCAGAGAGAGGAGTAAGAACATGTGAGAGAAACAGCTCTGCAGACACCCAGGTCAGTGAAGGAGGCAAGGAGATGCTCCAGGTGCTGGAGCAGAGATTCCTCTGCAGCCCGTGGAGGACCCCACACCAGAGCAGGTGGATGCCTGAAAGAAGTTGTGACCCTGTGGGAAGCCCATGCTGGAGCAAGCTCCTGGCAGGACCTATGGCTCTGTGGGGGACCCACACTGGAGCAGTCTATTCCTGAAGAACTGCAGCCTGTGGGAAGGACTCACATTGGTGAAGTTCATGGAGGATTGTCTCCTGTGGCAGGGACCCCACACTGGAGCAGGGGAAGAGAGTGAGAAGTCCTCCCCATGAGGAGGAAGGAACAGCAGAGACAACATGTGATGAACTGACCATAATGCCCATTCCCCATCACCCTGCATCACTGGACGGGAGGAGATAGAGAATTCAGGAGTGAAGTTGAGCCTGGGAAGAAGAGAGCAGTGGGGAGAGGGTGTTTTAAGATTTAGGTTTAGTTCTCATCATCCTACTCTCATTTTGACTGGCAATAAATTAAATTATTTTTCCCAAGTCGAGTCTGTTTTGCCCATGATGCTAATTGCTGAGTGATCTCTCCTTGTCCTTATTTTGACCTGCAAGTTTGTTGTTATACTTTCTCTCCCCTGTCCAGATGAGAAGGGAAGTGGTAGAACAGCTTTGTTGGGCACTTGGCATCCAGTCACAACATCCTACAGAAACATCCCCACCACAAGAGGCCATTTGATTCCAGTGAACAAGTTTTTTTTTTCTCCAAATGAAAGTAGACCTCATGAAGCAGATCTGGAAGAACAAAATCTCTCAGGAATCAGATCAGATTCAAGGGGTCAGATTTTCAAATAAAGAAAATACGACAAAAAGAATAAGAAACCTTTTCTAAATTTGATGAACACTCATTTTCTGGGTCAAATAGATGGATTGCAGGGTAACACAAAGCACACACCTGACACATGAATTGGAAAAATTACTTTTCTGAAGCAAAATATAATGTTCTAATATAGATTCATTAGGGACATAACCTACAGTGAATCAACAGTTTCTGTTTTACTGGAGGAGAGCATGGATGCCAACAAGAGATGGCAATCATGGAGCAGTGCCAGGTTACACTAGCTGAAAAGATGGCCCATTCCCCTTGCCATAGAGAGCTAGAACCTAAGAATACTATGCTCTGGCCCAGGTTTATTAATGCGTTTTTCCAGTTATTGTACTTTCTCTGAAATTTTGATACTCTCTCCTGAAGTCATAGCATATGCAATGCAACAAAGCATCCCTGGGGAAACGCAGCATCGCTGGGTAACAATTCCCTACGCAGAAAACTCAGTTGTAAATGCTGTGCTTCCTTTCCCACGTACACTGGTCTGGTCTTGCAGCATAGGGCCAGTAAGCCCTAACATCCAAAAAAAGCTGCTTTTCTTTAGTATCAGAGCACAGGCTCAAAGTGTACGATTCAGAAAGTTCTCTTAAGGATATATAATTTAAATTTTGTAAATGTTAAGAATTTATCAGCACAGTTAAAAAATCAGCTAGTTAAAAAATCATTTGTGTTGTCACTATTAACTAGTATATAAAGAATAATTTTTAAATCAAAATAATAGGAACAGATATCACAAAGCAGAAAAATATTTAGCTGTTCTTCCAAAAGTTTTGCAACTTCATCCACAATTTCTAGGAACTGTTTACTGTGAGCTGTGTGCTACAAAGAACTTTGATCACACAAAACATCCAACTAATAAATCAATTGACATTTCATGATTAGTAAAGCACTATATTAATTACTACTATAATTAAAATAGCGTGACTTAGAGAAAATGAAAAACAGATATCTTTATCACTGTGAATGAAGACAATGTTCATTTCCAGTCAAAAACTGAGATTTTGGTTCTGGCGTTCACCTCATAATAGTTACAAACGTGTGTAAGTCCATGAAATTTAAAAGTAATCAGATGACCAGAAAAGTGACAAAGAACTTCCTTTCCTTTAAAAAGGAAGTTCTAAAACTTTTGCTTTAAAAGCATAAACTGTTCCTTTAGATTACGTGACACAAAAATGCTCATATTAAGGCTTAAAAGTAGTTTTCAAAACTATAAATCAAGAACAACAAAGAAACTAGCATACTAATGCAATATAGATCTAAAGTTCCATTTTTCACAGCATAGTAGCACAGCTTGATACTTAGACATGGCATTTACTTTTCTGTCTTTTCATCCATCCCAGTAAACAAGCAGGCATTTATCCTACAAGCCATTTTTTCAAGCTACCTATAGGACTGTTGAATGCATTTCTGCCCACTGCGGGCTTGCAGAGTGGAGAGCAGGAGAGCGGTAAACGCTTTAGTCCTGCACGGGCACATCGAATCTCTATACTGCACTGAGCTTAGACATGCTTCTCCTAAAAGAAAAACAAAAGTCTACACAGTGCCCAAGAGACCGCTACAACTCCACATGCTCCCTCTTCAGTAACCTGTACAAAGACAAACTAGCAGAGCTAAGGTGAAAGAATTGCTCCAAGAGACATTTACCATCGACTTAATAGGCTTACCAGGAAGGGGATAAATGGTGCACGGCTTTATATATTTTGTAGTTCTTCTGAACACTAGCCTACCTACTAGTTTGAATACCGCTGGGATATCAGATATTATTAAACCAAAGCTTTGGCCAGCAGTTAACATAATGCTGAAAGTAGAGTCAATTCCTTTTGCTTCCACTGGAGCAATGAATGAAAGCTGAGATCATGTTTCGTTACCGAAATGGAATGTTTAGAAGAGAAATGAAGGGGCCAATTCAGCCCTTTTGAAAATCTACGCAACCTCAAAATAATAGTCAGGTCTATGAAGTGATTAAGGCAACTAGTATCACATTTTGGGGACCGACTTACTGGGTATGCTTTTGGAATTAGAAGTTTACATCCATCCAGCTGGAGAAACAGTAGTAATGAATAGTAATGGTGCTCATTTGCAAAAGATCAGTTTTTAATTGTTGAAAAAGATTATTTTATTAGGTAAAATTATTTCTGAAATCATATCCTTCTTGGTTTCTTCCTTGGCCCAGTTTTCAGTACTGGAAACTTCTGAAGTCCATCTATCTTGGACAGACTCATTAGCTGGGAAGACAGAGTACCTAAAGCTGGAACAGTACTCCTCTGCCTGAATAGTTTCCCTCTGCACTGAAAAACTGCTGCATTCTCCTTCCCTTCAGGCCAAAGGAGACCCTCAACCAATGCATAAAATCTGCTTTAGCAGAACAACAGGAAGCCTGCAAGGTACCACAGGCAAACTGGACAAGTACAGTCCAGCTCCTGCTGCCTGAATCATGACAGCTGTCCCAGTCTTGGTTCAGCTTTCATCAGCCAGAAGGAGCATATGTTTTTCTATGCCAAAAAAGTCATGTGACAGTTATTAGAGTTTAATTCAGCTGGTTTATGCTAACAACTATCACCTTTTGAAAAATTCATTGCATACAGTATTTGCCATCCAGCCTCCCAGTTCCTTCTTCAATAATATATAAAAACAGCATGAAGGAACTTTACAAAAGAGAAAGGTATCATTGCCAGAGAGACACAGAGGTGCATGTAATGCAATCATGAAACATAAGGAGAATCAAGCAAGCTCAACAGCACTCATTTTCTAGTATAACAAATACATCATTTATCATGGTTTGCTGTCACCTGTGTGTTCTTACCTGAACACATTTTGTTTCAAAGGAAAAGCATAAGCTCAGCTGTTGCTAGATGTGCTTTATCTTTGGCTTCATGCTAAGCGCAAATATAGCTCTCAAACTCACCTCTTTTTTTGCAGACGAGAATACAAATAATTCCTTCTCTGCGATGACTTATTTGACAAGATTGCAATTCTCTCTACGGACAGCCTCAAAGCTCTGGAAGAGGAGTATTTTCTGTTGGTTTTAGTTTTGGGCATTTTGTTGCGGGGTGGGGGGGTCCAAGCTCTTTAAACATGTTTGCATATCTAATAGTAAGAGAATGTAGAATCTTAAATATTATAAAAAACAGTAAACTCTTTCAAGCACAAAGCGAAGCAAGAACAACCAAAAGGAAGATAGCATACCTACATTTTATAACTTCAGGAAAAGCTGCAAATCCAGAGAAATTCTTCCTTTAACTTACACTGCCTAATGTGCAAAGATATCCAAGGTTTCAGTCCTGCCAGGATCCCAATCCAGCGAAGTACTTAAGGATGTTCATAGGAACCAAAATGGAAAACCTCACATGTTTAAAACCTGACACCTGCTTAAGTGCTTTGCTACATTAGGGCCAGCAACCTCAGCACTTCTCAGCTAAGCTGCTTGTGAATCTGCACTGAAATTAGTTGCATTGTCCTTCAGTGCTTGCCTTTCACCTCTCCAAACACCCCGTGGTTTGGAGCATGAGCCACCTGAGGCTTGCTTCAGCACAGCTGCTGTTTCTCCATTAAAATGGATAGAGTAAAAGTGGTTTCTAAGCCTTTGACACAGCTCTTGAAGAAATTAGAGAGAAACCTGGTACAGAAACTTGCAGTAAGAATGATACTGGAAAGAACATGCCCCTCACGCAATTGCTTAGACTCAAAACATGGTTTTTAATGCCTTGTAGGGAACAGCTGCACAGCACACCAACTGAAGTGCTATTTGGAAGCAGCTGCCGCTGGTAGTTCATTTGGAAGTGACACACTTTTCTGGACAGACATGGCTTTCTGGTTAGAGCACCCGTCTCATTCTGTCCCTGGTTCCCACGCAGCCCAGTGAGTCACTTACACCCTGATTCAGCAAAACGCATGTCTAGCCAGGAAGACACAGAGCATATGCTTAAAGCCAATTTGTTTCATTAAGATTTGAGCATGTTCTTTGTCAAATAAAGCAGGGTTCTGCTTTGTTGGACTAAAGGCTTATGTTACTTTCTGCCAAAAAAAATTTAAACAGCAGAAGACTGTTCTTCCCTTTCACTTGACTTTCTGTCCTGCCTGTTCAGTCGGTAAGCTATGCAGAAGTGAATCTTCCTTGGGTTGCCCCTTCATATCTAGCACAGTGGAACAGTTTTCAATCCAGGTTTCTCAGCGCTGTTATGTGGTCCGTCTTCATGCTGAGTGTATGCATTAGGCTCTTTGGTAGTGCTTAGTTATGAAGTATGTCCTTAAATACATTAGCTCAGGGGGTTGTTTTGGGGGGAAGGATTGGGCGGGGGGGGGGGGGGCTGGTTTTTTTGTGCATTGATGGTGGTGGTCGTTTTGTTTTTGTTTTTTTCAGTATAAAGAAGTCAAGAACAAAACTGCAGCATCTGGAAGTTTTGGTTTCCCCTCAAGCTCCAAGAAGGAAATAACTGCAGTGTATTATCTAGCAGGTGCTGTTGCTGAACGGATGCAGAAGTCTGCTTTCCCTGAGTTGCCTCAGCAGAGGTATGCTTTTTGATATCATGTCACTTGGACACAAGCTAGTTGTCCAGCCCTCCAATCACTCTAGATTAGAAATAATCACATTCCTCTCATCATTTCTTGCTTTATACTATTCCTTCCTCTTCCAGTAGCCTCAACAAATCTAGCTCCTGATGGCCAGATTTGACAGGTATACAGGACACACTCAGAAACCTGTATTTTCTGGACTGGATGGGAACTCATCAAGTTCAAAAATTTAATAGCTCTGAGGTTAAAAAAAAAAAAACAGTCTATTTTATCCTCCATTGTGCAAACATAACTCTCTGTTAAAGACCATTAGGGTAAATTGAATAACTCCAAGATGTGAAAATTTGGCCAACAAATTTTTTTAGACAAATTAAATATACACAGATTGTAGTTGGCAATCTATTTCAAATGATAAAATGAGACACAGCAATATGCTATAGAGACTTCCAGAGCTTTCATACCAGAAACACAGTGTGTCACAACCAAGCCTTTAGATGTGTGTTGCAATGAAGAAGTAGGACCAAAAATACATAGTTGTAGGGAAATGGTGGTCTTGCAAATGACAATAGATCCATACAGAAAAAATGGCACAGGAGTGGAGAGGATCTTGCTGATCACAGAAGTTGAACACAGGACAATGATATAAACTCACAAACTCAGGTAAAAAATAGTTTATCATTTAGAAAGAAAGCAAAAACAAGGGATGGCAAATTGAGGCTGCTTTTGTTTGTGTGCAAGTTTGTCTCATTCTTCACCAATACCCCACCAAGTCCCTGCACATACTCTCCTTTTCAGTAACAAGGGAGGATTCAAGGGCTACATGTCCATCAAGACAATGTTTTAACACGTGAACGAGGTGGCAGCACGCTGTGGGGATGACACAGCATGGTGGCTGACAAGCATCTGCCTTTTCATCACTCAGCCTCTGATCCCCTGAAATATTATCCTATACAGGGATTATTTGCACAAACAGGGGTATTTTGAACATCAGAAATTAAAACTCACGCTATCAAATAGAAAGCAAGGTTACAAGGAACAAAAATGACAAACATATGGAAGTATGCAAGATTGTCTCCCTCCTTTTAAATAAAAAATAAAAAAATTAATAAAATCAGGTTAGTGTAAGCCTTACCTGCATACAGAGTGTCTCTGACATTGGTTCGCTGAGAGACACTATGAAAAATTCCCAGGTTCTAGTACCAACCCACCACACCTACTCACCTTTACCTTGTACTAAAAATCCAAAACCCATAGAGGCCTCAGTTCCACATGTATAAAACAGGAATTAATTGTGCACAGAACTTTTGAGGAATCCTTCCATTACTCTGGGATCCCCCCCAACACACGATAGGCCTATTAATACATGAAACCTCCCAATATTGTTGGTCCCGTGCCATGTATGAGTAATCCTGGAACTCCAAATGTAGCTCTGTCACACACACAGTAGCTCTGGCACTTCAGAAGTGAAGCATACTTACTGCAGAGATACAGTCACAGTACTTAAAATGCAGTAGCCCGGTACGTCCCGGGACCTTCAAACTTACTGCAAGTGCACAGAACAGAATGAGTACATGTATTTGGCCACGAAATCCCAGACTGGCATATATTAATGTCATTTGTTTACCCCACAAGAAATGTCTTCTTTCACATCACTAGAAAGTACAAATCCTTCAAAGAAGGGACAGCGTTTCCATTGTAGCAACCAGCACCGCAGTGCTCAAAGAGAACTTCATCCCATGCTCACATCCCAAAGGAATGACAAGAGCTCTCCAGAATAAATTCACTATTGTGAACCTTATCTATCAAGTAAACCTACTGCCTTCTTGTCAGCACAAACACTTCTTTTCAATCACCAAAGGTTTGTCAGACCAGAGGCTATTATTTGATACCGCAACATTTAAAGAAAACCCCATACCTTGCATTTGATCTAATTATACTATTGACTACGATTTCTAGTGGCACTTTGAAGTCTGGACTTTACTATTCTGCAATAGCACTATAGTAAACTACAGCTACATAGCATGAGGCCTAACAGTTTTTATAGCAGTATCTTAAGCTTTCTTTTAGCAATATCTTTTTTTTCATGACATGAACCAGGACTGCAGGATACCAACATTGACAATGACTAATTGGAAAATAACACTATGATCCTCACAAAAAAATGACAAATTCCTGTCAACAGACCTGACTTGTGTTCAAGTTTGGTCAACTACTCAGCTTTCAAGCTATTTCACTTACGTCCTTTTCTAAGATGCACCACTTTTGTTATTTCAGAAGAATATTTTATTGTGGAAAAACCATACACATCTCAAAAGTTCTCTCACTGTTTGTTTGTGTTTTAATGTGTTTGTGTAGTGGTTTTGATCCCTTTGCACAGTATTTGAGGGCAATATTACAAAATGGTGCTCATAGTCTGAGGAGGGACTGCACACAGCTACCATTGAATGAGGGCCACAATCAGAGCCACGTCTAGCTGCTTTTTGTTTCAAAGAGGTACGAGAACGGGCGAAGCTACTTCTTTGGCTAGATAAAGGTAATCCCCCCTCCTGCTTAGCAGACTTCACAAACAGAGAGCAGAAGACAGAGAGGGGCTTTGTTCATTCCACGCACGCCGTGTACTTGTACGGAGAGGCAATAACTGATTTTATTAGTAACATCTCAGAGGTTTCTGGCCTTCCTGGTCCCACACTCCCCTTCTCTGACAAGCAAGCTTACTGTAAAACTGATACACCAGACACTTTTGTGCCAAGTTTATCAAGCATAAAACCTCTCAGATGGTTCTAAGAGAGCTTTTAAGCATCCAAGAAATTAAAGAGATTACAGACATTTCTACAGAACTGAATCTTCTTTCATTCATAGTTAACAGGTTTCTATTATGCAACCTTTTCATCATTTTATCAATAATTGATCTATTAACTGCCCATCCACCGAATTTTTACAAACATATTAAGAAACCACATCAAGTTTAACTTGTATGTAAACTTGTATATCATTAACTGGACAAATTAATTTGCAGAGCAATTCATTTGAATCTCTCTCACCTTTCAAGGAAACACTAAAGCCGTTATAAAAATACAAGTTTTAAGTTGTGTCCTGTTTTTCCCTCATTAATATTAGACAGGCACACAGACTACTAACATACTATTAAAAGCACCACTGAGACAAAACAAAAGGTCAGCTCTTATGAGTCCTACATGGGTGGCTGCCTTACTTGATTTATTACAGCAGAAGCCACATAAAACACCTTGTGTGGTCTTTGAGAGAGAAGGTCCTTGGTAGTGGTGCTGCTGCAGGAAGGGATAACAGCCTCTCCACCACCAGGCAAGACACAACCATGAGCAAAGCCACAGAACAGAGCAGGACAAATGTAGACAGATCACAAAAACATTACAGACACAGGAAAGCAGACTGAGCCCAAGACAGGCATGTCCTGAACGCCAAAGGACTTTGCAGAGGAGACAAGACTTCCTATATTAGATGGGCTGCCAAATAACGGTCACAGCCAGCCTTCAGGATTTTATTTCCCTGCTGCTTTTAGTTTCTTCTTCCCCCAAATCAAGACTATATTGTTCAACAATAAACACAGCTGATTCCATCCTTTTTGCTGAATGAAGTGAATGTTTACCAGCTATCCCAAAGCCATGAAAGAACAAAAAGAAAAGCTGAAGTCTTTGGCCATCCCAGTACATCAAGCTATCAAAGTGTTTGAACACGGTTATTGTTACATCTCTGTTAACATTTAAAAAATGAGCCAAACAGTGATCTTGTACCACATTTATATAATAACCTATTAATCCACAACCCTATGCAAAGTTTGCCTCTTATTTAAAGATCAATGAGCTTGGCAGATTAGCCAAGAGTAGAAAGTTGTCAAACTTAAAAGGCCTTGCTGTAGTTCTCCCCCACAGCTTCTGGCAAAAGAGATTGACGTAACTTTTCAACATTCCCGGTTACTTCACTGGCAAAAGGCAGGAGAATTTATACGCCTCTTGTGTAAGGTTATGTTAAAATTGCATCTATTTTTGCAGCAGATCTTACACATCCAAATCCATCTGTAAATATCTCTCAGCTTCCGCAACATGGAAGCCATCAGGAACCCAGCGTTCCAGAGATCAGACAGCGATGAAACCCCTGTCTTCCCACTTGCAGTGTATCATATGCAGATTGCATACTGCCTGAAAAAACAAATAGCAAACCCCCGACAAAAAGGTAAGAGGGGGATTTATTCTCGCTTTGCTTTTAGGTACCACATATTTGAGTTTGAACTCCACAAATTCCAGGAAGCCAAAGAGCAAATCAGAACACACACACGCCAACACAGCACGGCTTTCCCAGGTCCGGCACTGCCAATCTGCTGGTTGAGCAGTTCCTGTAAGAAGTGGTCTCCTTGCACGTCTGTTTTCATTTCAGTGTTTGAGACCGTTGCCTCCTTAGAAAAAGATATTGGTCCTTCTTGACTCCTGGATCCTGTTCTCATGTGTGCCCATGACTAAATGAGACTTTGGGTATTCGCTAACTTCTCGTTTGCTACAATTTACCTTCCTACACATATGTATAAATCACTTAAAAGTGAATAGCTGATCTAAGGTCTTCCTAGGAAGGGCATTACCGTATGTGCAATGAACAAAACTGTCTCCTCAGACACTTACAAAAATTTGGCTCCATAAGAACAGTTATCACAGAAACCCCCAAAACACATTTCCCTCCACTCACCACACCACAGCATGTGATGTGCCACAGCCATTTCCTCTTTCTGAAGATGTGCATCATTGTGGTATCTTAGATAATGCAGTGAGCACAGAGAAACGGTAACTTTCGAAATGGAAAAATGATAGTTTGCACAGTAATTGCAAGATATCATAAATGCCAGAGCTACTTAACTGCAAGGCAGAACAAAGGCTGGCCCCGGTTTGAAGCAATTAAACTCCACAGCAATCAAAATAAAAATAAAAAGCCTTTGTCACAAATGTACTTTTTTGTTTTTACTGGAAATTCTGGAGCAGCTCAGCCTCAATGAATCAGAAATTGAGTCAAACTACAGGTCTCCCCACCACGAAGACGCTGGTCTGTGCCCTTTGTGCTTTCTCTGGACAGTTGGCACTTTCTGAGAAGAAAAAAAAAAAAGAAAAAAAAAGAAAAAAAAAAAGAGAGGAACAGGCAGCAACTCTAAATTTTCTTTCCCAAAGTAGCAGCTGTCACCCAGATCAAAGGGAGGCAGACATTGCCTTACAGAGACCTGGAGCCGTTACAGAGTTTGTCTAGCATTTAAGATATGATCTCATCTCCACTGATGGGCACTTTGTTTATGGAATCAAATCCATAACAAGTAATGAACAGATTGATTTGGCACACAAAATTGCACTTCATTATTTCTCCAAAATCTAGAGTTATAGTTACTTACATTTAGTATAAGTAATAACTAATAAAGCAATGGAGTTAATACAACCTGAAAGCTAAAAGAATACTTTCACAGCACCATGATGTGTCAGTTCCATCTTTTGAGCAGCATTATTCCCTCCTTAGCAAATTATACCCTCTTTCAGATCCCCATCTCGTTTTCTTCAAACCAATTACCCCTGTGCCCATTCCTTCAATTTTAGTTTGGAGGTGCCTGGGCTGGGGGAGGCAGGGGAGAAAAACCAAAAGTACTTTAAATTGAAAAAAAAAAAAGCTCTAGACAACTCGAATACATTTTTAACAAAGAAAACTTGAGGCAGTGTGAAAAACTCTTTACATATTATCCTTTTATAAGAACTTTTCTCTCCCAGCTAGTTCACTGTTCTTATTATTCAAAGAAATGAGTTCTAGCTCCTTACTCTCCCGTCCCCGCCTTCTCCCCTCCTTTCTGACACACTGTATTTGCTTTCGAAAGGAATTGGGAATTTTGAGCCTTTTCCATACCCGGTGTGGTGGCTGTTAGAGATCTTTCATTAGGAGATTACATAAATGGTACTTGAAGCAACGATGGTGCAAAACAATATTCTAAAGGAACAATTTATTCATGCGATAAGAATTGCCTCATTTATTTTCCATAGAAATAGATCTGGTTAATTTAATGTTTCTATTTTCAAAGCCCATTAAACTGTAGTCTGCCTTTGGCAAATGGTACAGACATTTACAGTGCTAAATAATGGTATTGTTTTGTTTATAATAAGTTTTATTTACTATTATTTTGTGACATAGCTTCTTGTGCTCAGGTTTTGACAATGGCAAATAAAATTCTGCTGAAAATAGAAACAAATAACGAGATTGACAGTAATAATTCCATCTTCCTAGCTGTGTCCAAAAAAATGCAACAGTCAAAAGACAAGCTGAAATTATCTCATACCACGTACCATTAGGTGCAAAAGCTGCCAACAAGGATCATAAAGGCAGAAACCATGAAAAAGAACTCAATGTACAGGGAACCTGATTAATCCCAAACTATTATCCTGTCTGTCCTTTAGGCACAATTCCCAGCCGCTCTGTGGAAATAGCTCCGACATCCGCCACCAGGTGTTTGCGAAGTAGCTTCACTCTAGGAAAACGCATGTTTTATAAGCACCTTGTCCAGACAGCAGGTTTAGCCATGGAAACCCAAAGAAACTAAGAGAAGAAAAAGAATATTCTTAAATCAAAGAACATTATCTAGATGACGTCCTGTCACAAGGTCATTTTTCGGCACGGGGTTGGGGGTTGATGAGGGGTGGAACAACAGAGCACTAGTCTGTGAGTTCTAACACCGCTTTTGAGCGCAGCAAGGTGGATACTTGCCACCCCCATTAAAAGCTACAATTAAAAAAAGATAAAAATAGTGTTTAACTTCTGCAGTTTATAGTAGGATCGTTTTTAGAAAGGGATTTAAGGGACTCTGAAGTCCTGCTGTTTCTTCCACTTCTGGAACAAGGCTTTTGGCTTCCTTTTTTTGGTTTGTCTTAAAATAATTTCCTACAGACAATTAAATTAAGCTACCTTGTAAGGAAAGTAAACTCTTTTGTTTACTAGTACAGTGAGGACGTACACAACCCTGAGTACCCAGAGAGCATCCTTCCACCTTTCACTTTAGTTTGGACAAGAAATTGTGCTGTAATGATCATCTCCAAAGTGACAACCAGCACGTTTCTGTTAATATCCATTGAACTTCATCTGGATTGTTACCATGCTCAGATCAGCATCAAAATTAAGATGATGGTTCAATTTCCACCCGTCATCATGATGAAGGGAACATGGAGGATCCAGAAGCATTAGAAATTTAAATGATCAAATTCAGAGAGAAGTGACATCTCTGTCCTCTCTCTTTTGCATATTTGTCCTATTTTGTTTAAAAACAACATAGCAGTGGCACGTTCACAACTATGACCAAACTGTTTTGCCATTGTTGTACTTCATAATAAACAACCAACGCTAACAGGTTGGCAAAGGGCTTCATAGTAGCCCTGGCAATTTACAGCATATTGCACGCTCTGCTTTCATGTCCGTACAAAACAATCACCGTGACGCTCAGACCAAAATAAATGCTCTTTTTTTTGTCACATTGCCACCCTTCAACACCAACAAGACACTTACCAGCACTACAATTTACTGTTACATCATTTTGGACCTGTTCGTAGTACCCAGGCCTATTTCATTGTTGACCTTTCTGCAACCCGCGTTGGGTCCCAGAGGTTATTATGGAAATAACTGTAGAAATCCTAGCTTTTGCTAGAGATCACAGATCCAACGTGAGACCATCTTCACCGTACACAGCTATTCTGAAGATCTCAATGGGGAGTTGTACACGTTTTTGGATCGCCAGAGAGCTGGTGGCTTGGGATCATTTTAGGGACAGAAAGAGAAAGTGGTTGGGGAAAGTGTCTCTTTCCTCAAAGAAAGTGTTTCTTTCCTTAGAGAAAGGACATGGGGAGAGGACAGATTTATACACTCAGGAGAAGAATACTAACTCCAAAGTACTTACTAAGGAATTTACAGCATATGCTGTTTGACTGAAACTAGCTCTCACAGGTATTGGCTGTATTAATCCCAACACACACTTGGGAACACATTTTCCACTCTGGTGGCAATTATGAGCCTAGATGCTTTTTTTTTTTTAAAGCCATCCGTGTCAGCTATTTTTGAGGCAGGGGGAAGAGCAAACATGCACACCTATGTCTACTTGAGCAGAACAAAAAATAAATCAAAAGGTTACCCAACCTGCCAAAGCATGGAAAACCACCCTCTAAGTGGGAATCAACACAAATTTGCATCCCTAGCTATAAAACCTCAGTCGCAGCTTGTAAGTGCAAATCTAGGTTCACACATGTAGTATGTAATCACAACCACATGTCAACTGTTTAACTTTAAAAGTTAAACACATTCAGGAGGTGCCAAATTTTCTCCAAATTCTGCATTTGAGTACCAGTTATTTGCTTCTCCATTAGTAGAGGACAACAAAATATAGCAATAAAAGCTTAGAGGACACTGTATGAGGAAGCATATTTAAGATTTATTCCAGTTTCAGAGATACTATTACTTTCAAAATGATACTTTGGATTAAAAAAAGCAGTGACTTACATTTCTTTGCCAAATCACCTGATGTTGAGTGTCCAGCCAGTTGAAGTTAGTTTTTGTTTGTTCGATTTCTTAATGATTAAGATTAATTCCCCAGCAGTCCTACTTCTTTGCACAGGTAGTGCCTCTGCAGCAGTGCACTCAGGACTGTCATATTTAGTGACTGCTATGGGTGCCTACCAACATTGCTTTTCTGAGGAGCACAGCTAGAGGAGGGAAATGCAGTCTTAAAGTTGCTAAACCACTTAATCCTTAACACATGGAACAGAGAAAGCTTCCCCAGCCAGAGGAATGCCTTTCTCCCAACTGATTGTAGAAAGCCTAATTTGAATGATGAGTAAGGTGGTGTTCCAGATAAGAAAGTTGCAAGCATTTTAAAAGAGATAATTTGAGGATGCTGATGTTTTACATTTGTTCTTCCAGGAGCAGGGTATTTTTGTAATGTCCAAGATGATAAGGCCCTTAAACCCACATCTAGATCACAAAGCGCCAAGAAGGAGACCTATGTTTTTACTAAGTCATTTATGGAGACTACAAGTAGTAAAATCCCTATATCTAGGAAAAAATTCTCCAATAGACTCACTGTATGTAAAATGTGTTATATCACGCTACAGCTTCTTGCTCTAGGACAGAGATTGTCACAGAAGACTCTAAGAAATATTAAGCTTAGAGAAAAATTCAAGTTCATAAGTCACAATTTGCTTTAAACATGAAAAAGTGTTCAGTTACCCAGTTTCAGTACTCTTGGAGCATACTGAGTGAGCTGCCTGCAAAGCCTCAGACAGGTGCCTTGTACCAACACAAGGGAACATTGCATTTTCCTAACTACTAGCTGTGTTCACATCTGTGGGGAATACATGGACCAAATTTTATCAAAGATAAAGTTTGAACCATCTTTTGAATTCGGTGTTGCCTACTTGCCAAGTATAACAGCAAGGAATTACGCAAAACCTACCAATTGCTTGAATTCTTTCCCATGATGGGATCTAACCATAGGAGAATCTTGTCTCTCTGGGTTTCCTTGCAAGTAATATATGCTGAAAGATATCTACCGCTTACACATTTTACAGCTGACTATCTGTTGTTGTTATTTCTATATATAAGTTTGTACAGTCATACACTTAAATACACACTTTTGTTTAAATAAATGCAATCTTACATCTCTTGAAAATGCAGCTAACCATTTTTCTTTTTTTATTAAGAGCTTTGGCTCATTACCCCAGCTGTGCTTCCCACTTGGGCAGCAGCTAGAACAGACAATTATTGTGTGGGCTCCAGCTCCATTCACTTGAAAAGCCATGAACCTGAGCCAGTGTTGAGAAAGTCAATTATTCAAAGCAATACAGCTAAATGGCCACAGAGTACTTTGCTTAGGGTGCAGTTCAGCCACAGCCAGAAGTTTCGGTGGTGGATATTTTCCTAATGATTAGGTAGCCCCTTTTTGCCTTTGTTTTTGGTTTGGGTGTTCTTAGTTTGTTGGGTTTTTTTTATTTTGAAGTGGACCAAAAACCCCCCACTACTAAATATCAGATTCTCCAATCTATGCAAATCACAGCCTTAGAAACACATCCATCAGATACATCCAAGAAAAACTTCAACACAAAATCTAGAAAACTGAACCAACAAAACCCAAACCACTGCTTTGCTGTTAGGGTTGCACGTTGCAGAGCGAGGCCAAGCACAGGGCTCCGGGTGTGAGGTTTTCAAGGCCTTTCCTGACACGTTGAGAGATACTTGCATAGACAGCAGACATACGTGTCGCACACATCCAGTTTCAAAGCTCAGCCAGGCTGATGGGCAAAATGTTGGAGACTTAACTAGACATTTATATCTTGAAATCACTCCCGTAGATATTTCAGTTACTGCAAACAGTTTAAAGCATAAATTAGGGAATTTATGCTTTAAAAGAGGGATTTTGGCCCAGAGTCTCCAGCCTACGCCCATCATGAGACAAGGAAAAACCAAACGCCCAGAGAAAGAAAGAGTCAAGCTACCCTCCCCACTTCTGTGGCCAGTGGGGCGGAAGGCTGATACCCTGGGAAACGCCAGAGCAGCCTCCTGCAGCGTGCCCTAAGCAGCTTGCCGCCTCTTAGCCTCTGTTGGCGAAGGCTCCTGCGGTACAGAAGTGACTCGGGAGACATTTGGGGAGCTCGGGGGGGATTGCCCAAGGGGAGGAGAGCGCCCACAGGGTATCGCTGCACCGCTGTGGAGATACCAGCAGATGGTATGGAGCGAGGAGACTCTCGGGGGCCCCAAGAGCTGAGCAAGAGCATCACCAAGCGGCCTTGCTTCACGTGAGACGAGGGGCTGGTTTCATACAGTTTTACTGCAGAGCCAGAGGATAAAGGTGCACAAGTGGCTTACAACCAAGTTGTGGGGGTTTTTGTTTGTTTTTTGTTTGTTTGTTTTTTTAAAGCCAGTGGCTTACAGCACCTATTCTAACTCCACAGACAGGCTTGGTTTCAGCTTTTAAAAAACCCACCAGAGGCTCAAATCCACAGAAGCAACCATACTTACACAACCTCCAGGTTCACAGAAAAAAAAGCCATGGCCTTCCCCTCGTGTACCCAAGTTGCCACCTTCTTTTTCCTTCTCAAAGTGCTCTCCGCAGAGGTGGCTGGCCAGTGACGTGCACCAATTCCATGTTTGTCCGAGACCATTTAAGAACAGCGCTCCAGAAGCTGCTGAATTCAAACCCCAAATACCAACATCTGGATGAAAGGTGTAATTTAAAAAAAAAAAAAACAAAAAACTCCCCTCAACACCCACTCAAATACTTTCCAAGCTTATTAGTGTAAAACTAACCCACCTGTGCAAGCTGGTAAAGAAGCACAGGCTATGCTTGTCAGCACAAATCAGCAATGGAAGGGGTGCAATAAATAAACACAAGAGAAGCAACGACAGAGAAAATCTGTCCTGATCATAATCAAGTCAATGGCAAAACTCCCAACAAGAAGTAGCGTCGTGTCCTGCGTCAGCAGCCGGGCGCTCTGTGCAATAATCTTACTTTCCCCGTGCCTTCCTGTGCAGCTTGCTAAAGAAAAGAAATTCCCAGCGTGTTCCTTACACAGCGTATCCCTTCCCTTCTTGCTGGAAACACGAGAAAATTCATTGCGGCCAGCCCCGGTGCTGTAACACCGATCGTATTTCAGCACAACTGGTAAATAAAGAAAAACCTTACATTACAGTCTTCATTCAAGACACTTAAATCCGCAGCTTTCAATCCACTTCACGCGCTTTCAGTCACATAAAAGCGAAACGCTTTCCCCTAGAAGAAAACCAAGGATGGTAGAAAAAAAGCAATGTTTTCTACTGGCCCATGTAACAAACGAAACGTTTGCTTTCTGTTTGGTGTAAAGTGACAGCCGTCTGATTAGAGCTGACACCGATCCTCCCGAGAGGATTGCAGTGAGCGAGTCGCACAGGTGAAGGTCAAAGCAGCAAAGGAATTAAATTAAGAGAGGAAGGAAGCGGCTTCCTCTTAAGGGCAGAAATTAGCTAACAAAAAAGCTGTTCCTAAGGTGGCCCTCGCTGGTGGGAAATATAGCACTTGCAAAATGCTCTCTTCCTGAGGAACGCTTCCAAGACACTTTCTGAATTTCAGGTTTTTTTAGACCCGGCTCCTTCCTCGTCGCCAGCTCTGTGCGCTGCAGGCACGCCCGTGAACGCGGCTTGTGCCGCGTCGCTGCCCGGCCTACGCAGTATGAAAGGCAACGCACGAGGTACCGCACGAGGTACTCTTCCTTATGAATCACACATCACTTTCGACGCCTATGAGAAGGGTAATTAACAGGGGATGATCCCCTTTTAAAAGCGAATAATAGGAGAAACACAGCCGTGCGCTCTCGGTGGGGTTTAACTCCCCCACCAGGCCCGCACAGCGGGCGGGGGGGTGGCGCGAGGGGCCTGGCTGCCCCCGGCAGCCCTTCGGTGCCCCAGAGCAGTTAGGAGTTGAGCCAAGAGGTGTGTTTAGCGCTCCTGCTTTTGCCTCCCTGGGTCGGGCCGCGCCACAGCCTCCCTGCAGCGACAAGGACCTCGGCGAGTGCTGCCCCGCGGCCAAAGCCGGAGAACGAAGTCGGCGTCCTCAGGAGCCAGACGGGCGAGGGTGTAGGGGCCGTCAGTCAGGTGCGTGGCTCTGGAAGGAAGTGGGGGTTTGAGCCCTGGCAGCGTAGGAAGCCCTGCCTTGGGCGAGGCGCGCCATTTTGCTGCGGCAAACCCTTAACGGAGATGGAGCCCGTGCCGCCCGCAGTCCTGTTTTTGCTCCTTTTGACGTTTGCTCTGCTGAAATCACAGCAGTGAAAATAAAGCAAGGCGTTTTTGCTAACCCTGACTCCAGCACACTGAGAAGGACAGCATACCTGCGTCCCAGCTAATGCACATAGTCAAAGGCAGGACGCGGGTGTTGGTGCACGTGCACCCAACCTGGGCAGCTTGGCAGCCTGGCACGGGCAGCACGGGATGGCTCTTGGCTACCTTGTGCTGTTCCCCAACTCCAGGGCAAGCCAGGTTTGACTTCCAAAATTTGTGGATGCTTAAGCTGGGCAAATATCAAATGGCTTTAGCACGAGCCACACCTCGGGAGACCCTGAGACCAGCGTGTTTGTTAGAGCTTTCACAGGTTAAGAGAGCAGAAGAGCAGCTGAAAGCACTCAGCCCAACCTCGGCCAGCACAGCCCCTCCTGGAAACCTCTTACAGAATATTTCAGCTCCCTTCCGGCACTGGTTTTAACCCCTTCCTGCACTGGTTTTAACCCCTTCCTGGTCAAGAACCCAAAAAGCATCAGAGCAAGTGGTTTCTGCCTATTAATGACCCATCACCATCCGGGCGTTTTGGGTTTCCCAGATTGTTTCTTCAACAATTCTTGAAGTCAGTGAGGTGCATTTGGGCTTGCAGGGAGGGGCTGCCAAATTAAATCTGAAAGGTACCAGCACCTCTGGTTTTAATCTCAACTGTCTCCAGGCACACTTGTTATGATACAAGGTCACAGATTTTGTTCTTCCCTCATGTAGATACCACTTACTTAAAACTATGAGGGCCTAACCTGGCCAGAGACAATTTAACGTGGCTCCACTAACCACATTAGGGTTCTGCCAGGTTACATAGCCTGGGGATGTGAGCCTGTAAAAACAGCATCATTCCTTTAGAAGTAGCTTTTCACTGGTGTCTGTTAGGTCTGACCAAAAACTTTTTGCAGTAACTCTGATTTATTGTGGTCTTGATGAGTTGGCATACTGGTATCACAAATGGTGATGTGCAGCTCCGTGCGAGAGAGCAATCAGGACCACAGAAACCAGATGGTTGTCACTCGATCTAACTGGGGACGAAGGTCAAAAAATGAGCACATTTGAGAACAAATTTTCAATTCCTGAAATGCATCAGGCAAGTAATTTGGTCTATTGAATACTGTGGTCACTTTTCAGGGCTAGACATAGGCATAGAGAGCAGTACCTGACCCTTTTCCTCCTAAACACAAAGAGAAGGAAGCGAAACGAGTTATTACTTGGTTCCTCTGCAACTGAGGGGGAAATCATGCCCATTTAGGCCACCAGACATGGCACCGGTGGCCCTGCATTCCCATGGGAGCTCACACAGGAATGGTTCCCAACCGTTCCCAGCTGTGCCCCATGTTTTTCCCGTTTTACAGGAAAGCTGGGCAGGTTTACTTTCACAAAATGTTCTAAATTTGCTAGATGAATAAGAATGACACAGAGGAGGTGTATTTTCCTCATGTGTCACAACTGCACCAGCAAAATAAGAGTCAGAAATGCAGCTTTCTGATTCTCAGTCCTCCTTCGAACCACTCCTAGTAGATTTGAGTCGGTTTGCCGGACTTTTAGGCTTTTTGTTTGGCAACACCTCTTTATTATACAAAAAGACCAGTACAGGAGCGCCTGGTTGTCAAAGGTACACTCAGAAATACGCACATAAGAAAGACAGGATCTGGGAAGTCTGGCTTAGCTGTAAGGTTCTGCAGTCCCAGATCTTTTCATCTGATCTACCCCGGTTTCAATCCTAATGCTCTGGATAACATCCCTGCGCTTCAGCACATCTCCATGGAAGACCCCGAGGAACAGGTATACGTAATCAAATACACTACTTGGATCCACACAATCTCTGTGAAATACTGAAGAAAGCCACCTGTACACTATTCACACCTAATACAGAGCACCTACTTAAATAAATGTGCTGAGGTGGAAATGAACTAATAACTAGCTCTAATCTCTTTTAAAGGTCACAAGCCTGCAAAAATGTTTTCAATGCATTTTCAACTATGAGCCTACCCAAAACCTGTGGATGTCTTTCCTTCTGCTGGGCCCCCAGCATGAGGTGCTTTCCCTCGCTGCAGAGCTTTGCCTGCAGAATTTCAGACCTTCCCAGGACTTTTTCTTCGGACTCTGACATCTGCAGAGTGAGCGTCTTTCACCAGATGGTCTTCTCCTTGCTACCTCCCACCCCATCAACATCTCCAGATGGAGAGTTAGACTCCAGAAAACACAGTGGGGATAGCAGGGAAACAGCTGAGCCACTTGACTTGCAACTAAGCGCAATCCGTTTAGGAGTCCAATCAGAAAAGTTATGGCTAATCACTACTTTGGGAGGGAGGGAGAAGCAAAGAATAAATCTTCTTGCTTAAGGGATAAGGACAACAGTATCTAATCCCAGCTGACATTTTTCCCTTTGTGCCTCAGAGTAGTTCACTCCGGTGGATCCTCTGCGCAGTCCTCCCAAATCAATCTAGCTTTCATTTGATGACCCACGTTATTGAAAGAGACTCTTCCAGCAATCAAGAAGAGAGCACGGGTACTCATCCTCTGAATCCCCTTTTAGGGAACCTCTGACACTCGAGGACTCCTACGAAGGGCTACGATACCCTCTACACCACAAGGCATTTCCATATGGACCAGTGCCACCCGTTTCACGGCCCTTTAAGACCAGATTGCCACCTGGGGAGATGACTGAAGAATGAAGAATGGAGTTAATTGGGCCAGGTACACAGGAGGTGAAAGAAAGTTGGCACACGCTCGCTCATGCTACTCTAGCTAATTAGACTGGTACTAAACCTTGCACTCCAAGACCACGTTTGCTTTCCAGGCCCAAGAAAAATATGTGCTTCCTCCCGTGTTCATTAAGTCGGTATCAAGACTTGTACGCAAGTCCTGCAAAAATAAAAGAGGTTTCCATGGCTGTGCCATCCTGTATGTGCCTCTCCAGCAGCTTCCTTCAAGCCTGTTTTATTTCCTCTTTCATGACCAAGACTTTCTGCCAGAAATGACACATTAAGTGTTTGGCACTGAAAAAATAAAGAAAAAAGGTGAATGGGGAAAAAACACATCTGCACACAGAGTGATGGTTGTAAAGGGAGCAAGGGCAATGTCAGTGCCCTTTGGAAAAAAAAATTACATAGGCCAAAGGATGACTGCCAAAAGTACTGATACCCTTTATTAGACATTGCATGTCTTAACCCCATTTCCCTTAACGCTTTATTACACATTTTACCTCGTATGACGCTGATGGAGATTTAAAGCCACCGCAAAGAGTACAAGACTGTATAAAAGAAGCAAAAAAACATTTTGATTTCCTCTTTACCGAAGAGGAGGAAACAAACTTGTAAGGGTAGTAAAGTGTTAAAAATGTATAATTTATTTTTCAGTCTTCCAAGTATCCTCCCTACATGTAGACCTACCAAATCCATAAAATATTTCATTTTTGTCTACCTCTTACAGGTACAGCACAGTTTCAACCTCCAACACAGTGTACAGTTTTCTTGGTGATATTTTCAGCAAACAAAACCAAACTGTCCGAGGACTGGAGTCCTGCGACATGAAACTGCGAAGATTTTTGAAGTTAATTTTATATTCCTGTGTCAACCAGTTCCAGTGAGACTCATCATACATATTTACCTGTGTGCATAAATCTTTAAAATATGAAACCCCAGATATGGTTATTTTTACCTGACATATTTATATTATGAAAATTAAAATAGATTTTATGTTATTCTAGCATCTATCAGCCTTGACTTCATGTTTCATTTAGTTAAAGAGAGGAGGGAAAGAAAAAGCAGCCACTAAAAAGGTTTTAATGAACATGGCCCTATTTCAGGAGGAACATGGTACAATTGTCTTTACATTGCCAACACACTTCCACACCCCATCTGGATGTAAACCACTTTAAATAAAAAGCATAGATCTAGCATTACAGCTTTTTTCAGTCCGCCTGTAGAAACTGCCACATGTGCAACTGAGAAAAAGTATCTAACCCAGTAATGGCTTTCCCTTTCCAAAAGGAAATACTTGCACCGGTGTAAGCAAGTTTTAGAAATATGGAAGTGCCGAAGTGGCTGAGCTGTGTTCACTTTCCACTGACTTCAGAGATAGGACCGGTCACGTGGGATGAATACGTGGCTGAAAATAAAGTAACGGTACAAAAATACACACTAAGATACAGAAACAAAAGTCTTGAACAGCAGAAGAAAGCATTCTGAAAAACTGTCTTATCACGTACACATTCACCTCCTTTTTGACAATTCAAGGCATATGAAAGTTCCAGCCCAAAATGCATTGACAGGAAAAGTTGCTCAGTTGCCTAAATATCGCATCTAACACACCCACTTCTCTTACAGAGTGTTGTTACGGATTTAACCTCACAGGCAGCTCAGAAGACTACGGATAAATACCATCACCCGATAATAACTACCATTTGCTCTCACTTTCCTTCCCTCTGCGCCGACAAACACGCTTTTCCTGCCCATTCAGCTGAAGGAGCCAACTACCTGCTGCGCTCGGCAAGCTCCCAGCCGCGCTGCCCGGGGAAGGGCTCACGCGCCGCGCAGCGCAGCGGGCGCGCGAGCTCGGGTGCGAAAGAAGGCTGAACTCACCCGAAGAAAGTCTCTCCGCGGCGTTCGCAGGCTGAGCTATCTGCTAACTCTATTTATTCACCCCTGAAAGACTGCGCTTTACAGCTAGAACCCTGGCGAATACCGAGCAGTTAAATAATCCCGCTTTTGCGTAGCCGCACAAAGGGGTTTTCTTCTTCTGCCAGAGCTGTACACAAAAGAGGAGAGTGCCATTTCGAATCAAAACTCCTGAAGTTACTGCTTACCAGCTTGTGGTTATGGACTCAGTAAGCCCGATGAGCTGAAAAGATTTTGTTGCAGAAGACAAAAGTTACAAAAAAGCAGACAAAGTTAACAAAACCGAAGGGAAACCAGCATAAATCCGCTCTTCATTCATCCACTTAAACGTTCCTGGAGACTAAAAGGGACCTTAAAGAAAGTGCTCTCAGCAAAGACTACATCCTCTTGTCAGTCAAGCCCTACATAGTTTCAGCTAGGCATCCGTCCAAAAAGACATGGAATTATTCTATTTTTGTCTCCCAGTGCAAGTGGAAACATTTTTACAGATTTGTGGTGAGGATTTCAATTTTTGTAGTGGTCAGCTAGTAGAGGAATGTAATTAAAGACCCTGTTAAACGTAAGACTGTTCACAAAGGAGGAACTGGACAAATTTGGAGATAAATAACTATTCCATTACAACACGGTCTGATATAGAAGCACAATAAAAACCTTCAACGAGGTTAAAAATCCAGATGTGGTTTACTGGAAGAAAGTTGTAAAAAACATTTTTTTAAACAGCATTGTTGTCAGGAGTGTTGGGAAAAGAACACATTTTCAACAAATGTAAGCTTATCTTTTTTAATGCAGTAATTTTAGTTTTAAAGAAAGTAATTATTTTACAGGGAAGGCTAAACATTTGTTTTACCACCCATGTTACGTCTGGTATGTTACTGTTTTTATTCAACACAGGTGTTTCCTTAGAAGTACTTCACATTTTGCCTATTGCTGATTTATAAAATAAACCGAAACCTCCGACTTTGTGAAGTATGAGAATACCTTGGAAATTATATGTTTCAGTTCCACTGCATTTAATTTTTACTCTTATTATATCAATAACAAAGTGTGGCCGTTTCCTGTGTACATTCAGTCTGGAAGCTGACACTGAAACTCAATGTACATCTTTACTGATCCCTCGAGCTCTCCAGATACGAGACTCTCCTCAGAAGGGAAGCTTTTAGCTCAATTCCCCAAAACTCTGTCATCGTTGTGGAGGCTGAGCTTTCGTCCCGGCCGCCTTCGCCTCTCTTCTCCAACTTCCTTACGCATTGCCCCTTTCGTGCTTCCCTGCTCCTCTGCTCCCATCAATCCCTCTTTGATGTCCTCTATTGCTGCCCTTTTCCGTTACACACTGATGCCTTGTCCTAGTCCTCTCCAGAGCTGCAAGTCTCTGTCTCCCGGTCTGGCTGGCCAAGAGAACGCCCGACCCTGCCGGTCAGCCGTAGGGCTTCTCCAGCCACCGCTGCCTGCTGGGCTACCTTCCAAGCTACTCCTTAAGCGTAGAAAGCTCTCTCCTGAATTAGCCCGTAAAGCAAGCTGGTCCTGGCTGCCACCGTCCTTCAGGTCAAAGCCTTCATCCAGACGCACAAGAAGACATCAGTCAGCCGCAACAGTAAGTTGGAGGGTTGCAAGGGACAGTGCCTTTTTCAACAGAGGAGAAAAGGAGCACTCGCTGCCCCTCTGTTGCCCAGTTCTCCATACTTAAACATCACTTTTTTGCTCTGATCTTCGAATTTCCTTACAGCGTGATTGTCCTTGGGGTAGGAAATATCTCTTACTATGTTTTGAATTAGCCTCTAGTGTAACAGCATCCAGCCTTTTTACACCGCTGGGCATTATCGCAAAGCAAGCGAGAAATAAGCTCTTTCTTTAACATCTTGCCAGTTATTATCTTCTTCCTCAAATCACAGCTCTGCGAGTGATTCATAGCTTCACCTGAACGAAGATATCCATTTTAATTTTAGGGATGAAAAAGGGAGAGAAAAAAAAAGCTGTGTAGATGGGTGCACATTGTAGATGGGTGCACACGTATTACCAGAGAAGACAACAGGCTGTTCAAGCTTCAGCAGGACAAGAAACTTGCTTCCCTGTGAAACATCTCAGGCATGTTTTCTGTGCAGGTTTCCCTAACCAGGAGCATGATGTGCAGGACATGCATGACAACAGGAACATGATGGGGTGATAACCCCATCCGTTAATTCTCATGTTTGCTGTGAGTGGGCCAAGACAATGTGAAGGACAGGAGCAAGAGCTGGGGCGCAAGGGTGGGGGCAGAAAGGCAAAAGAAAGCCCTGACTGACAAGGTGCAGCTCTGCTTAGATTACATCTGGGGAGGCAGGATAAGGGTAAGGATAAGGATAAGGATAAGGATAAGGATAAGGATAAGGATAAGGCAGGATTATCTTTATTAAACTTGTCAGCCCTTTTCTTGCTGACATAGGCATTGCACTTCGTTTAACCCTTAGTTACAAGGATCCCTGGTAATCCTTCACCCCTTGCCCTTGCAACAGGTAGAGAAGCATTTTACCCCAGGTAGCGCTGCAGGAGTACCCAGGAAACCATAATCATTTTTACCATCATTTTCTACTCTGAATAGTTTCTGAATAGTGACAGCTTCATCCACTCCCAGGTCCTACAAGCCTGCCTATATCTGCCCTGCCTGATGCCTACTGATGGGCTATTCCCATGTCTCTTCTCCTGAGGAGCCATTTGCGTCCAACTTTTAGTTCAATCGCCTGGCACCCTCTCCTAGAGTAAAACTGTGGCTGTTTTTACAGTTTGCCCCTTCCTGAGCGGCCTTCCTCACCGGTTCTTCTGGGGGCATGCTGGGCAGAGCAGCCCCGTCCTTGCGCCCACCACAGCTCCACCGGCACCTCTTGAGCCTGGTGCTGCTGGGGAGAGGACTCTACCTTCCAACCTGGGCCAGCAGAGAAGGTTTGATTTTACTCATGCCTGCCCAGATGTGGTGCCAGTTCTAAAAGGATGAGCGTTACCTTTAGGATGAACAAAAGGCTATGGTTTAGGGAGTTTGTCATTTACCAAAAGACCTGTGCATTTATGTGCTCAGCGTAGCTCCCAGGTAAGAAAAGACCCAGGGTGACATAATCTAGAAACCAAGGCTCTCAAACCCGACCTTCCTCACAACAGTGAATAGCCTGCCAGCATTTCCATGCCTTCTCTCTGCAGTGGGCAACCCAAAACAGACAAGCGGCACTGATGCAGATCGGTGTTAAACTCCACTGCCAGGACCTAGTATTCAATACAATTCCCAATCTTTCTGAGATCCAGAATTTAGGAAAATATTCAAGGCTTTGCACATACACCATTATTAATGTCTAATTAACATCACATTTCTTGCTGGCTGGCTATCAGCCACTACTACACCAGTATGACACTGACTTTTAAAATGGAGATGCTTTATGGCGCCTATTGCTTAACTGTCTTGTTCTAAAATTGCCTGGTCTCCGAAATCCATCCATTTTAAGGAGTTTCTGAGAGGCAAAAAGCTCTGGATTAAGATTACTGTTCCATTATTGGTCGGAGTGTTCATTTCCTTCCTGTGATACCAGGCTGCTTATCATTTTTGACAACACATTTAATTGCTGTTGCAACCCCCACAGCTTTTTCATAGGTGCTGTCAAGATTATTTTAATTAAAATAGTATCTATACAAAGGTTAATGAAAACTTGGAAAAAATTCCAGCAGGAGTTTGTCATCCGCCACTCTTCATTAGCGGGTTCATAAGAAATTCCCACAGTCCCCACGACTCGTGGAGACCGAGTGGGACCAGGAAAACACCCTGGATGGCTTCCACGGAGCTCCGGCTCCGGCTCACCCACTTTGCCATGCAGATCCAAAGCCCTTTCCACAGAGTTACCGTCAGACAAAGCCCTTGGTATCCGGCCCATTCTCGTTACTCTCCTCAGAAATACCAACGGCCGTATGGGGCATCTAAAACGCCCCTTGTTATGTCAGATGCTGCTTTGATAGCACCATAGACATAACCTGCGATCGCCTGTACTTTATCAAGTCAAGATGATTTAGTATCAAGAAATGCATTCCTTTTATATGTTTTATATGTTTTATATGTTTTAAAAACAACTCCTTATATGTTTTAAAAACAACTAAATGATGCCACATGTGGGAATCCAGTGCTTCCAACAGCAAATGCACTCAGACAGACACACCCACTGCAATTTTTTTTTAAAAGCAGACTAGTCTCCACTTTAAATAATCCTGCATATAATTAGACAAATCAATACCTATTGAAGAACATTTTTCTTTTTTTTTTTTTTTTCCAGTTAGCAACCCTCACTTAGTACTAAACCATACCCCTGCAAACTGTTAATCTAGGAAATTACAGGCTTTCAGTCAAACCATCTTGGGTTGTTTCTCTGTATGGCTACAGTCCTCAAACCTTGCAGGCTGTTTCAGTAAAACTTCTTCCAGTAACACCCACGTAGTGTGTAGCTCACCTATTATTAATTCTTCTTCCATTTTAACTAGCTGCCTGTGTATCTTTCTTTGTGTATAGGTGACAACAGGCACATCAGTCACCTTCCCTTCAGCTAGGCTGGGCTGCACAAAGATTAATGCAATGCAAAGCAAAGCCTTTGGAGCCAGCTGGCTATAACTTCGGGCTCCTCTTCTAGCTCAGCCACTTGTCCTTTCTGTGCTCTCACTTTCTGCCCCACGACCAAATCGCCACTTCCAGTTGCTTTTTATTTGAAGGTCACCTCTCTAGATGACCCCCCTCTGTGCTGTGAAGGCACACCCACACCCATTAAAGAGAAACTGCGGGGTTCGTGATCTCTGTACGAGCCGCAGAACCAGCAAAGGTTGTTTTCCTATAATTTCCAAGCTGTTTGTTACACTTCCTAATGGCACTTCCTCACCACGTCCCATATCACACCCATTATGGCTCCCCTGCTTCCTCCTGCCAGACTTCTCAAGCCCGTCTCTGCATCACGGAGACCGCCAGCTTCTGTTCATTTAATATTAATATTAATTTCAGTTAATTCCTCACCTTCCCCTTAGTAGGAAATCTCTCACTCCACTGGCTGCTGATTTTGATAAAACCGGTAGGAACGTAGTATCTGTGAGATGTCGGGGGTTTACAGACCTTCCCAGTTACACAGCGGTCAGGCGCGTCCTGCCACAACCTCCGAAGGGACCATCTCAATGTGAGGATACCGAGTGCGGCTGACAAAACTCGCCCTCCACTCCGGAAAGCAGAGCTCTGAACGTCGCAGCGGAACGCGGTACGGCTGGCTGGAACTTCTTACGGACTTACTATTGTGTTACGTAATGCTCATGTGAAAAACATGCAGTTGTTAAACAAACTATGTATTAGTGCAAAAAAAACCCTAGGAAACCAACTGGAAGGAATGCCTTGTGAGGTCAACATCTCTGCTCTTCATCAAGGGGAAACAGAAAACCGAGGACCTGCTGCAAATAAGGAAAAATCAGGAGGCACAGCCAGTATCAGAGATATTTTCATGGAAAGTTTGGCCAAATGACTGGTTCACATTGCATCTGAACACGTCGCTGTCCCCCATCCTTCCTGCAAGCATGAGCGTTGTTCTATCTGCTTCACATTTGCAATTCTGTTGGTGGGAACATTTTTGTAATGTAAAGTTGCCAAAGATAAATCAGCCTTGAATAGGAATAATTGGAGCAAGTTACAAGATTAAAACCATGGGAACAAACTGAATATACAACAACTTTTCTGTAGCTGTGATTTTCCACGGGGCAGGCAGGGGATTCTTGTTCTCTCCCACTCGCTCTCCATCAGAGCTTTTTCTAGAAAAGGGGCAGCATTGTCGCTCGATCTCAGACTCAGATTTGCTCGTGCCTTTTTTGTGACTGTGATGATGCCTCAGAGCCTTTTCTATTAGCCTTTCCCATTATAAACCTCCTTTAGCTCCTAACAGTTCAGATGCTTTCTGCTGTCAGGATAAAGGAGCTCTTCAATCCTCACACACTGCAGTGATTCTGATTACTGGGAGGATATTTGAAATGTAATATTGTGAGGAGAGGTGTAATTATGTCAGTATTTGAATGGAACTATTCTAAGAGGCTTTGCAAAGGCAGACTGTCATGGCTGCTATAGGCCCTTGGGGTCAAGTAGCTCATTAGGAAATAATCGGGACCTGAAAATGGTCTGGTTGCTTCTGGATGCTTGGCAAATGCCACCACCTTCTCAGGAATCTGGTATTAATTGTCCTCATTGTAAGCGCTCAGTCTGGTCAGCGTGCACTGGCATCGACACCAGTGCTCCTCAGCGCTCCTAATGGTGCACCAACATGCCTTTTTTTTTTGTCCTGAGGCTGGCGGGTGGGGTTGCATCCTGCAACTGCATTCACACACCAAAAAACATCCTTTCTGCTGAGCCTGGATTTCCTTTTTTCTCTCTTTTTCATTGCATCCAATGCAAATTAGAAAAAGCATCCCACATTCTGTTAAGATTAGGGCACATTTCTTGTCCGTACAGCTTATAGCCAGAACTGGCCTCCCAAAAACGTGGAAGGGGGAAGAAACAGAATAATTTTCTCTCTTTGAATTTAAGGTTTGGATTTTAGCCCTTTCCCGTTTATCTCTTCCTATTTTACTTTTGATATATCCTCATTTATGTGCGTTGACAATCCCCGCTTGGCCTTGCTCTGTCCTGGCCCACAGTGATGGGCCTATTGGCAGTGCCTACAGCGAGGCACACACCGAAGCCCTTGCACAATTGCCACCTTAGTTTAATAGGAATATTATTGCTATTCAAGGCTCATTTATGTTTGGCAACTTCACATTAAAAGTTAAGACTTTTAGTCTTAACCTTTGGACTAGAAAACATGAGCTTCCTTCCTCCTTTTCTGCCTTCTTCATGTATTTATTTCAGCAACTTAATAATGTAAAATGTGCTGTACCAGCAATGGAGGAAGCCACCGCTGTTCGAGGAAACCCATCTTTTCACTTCTCAGACAGCCTGACCTACCCCAGCATCACTGAGGAGAAGGCCAGGTTTCTGCATGCTCTTCCCACCCACACAAGCACCGTGGCCCTGGAGTTTAACAAGGGTTTTGCCAAGAGAGCCCAAAGTCAGCTTTTCTGAAAAATGTTCTCATTTTGTCTTCTTCATGGCCACAGCACTCAGCCCGGCCCCCTCGTCCCAGCGAGACCCGCTGGGTGCAGAGCTGGTCTGGAAATCTGGCCTGAGGAATGATCATCAACCAGTTTTTAACATCTTTTTCGGAAATACTACCGGTCAGACTCAAGCAGAGTACAACCCTCTCAACATACGTCTCCGGGGAGGAACAGATCCGAATTTGGGTTTAAAACGTCGAGGCCCCTCGGGAACACAAGGCGCAGGCAGCATCCGTCAAGCACGGGCTGAGAGGAGTGCCGGTAGCCCCGAGGGCCGTGCGTGAGGGATTTCCATGAGCTTGAGTTACCGTCTCCAGGGAAGACACAACAGTGCGCCCAAAGCAGCCCGGAGGAACGCTACAGGGATCACATAACCTCTGCCAAGGTCAGTTTTAATGCAGCTGCTGAACTTTGTGGGTCTCGGTAACCACGTGCAATCATGCAAGGATGCCAGAGCCGCTGGAGTCCTTCCACAAAAGAACAGGTAGTCTCCACGTTCTAAGGTCCTCCATCACAAGACAAAATCAAGGCTTTGCCATCCAAAAAAAAATAAGGTGAATGGCTGGGCGGCTCACGTGCAGAAACATCTGGGCTGCGTCGGGAATAACACACAGAAAACAGCCAGCGAGTGTCAAAAGTTCAGAGAACTAAACGTCATCCTATTTCAACCCCATAGTCAAAGATATCACACAAAAATCAAGTCAAAAATCGCAAGCCTGTTGCACGGGAGAAGTCATCAGCACATAACTTTTTAAAATAAATGGTTTCCCGGTGAAGCCACCCATAAATTATGATCTCTTAGAAGTCAAGCTCAGAGAATAAAGTGCCAGAGCCCAGCACCGCAGGTAGCCCCAGTCACCAGCCAGGCAGGAGGAGGCCTGTGACAGTGGCAAGACACAAATACGTATAATTTCAAGGAAGCAACACTGGAACTCTTCCCTGCCTCTGCTGAGCAGCACAGTCTCACCAAACTGAGCTAGCGAAGGTGGCATGTGCATCTGCTGTAGAAAATGCAAAGACAGCAGTCTTCTGCCGCACGAAGTTGATAGTATTGTATTAAATCAGAACCTGCATTTTTAGGGCTAACCACGTGTCAGTCTCCTGCAAATTACTACGAGTTAAAAAAATGCCTTTAAGCAGAGTCACATACTCCAATAGCCATATGCTTAGATACCCAGTAGCAAAGCAAATAACTTTTTGGCTTCTTATGACAAAGTATCAGGTTATTTTGCTAAGTTTTACTCTAGAATCACAAGGCATCCTAATAAATTTTATTTCCCTTTAATGAACAAGAAAAACACTGTAATAAATTGTAAATTACCGTTTTTAAAAACATTGGAGGATTAAAAAAATCAAATATTCTGTGACATTTGATGGTGAAGCAACATCTGTACCTTGTTTGTGGGAGATTTCAAGTAGTATGACAGCTCTTAGCGGTAACCACCATCAGAAGGAAGCCAGACATCTAAAACGGGATATCAGCTGAGTTAAATTAATCTGCATAGTACTATATACTTGGATTTTATATTAATGTGGTGTTAAAAAGACATTATTTGAGATCTGAAGTCACATCCAGGGAAGCTCAAGTACTCCAGCTTTTCCTTGACTTGCCACTGCACAATGCAGAATGCTGCCCTGACTTACAAGCTTATATTCTATTTTGTCTAACAAGGTTCTGCCTCATTCAGTACACAGTTCGGGTGGCACTCAATGAAGAGGGTTTTAAAACACCTCAGCCCTCATGGCACTGCATGTTTCTCAAGCCCTGTGGCATCACCCACTGCTTTGCTCTTGGATTTTCTCACAGCACTCATCGCTACCGCATTCGAGCCCGGCACAAATCTGAAATGACGGCATGACTCTCCCTACCAGTGCTTCTCTGCCATGAGGACTACCAGCAATCAGGCTACTGTGCGGTAATTTTGAATCTTTTATTGTTTCCACCAAAGTTTGTAACTTCTGAAGAAAATTTTGAAGGGGGTTTTGAAGAACCAACTGTCTTTTGGGAAGACGGGAGGGTTTGATTCCGAATTCATGTTTCCTTCCCCTCACCCCCAGTGTAATCGTTCCTCCAGAGCTGTCGATGGAAACACTGATTCACTCACCACCACTACCGGCAGGCTTCAGCAGAAACTCCCTCCCAGCACCATCCAAAAATAAATCTCCAAATATTTTTTATTTGAAAGGTGAGTTCAGTTTTATAGACAGTTGGCCTCGCCATCGTAACTTTCTCCACCCCAGCTTCTCTGCCTGTGCTGGACGCCCTCCGTCAGCTGCCTCACTCAGTACCTTGACACACCACTGATCATTATTAAGCTGTGGCAGCAGTAGGAGTACCGCACCTCGAGATACCTACCTTTTTGATGAGGCTGTACAGTTCCTCAACTTCCAAAGGCCAGCTGGGAGAATGCTTCATGGGCTAAAATGATGTTACTGGTTCGCACTGTGTTTTGGAACCAGGTCTGTGTTGATGTATTCTGTGTTCCTGTATTTACCTCTGACATTTATTAGGAGGCATCACCAAATTAGAGCCAGCAAGCCTGAAGATGTGCTTCTCTTTAAAGATGTGTAGAAGTCCATTGCATTTCAGCAAAGCCCTTGAACATGCTTTTAATTTTATGTCCACGGGACTGAAGCATGCACTCAAATGTTTTTTTTTTTAATTAGATGGACTGTTTCTAGATGAGTAATGGACAGCAACCAAACACGGTTGTTCCAGTCCGTTTGTACAAGACGTTCATTTTTGCAGATGCCTACCTGGGAAAACAGGTCAGGGGTACCGCACAGGCAGGGCCGTGCCTTGCGCTGCTCTCCTCTTCAGGGGTGTTCACTGTAATAACTCTCTCTGCATCATTCAGGACCCAATGAATAATTCAGCAGAGTTTCATGACTCCACCAGTCCTGTTTTGTTTACTGGAATATCATATGCCTGGCTTTAGGCATAAAACCTGTGGAAAATGTAGCAGTTCACTAAGGCTGGAGGGAATTTTTTCTTTGATGCTGGAGTCCTACAAACCCACAGTACCTTTGATTTTCTCTTTGAGAAAGCCAGCTGACCCGAGAAACTCAGCATAAACTAAGGGATACATACATCTTGTCTGCTTTATAGACCGTAGCAAAGTTCAGTTCTCTCATGGGATTACTTTGATTTGAAAACAAAACACACTGGAATTCGGGGAGGTCTTCCAAAGAGCAGCTCAGGATGTTCTGGTCCTCTTACACATTTAGGGTAAGTCCTGTGAACTTTATTCTCAAAATGTAAACAAAATAAGGTTTGGCCTATACTGCAAAAAGTCTGCCCGCATGCCTCTCACACAGGTATTACACTAGTAGACACATGGATTGTAACACAGAACACGGCAGGATTTCTCTATCACAGAAATACTGTGACGGGGCAAAGAAAAGTTACCAAATACTTTGACCAGACCAGCTAGACAAGTGAAAATCTGAAGTCTGTGGTTATTCTGCTCAATAGCAATGCTTCCGTGCCCGTGAACTTACTTTTGGCCTTTTCCATTAAAACAATTATTAGTAGTTCTGTTTTTAATGGTTAGTGAAAGGAGCTCCTGCAGAATATAAACTTATTACTAAACTATTCTGGATTAAAAGTGGGAAGAATATATTAACATCTTCATTTAGATCAATAACTCTACAAATAATTGATTTTCCTTTAGACCATCTGCAAAACTGACAAAATCCAGAAAGGTATTTTTGCTTTTCAGTCCCTTCTCCTCAGAACGAGAGCAAAGTCAGTTTGAACTTGAGTGGCAAGTGCCATTTCATGTGAAAACAACAGAAAGTTACTCTGACTCACTCGCACCTCTTGATAACCAAGTTCTACCAGAGACTTTCTGTGTCTCCTGTGCCCTCTAGCTTCTAGAAGATGTATTTACCAATCACTCTCTTAATTTGAGCACATTTATATAGCTTTAATTTCTGTGCAGTGGCTAAAAACATACTAAAACAGAAAGTGAAATGCCTTCTCCTCTCTTCTTCCCAGATATAATTTTTACCTGAGACTGAAACAAAGACATGAAATGTTAGTTTAGATTCTCATTTACATTAAAGGCACTTCATGCTTCTGTGGCAATATAAATGGGCTTTATAGGTACACATTATATTTATATCAATTTAGGGTCCTCCATGAGTGCTGCAAAGGAGCTTCAGCTCACCTGAGAAATGCCACCTGAATTCCAGGGATTGGATATACCGATCTTGAGGAAAAAAGTGAGTTGTGAGACATATGGGACATTACTTCTTAGTCTGACTGAATTACAAAGTTAAGTGAGGTCATTACAGCAAAAAGCACCTGACGTACAAATCACAGTATTTCCTCATCAGTGTGCTGGAGGCTGTACTTTGTGAAGCCACATCAAGTTGAATTTCTGATTAGAGAGTAAAACCAGGGGTGGGGGTGGAGAATGTGCCCCCAAAAAGATAAGCCTGGTGTCCATAGCTAAAGGTCCTGCAGGAGAAAGGGTGTTTCTTGCACAGTCTAGGAAGGCAAATGGAGCATGATCAGCTAAAGCTGGCTGGCTGTGAGAGACAAGTCAGGTTAATTTTTGTCTTGACGTATCCTCAAGAGCTCCTGAACTATAAGTGCTTTTTACCTGCCAGATTACTAACATTTGTAAGAGCAGGGGCTTTAGCTCAAATCCCACCTCCCATCACTACAGTGGCACCGGTGGCATCCTACAAAGCATAGCTTCTGCAAGTGTTGCAAGGAGTACTCAATAAGCAATAAAATCTTTGGAGAGGAGAAATACGGGTGATTCCCATGAGAGAAAGGCCTCAGGCACCCTGAGGCTCTCTGGGCTGTTCTTTCTGCCGGTGGGACACCTCGTCAACCTGCGCTACCAAGAGACGGGACAAGCGCTGAGGCTTTCCGCTACCAATGCCGCAGCTGCGGATGCTGTTCTTACAAGGTGGTACTCCACCACCTTTCAGAAAGTCACTGGAATCACTGAGTAGGGACGCTAATCCTGTCAAGAACTTCAGTCACAAAGACGTTTCAGTTAGTTAAATACTAAATGCAGGCGGTTCTAAAACACACGTTCAGGAAACCAGTGCTTCAACACCTGAGCAGCAAGATAATCACAGAATCACTAAGGTTGGAAAGGATCTTCAAGATCATCAAGTCCAACCATTAATCCAGCGCCACCATGATCCCTAAACCATGTCCTGAAGCGCCACATCCACACTTCCAGAGATGGCGTCTCCACCACCTCCCTGGGCAGCCTGGTCCAATGCTTGACCAACACATAGCTCTGCCACTGCCTAGCTGGAAGAAGGTACAATATAGACATTTTGACTCTTCTGAGAACTTTAGTTAGGACAGAGAAGCAAAAGGCAGCTTCATGTAATGCGAACAAAACTTTTGCACGTTGCAGTGTGCAGCCTTACCAGGAATAAGCTTGCACCAGAACTAGCCAATGCATAAAGTTTATGAAAAATTCTTTGACTTCACTGTCAATACACGTGAAGTGATTCAAATGGCTTGGTCTCTGATCTGCTTGTCTGTAAGTCTTTTAAATGAAAACTAAGGCAGTTTTCGTTTAAACTCTGCAATTCCAGCATTTGAAGGTCAGATCTATTTCCTTCGTCCATTTAATTCTCTGCTTCTATTACATTAAGAACACAAATCAATATTCATTTTCATAACTAATTTAACACTCAGGTAGTATCTTTAACTATAGGATGATAAAGAAGAAATTCCCAGCCTAGGAGGAAAGGACTGCGTTAACTAAGAGTAAAAACCTTGCTTGGAAAATATACACACATTCAAAAACGTCACCGGCAGCATTGTCTTCTTCAGCCTCTCCAGGAGAACTGACATGCTAAAAAGCACCTCTCAGCTACTGAGCCTCTTCCATAGATAAAATCTGCCTCTCACATGAAAGTCACCGCACCGGTGTTGCCATCCTTCCCCCTGATGCACTTGCTTGGGATTCGTTTGCAGTTACAGGCCATTCCTACCCACAAGTAATAATAACTATGATGTTGTACAATATAAAAACACATGGTTACATCATGAGCTAAAAATGGAATTAAAAACTACCTACATAACTATTTTAGGAAGACATGCTAATTAGAAAAATTGGCTCCCTCCACAACAAGAAAGAGGGAAGACCTATAACAGCCTTTCAAGCATGTCAGCAGAATAATGGGCAAATTAATGTGGCTGCCATGATTGATTTTGACTTCAGGATATGGCTTAGTGGGCATGGTGGTGTTGGGCTGATGGTTGGACTTGATGATCTTAAAGGTCTTTTCCAACCTTACTGATTCTGTGATTCTGTGATTTTCAAAGTGTTTGCAAAGCGATGAAGAAGATCTAAAGACTCCAAATAGCCATAGGATGAAGTTCTTTCATGGAGCAGAAATGGCCTGAGGGGGAGCAAACAGACAGTAAGAAAAATACCTGGTTTTCTAAACAGAAAAAAAGAAGTGTTCCTTATCGTCATGATTTATGACCCCCAGCAAAGCTATGCAGGAAGATGGCTGATTGGGCAACAAATACAGATCAGTGGGACCTACCAGGATGGGGACGATCAGGGTCTGTGGGCTGTGTCCGTCGGCCCTGGGAGAGGAGGAGGAGGCACCCTCCAGCCCTCCCAGCAACCTGTCAGCCCGTCGCACCGGGCAGATCCAGCCTTTGTGACCCAGGTGACAGAGGGGACTTGGAGGTAAGAGCTCAACAGCAACACTCGACTAGTGCTGAAGGAGACAAAACACCGCGTGAAGAAAAACAAGGTAACACTGAAACCGCTCATCTGACAAAGGCCACCGCTCTCCGCATCCAGCACTTTGTAATTACATGAATCGGTTAGCGTTTAAAGCCCTCATTGCTTCCTCTCCTTTGCTTCATCCCGAGGCAATTCCCTTTCTGCAGCATAGCTACCGGCCTCTCAAGCGTTTGCATCTCAGGACGTCTGCTGGCGATCGTGGGAGCAGTTCCTCAAGACAACCTTGGCAGGGGTTACTCAAGACTGTTGTACCTATGTCTCTACCATACGACCATCACCTGCAGATGATCGCACTCCTTGCCTTGTAGTCTCCTCAGAGAAGGCTGGCTTGCAGGCTCTCAAAGACCAATTGGAAAAGCAAATGGATTTCTTGCATATATGGTGTATGTTGTAGTTCGTGGACGCTGATCAGATGAACACGATGTCAAATTGCCTCATGTGCTAAAGTGACAAGAAAAGCCGTTGAAAAGAAGAAGAAATGTGACACAACAACAGAAGAAAATAGAAAAGCCAAACTAGCAAGAGTGTAATCATCCTTTGTGGACAGGCAATATGAGGGTAATGAAGTACCGAGTGGGAATTATGAGTATTCTCTCACATATTAGAGCGGGAGAAAAGCCTGCCCAGAGGTACGCATTCAGATTTTTAAAGGCAACATTTGCTTTTCTGGAGGTGACACTAGTAAGTTAGCTGGGATCACACCTCAGCCCCAGCCAAAAGAGTATATCGGTGCAAACAAAAATTGTGATAAAGCCAAGAATGGAAAGAAAAGAGAAATAAATGTTGCAACGATTCTCATTATTCCAAGCACATATAGGAAATCTCCTAGAAAAGGTGTTGCAATGTTTGGCATAATTTAGAAAGGGGAATTTTTTACTTTCTGGGAAAAAAAAAAAGGTACTACACTCCTTGGACATTTTCGGCAGAAGAGAACAACTTTAAAAGGCGTAAGGAGCATCCACAGTAGAGGACAATTCTGTGCAGAATAGGGGGAAGGATGTGGTACCTTTTAGAACAGCAAAGAGGCAGCACATGTACGCCCAGCGTGGACCCCTTCCAGCAGCCAGGGCAGCGGTCCCCCGATTTCAGAAGCAGCGAGCACGACCAACTGGGAAAGAAGTTGCCAGTGCTCAACGTGGCTGAAATCAGGCTTGAAATGCCGAGTTCATCTCTGACAGGTATTCTCCTGTTCTGAGATGGTTCAGTCCAGGAAAACGCACAGACCCAAGTTCTCCACCATGTTTTAAACTCTTCATCTTGTAGAGGCGTTCAATCTGCTAATTAGACATGCCAATGCTGGGTTAGATAACCAATACCAAAATTTACTACTGCCTGCTCTAAGCTGTTTTTGGCAGTGTTCAGTGTCAGAAGCAATAGCATTAGCTCTGCTCCTTTCTCACACTGCTGCTGATGGAAGCTTTCAGGAAGATGAATTAAATTCCACTAACAGAAGTAGAAAAAAGGGATCTAAATATCTGGAGAGAGCCGCAGTGAAAGTCCACTTGGGTTATTTTGAAACGATGCTCTAGCGATAGATGTAGCGATGTCCCGGTGCGTGATCCTGAACCAAAAACTCAGTCGGACCTAGGAGCAGGAGGCCACCAAGGCTGAACAGCATCTCCGCCTTGGCCACTGCAAAGCTCCGTGGGGACACGGGTGGTGGGCGTTAGCTCCTCTGTTACCCATCACCTGCTCCCCACCGCAGCCGGTTCGCATCTGCTCGATACCCCGTGGGGTGCCACAGCCCTGCACGGTGGCCCTGGGGGGCCCGCGGCACCCCCGGGGAGCCCGCGGCACCCTCCTGCACGTCCCCACCGCCGCAGCCCACTCGGCAAGCAGGAGCGTTCCCCTCGCGGCAGCAGCCCCAGGGGCCAGCCCTGCTCGCCCGCCCCACGCCCAGCAGGCAGCGGCGCTCACCAGCAAGCCAAGAGCAGGAGCAGGTGGGTAAGTGCCTCACCGGAGGGATCCCTGGGAGCCCCCGCTGTGCTCGTTCACTGGCCACAAGATGGTGCTTTTTAACTTCCCATCGGCTCAGAGCAGAGGACTGGGCAAAACTCATCACCTTTCCTGGGCCCACACCGTGCTGGTGTCCATATTTGTACCGGAAAACCAAACCGCTGGAAAATAGTCTGCGAAATTAAAGACCAAAACCTCTATAATGACATGAAGACAGTTTAGAATAAATTATCCTCAGGTATTTCTTTCTCAGAAATTTCTTCCCTCTTCGCCTTTACTTGCAAAGTGCACTCCCAAAGCCTTCATCTGCACACAGCTTAAAAAAGCAACCTATTTCTTAAATAAAATACACACTGACAAGGAGCTAAAAACCTGAGAACCAAACTGTAGGCATGCTGATACTGCCTCCTAAACAAGAATACAAACACTCGTGCATGACTGATCTGTATTGTCTTGGCTGGCTGAACACTAAGTAACTTGGGTTTGATGCCACTCACGCATGCTGCACCGACACTGTATTTTCTGCCAGCTTTCAGCATGCCTAGAATGGCAATGTAATTAAAATGGAAAGGTAAGTACATGAGAAACCATACTTTCCCTTACTAAATGCTAATTCCAAAACAGATTTTTCTCCTGGGTTAGATGTTTGGGGTTTGTTTAAGAGCTGACAGGTTTGGGTAATATTATCAAGAACAGCACTTTTAAAAAATAGAAGTAATTTCTTCCACTTGCTCACAAAGTCAGTTAAAGCAACTGACAAGCTTCTAGTGGCTCTGCAATTCCTTCTACCATGTTCACTGCTTTAAAATTTTAAAAAAATTAAATGTTAGTGTTTACAGCTCTAGTTTTGTCCTGTCTCAATAATAATCTGCTTCTCCTAAAGCTCTGAGCAACTGAGTTTTGTGGTGAAGGGTTTCTATCTCTTCACATCACGGAAAAGGGTGTAAGGGTCCTCACCTTTTTTCCTATTTGCTCTTGTTTTCATAGCGCTATGGCCCTCTGCCCTTTACAGCCATATTTATTTGGTGAGCGTATTGCGTTGCTGTGCAGATAGAGATCTTAATGAGAAAAGAGACAGAAGATACAACAGGAACAGATCTTGAGATATGAAAGTCACTATTTCTTCCTAAGGAAAAAAAAAAACAACCAACAAACAAAACAAAACAAAACACATGTATCGAAAGTTTCATCCAACCTTCCTCCAACGAGGACAGTGTAAAAACCAGCACCAAGGTTATTAGAATCCGGTTTACGTGTTAGGTTTGTGATTTGGCGTAGAATATTAGTCTGAGGAAATCCCTTTGGCTGACAGAAAAAAATGCGTAACTTTGTTAAACTGCAAAGAAGGACTAATAATTTTTAGACGAGAGGGACACCACGGCTGGCATACAATCCCATGAAGCTGCCTCAGGTGTCTCTCAGCAGAGAATGGCTGTAAATGGAAAAAATAAACCGCCTGAGCATTTAGACTTTAAAGCCAGAAGGGGCCCGTGAACATTACCCGGCTTCTTATTGAAAATGAATCATTAAATTACATGTATTCACCCCGATAGCTGTGCTTAGGCATTTTATCTTGGAGATTAACCTGTTGGGTGCTGTAGTAGGGAACAAAAGAGACAACCTGCCACCCGTGCCCAGAGGCTCTGCAGTGACAGGGAAAGGCCTTACTGAGGTAGCCAGGTGACCTTGGCATATGACCCCCACTTTGTGCAAGGGAAAATGGGAAAAAATACCTGTCGCCTGGCGAAGAACGCTTCTGGGCTCCAGAACTGGCACTTGGGTCTAACCCAGCCGGATCCGCGTACAGACACCGGGCAGCAGTCCACCCTGCGGATACAGCACCCCCAGTTGCGGCCGATCTCGGGTGCTTCAGAGGAAAATGGAAAAAAGCACCAGACTATCTCTGGGCAACAGATTTGCAAGCCAAGCCTGAGCATCCCTCCTTTGCCCATTTAGACACTGGAACTTCTTCCTCTGAACCGGTTGGTGTCTTCTGCAAGGTCTGCTCTGTACGCTGACTTACCAGGGCTGAAATGTCCCCCAAGGAGTAAAACCACAGCCACAAATGGGCGTGGTATAGAAGCGTCGTCACTGGATGGCCTTACTGGCTATGTCTACATCTGGTTGACCGTGCTTCTCTTTTTGCTATTACACCTGCAGCAGAGACAGACAGAGAGAGCGTGAGCGCCTTAACCTCTACTTTGCACGGCCAGGTGATCTTCATCTGAACTGATGAAGCAGATTTTGGAGTCCGGCTGTGGAGCACAAAACAAATCTAAACAAATATCTGACTCAGCTACTAAACTGAAAAAGCAGCAGCTCTGAGGAGGAAGTTGGCAGCATCGCTTAGAAGTCCATGGATTGCTTCCAGCTACCCTCTTCTCCACTCACTCTAATTATTTAATCCCTGATCCCTAAATAGACTCTGTCTCAAAATTGCTTAGAAGAAAGGTACATTTCCGTAGCTCCTTTTTCTCTGCCTTTCTAATTCACTTTGTCGACCTTAGACCAACATCTACAAAGCATGTTAGGCCACTTCAGCTGAACTACCCCTGTATAAAAACTTCTAGTCTTAACCCACCCCGATGAAGTTTGCCTCTACGGTTTTATTAAATCTAACTGTGGCTTCTTTTAATTTTTCTAGCAGAAGTCACAATAAGCAGTGTCTTTTTGAGCTACTGCTTTTTGAATATATATAACAAGGCAGATACTGTTCCTGTCCTGAACTTTTGACCCAAAGGTTAGTACTTATAGTTAATAAGGCTGTAGCAGACCAACAGGCTATCTGAGGTGCAGTGATGTTGGGTTAATGCTAAATGTTTCTGTAAACGTCTTCAAATGAAAAATCAGTTTCTCAATCCAAGTGTATCTAAAATACTTCTTTTAATTTTGCGTAAATTCACAAATGATACAATATTGAAGTGGTTTTTTGTTTGGGTTTTTTTTTTTTTTTAAACATACTGTACAATCAGGTTAGTTAAGTGTTTTACATCAAGGCACAGCACACCGTATAATACACATATGCCTTGCCAGGCAGCAGTTCAGCATAATCCCCGAGTTTTGGCAGTAGTGCCAGGATAAGTAGCATGGATCACATATAAGCTGGAAGATAAATAAATAATAGATGCTGTCACATTTTATTTGAAATAGAGTTGCATATAAAAAGAATATACAATAATTTAACTTTAATAACTAGATTCTCTTGTACTATACATAACAGAAGTGTTTTCACTCGTATTAAATAAAACGTTTTCAGTATTAGGATGCAAAGTTAATCTTCTTTTTGGCTGTCTTGATTTATGGAGAGGAGTTGCTTTTGTCAGAAATTAAAGTTGAACTTTCAGTTTCACGGCAATCTGAAAGAAACAAACCCAGAGTTACTGGTACGTTGATAACAAGACGTTACAGGTAAAATAAGCAAATAATTCCAACCAAGGAGCTGTGTTCAGTTAATGCACTTTGAAGTTAGTTATCTAAGCAGAACATCTACAAAAAGTCGTTTTCACAGTCTAAACATGCTACTGTTATAATTTGTAACATCTTTTTTAATACGGTTATTTGCCCTTTCTCGGGACTTTTCAGGGATTTCTCAGGGATTATCCCTGCAGGTCCGTTACTCATCCAGCAAAACTAAAATGCCAATAATGCCACAGTTCGCCTGCATCGCGGGCTCAGCTTATTGCCACGTATTTACCGTATCCACATTATCATTCAGCTTTTCATATCTGAACGCTTCTTCGTCGCCTGCCGAAGGCCTTGGATCCCACGTTGGTTGGTACGAAGTTGTTCTTGCCCACTCCTCCTGACCTGCTCAGGAAGTCCGCCAGACGATGGGTCACGCAGGTTGCCGTGTTGCATGCCCTCTTCTGTGCTGTTACGCTGCTTTTCAAAAGGAAGGTAAAAGAGTTAGTTCCCCGAGCAAACACCCCGCATGCGATGGACGCTCGGCAAGGGAGCCTATGCCTGGGAAAGACTCTTCTATAGGAGAAAAAGCAGGCTTGCTGCACAGCTGGCATTTGCAGCTTGTGTGTGCACAGCTTACAAGCTCTAGAAGACGCATCCTTATGTTTTTCTAGGTGTCAGGCTCGGTTTACAAAAGGTGGCTGAGCCCTTCCTTTCTTGGGCAATTGGACTGAAGTCTAAGCCAAGGCAGATTTTCAGCAACACCCGAGCCATTGCCTGCCTGCAACAAGTCGTCCTGAGCAACAAAAAAGTGCCGAGGAGGTCCAGGCCTGGAGCACATAACCAATCCCCGCTTCCTCCAGGAGCTTAGGTCTGCGTTCAGTTTGCAGCGCTGCCAAGAACAGCGGCGGACGCTGATCTTTAACCTCTCGCTTGGACACCTCTGCTCCGCAGCGCCCAGAAAACACATGAAAACCCAGCATCACCCGCAACTACAGCAGCTTCGTCAGTGACCTGGCAGGGCTGCACCCGCACAGCGGCCGGCCAGTTGCTTTCAGAGCTGAACCCCACGAACACACTGCTTCCACGTACTCGGCGGGAACGCGAGAACCCCTCTTTCCTGGGGTTAGACCCCTGCAAGCAGGGCGCTTCACCGGGCCAGCGGTTCACAGACTTCAGCGGAGTTAGATCTGTGCTCAGAGCCCAGCCTGCAGCTAATGATTTTGCTAGACGGGGGACTTGAAGGCATACGCATTCACATAGTCCTTGCTTGAAGCAATTTTCTACTAAAGCAATGACTTTTTCTTGCAGTAGGAGGAATTTTCCTCAGATAAGCATTGCAAGGGAGTTCATTAATGTTAACAACAAATACCGCTCATAACGTCAATGCCGATTTTTTGGAACAGGCCTCCGATTACAAGATAGATGCAGTGCTGCAACAGAAGAACTGTACAGAAATCCGGTTGTCTCTTAATTTACAATTCACCTACATTACATTGTCTTGAATTCATACAACTATTTTAAAGACACCCGAGTTTTGAATATACTCGTGTGAAGACCTATTGTAAAGTAAGAAGGAAAAAGGAAAAGAACATGAAATTCTTACCTGGAAGTGTTCAGCACTCAGTTTTAAACAGGATTACAATTCTAGTTTGTTTGAACAGATCTGTATGAGCCTTTCCTGATTCCTTTGCTTCTCAGGATCCTTACTAACAAGATTGTGTGCATGCCCGATTACACCAGTACATATGAATGTATACGTACAATTTCGGTTTCTAAGTTCTCTTTCACCTTTTCTAGTATTACTGGCATTGCCTCTCTTGAACGTTAAGACAGCTTGTAAAATTTTTCTAGCCATATCTAGAAATCTCGCATTATAAAACAAGTTATTAAACCAAGCAGATCTAATCCTTATAGAAAAATAGGTTTATTGAACAAGTGCATGGGCAGGCACAAAAGATGAGTCTACTTGTACATTTAGCAGCCAGAAATGAAGAGCCTTGTTGAGAATTTTTTTTTAATCAGTATCTAAGAAAATAATTTGAAATCTCAAGGCAGTTCTGTTCATTTTTATTCACTTTTTTCCCCTAGCTTGGTATGCATCTTATGTTCTCTGTCTTCCTAACATGAGGTTCATCTCAAACATTCTCTGTCAATAACAGAATCAAAAGAACATAGCAAAGTTAGCAATCAAAATTAGATCCACATGCATCAGGTTAAAAAAAAAGAGAGAAGGGGAGAAATAAGCATGTCTAGTTGTTTCCTAGGGGTTCCCCATAGTTTGCATAGCGTTCGTGTTCCAGGTCACTCAGCACATTTCGTTTCTTGCCAGGAGTTCCAGCCCCGACGTCAGTGCGAGGGTAAGTTTGCAATTTGTGCAATTCTTGAGACAGTTTGCCCAGCACACAAGTACTCAGACTGGCACAGCGTTTGGAAATAGGTCTATCCAGGCTGCAGGGAGGAAAAAACAAACATGCCCAAAGGAAGAGTAATCTCAAACATGCACATTCATGCATCTCTTCCCTAGATAGATATCTACAGCTAGGAAACTTAAAAAATAATTAAAAAAACAATAACCCCTCCACATAACATTCCATGCAAGGAAGGTTCGTACAAATGCAGTCCGAAGGAAAACACCGTTTTTCAATGAATTCAACTTTGTTGAAAAAGCAAGTTCATTAGCCTTTTGGATGCTCATAGTCAGGGGTCAGGAAGCTTTACTTCCCACGTATTCAGCATGCTGTTCAGTCTCTCACACATCGCCCATGCTTTGCAATACAAATCCTGTTAGGATAATGCAAAAGCTCTGGCATGCCTTTGGTCTACAGGGGAGAGTGGCACTGCGTGCATTAGGAGGAACTGGTCCCCTCTGCCGGGGCCCTTCCATGCCTTACAACAGCATGCACTTTCACGACAGAGAATCCGAGAGTGACTGAATGGCCCCTATCACTCCCACTGGGAAGACATACCTTTTGCTGCCATATTTTAACACAACCCCCTCATTCAAGCTCAAATCGCCCTCCACTTTCAGTTGTAAAAGACAGACAGAAGCAGGTTAACTAGGTGGAAGCCATTCTCCCGATACCAACAGTGGGATGTCTCTGCAGCATCATCCTTTACCAGTTAGGTGACCACAGTTAGCCATAACCCCAAGAAAAGAAAAAAATCTTGGCCTGCAGAGGGTCTGCTCAGATGGCTTTTGCTGAGTATCAAACACATAATATTCCCCTATTGCCCTTCTCCTGCCCCAGGACTGCAGTCCTTACCTGTTCCCCTCAGAGGCTTGCTCCAGCTCCTCCGCGGTCATCTGTATGAACTCTTTCACCAGCGCATTTAATAACCTCCGAGCTTCGTAATCACTGAGCGTCACTCGATCTGTTACGGACTCCAGGCCAGGTCTAAGCAGAGGCAAGCAAAACGGGATGAATAAAACCCGGCCTGCTGCAGAGAAGGGTTTGCCATGCAGTACTGCACGTCATCAGCAGCATCTTTCACTGGTGTGAATATGTAAACCATCCCCGTGCACAGCATTAGGCGTTTTATACGTGCAATTAAAAAGCCGCGGTCTCAAAGACGGCATCAAAAGAAGCCAGCTTTCTCCTTCACTGTAGCCCGTTTCCCTCCTACAGATCTCTAAAGGGTATTAAGTATTTTTGTACCATTGAGACACAGCACTCAGCAACAGGACCAGCTTCTTACCTGACTGGGGCTGCCTGGAAGCTGTCCATCTGGCACACAACCAAGGCATAAACAGCAAGGAAAGACGAAATCTTCAGCACAACCATGATTTCCTCTCTACAACAAAGAGGTACATCAAGCAATGGCTGTTTTCCAACCCTCTCGATCCTGTACGATCTGCTAAAGAGGTCATCCTTTCCTAGCCACAAGTAACACAAATACTATCAGTTTGTTGTTCGGTGGGTTTTGGTTTGGGTTTTTTTCTTTCTTTTTTAAATATCACCTTTCCATCTCTTTGGATTATTGCTATTGTGCTTTGTTTTTCTCAGCATTTTAAAATAACTTAGCACTATTACAGGGGATAAAAATGCAGCTTTTCAGAGCTGCGGTTCTGTATAGCTATCTGCATTCAGCTGAATGCAGGCTTTCCCTCAAAGTGGTGGAAAACGCATTCCTCTGACTAACTGCTGCACACGATGCCGTACTCAGCGTGTCCAACATCAGCGGGAACAGTTATGGGGTAAGAGTCACAAGAATACAAACAAACAAAAAAAAGAAGAGGTGTTTAATATTTTTTTAAGAATGTAGTGCCACTGTTAGCACTTTACCTGAAACTGCTTGCTTCTTGGCAGTTAGCACACTAATACCCCAGTTCAGATTACGCTATAAGAATTAAGTGGTTTAATTTCAATAAATATTTCTACTCTGAAACCAGAAAAGGAATAAGTTAAAAATTAGTCATAAGAACAAAACCTGCAAAAAAAATATGTTATATATCTATATATATACACCAAGCTGAAGATACTTGCTTTGAGATACATCTCTTTTCCTCATAGCATCAGTATCTCAGACTCGAACGAGCACATCGCGGACGACCGCATCAGCTTCATTTTTGCTAGCTCCCCGCTCGCGGAACGGCGGGGCTCCTGCCAGCGGACGCCCCGCTTCCCCAGGGGTCCCGGGAGCGCCCCGGACGGTGCCCGGCACCGGGAGGGCTTTGCACGGAGACCTGCCCCGCCCGCCGGGACACACCACGTCGTGTCGACCGCGGAAAGGGAGACACGGACCGAGGACTAACTTTCTCCCACCTCGCTTGGCTCGCTTCCTTGCACACGCGTGTGCCCACGCGTAAGCAAGCGCGCACACACACACACACACACGCACGCACACACGACTGAAGGCGCTGGAGCTTCGCGCAAAACTCGGCACCCCGGGAGTGGAACGGGACTCTCACGACCCAACCCACGCAGGGAGCCGCGGCTCGGGCGGGCCCCGGGAGCCGGCGCGGCGCTTACCGGCGGAGCGGGGCGGTGCGGAGGAGGATGCCGGTGGCGCCGCCGAGCCGCGGTACCCCGCGCCGCCCGCCGGCTCCCCTTTATACCTGCCGCCGCGGCAGCCTGCGTGGGCGCCCGCGCGGGCCCGCCAGCCAATCAGCGCCTCGGCCGCCCGGCGAGGCCCGGCCCGCCATTGGGCGCCAAAGCGCGGCTCGGCGGTGACGTCATGCCCCGCTCCTTGAGCGTCCCATTCACAAAAAAATCCGGCGGGGGGCGAGGCGCCGCGGGGGGGGGACGACACCACTCACGCCGCGCGGCCGCGGCCCGGCCCCGCTCCCCCGCGGGATCGCTCACGCGTGGCGACCTCTGCAGCAGAGGGACCGCATTGCAGAGCGGGACCGCTCCCTGCCCGGGATTTCCTCCCCCCGCGTCCCGGGGCCGCCCGCCCGGCTCCCCGGCTGCTGCCTGCGGGCGGGCGGGCGGGCGGGCGGGGGTCCCGCGGGGGCCAGAGGCGGCCGGGGCGTGGGGCGGGGCAGTGCCGAGCCTTGCGCGAAGGCTGCACCCCGGGCGTCCGCACCGCGACCCCGCGGTCCTCGAGGAAGCCATCACCATCATCACCGTCACCATCACCATAATAACACCCCTCCCCACGGGCAGGTGCAGCGACTTTCCGCGCACGGAAGAGACACGGGGGAAGGAGGGGGGGGTCGCCTCCCCCCGGCATAACGCGGAGCGCCGACGGCCGGGATTACCGGGCAGCTGCCCGCGGCCCCATGCATCACCTGCGGAGGGCCCTTTGTCACGGCGCGCCGGCCCTGCACCTGCCCGCACGGGATGTTTGCTCGGGCGGCGTGTTTGCCCGGGCGCTGCAAGTCCCCGCCGGGCGTGGGGAGGGGGGTGGGAGAAAACTGCGGAGCAGGGGCGAGTGGGGCCGGGCGGAAAGCTCCCCCCGCCGAGAGCCGGGGCCGGCGGCCCCGCCGCAAGCCGCCGCGGGGTGTTTGGCAGAGCCGGCGGCGCGGGTGCCCCCCGCGGGCAGCAGCCGTGCGTTCCGCCGGGAGGCGAGTAAAGTTGGGGGGCACCGCGGGCGGGTGCTAAAGCTTTGTTGACGCGCATTGAGCTTTGACGCTTTTAAGCGGAACATGAACGTGCTGAAAAGCCCAGGCGGGCCGCGGAGCTCCGCGCAACTTCCCCGCACGCCTTTTGCGGAACGACGACTGCAAAATCTTTGAGGTCTGGGTCCTGCTTTTTTTTTTGTTTCCAGATGACAAGCAGCGTCTGGGTTAATTCTTGGGTTCCCCTCCCGCCCCCAAACACGTCTTGGTAGCTTTTCGGGAGTGGCAGGGGCCGGTCGTGCGCCCCCGGCCCCGGGCGGGAAGCGAGCGCTGAGCCACACGCCGCTGCTGCCGAGGTAGGGGCTTGCTCAGCCGGCCCGCCGGCCCGGCCCGCAGGCTCCGAGCACGGTGCCCGCAGGGAGCGGGGTAAGCGGTGCCCGCGGCGGCGCGGCCGCCCCCGGCCCCGGGGCTTCCCCTCCTGCCTGCTCCCTCGGCTCGCCTCTGCCCCGCCGGAGGCTTCCTCCTGGCCCCCGCACAGGCAAATTCAACATTTCGTTTTTAAATAGCAACTCCATCGCAGGTATGCTCATCGCGGGAATCGTCCCGGCAGAAGGGGGCTAAGTATTTGGTTTTAAATCGCTTCCTTCTCCACGACTCCTATTCTGATTGGTGAGCTAGTTTTTCTGAGGTTGCATTTACAGACAGCAGGTAGCACCTAAAGAAACGGCGCAGCATCTCTTTTGCTGTTTTAACATCACCTGTACAGCTACACCAACAGAAATAAAGTGTAGGAACTTGAATGACCGGGCTTCCAGCTGGACATTTCTGTCCTTCTCTCCCCCTACCTCCACTGTTCCTTTCCTCATCCTATGTTAACAGTTAATCGCTCACATTTTCTTTGGGAATTTATTTACTCCTTGTCCACATAGAATATTCCTGGTTTAACCTTAAAAATCCAGTCGGCTCTGCTGGAATAGCATATTTCGGTTCTTCAGGGAGGAAAAAGTTGTATTTCATCATGTGGTTGATTCCAGCCAGTTCGAGTCCTTCGCTTGCCAGCGCAACGCGGGCTGGAGCCTGTAGGATGCGGTGATGACTGGATTTCAGATGCCAACATCGCTACTTTAAGCTTTCACAGGAAGAAACGTAAATTTAAAGCAAAAGGTATGAATGCCAATAGATCTACTTTTGTGCACATACAGATGAAATAGTACTTGGATGTTGGCAAGCGCTTTGGCTGCTCCTTGCCAGAGCTAATGGAGGGACTCCCAGCTGGAACGCGTGTCCCGTTTTTTCCCCTCAGCTATACGTCAGCTGGTCTCACCAGATATATTTTCTTTTTGCAAACCTCTCTTCTCTCATCTGTAAGACAAAGAAGAAAGACAGTTTACCTAGTGCAAAGAACTCCAAAGAAGAGTTTGTCTATTTTTGATGTTGTAAAAAAGATACAGGATTTTCACAGGATAATGGTCTCCCATTGATAGATAAATTCAAAACTAGAGGTTAAGTATTCATGGAAAAACTAGCGCAGAGGTACTTATGAACACTGCACTAGTAGTGCAAGACAGCATGACATTTACTGAAACGATCTATTCCAAGGAACCTGTTCTGTTTTTTTCAGTGCCTGACAATATATCAGGTAAAATAATCAATGGGTATAGGTTCAAAGCAGATGAACAGAAGAGCTACAGAATGACTGTGGTTTTGGTTTTTTTTAAAGAAACCAGATGATCTGATGCAACTTGCAGCTCCAAATAAAAGGAATTTCCTTTTAAAATATATTTATTTAAATTTGTAGGGAATAAGAAAAAACCTGCCCTATTTTAAACTGACTTTTTTTCTCTACACTAGATGCAACTTCTTACAATATTCTACTATTTGATATTATTTAACCAATACATTTTCAAGTGCAACCATTTTTTCTACCATAAATATTGCCATTATGTCAACAAGCCATAAGCACTGCAGTGAAGTTCTTAAATTTTACCACCTGACATGCTATTAAAACAAAAATGCCACATTTATATATTATGTTGAGATTTTTGTTCAGTAATAAAATGTAATTCTTCAAGATAGACAAGACCATGAGCTGCACAGACAAAATTTCCATTCCCAAGAATGGTTCACGTCTGACAAGAGAAGACCCTAGAAAAAGGAAAGGGTAAGCGGGGATGATGCCACCACCCACAGACACGGTAAGTTCTTGACGAGGGAGGTGAGCGTGGTTCAGGTCTCTGCCCTCTCTAAGCTTGTTCTTCATAGCAGCTAATTAAGCCTGTTGCAGATAAGGACATTTCATGGTAAAAATCTCCCGAGAGGTAATCCTTACACTCTACTTGCTGCTGGTAAGATCTAGATCTGCAAGTGTACTCTGTTTGGGACAGCTTGCCATACCTCAAAAAGACTCGGGCAAGTTGGAGAAAGTCCAGTCAAACACCACTAAGTGTTATCAGAGATCCCACAATCATGATCTAGGAGAACAAACTTGAAGACTGGGGAAACAGTTAACAGCAGGAAAGACTACAGAGAAATGTGATAACGAAAATATAAATACTTGTCATGAAGCAGTGATAATTTACACTCTGGTACTGCGTTCAAAACAAAAAAATGTATGGGCTTAAAAGGCATATCGTTGATATGCTCTGTGGAAGGAGCATAATCAACTAAATATGCTCTTTTCATATCTTTCACCTCCAATTTCCATAATTTTAATAGCTAGAGACTGACTTAAACTCTGAAAAGTAACACCTTACCTATCATCCAAGCTTTTGTTAGCATTTGCTTTTGCAAAATTTACACCCCTAACTGGTCTAGCCTTTGCTTAATTCTGCTTCCACAGACTCCAAAAGGCCATATTCAGATCTGGAATAAGCTCACATCAAACTTACCCACACAAACCATATTTTGCCTATCCATCTTGTAGTTTGGTTTGAATTTGGCCCAAAAATGAGAGTCTCTTTTTTTTATAAAAATGCAGTACTTCCCTGAGAACGACAACGCTGATATATAGATCCCAACACTGAAGCATTCTGGGTTTAATGGACATTAAATCTGGATTTAGGCTGCTTCAGTGACTACTTTTGAGAACGGGGAACTGCTGTTGAACTAATTACTGAGAAATCTATGAATCAGTCTGCAAGAAAATTTTCTCCCAAAATGCCTTAGAGAGTTTCTAGACTGACCCGTGGGAGACATTTTAAACAGAAGATCAGTGTTGCATTGTTTTAATCTCACTGAAACTTTCCTACTGAGCCTTTCTGCTCGCTAGGTTTTGCAGCAGTTTCCCTGTAGATATTATATCAAAACCCAGTGCGGAATAATCTTGTAAAAGAAACCGGGCTACGCTGTCCTGCACTGCGGTTTGCTTGGCAGGGCAGAAGGGGCAGAGCGTGGGGAAGCGGGCTGTGGCTCGGGCACCTTCTGCCCTGCGTTACCGCCGCTCAGCCTGGGCGCAGGTTCACAGAGGCTCCAGCACTACCTCCCGCCACCCGGAAACACGCTCCCACCCCCCGACAATCGGCAAAACTCGGCCCCGCGCCAGCCAGACCTACTTCCACCTCAAAGTCCTTATCTGGAAAACAACCTCAGAACAGAAAACTAACTTTGTTAAGCAGCAGTGTAGCTATAAAACTTCAATTTGATTGCTTGCGCTATCTTATGTACCATCAGAGAATGACAGGAAAAATCTCATGAGAAACTGTATCCTAAGTCCTCAAGTTAATCCTATGCTTGTTCTTTACAGGATATAAGAAGGTTGGAAGATGTCATGTCATCATTTCATTCTTTGTCTTGATAGTAGTGAGGTCTGACTAAGCCACAGTGTGACTTAGTATTTTTATCAGCCCCTTCCAGGACCGTTGTTAGGCACTGCCGCCGTACATCCCTGCCGCTTCCAGCACTGCCCTCTCTGTGAGGAGGAGCGGGTGCAGTTGTTTCTCAGCTGGCTGTTCAATTGTTTGACTCTTGAGAAAAGGAACTTGTGCAAGGGCAACGATCTAGCCTGTACTTTCAGCTAAACTGGGGACCAAAAAAGATCCCTCTCCTTTCAGTGCTGGTAAATGGTATATGAAGGCAAAGGCTATTACAACATAGTATTTGCTAATCTACTTACAGCAGAGTTTCTGGGAACCAATAGTCATGTAAGACTATTAATTAAAAAGATACATTTCTAAATTTATGCATAAAATTGACCTAAGTATACTCGAAAAGAGCCAGCAAACAAAATATGCCAAAACTATTTTTGAAGTTACAGTCTTTAAGCCAGTGTCAATGCTTTCTGAGTCCGCGTGACAAACATAAAACGTTTAGGCACAGTAGGACCGTGATTAAGGAAATGTTTTGGGTTTTTTCAGCAACAGATCACCAAATTCACAAGGGAAAACACTAGATGTGTTTTTCGGTTTTAGCAAATCTGTAAGGCACCGACAACATTATAGGCTTAGCTAAGCAGATAACTGTCACTTAGAAACTGATCATTCGCTACAATGATATAGGTGTGTTAAAAAGAGTCATGCGATTGTAACAGATAACATCTGCACATGACTAAACTGTCAGTGGGTTTATGAAATTAATTTCTTCCGTGAGAGGCATGCCTATTTTACATACCTCTATACATATCTCTTTCTTTTCCCTGCCCTGCCCTCAAAGAAAAGGAGAAAAATCTTTACAATTCGGGCTATAAAGAAGTTGTTTTCCTGCATGACATTTTATAAATAATGTCATGACCTCACTGGACAAGAGACATTATTACAGGAATGGAAAGCACTTTAGTCTGATAAAGGTTTACCTTGTTTTCTACAAGTGCAGCCATGATGTCAATGCTAAAGAGTAAGAAAGCCCGTTTCAAACTAGCTGAATACAAGTTTGTGAGAGATTTAATGGAACTCGGAAACTACTTAATTTTTCTCCCAAGAGTCTCATAGAGTTATCATCAGGATCTTAATATTGTTATTAAAAGAACAGCCACATCTGTCAGTATATTTCTTCAAAAGTCCAAGCTATGTATGTGTATGTGTAGCCAGTCCCCATCAAAGAATTTCTTTCTGCTTTTCCCGAGAAAACAGGAACGCAATCATTTCCTGTTACTTGATCGTCTCTGACTTCTCCTTACAGAATTTACAATGCAAAGTAATTGTAAATCTTGATGACTAGAACGCTTTAGAATTTAATAAAGATACATGCTTTAATGGGTTTCTTTACTCAGCCATCATTTTTTATAATTGAAATCAAAAAACCTTTACTCATCCTATGAGTTTGCTCATTTGATCATCCGTGATTAAGATGAGTAAAGCCTTCCCAAAGAAGGGAATTTCAATTCAGCACAAACTGCCCCCACACTTCTGAAGGAATGAAAGAAAAAAAAAAGATCAGTCAGAAACTGGCAAGCAATCTTGCCCTTGGATACCCACTGGAGTCTTGCATCCCTAAACCCACATTCTTAAGTAATTTCAGCTGTCCACAGGGTTTATTTATCACTTACTTTTGACCACTTTCAGTCATATGTATTCAATCATGCATTCTTTAGAGCTTCTCAGATCTTCTTTAATCTTGGCTGATTCATCACCTTTTCGCATTTGGCTTGACCAAAACTGATTTTACTGTTCTGCGATCATGCTCTTCAGTTTCTCTTCCTGTTTCAGTGGGTAACACCATCGTCTCTTCTCCACCACCAAGGCTTAAACACTACGATAAGGTCAGTTTTGACTGTTCTCTCCACCGCTTGAAGATAATTAGCAAATCTTTTTTCTGCTTTTTTCCCCATACAAGTCCATTCCTTCCTTTTTAGCCAAACATTTGGACTTTTCTTCTGTACCTTTTTTTTAGTCTTCTGGGTCTTTCCTACGCTATTTTTTCCCCTGTTTTTCATCTTCAAAATGCTTGCTGCCAAAACTGTCAATCACCTTTCATTTCCTTTCTTATACAGATGCAGTGGAAATCATGATCATCTAAAACTTTGGGTACACGTGAAGTATTACACACTTAAATAACAGAACATTGAAGATAAGAAGTAAAAATAAATCAATCAAAGCAATAGTACCTCTTCCTGTGTTTCTTCAGACTCTTTGAGAACTATTCAAGTATCGTCAAAGGGAGGATGATGAGAGAAAACTGCCAATCTCTTTTTTCCAAAGACAGAAGCTTATGTACTTAAATGTTTACATCCTTCTAGCTGAAACTGCAATAACAACCATATGCATATACACCATACCATACAGCACATAATTGCATCATGTACCTGGCACATTACCATTTCTACTCCCACTATAACCAACAGCGTTTCATCGTGGAAGTTAATTCTGTGTAATGGTCTGTAGGCCGTGAATTAGTCTTTCTCACACTGTTTTGAAGTGTTTTCTGACCAGCCAGTCTATGTACATCTATTCACCTGAATATACTGAGCTAAAGAGCTTGGAGACCCCCTCTTTGTTTAAACGTGTGTAAGCAGGCAGGTTTAAATCTATCTGTTTGAGTTTGCATGCATTAGCACAACTGCTTAAGCACATTGCACATCTTGTTTTAATCCTTGGCCATTTCTCCTCATTCTGCCTGTGGCTGGAGCCAAGCTGAGGTCCTGAATCTCTTACCCTCTCTGGTGAGAAATCTTAAGGCACTGACATTGAAATACTGTCATTTTTTGCAGGTATGGCACAAGTAAACCAAGCAGTATCATATTGGAAGAAGGGATGAAGAAATAACTTGGAAGAAGAATGAACAAAATAAACCTCGGGCAGTGCTCAAGCCACTTCTTCGTATTCTGACTGGGTAAGATTTTGGTATAGGATGCTGACACTGACACATGCTTTACGGGCATTTTGCAGCTAGGACAAGGAAAGGTCTGAGGCCAATACAACCGACTACTCGTTGCATAAAGATTCCCCTGAAAATCAGAGTCTCTCACTGCATGGACCCATGGAAACCAGCACAGACCCTGGTCCAGCCAACCAGCACAACCAGCCTTCCATGCGTGACAACACACAGACATCAACAGCTCCAGTGAGAAAACTTGGTCAGCATCATTGCACTTGCCTTCATTAAAAGTTGCTGTTGTGTTGTTCTGTAATATACACGTGACGTTTATCTTTCCTTCTCGGTCTGCCCATCCTGGGCAAACATAAGCACGTGCCCTCGTTGAATCCTGTTGTCTTTTTACATTTCATAGCCTCGTGCTCTCTTCAGCAAGCACCCAAATAGCCAGTTTGATTGCCCTGAAGCCTCACAGATGCCTTGCAGCCAGACTGCCAGCCAAAAAGCTACACTTTGTCACTTCCCAGCTCCTCTCCTCTTCCCCTGTTGTACTCACGGCTCTTACCTCCTCTCTGCATTCTCAAAGCGATGGCCTTTGCTGTGTTCTGAGCAACATCTGGGGCCCTCCTCAGCTTCTGTGCCATGTACTCCCAGGTCAGTATCGCCACATTCAAAGCAGAACGTCCCATCACAGGAACGTACTGAGAACTAAGCATTCAATGGTTAGATTATCAAGTACGTAGCACGTTTTGATCAGTCAGGTTACTAATGAACTTCATCAGCATAAATTCTTTATCAGTTTAGATCTTATCAACAACTTTATGAGTCTATGTAGAGATATTCCATTGAATTCAACAAGAAAGAAATCTCAAGCCGGAAACGCGGAGCATGGAAGTTCTAACAGGGCAGGGATGCTTCTGTCACGCCTTCCGTGCCCGGCTGCCTGCGAGCGCGGGGCCGCCCGGCCCGTTGTCACCGCCGCCTGCAGCACTCCGGCCCTGCTGCCAGCGGGGTCAGCCGGCCGCGGTCAGGCTGCGCAGCTCGGGAGTGACGGGAGCGACACGCGAAGCTGCTGCCCACCCAGCTACCAGCAGCAATCAGCGGGGCACGCAGGTTCCCTGCGCCGGGGCTGGAAAGGGCACGGAGGGAAGCGCAGCGGCATTGATTGTCTCCAGGCCCTCGCAACTGTGGATTTTTGCTTCCGCGGAGGTGTAACGGCAAACAAATAATCGCTTGTTACTTAGTTGTCGTGGTCAGCGTATGCAGGTGTTTTCAAGCACGCAGCCAGTAGTGATTCTTCAGCGCTTCAGACACCCGAAGCGTCCGACTTTTGCTTTATTCCAGTAACAGAAACCACAAACCACGTGGGTACCGAGACCCGTTGCCTGCACTCCCGCAGGCCGCAAGCGGACAGGCCGTTCCCAACGCTTCCCAGCTCCGGGCCCGGGCGGGGCGGTCCGTGAGCCCGGCACGAACCACAGGCCGGGACTCCCGCGGGAGGCGCCGCGACCCCCGCGCCCGCCCGTTGCCAGCGCGGCCAACCCGCCGTCCCGTCCCCGTCCCAGTCCCCGTCCCGTCCCCCCGCCTGACGCGAGGGGCGGAGCCGCCGCGTGCCAATGAGCGCGGGGCGGTGCTGCCACCGCCCAATGAGGGCGGCGGGCCGGGGGCGGCGGCAGGAGGAAGCGGCGCGGCGGCGGCGCGGGGCTATGTGGCCGGCGGCGGGGGGCCCGGGCGCGGCGGCGGGGAGCGGCGCCTGCCTCCTGCTGCTGCTGCTGGCGGCGGTGCTGGCGCTGGTGGTGCGGCAGCTGCTGAAGCAGCGGCGGCCGCCCGGCTTCCCGCCCGGCCCCGCGGGGCTGCCCCTCATCGGCAACATCCACGCCCTGGGCGCCGAGCAGCCGCACGTCTACATGCGGCGGCAGAGCCAGATCCACGGGCAGGTACCGCCGCTCCGGCACCGGCGGCCTTTGCCGCCCTCCCGGGGCCCCCCCTCCGGAGCGGGAGCAGGAGTGGGGCGGGCTGGGCCGGGGCGGGCAGCGCTGCCGGCGGGAGAGCCCGGGGAAGAGGCAGCCGGGCGGGCTCTCCTCGTCCCGGTGGCCCGGGGCTGCCGCGGAGCCCGGACCCGCTCCGGCAGCACGGCGCGTCCGGCGGGGAAGCCGCCCCGCCGCCTGCCGCCTGGCCTCGGCCCGGAGCGTCTGTCGGTGCCCGCACCCCGCCGGGGAGCGAGCAGCACGGCGGGGGCCGACGCCGCCAGCTAACGGGAGCAGGGGGGCGGGCCCGGGACCCGGTGGGTAGCGGGGTCCGGAGCACCAGGCTTTGGGGCTGTAAGAGTTTTTTGGCAAAACCGGTGCTCCGGTCAGGCCTTGCCGCGGCAGCGGGGAGAGACCCGTGACAGAGGAGAAGAGTTTTCACGGCTTTCCTGCCCGCGCTCCCTCTCGGCGGAGAGGGGCTGCCTGCCGGCTTGCCTCCCGCTTGTACTGCGGTTTTTTGGTACCCTCCTTAAGCTGGTGCCCCGCTGCAAATGGATGTAACTCGCTCGTTTCCCGTCCACAAGTCTTGGACGCGCCAACAGGGCTTAAAATTAACAAAACTACAACAGCCAAGTAGTAGGCACTGGGGTAATGGCAGCATTTTCACTGAACACACGTTGCTTCAAAGTACCTTCAGTGGGATATTTGGAATACTCGCAGTCAACTAGTATAACTACATAAGAATGGGGTTTTTTTTTTTCATTTTTTCATACTTTCTTATGTATCAGGTGTCTCTTTTCATCAGCCAGTTGCAAGTAAACAATCTATTCCTACAAGCTTCATAAAAGTTAAATGCAAACTAGGTCTAGCAGGGAAGGGCAGGCAGGCACTAGCGTTTGCAAGCGTGTATGCGTACGGATACATAAACGCGCACATGCGTGCGTACGTTTTGGTAGCAGCTGGCCAGCCGGCACATACCCCGTGGCCAGCCATTCAGCATGCCTGTACATCTCAAGATTATTATCACAGCTGTGATAATAATAACAGTAATAATAATAATAATTTACTTAGCAGGATTATCACTGGAGGTCTGTGAAGGACTGGGCTTTGTGTCTGACAAACAGTGGCTGTCTAGCAAATCACGTCCTTCAAACTGCTACAAGTGTTTAAATCTAACACACCTAGCAAGCAAATAAAACTGTTGCTAGAACTTAAGTCTGTCTAAAGCTTTGGTCCGGGTCATTTACAAAAGCTACAGCAGAAACGGAGCAGTCAGAGTCTTCTCATGAATGAGAAGGGAAGCAAAGTGTGCAAATTAAAAGCGTGCTAAATGGTAGAAACAAAAGGATAGGCTTATTATCTTATTTTTGGCAATAGAAAAAAGTAAATGTATTTCAGGCAAAACACTAGGACAAATAGAATGGAAATAGGAAGGAAAATGTGTCATCAAATAAACTAAGCTTTCTACTTGCCTGGAAGGCTGTATGTAGTTCTAGTCACCTGCTGTCAGAAAGGATCCTGCAGAATTTGAGGGAACTTGAAGACAGCAGATCAGCATTTGGAGGGGCCCTGGAAAAATACAGAAAAAGGATTCTTTTTAAAATTCTGTATAACATAGGACGAAAGATAAATAAGCTATGATCAGAATACACAAAACTCCCAAATGGTTTGCAGAAATCTATCAGGAGTGTCGTCTTGTCACATGAAAGAGAAGAGCCATTATAACAGTGACAATAACAAGTTTGCTAAAGCAAAATAGTCATAGAATCAATGAAGTTGGAAAAGACCCTTATGAGCAGTGAGTCCAACCATTAACCTAGCACTGGCCAATCCACCACTAATCCATGTCCCTAAGCGCCACATCTATACATCTTTTAAATACCTCCAGGGATGGGGACTCCACCACTTCCCTGGGCAGCCTGTTCCAGTGCTCGACAACCAAGTTGTCGCAGAATGTGTAATTAGGCTAACACTATTTCATATTCTAGAGGTCAACAGCTCTGAGAGGAAGGGAAAACTAGGGAGTTGTAGAGATAAAAATACCGATTTGTAATGCTAAGAAAAGTATGGAAAGGGATACAGGATTTCAGTCTTAAGTTTAGCTTAAGTTTTAATTTTTAAAACTTAGCATAAGACTTCCGTTTTGTTTATCCTGTATGTGCCTTCTGCAGGATGTATTGCATCTTTCTCTAAAGCACCTAGTGCTGACCACTTCTGGAAACAGGAGATGGGACTAGCTGGGCTATGCTATCATTTGTTGGCTGTCATCATGGCTCTCACTTCTATCATCTGATGGTTCTTTGGGAGCCAGTGCAAAGTCGGCTGGTGTCCAGTTTCAGAGATAGACAGGGCTGGGTGCAGCTTGGTTGTTTTCACAACTGACACCACTTCTGCGTGTGCCATTACTAAGTGACCTGCTGGAAGTCTTCGCGGTATGAACTTGGGGCTTCGTAGTGCCCTTAACCAAATTAAGCTATTGGGATTTACCTTTTCTAAGGCAGGGAGGCGGGGCAGGTGTGGTAGTAAAGCTTTCCTCCCTCCCGTGGAAACAGTCTCGGCAAATTAGGAAAGTAGACAATATATGTACTTTATTTCTAGTTCTTACATAAAAACTATGCCTTATATCTAATAATATCTAGTTATATTGTACACATCTAAATATATACTTACTTATATCTACTAATGTTAGGGGCCAGTATATTTTTTCTGAAAAATATGCAGTGTGGTACCAAATTCACATTTGTTTAGTGACTATATGAAAGCATCCCCAGTCCTTGCATTAGAGAGCTGGCCACTTTAGGTGCACAGCAAGGCACAGAATGTAGTGTGGCGTAATTTATCTTTTGACAGCGTGAATTAGCTCACAACAGACTCTACTGTGTAATGCCACAGTTGTATCCCGTCTGGTTACCGGTATGCCCTACTGAAGCTCATTCAAGTCTGTATTTTGCATTGATGTTTAGTGTTGTTTCACTTTGTCGTTACTTGTTTGTACTTGTTTTCATTATTTGTTGTTAAGATTTGGTTGCAATAGCATTTTTACATTTTTTAATTATTTTTTTGTCCCAAAGATCTTCAGTCTTGACCTTGGAGGTATATCTGCTATCGTACTGAATGGCTATGATGCAGTAAAAGAATGCCTTGTTCATCAAAGCGAAATTTTTGCAGATAGACCATCTCTTCCCTTGTTTAAGAAGCTGACAAACATGGGAGGTAAGTGCTAATGTCTTCTATGTAAAAATGTAATTTTTGTCCATTAGCTGGGTTTGTGATCACATGAAATACTTGCTTTAGCAGTTTTCTCTACTTCTTTAACTCCTTTCATAAAATACTTGATGCTTCTTTAAAGTTATTATTTCGAAAGGATTGTCACTCATAGCAAGATGTGTGTAATTTTTTGTCTCATTTTTTGTCTTATTAACTAATTTTATTATCTTACGGGGAAAAAATAAAGCGTTGCATAAAATACTGTGTCAAAATATTTTTTCAGGCTTACTGAACAGTAAATATGGCAGAGGATGGACAGAACATCGCAAATTAGCTGTAAATACCTTTCGAATTTTTGGATATGGTCAAAGGTCCTTTGAACACAAAATTTCAGAAGAATCTATGTTTTTTCTTGATGCCATTGATACATACAAAGGCAGACCATTTGATCTTAAGCACTTGATAACAAATGCTGTTTCAAACATTACTAATTTGATTATTTTTGGAGAACGTTTTACATATGAAGATACTCAATTTCAGCACATGATTGAGATTTTTAGTGAAAATATTGAATTAGCTGCTAGTGCCTCTGTATTTTTATATAATGCTTTTCCTTGGATTGGTATCTTGCCATTTGGGAAACACCAGCAGCTGTTTAAAAACGCAGCTGAAGTCTATGACTTTCTTCATGACCTTATTGAACGTGTCTCTGAAAATAGGAAGCCTCAGTCACCTCGACATTTTGTAGATGCATATTTAGATGAGATGGATTGCAATGAAAATGATCCAGAATCTACATATTCAAGAGAAAACTTAATTTTCTCTGTTGGAGAACTCATCATAGCTGGAACAGAAACCACAACAAATGTTTTAAGATGGGCAGTGTTATTTATGGCTCTTTATCCAAACATTCAAGGTAAGAACTTTGACATTTTGAGGAACTGATACACTTTCCTATTGCAGATTTAAAATGCTTTTTCAAAGTGGTGCAGTCATCCATAGTCGTAAACAAAAAGGAAGGTTTGTCTATATAATTATATTATATAATTTACTAAATATACTACAGACAGATGTGAAAAGCTTATTTTATGTGCAGACAAAGAGGACATAAAAAGTCAAGTATGATGATAAAATGTTAGCATATTATTTTGTGCATATGTTTTTATGAAGCTTTACTATTTTCACTAAAGTATTTCTAACATATTTAAGCTTAGTGTTGTGATGCATAATATTGGTTGGTAGATATACTAATCTATATAGTTAATAAATAATAAGCAAGTGCACTTACATATGAAATTAATTAAATTTAAAATGTAAAAACATCAGCAAAAAAGTAAATCAGGTTGTCGTTAACAGTTTAAGAACAGTTTAAGTACATTTCCTTTCTACCCTTAAGTGCCTCAGTTCACCATAGATTTACGTATTGCAGACTTGTATATTTATACTTTTGGAAGAACAAAAATAGCATTTAAAAATAAAAAGATGTGTTACACTCATTCTGAAGTAAGACGGCAATAGCTGTTTGAATGTCAGCCCAGACATTTTGTGCAGAAGTTTGGATTTTAGAAGTGAACAGTCACATTTCTTGTTTCACAGCCTCCAGTTTGCTCTCAAAACCTCACCAGTGTGTAGTTCAAATAGGAACTTGCAGTATTTGGAGAAAGAGCAGCCAAGATAACTTGGAAAGAGACTGTTGATACTTTGACCAAAGAATATTGCTCTAACATCAATTTCACCATCATCATCATCATCATTTCAGAATGGGGATAACAATACTACCCATAGCTGTAAGGCTCTTGAGGTCTGAAGTTCTGCATAGGAACCAGATGTCTTTATGTATGAAAGATTATATTTTCTTCTCAGAGTAGTAGGTGCATGACTCTATATCTTCTGATTTTCTCAGCTAGAGAATAATTTTTCATTTTTAATTTGGGTGGACAAAAAGCAATTATTTTAAAATTAGAGATCAAATTTTATATTTATGTTTTCAGTCAATACAGCTTTACTTGAAAACGATGAAAATTAGAAAGTAATGATAATGTATATCAAGAGCTGACATGCTATAAACAGTGAAAATCAGTTAGATTAAATAAAGAAGTTGATGCTGAAGCTCTTTTGTTGCTGCTATTATCATTATTTTAAGTTCCATATTCACTGAGCTGGTTAACATATCTTGCTAAGCAACTAGAATCAAAGTTCACTCAAATATCTTCTGAGAGCCATAACCTCTTACATATTTTCTTTTTTTGATTTAGTCAACTATTTTATTTACTTGATTAATTAATTGAACATGAGGAAACTGATTAAAAATAAAAAAATAGGAAAACTGTCTTCTAGCCTAGGATTAAAAGCAAGATCTAACGGGATTCGAGTTGTTAATTTTAAAAACTTTGAGGGACATATTTAAGAGAAGTATGTCACTTCAGCTCACTAAGTACAGCTAATAATTTGTTTGTGGAAGCTTTATGATTGCTGTTTTTAACCAGTCAGCACACTTCAGACGATTTAAAACAAGTAGATTTAAAAAAATTAAATGTTGCTTCTATGCTTCCGAGTTCCACTGATTCATCTATATGCTTTACACAGTATAGTAAGAAAATCTACCAAAAAAAGAAAAACGTTTCATAAAATGAAAAAAATGGAATCTGATTTTATATGTACTTAAGTTTTAGGATGCACATATACATTGTCCATATTTTAGTTAAAAATATATTAAGTGCCGTAATTAGTCAATAGAATATATTTACGCTTTACATTATATAAAAAGCCCAAGTGCAAAAAGGTCCACTTAAATCAAAGTTTCTGATCAGTCTGTCCTGGCTCACTAACAATATTCATATCTTAAAACAAAAAGATCCTCATTCCTTCTCTATTAAGATCTGACCAAGATACTGTTTGTCAATGAAGGTCAAGAAAACTTTGTAGTTTTGTGTCTCCTATGCATCGTCCAATTTTGTAGAGATCCACTCACCTAGAATAATCTTCTGATCTCAGTTCTTGTGATATAACGAGTTTGGATTCAAAATCAATTCATCTGGGTAAAAATAAGAATTACTGTTACCTTTCATTTATTGAGGCTTTCTCTGTCCAAGTAGTACAATATACACTGATACACCCCTACATCACAGAATGTACTTTCGCTAAGCTGCTTTTCACCTCTTTATTTTGACATGAAACATTGTCACTTCAGGTTGAAAAACTTGGTGATTCTGGTAGAATTTTTCTGGCATTGCCCAGGTTTTCATTACTGGTTCTACATGAATTGTAAAAGTCCAACTTTGTTTTAGTTAGGAGCTGTTTGGCAGTTTCAACAAAGAAAGTGTATCAGGAAAAAGAAGAGGCAGTTTGAATGTGTTGGAGATTATTTAAATAACTTGTGAAGTTAATTTAAAAAAAAGTTATTTAATTTGTTCCTTTTCAGTTAAATTCAGACTCCTGTCCCTCTTAACTCTCACTGTATTGTATCAGATATTTTCAGTTTAAGAATGAATGATTTTACACTGTGACTTCAATTCTGGAGAATCATAGCAGAATTAGACAAGGGAAAGTTCAAGTGGCTAATTTCAATGTTATCTGAGTAACTCAAGTATTTAATGTACTTTATCTTTGTAGTCTTTTGCGTGTTTCTTTAGTTTTGAAGAGCTCCAGAAATAAAAATACACACAAGCAAAGAAAAGTATGTTAAAACACAATTTTACTGAGAATAATTACTTTTTAAATTAAGATTAGTGGTATATATGCTAGTAATAATTCCTACTAGCAGGATAAGGAATATAGCGTCTAAATTTTAAAGCTTATAAGCTACTCTATTTTATGTAAGATATTTAATGTTTCAGTATCCTTTAAAAAGTACATACCTTATAACTTGAATTAAAAAATAAAGGATATTACACAACAAACATCAGCTTTTATTCCTGTTCCTAACAGGGCAAGTTCAAAAAGAAATTGATTTAGTCATCGGCCCAAACAAAATGCCTGCCTTAGAAGAGAAATGCAAAATGCCATACACTGAGGCAGTTCTACATGAAGTTCTAAGATTCTGTAATATAGCTCCACTAGGTATTTTTCACGCAACTTCCAAAGATACTGTTGTGCGTGGTTACTCTATTCCTGAGGGCACTACAGTCATTACAAACCTCTACTCCGTCCATTTTGACGAAAAATACTGGAGCAACCCAGAAGTGTTTTTTCCTGAGAGATTTTTGGACAGCAGTGGGCAGTTTGTCAAGAAAGATGCATTTATTCCTTTTTCACTAGGTAAGAGTGATTCCTTCCCTTTTCATAAATCTAGAAATGCATAACATATAAGTGATGGCAATAAATCAGGAATGGGCAGAATGATATGAAATATCCACAGTTCTGATGAAACAGCTATTTTAAAGATATTCAATATAATGCACTCTGGACATACACACCAGCGTAGTATCTTTTATGTAGATGAGCTCATTATTATATAAACTAAGAAAAAAGGACAGTATTTTCTTATCTGAGGAATCTATACATATTGTATCATTGTAGTACATAAGTGTTATTTGTTTCACAATTAACAGTCATTTGCTGCTAATTCACAGGTGATTTACACAACCACCTTTCAAATTTCAGCACTTGGATCTGCACCAGAAATCTTAGATCAGAACTAGCTTAAGACTCAGCATGTAACACTGCATTCTGTCCCGAGGAAATATTCTGGCAGTCCTAAATCATTATGGATTTGTCTTTTGATGCCTATAAGAGGGGATAATTTATCTCAGATATGATTACCAACCTAAAAATTAGGTGTTCTGTATAAGCTGCCAGGGCTACCTCTGCAGTCCAGAGAAAGATATAGCCTTGTGTAGAGGGTGACTTAGTTTACTTATCTGGGATACCCTTTCTCCAAACAATGACAGGAGCCATGACAATTCCCTTGGAATAGATGCACATCATCAAAATGGCCAAAGTTAGGTTCGATGAAGCCCACCATTAAATTTCTTTTTGCCTGTTTGACCGTACCAGTTCCAGATGTTGTTATCTGTTCATCTGTGTCTTCCACAACCACATTTACTCCTTGTAACTAGTCATACATGGAATGGGAACTAGTATTTAAAGGCATTTTCCAGACCCGTTTCATACCTTTCTACTCACCAAGTTAGAATAATTTCCAGGTAATAATGATTGGCAGTAGATGTAATTAAGAAAATAGTAGGAGAGAAAGGCTGAAATCCACAGTATCATTTTCTAAAACATGTGTCTACGTTGGCACTTCAAGACAAGATAAAGGAGCTAATAGCTTATCTAAATAAATTTGGCAGAATTAGTTACAATGACATTTGTGTAGTGAGAGGGTCAAATTTGCTAAAATCTGTTTCTTGCCATAAATTATCACCTATCCTGTCTTACAGAATACTACCACCAAGTTTGTACAGCTCCTCTCAGCACACAGAAATGACTATTCTTATTCATAACAAGAATGAAAATGTAATAACACGCATTTTAAGTCTTTTCAAAACCTTCTTTTCAATCCAGGAAGAAGACATTGTCTTGGAGAACAACTAGCTCGAATGGAAATGTTTTTGTTTTTCACTTCGTTACTGCAACGATTTCACCTGTGTTTTCCTCATGGTGTGATTCCAGACCTCAAACCAAGATTAGGCATGACATTACAACCACAACCATACCTCATCTGTGCAGAAAGACGATGAAGAGGAGGGTCCAGATTGTCAGGTGGAGCACAACGCTCCAAGTTGCAGATGAGGATCCACTTTGCCTTCTATTTCTAAACGTGTTCATGTCAGAAGAACAGAAATTTAAAGGACTTGCAGATAAATTCTGACTATTTGTGCACAAGTTAATAGTTTCTTTTTGGTTTTCACAAAAAAAACACCCTCAACCAAAAACGTGAAACACACCCTGTGTTTAAAGTTGATGTTTTCACTCCAGAATTCTGTTTTGAATCTAACTTCTGATTCAGCTTTTTAATATTTAATTACTTAGCAAGCCATTTTACTTTGACAGGATATTTTTATAAGCATGGAGAATATGGCTCAAAATGTTTATACTTGGATTCATCCATGGAAATCTTATTTGCATTATTCCACCTAAGCTGTTCTTTATAATTGTCCATTAAATTTACATAGCTAAAAAGATTTTAAAGGTATCTCTTTAAATTTCTGTAAAATTGTCTATTAAAGCATTTTAATCCTTCCTTCTCCTTGCCCTATCTTCCTGGTTGGTCATAATTTTCTAGTGAATCAGATAACTGCGTGAATTCACTTTTAAGATCTTTTATGGCTTGCTTGTCATTTACTAACATATACAAAGTGTTCAATTATTGTCATACCCCTGACAATTACAGCAATCTTTTTTGCCAGTTTATTGCATTTCCAGACACATGTTCTCCATTGCCTCCCAACACAAGCCGTTATGTAATGATTAATCTCTGCCTAAGTAGTCTGGAAAAAACAGTGTTTGTGTTACCAGGGTCACATGCAACTATCCTATGAGTCAAGAAAATCAGCTGCTTGTGAGCCTGACCAGAAAAGAGACCTTTCTGGGGAGGGGGAGTGGAATAGCGTGGGGAGAAACAGATTTCAAATGGATTTTAAGCACAAGTTATAGGCACAACAGCTACTCTTGACTTCTGCCAGCTTCATTTTTCACTCTTGACAGCTATTGCTTTATGGTTATTGTAGATGGAGATTTATGCATGCAGGCCCTGCAGGAGAACCTGACACTCTAAATACAGTATGTTCAGTCCCCACCATGTGGGGAGAGGTGGGACCTCAGAATAGGGTTCAGAACAAAACCCATGGAGCAAATGGCTATTGAAGGACAAGGTTGAATATTGGACCTTGCTCTTTATACTGCTTATGCTTCAACTTGGAGCTGCAGGAAAGTTCAAAGGCAGGAACTGGTGTTCTTCTGCTGACCTGATGTTTTCAGCTTATACTGAGCAGAAATACTTCCTTTCTTTTGAAACAGCAAAAGAAAAGGATCAAACAGGGCTAATTCCAGACCACTTACATAATAGCCTGGTGACTTAAGATGCAGCAGGTCCCAATTAAATTACTTTGTCTGAGGGTAGTCAGACCCACATGTCCCACAGAGAACCTCTCAAACACACGTTCCTGGTGCTCTGAAGAGGAAAGGCAGGCTACTCCTCTTGCGGAATAACCGCCTTTCTGTAGAGAAGGTTTAAGATTCAAAAAGGAGAGGAAGGAGGTAAGCCTGATGGCTGTGCATTGGGCACACCATGAAAGCTGCGAATAAACCACTCCTAAGATACTGGCAAGCAGTGGGGCTTGGGAGTCAAGATTGAGGCTTTTCTGGATAGCTGCATAAGTAGATGTTGGGCGCTGGTGGAATGCTTAAATAAAAATTGTGGAATCTACCGAATTTAGGTGTCTTCTGTATGAATCAATACCGAACAGAAATGTTCAGTGCTACAGTCCTGGACCCGTGGTAATTCTTCCTGTATCCCACCCTGTGCTCTTAGATAGCCAGAGTTTTGTTAGTATCTAGGCTTGCTTTCTGGGTTGCAAGAACTCTAGGACATCCTTTTGTTAAAACATGATTCAAATAATCCTAACTGGAGTGAGGAGAGTATCAAAAAAAAAAAAATAATCAAGAACCAGTTCTTGCAGGGGCTGCACTCGAAATGCAGCTGGCCCGTGATAATTCCCTTTTGCTGATGTATTTTGAGATATAACTCCTGGCTAGTCTTTAATCCATTTAATGAGAACCATATTGATTATATGTCGTTCTGGTTTCTAAATCAAAATGCCTTATAAAAGCCTCAGAATATCAGTCCAAACTTTTACCATTATCTGCCAACTTACAGTCTCATTTAAGCAATCAAATACATTTGACAAACTGTCTTTTCTATAAATCTGTAGCGGTATTAGTGATATTTACATGTTTCACTCTGTATCAACTTTTTAATTACTTTCTCTCAGAATTATCCTAGTGATCCAATTTAATAATCTGAAGTACTGACATAATATTAGTTTTTTTCCATTCCTCTGGAATTTCTCCATTGTATCAGGATTGATTAGTAATGAACATCAGTAGCTAGCCAGATGTTCAGAATTTCCTGGGGAAGAGTCTTCTACAGCTGAAATAGCTAGCACAGCTGGGTGCTACTTAACCTTGTTCTGGGATTAAAAGTTAATATATTAACCAGAATATCTTTCTCTGGTTGTAGAATTTAATGATGAAAAAAGACATTAAGTAATGTGTTGAGGTAAGATTGTTCCCACTGCAGAAGTTTTTCCTATCTGGCTTTGAATGTCCTAATATTTTAGATTAAAACAATGTGTCCAGATACTTATGGAAAGATGTCTTGAAGTTGTAACCTCTCTGTTTCTGTATATTAATGTCATTTATTGTTCTCTTGGTTTCACCATCTTCTTAAGCTTTATTCCCTCCAATATTTATAGTCTTCTCATTTCTGTCTTTTGCAGAGTTAGCGCTTTGAATTTATGATGATAGTTTAGAACTAGAAGCACTGTTTCCACATACAGGTGTATCACAACCTCAAGAAGAAACTTTCATGTACCTTCTCTGTAACTCCACTGCTGTTCCCAAAGGCAGTGAAGGACTTTTTGCTGTAAACGTAGCTAAAAATGCATACTCAGCTCACCTTTGTTGATCTCAATTCCTGTACAGTTTTGAATCATTCTTTTTTCTAGTTTGTCCAGGAAAAAAATCCACTTCAGCTTTTTTCCCTTCCTGTGAGATTATTGCAGTGTTCTTTGCACTATTTTTTGGTCTTGGTCAGTATTTGTAAATGCAGGCTAGATTCAGCAGTCTTTCCTAAGGAATAGGAATTTTAGGATTAAGAATTGATTTTGTTTTCTTAATTATTTTAATTTCTCCTTGAGCAATAATTAGTTGTTTTTTCTGACTATAATCACAGAAATTCTGCTAATTGAGGAGAAGATAGTCAACTCACCATTGTATTAATTTACTATGTCCCATACAAAGGTCTCCACAGCCAACTACAATGTAATACTAATAGGAAGATTATGAGCTGTATGTTTCTCCTACATCTATTTTCTCCATCTTGGCTCTGGTTTTGTATACTTGCCTTAAATCAGAAACTCTAGAAGTGGTTCTTTGCCTTTCCTCTTTCATGCCATTTCTATACCATGAGAATGGGTGCCCTCTGCACTATTTCTCAGACACAGTCTAGTCCTATATTTACTTCTAGACTTAACTCCAGGCCCAGGGCAATGCGTCTTGCCATCCAGCAGGAGATTCCTTTCTTAACAGTGATGCAAGAGCTGCAGTCAGTACCACCACAGTATCTTAAATCCTCCTTTCTAGAACTCTATACCTAAACTTAAGTTTCTGGGTTAACCTTGGCCATGCCAGCATCCCCAGAAACTGAAAAGGGAACACTACAAGCATGTCATATATGGCACTGAAAAAATGCCAAAGAAAATCTTACTCTTTAGCACTTAAGTTAAACAGGGAGATTATAAATAGAGTAGATTGAAAGCAAAAAGACAAGGTGTTCTAATTTTTGCAATTATTTACAAATCATTATGAAGCATGAGTGGTTTATCTGGAAAACTAATTACAGTTCTTTTGATGACATTTCTGGATTGAATTGGCAGAATTTTTCAGACTAAGTACCAGGAATCACTGTATCTCTAGCAGCCAAAGTGCTACTTCAGACTGGAATTTACAAAGAGCCTGCTGCTTTCATCCTTAAATTAAGTGTATCATAAAAATGTGTTAATTTTTAATTCTGTACAGAATCAGGGTTGGAAAGGAGCAAAACTTGCTCATATTTAAGATCTGTAGTGAGAGATAAAATATGCCTGGAAGCCATGGTCTCCCTTGTCCATGGTTTGAGTATCGCTGCAGGAAACACGAACTGAACCTGCAAAGAAAATTGCCTTTTCACTGGGCAGAACCAATAGTTCTTTCTGCTATGGGGATACGCCACTGTATTATGGGTAAAGGGAAATAGCGTGCCCAGAAGCCCTAGACATCTTTAAAGACAGCCAGGTGAATATGCCCTCTGTAGACCCAGAAAAATTTAGGTTATGTGAGACCATGATCTGGCATGTAAAAATTTACAGCCGGTAAACTTTCAGGTGTTTTGCTGAGGATAGCTGTCACCACAGGGACAGAAATATCTCCCTGTGTAGTTTCTGTGTACGCTGAGAGAACAGGCATGCCATTCAAAATAATGTGTTGCTGGCTGGTCCAAACCTCCAAAGTTACTCAGCGTGCCAAGGACAAACTAGGTGCCTTTGCATGAAGATGCTTAAGGTGAGCTCATTTATTTGCAGATCATGATCAACAAGGATTGTTGAAGCAAATGGTCTAGATAGGTAGAATATCAAACCAGCTCCTAGTAGTGTCCAAGGTGAGATATTTGGCTTGGCTTTAGAGATGTTACAGGCTCTTGCAGAACTGCACGGAATAGACTGCAAGGGAAGAGAGGCCTAATTGGTATCTGCTGTATAATGGCCATCCCACTAATGCAGTTTCTCTGCTTATTAACTCAACCTACCCTTAACAACCATTCTGCAAGCTTGTGGACTCATTCTCCTTTCTTCTGCCTACTGACATGAATATTTGCTGAATCTAAAACTGCTGAACAGATGTGCACGTCTCCCTTTCCTCTATATTGTATTTTCTTGCAAAGGAAACTTCAACGTACTCCAAGTGGGAGAATAATTCTGCATTCACAATGGAGGCAGTGTTGATAACTAATGTTACAATACTGCACAGGATGATCTGACGTGCATTGACTTTACGCTGCAGGAATTTAGCATAGTCTCTATTCAGTGGTATTCAGCACCTCTCTCCAAATGTTCCTTGCCCATAACTAGACTCGGCCAGAGCTTGAGGTGAAGTCATGGATCTTTCTGCATTTGTTCTAGTGATCCCTCCTTAAGCATCATCGTCTTGCAGGTTAGTTCCCAATACAAGATCACTATTTTCTAGTAATGTTGCAGAAGTTATAAAATTGTAATCCTGAAAAGAATTCAGTTGATTTACATTCATTTCATACACTCACACTACAATCTATTAATTTCACAGAGTATGTTTTTGACCTCCTGTGGGCGAGATCTAATATCAATAGAAGGAAGGTCTTTCCTTTTGGACTCTGGCCTTTTTGGACGTGTCCAAATATAAATTCAGATGTCTATGAGCCAATAATACAGAGAACAGGCATAGGATGAGGGAAATCTATATTGAAAAGCTGTAATTCCAAAAGAGCTTGGGACTCATGGTGGGTGTTCGTTAAACATGAACTTTAACTGTGCAGCCCAAAGATTTTGTGTTGATAGACTATTGAGTGAGGATAGAGAAGCTATATATGTATATGGTGTTGGCACAAGCATTCCTTGAATACTGTGTCCTGTTTTGTTGTCTATAACTGAAGGGGCATTTGAAAAAATAGGTAGAGTTCCTATAAAGCTGTAAAAATTACTTAGAATATGTTTATGCTATATATTCTGGATTGCGGCAAGGTACTTCTACTGATTTATGGGCTGACCAAACAGTATGTGATCATATCAGAGCAGCACCATGTCCCAGCTAATATGCTTCCTTTTCAGAATGATTTATTATTTCAGACTTGGTGACACACTGGCACTGTTAGAATGTTTTTGGATAATTTGGAGGCTCAAGCATGTCTCCAGAATATACACCACAGAAATGTACTGTAGGACATACTGGCTAGTGACACATTCAAGACAATTCATTTGCTTGGTTTACCAAACACATGATTAAGTGACTTGATTAGTCTACAGCTATCTAAACAGAGAACAAAGAGTTGATAAATGATCTTTTCAGTAAGTAGACAAGAACCAGGTGAATACGTTGAACTTTAGATGAAGAATCAGGTGTATAACTAGTAGTAAGGATAGTTATTCCTGGATTGTTACAGAAATTTTAAAATTGGTTCTCAGACAATTCTCTTGTGCTCTGGTTTTACTTTGCACTATCTTCTGCATGAAAAGTGAACTACATAAGGTTACAGTAATCCCTCCTCTCTCAATCAGCAGCTTATAAAATGTACTGTTCTCTCTGACCTCCAAACTCTGCTAACTATTCAAGTGTTAAAAGCAGCCTGAGGTCACATAGCAAGCAGGTCTTTTCTAGATTTGGTATGTTGTTCTGCTACACAATCAGATTCTGAATCTAACTCTGATTCAGGCTGTCAAAATAGTGAAAATAAATTATTTGTGAGAAATTTTTTTAGCTTGAATTGAGCCTAATGGTTTGTAGAAGCACCAGTGAGTAGATGAGACAGATTATGTTGTTGTTAAAATAGCACATTCACCTGAACAGTAGCACACTCAGAGGCAACACAATAAAATATAGTCGAATCACTTTGAAAAAGGGGTGAAAATAAGATTGTGTAAATTTTGCAAAAATGCTTTGAATGGGAAAATACAAGGAATAAGGATAAACAGGGAAAAAATAATCAGAATGGTGACAATGCCAGATCAGAATTTATCTCTGGGTGATGAATGATCATCATCATGGGTGATGAATGAATGATGAAAATACAAGATAACAGCCAAGTACAGTGGACTATTCAATAAGAGTTTGAAAGGTAAACTCAGTATAAATTGGTCTGTGGAGGTACAGACATGGATTTTCATAACAGCTAGATGTCTATGGTGTTTTTTTGGCATTGGGCCTCATAATTCAAACCCTTTGTCTAATCAAGATCAAATTAAACTTCTGTTCTGGAAATATTATGCCTTATTCTGTCCTTTCATAGAATACAATTTGAGGATCAGCAGATTCTTCCATATCTAGAGTATCCCTTTAGATATTTTTGAAGGCTGTCAGCTATCTCGATGTCAATGTGATTAGAATTAAGCAGAACCTATACTCAGAGTAGTCATTTCTTAGGAAGACCGCCAGACTTCAGGAGACATTACGTTTGTTACATTCTTATGAATAAGTAACATTCCAAATAGATTAAATCCATTAAAATAATGGAGCATATCAGGAATGTGCAATCTAATCCAAGTTTGCTACTACTGCAGCAGATGGCTGCTTGCCTAAAATTTTACATGTGAGAGAGATATATATACACACAGACCAGCCTATATTAATATACCAGAAAACAGAATAAACTTATTTATTCCCTTGCTGTTTTCAAGTGCTGAATTCCTTTTCTACGCTTGTACTAAAAATCTTAGATATTTTTAATTTGTATAAACCATGACTTATGAGAAGCATGATAAATATATTATGTATAAAAAAAGATGAGTTTTTTACATTACAGTTAATGTTAGGATGCTTAAGCACATCAGTCCCACCATTAGCATCTAGACAACAGGGTGGACACTCATACCCTCTCTAAAATGAGGGAATAAAGGATGGCTGAACTGTTGTTTAGGTCCTTCACTAATATAGGTAAAACAGGTAGGGTTTCATACCAATAAGGAATGAAAGTTAGGTAATAGAATCACTATGGATAAAACACCTTAAAGAATTGCAGTTATTCTCAGGTAATTAAGTTTCCTTTCTTTACGTGCATCCCTCTAAGGAGTCCAAGCGCCATTTTTGTTCTCTTCAACCTGCAAAATAAGGTCAGTTAAAATAATAATGCTGGTGAACATGCATCACAGCAGAATTTTATACGCCTGATTTTTCCAGGAAGAACATAGGTGCTTATGACTCTTCTTGTGCCTATATAGGTTAGGAAGTTAATTTAATTGCTCTTTTTTGGCAGCATAGAAGTTGCTTTTTAAAGGCCTTTCAAGGCATCTTCAGATCTTGTTCCATTGTAATTTACGTTGTATAAAGGCATACTATTTCTCTCTCAAAGAATGTACAATCTAAACTGTCACAGTATAGACAGAAATGCAACATACCTTAATACTGCATTTACTTCATCACAAATTGTAGATATAGGCTATAGAATACTGAAGGTCCTCCTGTCATAATGAATGTCATGATTATATATTTGAAAATAGACTGTAAGAATAATTCATGGTTAATTGCAATAGAACTAAGTGCTAAGGGCTAAATTTTATCTAAAAATCCCCACTTGCAATTCATATACTTACAAAGAACATTAGTTTAAGCATAATCTTCAAAAGCATCCAACACCTCCCAATGTCTTAGGTATGCACTTTCTTAAGATCTACAGAGGACCATATAGCTTGACAAATACTTAAAATATAATAAGCTTTAGCCAACTAACTTTAGACAATCATATTTTTAAAAAACATTTTGGTTACTGCATTTCCATTTATTCATATGCTGAAAACTAGACAGAATATTAACTCTGGCTGAGCTTCAAGCCTTGCCTGTTTTTTTTCAGAAGGATTCTGATCTCTCCCTCAACAAATAAAAAGACCTCTGGTGGGAGATGCATTACCAGTTAAACACTCAGTAAATGAAAAGCTTTTAATATCCACTGAAGTAGAGATTCAGTTGACATATCCAGTTCCTGTTGTTTGAATGTTATTGCTTGACTATTTTCTATCATTGTGCACATTTTCTTATTGGTATTTAAAGTGATCCATATTAGATCTCTAGTCCTAGTATTTTAAAAATAGGTCCAGAAAGGATCTCAGTGAGTTATGTTTTTCAAACCTTTTTTTTATTTTTGAAGACTTCTTTAATACTCCAAGGCAATCTATTTCGGTGAGTCACAGCCCTCTCAATCCTCAAAGAATTAGCTGCGTTGAGTCTAAATGTTCCTTCTTGCAATCTAAAGCTGTTACTCCTTGTCCTAAACACTATGAATACTGAAAACATTATTATGAGTACTTTGCTCTTTGAAGAAGCCTTATTAAGTATTTAAAACCCTAGAACTTCTCACTTAAGTCTCATTTTCTCTAGACTCAGGAAAATCTCTTGAATTAATTTAACCTTTCTCTTTAGGCCATGTCTTCCATATTTCTGGTCAGTCTCACTGGTCTGTATTGGAATACTGCAATCTGTCTAATGGATATGTTTTTCCTGGGGTGTGATATCTGAAACTAGAAACAGTATTTTGGTAATGCCTTATTTATGATGAATAGAACAAAATTATTACAAATCCATTCTCAAAGATAAATAGGAGGGCTTCTTCATTCGCTTCTCTGACTTAGAGAAAGCTTAGTTAATATATGAGTCAGATAAATTGGCAATATCACAGATACTAATGAATTCTAGTCAGATGAAAGTCATGATAAAAGAAAGAGGGATACACTAAGTCCATTTAAGGGACCACATACAGGAGCAAGTTTTCACATTTAACTGGCACAGGTGACAAAGTCTGCATTCTGCTCCCCATGCACAATAAGTAATGTCAAGCTTACCCTTTGGATTTTTGGTACAATACTTACATTTTACACTAAGCATTAGTCTTTGTTTTATATGCAAGTAAAATGAAAAGACTTTGATCTCATTCAAGGTGCAAAGGGTTCTGCTGATCTGTAGAAATGAGTCAGAAGTGAATCATCGCCTGGTTTTTGGCAAGATACTTGGAACATGGACGAATTACAAGGTGAATGGTAGGAATCATTTGAAACACTGTGCTCTCTCGCCGTTATTTAAAGGATCTATTGGTTTAATGTTACACATTTCTATTTTTCTGAAACCTCACAGATAAACCAAAAGGCAGAAGGTTTCTCCTCTGTATAAGATTTTTACTCTCTTTACTTAGATTTCACAGATTGTAACATTCTGCCAGGTAATATAGCCTCCGTAGTAGAACCAATCATAGACATCAGTTGCTATCACCTGTGATCTCCTGAAGTCCAGAAATCAAAAGATGACTCACAGTCTACAGATTCCAAAAGAAACCTTCTGGTCAAGCATTTCTGGTTGTGTTGTGCCCTTTTTAAAGGGTGTCTGTAGTGTCACACAGAACCAAATAAGTGTCAATCACTTAAATACACTAAGCATCTGTTATTCAGTATCCTGACTGTATCACAACAGCAGCATTTAAAGTCAGCCAATTTCTGGACAGATGTTTCAAGCAATTGCTAGTTACTCTATTATTTTAGAGTATTGCAGATAACAGAAATGAGACTAACTGAAAGTATTATTTCAAGTCTAAGCCAAAAATGTCTTAAGAGAAATGACAATAAAAAATGAACAACAAAATCATTGAGACAGATTGCTCATTTAAGAGTTCTGTATCTGTTAGCTGGATTCGTAAGGAGGTGGGGCATGTACACTATGCCAGGAGGGTCACTGCCAGCTAGAAACTCAAGTGCACTGGAATGTTTATCCTATAGAAGCTTAGCCCATAAGCTTTCTTTCCTGTTTCCTCTGAAATATTAGACATTATTCTTTCTCATTTAGCAGAGGACAAAAGTACTAATTGCTTATGGCCCTATTAAATTAAGATCAGATAGGGACCAGTTAAAAGTTGTATTCTTTTGCCAGCTCTGAAAATCTGCAGTATGATTCTTATAGCAAGTTAAAGGCTTACTTCAGAAGATATCGAAAGGAAAATTCTTCATTGCAAAAATGAAAGCAATTCATTACCTCCTTTGCCTCAACACAGACATGGAGAAGCAAGTTGTCCAGAAACACAATTCTGAAGAAAGCTGGAGGGAAAAAAAGCAAAATAAAACACTGCCTGCATCATACTTTTCGTACCTCATTTAATCAACTTCATATATTTATTTTCTCTCACCTAATCTTTATTGGCCACAGGAAAAAAAAAAATCAATTTACTTAAACTTGCATCACAACTTAACTTATGATAATTGTATCATTATTAATAGTAGAATTTAACTTTCATTTCTATTTTAATTTCATTTCTAGCAATCCAAATATTCTGACTGACCAAAGATATCCTGTTTCTGTATTCTTTTGAAGACAATGAACTGGCTTAAAACAATAAACAGTGTCTTTCTTCTGAATAAGAACATATCTTTTATGTGCATGTGCATGCCATTCCTAATTCTCCTTTCTGATTCTCATCACCTAAGCTAATTCCATCCTTTTACTCCAAAACATGCCTTACAGACTGAGATTCCTGATCTCACACTCACCAGCTATGAGATGCTTCCAATTCTGCACCTCTCACACCTTTTCAAATGTTTTTTGGACAAAGGGGAAAGTACTGCTCTGTGAGTGTTAGTGCCACACACTGGATTAACTCAAATTCTGTGTATCCTTTTAGAGGAACCAGCAGCCCAGCCTCAACTATGCCTGCCCAGGAGGAAGCACCAGAGCTATAAGTGAGCTCTTGAATTCTGCTAACTCCTTTTGTTGATTCACCTGCCACAGGTTGTGGTCAAAATTGAATTCAAGAAGTACAGAGGAGAAATGGTTCTATGCACAGAGTGTATCAGGTCTTGTGCAAACTTTGTTAATTTGGCCTTACCTGAAGTAATGTTATGCAAGTCCTTTCATTTGTAATCTTAGACTCACCGTCTTTGTCATGGAGGAACAACTCAGGGGAAGAGGACCAAGTAGTTCCTTTTGACTAGTTTAGAACCACCATAACATCTGGAGGTCTCCAGAGGCATGGAGGGAATTGGGTCCTTACAGGAAACTTTGTAGTCTAGTTCTGTATGCACTGTATGCATAGGAGCAAGTAATCCAACATACATTGTAAAAGAAGGCAACGAGGAGACAGGAGACTCTTGATAGGAAAGGGACTGAAGACTTTACTTAAACCTGAGAATATTATCCATAAAAGGTATATCAACTGTAGCAGCATAAACTTCAGTGTAGCCTAATTTGGCTTAGTTCTTGACCAGAAAAAAGTGGTGAGTGTTGCTTTGGAAAGTATTTTAAGTGTGTTCTTTTGTGTGCTTTTCTGTGCTCCTTAGCATGCCTTGGTAGCTGTGAATTGAAGTGTGATCACAGATCTAAATTGGCTGTAATTTCTCAGTGGGTTGTTACCAGAATAAGAGTGATATGCCGTATATGGAGATATATTATTGTTGACAACAGCTCAATCAACACTCAAATGACCCTCCATCGCCGGTTCTGAAAGATTAAGACACCTTCAGTTACAGTTACATCCACTTCTGCAAACATGCCCTGAACCAACCTTTGATCACTTTTGTACATTCTCTTCCCCTTGCTTATAGAGTAACAACGTCACATATTATGTATACATAAATAACAGACATTTTAAGGTGGATTTTGAATACATTCATAATTAAACATATCTTTGAAGCAAGCTAATGTAACTTGAAAATTTCTAATTGGAAATACATATTAGCATTATAGTTTATTAAACACTGAGGTTTGTTACTTGTTTCTGAATTTAAAAATTGGCTTTAGTATTTGTAAAGAGTTTAAGGGAAACCTGAGATAAGAAAGTTGCTGACAATGTCACCAGATATAAATGCTGCCAATAGTTTAGTAAATGATAAAATGTTACTTTTACCTTCTTATTCTTTCTTTATATTAGTTTATAATAATCAGTTTAAGGATTATTGATAAGGAAAGTAAATGGAAAACTGTCAAGTAAAATAATATAACAGTAACTTTAGAAAATCTCATTTGCATATTTTTTCAGTCAAAGCAAAAATGAAACTAAACAGTATTAAAGTGCTTTTTTATGTACAAACACAGGCTAAACACCAAATGCTGAGAATACAGCATACTGAAACAAGCATAATTTCTGTAGTCTTCGAATTATCTGTTAGGAAAATATACGAACAACAAATGTAAAATACAAGTGAATGATCAGTAAGTGCCAGCTTCAATAGTGCAACATTTTATTAATGACAGAAATATCTGGTTTTAACACTGCTTGTGTTACAAAAAATGCAGTGATAGTAATAATGGCAGCAAAGGGAATTTGGCACTGAATATATAAAATAGCAAAAGCACTTCTTAGTGGTCTTGTAAATCGATCAACAAAAAGCTTATTAGTGGAATATAAAAAAATAATCCCTTTCAGTTATTTAAACTGGCCAATCAAAGAGCAGAATAAAAATTTGTTTGTGTAAAATAGTGCAATACAATTTACACAAGGTTATCTTAGGAATGTTACCTTTTTTCAAGTCAACTGATGTAAATGTAAACACAAAATATGCTAAGATACATTTAGCAACTTGCACATGTGTGCATTTGTTTTTATTCAATTCAACTGCACAGCATATAAATGTTTAGTACTAAAAGGTGCACTTTTAAAACTAGCTTTATTTGTGGTTTGCTCACATACCTGTGGCCTAGTTTATGCTCCTCCACACCCCCCTCAATTAGACCTACAATGGTAGTGTTCCTAAAAATACATTTGTGTGGAATGTGTATGCTTCTTACTTAAAAACTCAGCAATCTAAAATGTAATATAGTACAGTGATGTTTATCTTACTATTAGGCTTTACACGAAGTTTTCACTTTCTGCTTTCCATATGTATATTTCAGGACGTACATCAAACTTGAAGGCAATATAAGCTATGTCTGTGATGGAAGAAAAGATGTGGGGCACATTAAAGTACACTAGCCATTTTGAAGCAGTAGTTTATGTCTTCTTTTTTTTTAAGTCTTTAATTCTCCTAAAGTTTTACATACAAAGAATAAATGAAATACGATCTTATTTCCTTAAAATTTAATACCGGAAATTGGTGCAAGATAAAAATCTATGATGTGGTCAACTTGTTTTTAATCAGGAACCTGAGTAAGGGCAGGAAATATAGCATTATTACTAAAAGAATAAAATTCCTTAATAATTTAAGTAGCTGAACAGGTTTTTAATGTTCTACCACAAAACAGCAAGGCAACAGATGATAATGGCCTTGTACTCAGTGAATTATCATTAACACCCACTGCAAACCTGAATATTTTCTGCAAAAATAAAACATCAGATTATGCACAATAATAAAAAGCATCAGAAATAGATGCACCTGGATTTTTTCTTTTTTTAAACCACAAATATCAGAATTCAGCATTTCTGTCACAGTCCTTGAACAGTTGCTCTGAGATGACTACATTAAGCACACTACTGCACTAAGTAGACACCCCACAACAGGCTTGCACTGCAGCAGTAACAGAGTTTTCATATAGGCACGGACTTTTTCTTATTCATGTTCAAAAACAACATGAAATAAACAATCAAGACAATTTCAGGATTCATTCCACATTTCCTTCTTAGCAAAAGTTCTTGCCACTTTGGTAACTGAAGTCACTGAATGTTTTTAAAAATTGCAGGTACCTCAAGGAAAATGAGAGTTCCATATTCAGCAAGGCAGCATTATATCAGGATATTTTATACCGACTAAGGCATAAAGAACTTTGCATCAGGGTATACAATACTCAATCTTTGAATAAAGTTTCATATTCTGTGTGGCGAAAGTGCATAGGAGTGGGATTCCACTAGAGTAGAAATCCTCTCACAGTATTAAGGCCTTTCAATTTTATGTGAACTGTGTCAAGCTAAAGGCAGCACAGTGAAAAAACAATAGGCTATCATCATACTGAACACCACTGAAGTTTTCTTAGCATGTCTTTTCTTCTCCTAGTTGTCGCTCATCTTCTTCATCAGCTTCCTCAATAACCTGAATTTCATCTGCTTGAGGTAAAGAGATCTCAGTCAGCAGTTTAGCTCCTTCAGCTTTATTTTTTTCTTCCTCTTCAATCACTTTCTTCCATATTTTGTGATTTTCACTGAGATGGTGTATTAGTTGGCAAAATATTCGTCTACCTTTTTTTCTTTGAGCTTCTGTAAAATTATAAGTATATTGGATCGTTTAAGATTCAAAGTAATTATATTTTACACATACAAAACCAATGGCACGTTATGCGAGAGATGTAAATTTGAGCAAAAAACATGGATACTTAATTCAGAATTTCTATAGTGACCTGGCAAAAGATAACAATGAGTTTCTGTTTGAAATTGCAAGTCTCCTGGTATTAACAAAAATTTTGCTATAAGAGTAAAATTTATGAAGCAGCATAATTGCAAAATCTACAGTATTTTTAGTACACAATTTCAACCATCATTGCTATGTTTGAATCTATTAAATGACAGTTATATGTGCCCACTGAAGTACAGAAACTTACTTAAAATGAGATCATCCTCCATTTCTTCATCATCACTCTCTAACTGTGCTCCATCATCATCTTCAGTACTTTCTGCATCCTCCTCCTCTTCATCAACCCATTGCCCTGGAAGCAACCCAGCTGCATTATAGGAATTACAAAGGGGGCCAACTATGTGAGTGATGAAAGATTCTTGCAGTTTTGCAAGCTGTGGAGAAGAACGATCCATGAAGGGGCTTATAGGTAATCCAAGACTTGCTTCTTCATCACCCTGAAAAAGAAATGAAAAAAAAATTATCAGAAATTCTTGCAAAATTAACTTTAAATTTTTATTCTAAAAATTACTTTTAAGGAACAAAGTAAATATCACATGGATTGTATCTTTTTACTAGAGGCAATAACAGTTTAGACTAAGTAAATGAAAATGTAATTAGGTCAATTTGAAATAAAGACACATTATGGCTCATACTAGCATAGTCCATAATCCTCCCTTCAGCTTTGCTGCGAGAAACCCTTGTGCATGGATGGAGACCTAGTTCTACTGGAGCTCCTACTCCTCTGCCTTTACAGGTCTGCTTCAGGATAGGCTGAGATTTTACTGCAATTGCTGAGTAATGATTGTTTCACAAAAAAGTTTTTCCCAATGGAACAACTTAGAATACTAAAGTCTTACAGTAAGTGTAAGCACTTCAGATTATTATTGCTACTGCTTAAATCTCCCAAGTGATTTTGTTGTTCACTTTTATCTTCCTGTTTGAAAAATATTTTTCAATCCTTGGTTGCTGCCTCATAAATAGTTAACTCCTCAGAAAGTTCACTACAGAAAAATAACAGAGTAAAAATGTAGAATATATTTTGGGGGGCTTACAGAAGTTGTAAATGTAAAAATAGGCAACCAGTTTTCAAACTTTTTTCCAGTTAATCTTGATAGGATTATTTATCAAAGTTCCACTGTAAAAATGTTATTTACATTTCAATACTGTTAGTTACTAATGTGTATTTTTAATATTTAATTTTGAAAGATTTGAAATATCTTCTGCCTTTGCACTAAGAGTTAAATGAATATACATTTCAGTCTTGTGGAATCTATACTGTCGTGGTTGCTATGAAGAAAATTAACTCTATCCCAGCTGAAACCAGGACATATACATATTCTTTGACCTGGAGACATTCAGTGAACTTAACTTCCCAAAGTGGAAGAAGTTATTTTGGTTTACCAGCATCATCCTTAGGAAAAAAAAAAACAAACCCCACAAACCCCCCCCCCCCCAAAACAAACCACACACCAGAAACAAAAGAAAATAAACTAATATCTGAAAAATGGACATTGCAGGGAAGTTGTTTTCAAGCTTCTAACACAATCAATAGGAAGTAAAAGATTATGTTAGTATGTTACCTGTAAAAATAAATTTTCAGTATTCAGAAAGAGAAGATGGATATACCTTACTTGAGGATTTAACACAAGGAATAATGTTTAATTTAGTTATACATTTAGTAATGCAAATAATTGATCATCTGCCTGTCACTAGAAGAAAGTAAATGACACCTTCCATACCCACCTGTTCATAAAATTCATTAACAATGCCTTCTGTCCACTTCAGATGCAGGTCTCGAACTTTTGCTGGGCCATTAATATCTGCAAGTTTGATGCATATTTGGCAGGCCAGTAGGCGATCATTTTCATTGCTCCATTCGATACCATGACTGTCGATATCATTGACCTGGGGTGAGCATATACATTTTTAAAAATTAAGTTAAAATGATTAATGTTATTTTTTCAGGCTTTGCAGAGCAGACACTTTCATTCATTTATCTATATAATTTTTTGTCTTATATGGTTAAAAAAAAAAAGTAATTTACCATCTTTTAGAAGATAGACATGTGAGATATGATTGCGGTCTCCCATGGGTCCCCGTGTCGCATCTGCTAGGCTTATTAGGCAATCTACCAAACAATCTATAATTGGTTTGTACACAGGAAATACTCTATTTGCATTTTTTAGTAACTTAATTTTAAATAATACAAAACTTTAAATGTAAGTTATTAATACTAACAACTACTGAGTAGCAACACTAACATCAGTGTATCATGACCATCTCAGTGCAGACAGTAAAATATAACAAACCTTGGCATTAAATTCTGCAAGGAAATCAAAATGCTTCTTGAGATCTGTGGCAAGGATTGCTTCAATCACTAAGAAACGAAAACGTTTGAATTCTACATGATCAAGGTTTGATAAAAAGTTGTATTCTGGTCGTGATAAGAAAAGATTCCAGGCAGAAGCAGCATGGTGATTTTCTAAGACTGATCTGTCATTGTAGAGAACAGCCTACAAAAAAAGAATAAAAAAAATCATAAACGACAAAGTAAAGATTTAAATTTGTAATTAAATATTCTGAAGCTTAAGTGCTAGTCAGAAACAAGTCTTAACTTAAAAAAACACCACCAAAACTACTGGAAATGATGTTTCACCTTCTAGTTTTGAGGGTTAAATTGAAACAAAAATGGCAGATGAGAAAAAGAACCCCAACAAACAATTAGCAAAGTTTTTTCTTCCCTTAAAAGCCCTTAACAATGTCTTAGTGACATCTACATTCACAATGTAGGCACACATACACAAATGACTTAAAATGTACACTTTGCACTCTTGGCAGTATGCGTGGAGCACACACACTGACATTTAAAAAAGAAAAAAACCAAACCCAAATCAAAACTCAGATCTATCTATATGCTTTTAATTCCTCTTAATTCCAGTATTGTTTAAGAAAAAACATCAAAAGAACTTCAAAGCATATAAGAACTATGGTTAATGCAAAATGGTGTGGAGTACCACTAGTGTGCTACATTTAATGCTGATGAATACATTTTAACTGCAAATGAGTTAATTAAAATATTAAAACAGTAGTAGATTTTACTCACAACTCCCGTGTTTATACAAAACATCCTAGAAAATAATTAATTAAATAAAGATTAAATTGGGCCTGAAAAAATTCTTTGGAAAACTGCAAAAATAATCTTTATGTTTTGAGGAAAGGAAAAGGTTATTAACAAAATGAATGTGTTTATTTTTGAAAATTGGAGAAGAATGTCTGCATTGTTTGTTTTTTTCTTGCTTGTGTACTGTTTTCAGCAGAAATATGTAACTGCCTACACCCTAAACTTTTTTTGCAATAAGGAATTCTTGAAAACTGACTGGAAAGTTCACTGTTAAAGTCTCCATCTCCTGATAAGTTGTATTGGTTTCCGATTTACTATTATTATTGTTGTTGTTGCTGAGGTTGTTATTATTAAAGTTTCTTGTCTCTGATTTATTAAGAGAGATCCAAATAGCCATCATAAATATTCTTCCCCAGATAATATTCCACTGTTTAGACAAAAATATATTGCCATGCAGTTTATGCATCTTCAGTGCTTTTGCTTCCAATTCTTCTCTGCCCAACCTCTTTTTTTTTCCTCCTATCTGCTATTTTGTTTAGCTTTACTCTGCTTCACCTCTTTCGTCTTAGCGTTTCAGATCCTGAAGAGCATAGCATATCCTTTCTTTCTACTCTCTGTTCTAACAATGAATTTGAATATGGGAGATAAAAGCAAGGATGCCTTGCTGTTTTCTTCTTCTTTTACTCAACCTCCTTTAAAAGGTAATGGCTATTTACCATAAAGGACTAATTTGAAATACAGAGATTAGCCGATGCACTTAATTGGACTATTAGAGGAACCTGTGTTTTTATGCTAATTACAGATACCACTATGATTTCAGAAGTCTCCCAAAATGTAAGATACGCATGAAGTAGTTGCTTAAACAGTCCTAGGGTCAGATCTCTATGAAATAATCTTTGACTCTCACCTGTATTGATTTATGTTATTATTTTCAGTTTTGTAAACTGAAAATTATCTTTACACACGTACACAACCAATACATACAAAATACATTGGCATTTATCAGGAAAAAAAGAAAGTATTTCACAAGTTAAGTACAAATTGATTTCCCCATTTCTTAAATTGGGCAAATGATCCTAAATGGGCTCAACAGTAGGGATATATAAAAGAAGAATTTTCATTATTCTGATTTCAGATACAGACAAATAATTTTATGGTTAAAGAATTTCTTACCTGAGGTGCATTTGTAGCCACTAGAAAAGCATTTGTACGACCAGGATGATCATAATCGTGCATGGCAGCTGCTACATATAAAGCCATCAATTCCAAAGCAGGAATGTTTGATGCTAGACAACCATAACTGTCATCAGCAACAGAACAACTTTTTGAAGAAATATAGCTGACTACAGGGGCAATACCACTGGCTTCATCTAAGAAAATTGAAAATACAAAAATAGAATATTTTAGAACATTATTTCATTCATATTTTTAATACATTTTAAATGACTCAGCCAGATACTATGTGAACATAATCTTAATATAGTTATCCTTGTTTATTTTGGAGCTGAGTAATTGGCAAAGAAAGATTTATACTTTAAGAAAAAAGTCATACTTTTGTTTATAGATAAACAGCAATCTTGAAGAAAAGTTGAGATGCCAGTAAGTCATAAATTTGTCATGGCCACACAGGTTGTCCAAAAGGGTAGATACAGTCTTAGAAATACATAAAAATCTTCAGCTGTTTCATGACATTACACAAGGGGGGCAAAATCCTACAGGAAATTGTGGAGCCTGTAAGAAGTGTCCCAAAACTGGAAAGAAGAATATTCCTGTTCTAAAACCAATTCTTTACCTAGTACTACATAAAGATATAACTCAGGATCCATTTTTTCAGACAAGATTTCCCATTACAATGCTGAGGGATAACTATTATTCACACAAATAAAGGAGACTTTCAGAAGAGCTGTGAACAGTCATAAACAGGAAAAAAGAAATATTTTTAATTCACCACAGTCAGAGCTCACTTGCCATGCAATTTTAGAAGAAGAAATGTAAACTTTACAACTTTGGCAATGTAGGGGGGCTCATATCCACACTACTGCCTTCATTAGAAGAGGAGAGGAAGGAAGAAAAGATTTGCCTTGGTCCTTGAAACTGTAAGGTGCCTTAGAAGACATAAAACAGTGGAAGTCATTCTCTTTGTAGCTACAGGTCACTCATGCCGCAGAAGGTGTGTTCAGAGGCATGTTTCAGCAAGCACAGAAGGCAATCTAGTGGAACAAGGGACACTGGCCATCTAGTCTATGTCTCTTGATTGCAGTAGAGTTGTCATTTAGATTGTAATGGTTGCTTTCTAATCTAAGCTTTTAATTATTAAAATGCACTTGTAGTATTTGTTCCATGGGAGGGAATGAAGAGAAGGAGAAAAACTAGCAAAAATGTACATCTCAGAGTCCAAACTACAGATCTAGGAAAATCCATGTGGATACCAATGGATACACATTACTGTTAAGGTCTCTGTCACTTTGCCTTCCCCTGACTGTCATGCTGCTAAAGACCTCCTGCTGCTAGGCACACCTAGTATTCCATTCCCTTCTTAAAATGACAGCACTAAAAGAGCATTCTATGGTTTCTCTCCAACCTCAGTAAGGACAGGAAAGGATCAATCAGCCTCTCTCTCAGTATTTCTATAATTTGCCCCTGTCTTGCAGGCCTACAGGAAAAGCTTGGGGAACAGTGGAAACTACTGCAAAAGGAACTAAACCCATTATGTTTGAAATATTTGCGTAGTAAGGAGATTCACAGTTTTAGTCTCCTCATCCCTTGGACAAAGTCACTACTTGGAGAAAAAAAAAAAAAAGCGGTAGTACTTATTTCATGACTGCATAATAAGAAGAGTCTCTTTTGCCTTAATAGAACAAGCGAGGATTAAAAATCCTATCAACATTTACACTGGAAAAGTTCCAAAGCAATAAGACTAAAATTTCTTTCTTTACTTTTATTTTTTTTCATAAATGGAAACAAAAGCATTTTTGTAATTTTTCTTTCCTCCAGTCAAGTCTCCAGTCCTGACCCTTTTAACACTTAGAGAAAGAAAATGCAATAGGGTGCAATCAGTGGATATGGACAAACTGGGAAAAAAGAGAAAGGTAACAGCAGAGGGGCTAATTAGTATGGAAGCAATAACATATACTGTATGATGTTGTGTACAGTTCACAAATTCTTAAAATTACAGCCCTTTAAAAGCCACATGACTTGCATGTTGTCTTTTTTTATTGCACATATAAAACAGTTCTTGGAGAGTGCTGGATTTCCCTGTTTTACTTAAGTACATACATTTTAGTATAAAAGTGTATATTTAGAATAACTATACTTTACTAAAATATATACTGTAAGTAAAAACTACAAAACTAAATTTACAAGTTAATTCCATGAAGTCACAGACAACAGAAAAGCAAGCTTCATTAGAACAAACATCATACAACATTTGAATTTAAAGTCTTCTCTTCCAGGGATACTCTTACACAATTATTGTTAGGGCAGTCACTACAATATCTGAATGTCTCCATGTGATATCTAATACAGAATTCTGAAATATTCATTTTTACACTAAAACCATTAAGGAGAATTCAATTAAGTTAAATACTTTGCCTTTGGTATTTTTTCTTCAGTCTATTTAATTTCCCAATAAGGTTAAGAAATAGTAGTCTAATGTATTTCAAATGCTAAAAATACGCTGACTGTAGCAGTATACAGAGGTTTCATTCAGCACAGAAAATTTATTAAGTGAATCTGTATTCCTGGCTAACGAACTAACCACTACTCAACTAATAATTTTTCTAAAAATCTACTGTGCATAATATTTCTGAATGGTGTGTACTAACATTGCGATATCTCTAGTGCCTTATATTAAGATATAAAAAAACCCCCTTGAGTGATAAGAATAATTAGCTATTTTCTTCCAAAGTTATTTTTTTTACCTATTGTATTTTCATTAAAACATTCTTACAGCAAAAGAAAAAAAGTAACCTATGTGAATACATACCCATATCACTTTCCATTATATGCTCATTATGAGTTTGCTGAAAACCAGGAATGGGCCGTGTTGTCAGATACCATACTGCATGAAGAACATCTGTGGCATGTATACGATTGTGATCTGAAAATTATCAAAATAAAATAAAAATATTATCTGAAATATAATCAAAAGAAACAAAAAGAAAAAAAAAGAAATCTAATGTACCAAATTTACTTTAAGGGAGATTTTGATTAAATACAAAGGAAAAATTTAATTTAACTTGTTAGTAGAGGCTCTATCACTAAACATTTTCATGAAACAAGTTAGATAAACATCAAACATCCTCTAAGCATACTTCATCATACCTGAGAGTCAGGAAGGGATTAAGCAGCCTTTTAAATCCATGATGGTCAGCCACTAGCATTGCTTTCAATCTGATACCTACAAGCACCTGGGTTGGTGCCAAGATCTGTGACACTGGGGGTGGGGGTATGTGTTTTTTGTTTTGTTTTTCAATAAATCTGGCTGCCCTAAACAGCAAGATGAATAATTACTGTCAAAATTCTGTATTTTCTTATTATTCTATTATGGGCCTAAACCAAATTTCTGTTAAATCAACAAATATTCTCCCATTGACTTCAGTATGTTTGATTCAATTAATCATTCAAATTCTTTAAGATTATATTCAACCTACACATTAACAAATTCCATTCTGGAGTCCACCAATTTTTTGCTGCAATTCATTATATCAGTTGTAAATTCTGACAAATGTGTTAATTAAAATATACTGAGTTCAAACATTGTCTACCTCTGTATTAAACGTTAAACTAACACACATACTAAAGGAGATATACTAATATAAAAAAAAAAATATGTAACTGGATAGTACTTACAGGGAATATCTCGGTAGCCATTTTCTAGGGCACGGAAGTAGTTAATGAATTCTTGAGTTGGGATTTTGAAAATTTCAAACAAACCAGTGTCTTGAAACAAGGTATAAGTTACCTAAATACATATTAAAATGAATTTTAGTCTGAAAAATATACCTAAGCATATTCTGCTTTTTCAACTTTAAAAATATATGTTTTTAGAGTTTTGCTTGCTCATAGAGCTAGAAATTACTGAAATTCCATTAAAGATTATCTGAAAGCTATTGTCATAGAGATATGTTTAACAGTTTTTAGCACAAAAATGTGGATTTTCATCATCCTCTGAAATACAGAATAATAAAAGCTTTTACTTCTTTACGGATTAATTCTATGCACAACTGGTTATTTTTAACAATATTCTCCAAAAGTGTCATAATATGTTAGAGGACTCATACTTCATTTCTTTAGTGACCTAAAAATAAGAAATCTATATTCTTACTTATAATTCAAAAATTCCAATTACTTAACTATAGTAGCAGAGCCATTGACATAAAAAACGCAACATCGTGTTTATTTTTGAGACTTTGGCAAAGATATCTTATTTCTTTTATTCATGATGACTTATCTTGGGTCTTTTTAACAAAGCTAGCTGGTAGATGAAAAAGTGTTTCAAAAATGTACTCAGAACACCCACACATGTATATACTGTGCAAATTTATTATGGCTTACAAGTAGAACTTATTGACTACAAAGACTTAACCCCCGCCCCAAGACTGCAAATATTAAGAAAGCTTTTCAAAACAAGTCACTGCTACTCATTTTTGTCACTTCTTTCTCAGACACTTGAGAGAAAGAATATGTTCTGAAGTGTGGGAGGTGCTCAAAGCAACATGAGAGCAAAAGAAAGATATGTATCAGATGCTTACAGCACAACAGAGGTGGCAAGAGGAGAAGGACAAGTAATACACATACATATAATAACAGGCAGAACTGATACAGAAAATCTGGTAGGATTGAGTAGAAACCTGTACACCTAAGTACTTTGAGCTTTGAACTGTGCCCTGACTGCACACAAATGAAATGCAAGCTAATGTGGATCACAGACTACTAGTTTACTAAAGTAAAAATGCCACACAAAAGTGGATTGTGTCATTGCAGTCTGTACATTAACAGCTGTCACTAACTGAGGTGACAAAAGACCTGAAAACATTCGATCAAACAAGACTTAACTGAAGATTTAAAACAATAACCAGAATATTGTGTATTTTGAAAGAAGAGACGGTGTCTAATGACAAAAATTAAATTACCCCCATTGTTTTTTCCTGCCTTCAGTACACGTGCAAGCCTATGGTTACAACTGCACCTGAATGCTTCTAACCTGTTTCCTTCCCTCCAGCTGCTTGTTCCTAACATTACCCTTGAACAAGAGTAACATGCATTGTCCTTCAGGGTAGGAAACTAAGATAGCAGCAATAAAGTATTTTGTAGTCATCTCAGAAGCAAATCCAGCTTATACTATAGCTCCATGATTTCTAAATCTGTATAAAGAAAGAGATAGAAGCTTCCAGGTGACATTGATGAAGGGGAGAGGCTGGGGAAGAGCAAACAGGATTATACTTTTGCACCTGCCATTGAATTGGCTTCAGCACAACATGAAACTGCACAGAAGAGCTTAGTAATAAAGTCAGAAAGAGATAAAAGGGATACTACATGCAGAAAGCATCATGGAAAAAAAAATCCCATTGTTTGTAGGATCAAGAGGCAAAAGACTGCCTAAAAGATCACTTCTCTTCCCCACAGGTGTAGCTCTGGTAGAAATATTTTACTGAAATAAAGAAAAAAAATATGGTTGACAAACAAGGTAGTCATTCAGAAAGCAGGAGACAATTTTTCATAGGAAAAGGCATATTACTTCAAAACCTAGTAAGCGTGAATCTAACCTATTTTTACATTGAGAAGAAAATTCAGAAAATTTGGAGCAAGTTGTCTATAGATAAATCTCTTTTCATGATTTACAATGAGATAGAGTACATAAGAAATAATATTTCTACTTTTCAAGTTAGCATTCATATGTATATTGACTGCAAAACTTCTTCACAGTTTAAATAAAATATAAGCATGACAGCTTTATACACCCTCCCTCATACAATGAAAGACAACAAACCTGGCTAAGGATCCTTCCAGACTGGTCTCCCATTTCTTGTACAAGGTCAAAAATTTGGAAATTCCAATTGGTCATCTTCTCCATTAGTGAATCATGATCTAATAACATTGTTTCTAATGTAGGACTCTGCTCCACCTGTATGAGAGTAAGATACTTAATAATTTCTGAAATAACAATGAAAACTAATTTGTCAGTTGTATTGACAAAAAAAGCCATGAAAATGATAAATCATTATTGAACTTATTGAATGGTGCTAGAGCTATGACTATCAGAAAATCATAAATCAATAGTACAGATAGCACAGTTAATGGCTTGACTTTTCATATTTTGGGGCAGCAGACTCCAGGGCTTTCTGAGATGGTGCTAAATTTTCATTCTTATTTCTTTTTAAACAAGATGGTTAGTAAAAGCAAAAATATGCGTAGGCTAAAAAACATTTACTGAGCTTTGACAGTTCATTAATTGAACAAGCTTTAAAAAAAATTATGTATAAACCCAAAATGTTAGTAAAACTTAAACCATTTGTTTCCCTGCACTTCCAGTATACTGCACCATATGAACATTCATTTGTAAGTCTCACTGAAACTGCCACATCTTTCATAAACTTCCAAGAGAAAATACTAGTCAGTGTTTGAGTGTACTAACAACACTAAATCTACACAAATAATTTTGAGCAACAAAAAATTAATACAGATCACCATCTTGTCATTTGCTAGTGAAATTTATGCCAGCTGGAAATACACATTTGCTAAATGAAAATTTTAATTCCAATGATGCACCATTTCCCTTCAGAAATCACAATTTTTAGCAATGCAAAGACCTTTTCACAGTATGTTAGAAATTATAGAGAAATACTGTATTGATAAAAGTTATTTCAAGTTTTTTTCAATTACACGCTTACAAGCAGATTATTTTGTGTTTGATCGATCATTTCCTTCCTTTCATCTTTTTTCTTCTCTGCATGGTGGAAAGATTCTTTTGGAATACTAGCACTTCCAATTTCACCTTAAAGAAAATACATACATAAATACTATGTCAATAATTTATTTGTAAATTACTACTGTCTAATAATTATTGAACTGATCATACAGATTCTTCATAAGAGATATAAGTAACAGCTAGTTTCTAAACCATTTTTATTTAAGAATTTAACAACAAAAAAGTTGTAAAGGACAAAGTTTATTAGACAAAACCTATCTAAAAATTGGAAAAGCTAGAAGCATAAATTTTTACTTGCAAAAATTGGTTCAGTGATTAGTTTAGCTGAGATGGCAGAAAGCTTGTTTGATGTATGGAGTACAAAACTATAAAGCTATGAGCGGAAGCCTATTATAAAATCCTTACTTTGAAGCAGGCAATATTTTAGATTATCTTGGTTATCCTAAGTCACAAACTAAAATAAAATATATATGCATATAAGTTACTTAGAGTATAGTAAAAATTCCATGTAGAAATATACAAATTTTTATTTAATTTGCTTTAAAAAAAAAAAAGCAAGTTGATATCAAATATTTGTCTATTTTGAAATCCCACCTGATTTTCTGTCTTTATATTCTGCAAAATCTGGTTCTGGTGTTGAAACAGGCTTGAGTATCTGATGTCCACAGCTTATAAAATATATGAAAAATATTTACAACATTCAGTAATTTTCTTCTTTTGCTACTGCTGTGTTGTACTGATAAATATCTGCAAATCACTTTTATTAAAAAGGCATGATTTTGAACGTTCCTCCACCAAGTGACCTTAGCATTTCTCATAAATTTGGCACACACAGATTTAGTCTGCACTTAGAAAACAATCAACCATCACCTCCCCTGGACTCATCTCCATGAATTAATAAAGTAGAGCTAATTACTTAGAAAGTATTCAGAAATACAGAATTAAATTCCCTGGTAGGAAGTCCTCCTTTTCTAAAACCTGTAAAATACTGTTACTCTACAATAACTGCTGCTTTCAAGGATGAGCCATTTCAAATCAATGGCGTACATACAGCATTCCTTAGTCTCCCCTGGATACTATTGTTACAGATTGTTATGAGATGATAAGCCTTTCTTCCAATAGCAGTAGATGTATAGGTCTTGGGTTTTTTTTTTTTCATATTAATTGTATCCTTTTCAATGCATATGAAGCTACTAAAAATGTAACGGAGTTTACAGTACCTGCTACATATATAACCTACAGGTGTTTTAACTTGCTGCTGAATATCTGGAGAACTAAGTGTGTATCCTGGAGGCTTATGTATATTAATGCTTGGTTTTGTAAGAAAGTCAGCAGTATCAGGAAATTCTACAGGTGACCAGCTGCTGAAAGCCCCACTGGAGACAGATCCATGACTAGGTGAACCCACAGGACTCAGACCAGGAGAAGCACCTTCCAAAACAAACATTACATGGAGTTCAGATTACAATAAAAACATTACTGTTTAGAAAGACTGACATTAAATGACAAGAACCTTTATAAATTTTAAAGAATGTGCAAGTTTTCAAAACACGGTGTATAGTTCACACTGTTAAACACATATAAAGTAGCTAGATCTATTCCAAGTTTTGAGATCTACAGCTATGCCTCAGTCTAGGCTACACATCTGAATGGGCAAACTATGTAATGGGCTATAATATCTGGCTTTCAGAAGTTTGGTTTTGTTTTTAGTTTTGGCAAGATTTAATCAGTAACTGAAACTTTCCATATTCCTTTCTGATGCAGGATTGCTTTTTTTAATTTTCCAGAAAAAAAAAAAAAAAATCATCAGAACCCATACAGTATTCATAACTGACCTAGACAAAAAACTTTTACCTCATTGTCTTGCAATAAAGAAAAAATAAAGTTGAGACATTTTTAAAAACAAAGTAAAACACCAAAATGTTGTAATCATATTTTTTGAAGCAAGGGATTAAAGTGGGTAGATACTGGCCTTTTTGAAAGGTGATGTACCTTTTTTTTTCTTGGCATGATAATCGATCTAAATTTGCCTAATAAGCCATTGGAAGTAAACACCACCACCACCACCACCTAAAGTTTGCTCATGAGTAATTAGATAAAAACCAACCAACCAACCAACAACAAACAACTCCATTTTCCTTAGGTCCATGAAATTCCTCATTCCTGTTCAAACAGTAAGCTAGGGCTTACTTCAGGCTTCTGTCTGTGAAATCTAGGAAAGCAAGCTGGTAAATCTGCACTGTGGCTACTATGCTCTTGACGTCAATTTACAAGAAAATTTTGAGTTAAGCCAAAACATCATTTCTTTCCCTTGTGAAAATACACAAAAGACACTTTATCTATGAGTGCCCAAGGTAAGTTATAGCCATTGCAAACATACTTTTATCAAAATGAATAAAGTGCCCATGAGTAAGGTAATGAGGTATTCTGTGGACTTTCTAAAGCTGAATCACTTATTCTGCTGCAAACTATGAAGCAAAAACTCCATAAGTTGACTGTACAGTGCCTGGTAACAAATTACTAAGAGAATATACAGTATTGCCCTTAAATAAGGAATATATAGATTGTACACTTCCAACAGTGTCATAGGCTACACTGGTTTAATTCTCACACCCTAAGAATAGTTTGGAATTACATTTTGGTACAGTAAAAGACAAGGTTTTTCAAAGTCCACATTGCTAGGTGCAGACACAGAAGTTTTTCAAAGCAAATGTCATTTCATTGCTGCAAAGAAAGATCTGGAAAGTTGAGAAGCTATTTGTAAACTCCTTTCCAGAACTAAAACAGATTAATACTCTAATGTTCGTTACCTATTTTCATCCTTTTTACATGTACACATTCAGCAGTTTTTAATGTATATCATTGTGCTCTGTATTTTCCACAATATTCAAAGTAGAAAAGTGCAGAAAGCAGCCTAGCTTTTTACGAAGATAGCATCATTAAGAATGTGCAACAATGTGCTTAGATGCAGATCTGGCCTGAGTTTGCAGGTTTGTTGGCATTTAGAAGAGTGAGAAGAGAAGAAGAGAAAGAGAAGTGAGAAGAGGAGAAAACAACCAAACAGTCAGTAAATACAGAGAAAAATGGTGAGTTTTGGGTTTAAAAAAAAAACACATTCATATCTCTCAATCCAACCTGCGTATTTAAACTTTTATAAAACAAAATTTTACACAGGTTGTTATTTTTACATCATGCTAAAATTGATAGGCGAAAATGACAAAAGAAGTAGTTTTCAAGTTTTCACCTAATATGGCCAAACAGACCAGTTAAAGTCTCTGAAATAGTGATATACACGTTATTTCAGCACTGCTGTTACAGTATATACTAGCTTATTACAGTGACAGTGTTAGAACAAAACCTACTCCAACTCCTTCCAAAATTTGTTTAAATATTCATCTCAGATGGCTATCAGGCATTTTGGAGCATCTGACACTGTTCCATTACAAAAAGCATAATTACTAAAACAAACAAACAAAAAAAGTCCCGTATTAATGTATGTGCCCTTTGCAATTTTCAACAACCATAGTGAACATCGTAACATTTTGCAGCTACATAGCATTAAGTGAATAGTTGAGATTTCTACAAAGTTGATGTTAACTGTAACTTTGTGTATTCCTAGAGCAGATTAAAAATAAAATATTTTTGAAATATAAGCAACATGCTGAAGTTATATTAGTACTACATTTACATGGAAAAAAAACCAATTGTAAAACATGATGTACTAACTACTACCTTGACAACCTGCCACTAAGCTATACAAATTACACAACCTTACCTGCTCGCCTGGGACCTATATGATGACTCAGTGTCATAGAAGACGATCTTTGTTTTGGTATTGTCAGCAGATTTGCACCAAAAGACCCATTTGAATGAGATCCTTGGCTGAAAAGAAAACAGTAAGAATTTTTTTTCTTTCCTATCTTGTCTTCCATTTTTATTAAATAAAATGCTTATAAAATGGCCAGACTCCTCTGTTACAGGTCCACTACCACTGAAGAAAAAGCTAGTGCTAGAAACGAGTTAAATTCAAGATCAGCTAGACAATATATGTCAATTATATGTAATAAAAACTGCTGGGTACTGGGTGAAAGCAACAGAAAACTTTACATAGTCCTAAAATGACACAATAAGTATATTCTGACCATGTGCCATAGGTTTTACTTTCTCACATGGCATTTAGTTTTCTCAAATGTTTTAACAAAACAGGCCACTTTCTAACAGAACTGAGAACATTTAAAAGATTGATTACTTTGGAAACACCACGACAATGTTATGCAGCCACGGCTTGCTTTTCAAATCAATTTTGCATATTTAATTAATAATTTTATTTATTATCATCTTAAAGCTAAAGCTGCTTTTAACATAAAATTATATTGTACTTCAGTAGCTACATCGTTAAACTCAGCCTGTTGAATTATGCCATCTGCTGTTCTACGCATGAAATTGCACTCAAAAATTCCAATTAAATATTTCCTTTACTAAACAGAAATGTGATATGCAATTAAAAATAACTGTATACATGTACTTTAAAGTGAAAATAGTTTATGTAAAACTAATTATTTCATTTCAGTATGGGAAAACAGTATTTACTGAAACAAATTTAATCTTGTTTAATCAGATTTCAAACAAAAGTCAAACACAGAAATAACACTTGATCTCCCATAATTTCTTTAAATTTATAAATATGATATTAAAAATGAGTTAAAGAATAAACATAGATTTATTCTTCTGAAGTCTGATGCTGACATGTCAGCCAACTTTAAAAAATGTTTGGGTTGACAACTGGGATAGATTGAACTTTTCACTATTTGTACACCGTTTAGCTATTGCAGCTACCATGTATTATTTAAAGCACATAAAAACGCTGCATCGGTATTTAGTGTAGGAAGACTATATACTAAGCAAGGTCAGTTCATCTTGAACTAGTGTTTGAATGAGAAACCAAATCAAGAGTTTGCACGTAAATAAAACAGTGGCTCTCAAGAGTTGCTTTTGAACACTGGATGGAGAGAAAAAAAGATCTGGAACATTAAATCAAATTTTGTACCAATATTAATTTATTGTACCGCTAAGTAATATCTTATCTTCCTCAGCTCAGCTAGAATTCAGTTGAAAGCAATCATTGTATGTAGAAAAAAAAATTTTTATAAGCTTTCCTCCTAGTGAACAGTTTGCTGTTTCCCTTATTACTATTAGCCTGATCCTCCTTGCTTCTCCTCTAACATTCATTAGGTCCTTCACTGGGCTGAATCAGCTCCCCAAGGCAGGAAAAAATCTGTTTTTATTGCTGTTATTTTTCTGACAATTTAAGGGGCTGACTCAAGAGCCAAAGCCAATGGCACAAAGTGCTCTAGAAATGCAGGACTGCCTCTTTTGGCAGCAGGAACAGCTATGCCAGTTCAGCTATTTAATCTAACCTTATCGGTAAGGTAAGCACCCATGGGGGATTTTGAGATTATTGTGTGTTAGAAGTTAAAGGGAATCTGATAAGAATGATCACTGGAAGATGCAAGGACAGTGCAAGTGTTGACAAGTCTGAAGGGCAGGACACAAACCACAAAGAAGAGAATACATATTCTAGGGCTGTATGAGGCTGGACAGGAGCAGGGCAGGGGAACATGACTAACTACAAATGCTAGTCATCAGGGTCAAGGGATAATTTAAAAGTTATGGAGTACAAGTGAGGGTGTTTTCTGTATTGCTACTTTTAACTGGGTGAGCTTGAGTAGGTTCTTGGGTCGGTAGCAGCTGTCAGGAAATCCTCTGTAAATATACACTGCGTCTGCACCAGAAGTGCTGAGCCTGAAACTGAAGCCCCACAGTTTATAAGTGTAAAGTGATTTTTCCTGGTCTCTGGTTATTTCCAGTGGATATAACTGAGGAGATTCTTTCAAATACTGATAACCAAATCAGCATGAAAATACAATCTTTAAACTACTACAACTACTAGTATCTTCAATTATATTTTATACACAAACTACAATTAAGTTTTACTATGTGAAAACTTGAAGAGCGTATTTTATTCAAGGGGAAAAAGCCACGACAAATGCCAAATTATTTAAATGTTTCACTTTAAAATTAAACGTAATACTGATAAATTCTTGGGCATGCATATATAAACTTTCATCCACTACTAGTAATTATCAGTTATCAGCATAATTCATCTTTTCTTTTAAAAAATACATCTATTATACTTTCCTTATGATGTATGTAAAACTATTAAACTCTTAAGAGATCCCAAGTTAAAAAAAAAAAAGCAAAACCACACACATTTTTATGGATTTAAGCTGCAACACAATTTCAAACATCTGTTGTACTTTTCTCACGTGATACTGGAAAAAGCCATACATACTTACACATTTAAATAAAGCCAAATGTGTGAAGTTTCACTTATATACAACATTAATAAAAAAAAATACATTTAAATCCTAATTCAAAATGTAATCTTAATTCTGGGGGGAAAAAGTATTGTTTGCGCCATATTGACTACCAAGTAGAGAATAGTTGACTTTCTTAATCTACCTTACTCCTTGCTTGATGACCATAGGAATAGTAAATGTTGCAATACACACAACAGCGGCTACCAAATGCAAGAAATTTATATAATCTCTTTAATTAGAAAACAAATTTTTGGGTATGTGAAAGTTGGAATGTGATACATATTTAAAGTAAAAAGGAGAAGGAGGAAGTCAGTGAAGGTTTAGAGGTTAAATCAGTTTGTTTTGCAATCATGTATGTTAGACTTTTTTTCATTTCCTACTAAAACTGATATGCAGGTCTACTTATTATGACAGAGCATGCCATTCAACCTCAGAATGACCTGATTTCTAGTTGAGATCAGAGTTACAAAGTATAGTATATAATTAACTTGAAACATTTTCCAGTTTATGCTGGCAGAATTTGGAGACTTAATTCACAAGATTTTACATTAAATACTTCCGCTGCCAAGTTCCAACATTACAGACATGAATGTTTTAGGCTACATTTATTACTGCCCTTAAAACGTGGTTAAGTGCTTACCTCGGTGTGTTATATTCCTGATGAGATCTCTTGCTGTTACTCCGTTCCCACCTAGGTGATGTTGATTCTATAGGTGCAATGCCAGAAACTCCTGAAGTTCGTCTCAGCTGAGGTGTTGGCAGGCTATTCCTGCTATTTAATCCCTGCTGAGTAATTTAACCATGGTTAAAATCTATATAATTAAAACCAGACACTAAGATTTTATGTATTGTTTGTGAACACCATTCATTGTTAATTTTTTTATAGTGAACTAGTAAGTATGGTATCTTACATTCACTCCTATTGCTCAAGAAAATAAAAAAGATGCAATCAAATTATTTTACTTACTAGGAATAATTACTTTTCACATATCTTTCTTTCTTTCCCCAAATTAAAATATGTAAAGATGCTTGTACTCTGAAATCCATGTGGTCCAACAATTGTTCTTCAGAGCTTTTAAAAATGGAGATCTTCTAGAGATAGTCTGTTGCTCTATGATTACGGATCCTTTTTCTACACATCCCAATCGTATGACTACACGGTCAGCTCTCCAGCTCTCAGGATAGCCTGAGATTTCCATAACTCAGATGCTAAATATTGACAGTCCAAGTATTGTGGAACTTGTGCAAAGGGTAAGGCACAATGCACAGGGTCAGCCCTGATCCATCAAGGCTCCCTTTCTGCTTCCATACCAGCCCCATAAGCACCCAGAAAGCTTCCCAAGCACCTCGCCACTCCCAGCCTGGAAGCTGCGTTAGTTTAGGCACGCTGCAGCCCAAACACTGGGAATCACCATTGTACTTGAACACAAAGCCCTCTGCAAAGCAGGGCAATGGCACTCAAACAGTCCTGTATGGAAATAATTCAGGACTTACAAGCTCTGCCTTACTGAAATACTCCCAGAAAATATATACATGCTTAAATAGCAACTAGTAAAACCTAAGTAATAGAAAGGATAGGATGACTGAACTGAAACTGCAAAGCCAGCTCTGGCATATCTGCATCCATTGCACAGATAAACTACACCTTGTATTTTAAACAATTAAAAAAAAAAAATTATCTCTGACTGCATTCAATCCACTTCTTAAAACATCCCTCCTAGATTTGGCTATTCAGTGGGGGGTGAGGGGAGAAGATTCTTCTGCATAATACATTTGTATGTAATCAGACCTTGCAAAGTAAAAAGGATGCCAGGAAAAAGAAATGTTTAAAACAAAAAATCCAAAGCAATATTTGCAGTATTGAGTAAGGTCTGCAGGGTCATGGGTGAGGACAGGTGACCCTTGGATACTGTCAATTCAGAAGTCTGTCAGAAATAATGACTTTGCAATTTTAAGCTTCATTGGGCAGTCAAAGATCATACTTCACTCACAAAGCTATTACATATTTCAAAAAAATGAAACAGTGCTGACACAGAGGAGTACAGTCTCTTACCCCGAAAAATCAGACTGCTTTGAGTCCTTGATATAGGATGTACCTTGACTCTGTTTGCTTTGCTGCAAAGCTGTAGTCACAGCCAGAAAGGCAGAACTGGGCAGGCACAATAAGACCACCACATTGCGCACAGAGACATGCAGCAGTCCTCAAGCAGCTCCAGCAGAAAGAGAACCAGAAGGGCGTATTCTGTACGCTGTCACACAGTGGTAGTGCTCTCCGACTAGAATGGACTTCTTTGTCAGCGGACCACATCAATCTAACCTGCATGCTCTCTGCAACATGGGGAGCACAGCCGAAAACCCCCAACATTGGAGGAGAAAGGTTCACTCCCCGAAACAAGTGCTCGTGTTAGCACAATATGGAGAGAAGGCCCCAGCACCTGCACTTACTTTTTCTTTTTCCTGGCTATGCTAAGAACAAGGATACACTGGGGATATGACAAATCTCCAGAACTTTCCCCTACTAGGTAAAGCAGCACAGAATAAACAAAACATGAGCAGCAAAGGACTCGGGAACTCCAGATCACCTTATGCTAGCAAAGTCACTGGTAATCAATATACAAAGGGAAAAAGTTGCTCTGGAAACAGAATTTAGACCGTGCCAGAAATCAAAGTGACTATGAAAACACTTTCAGTTACCGGCAATAACAAGACCAGGAGACAAGGAATGTGGATACTCAACTGCTTGCCTAGACAACTTTTACTCGCCTGAAGTGTGAAAAATGTTAAAATCATGACTGTCAGTAACACCAGAAATACACCAATCTGGCAAGCAGTCTACTGTCATACACTAGGAAATCTGGGGACAGCTCTGTCATGATGGAAGCGAAAAGTCTTTCTAATGCAGAGGAGCTCTAAGATGGTTTTTGTCTAACTAAGATTTCCTTTTTCTTTTTTAGGAATTTAAAGAGACTGACCAGTGAATAGCACCAACTGGCCAGTTTACGCTTTCCAGGTTGTTGACTACCAAGAAACTCAGAGTGAAGAGTTAGTATTAGATAACCAGTTATTGCTAGCCCAAGGTCTGAAGCCCAGTTTCAGTTTCTTTCTTTTCCTTGTTTTCTCCTTTTTTTTTTTCCCCTGCCAAAGAGAACAGGCAGTTCCCCATCAGAAGTGAAAAAAAAATTATAACTGAATGTACTTTGGAAGCCAGTCAGGGAAGAGAAATACAGATGTATGCAATCCTCAGCAAAGAAACAACTTGTTTGAAATATGGAGGAGACCTTTCATATTCCAAGTCATGAAATGAGGGAATGGAAAACTTTTAATACAGAATCATAGAATAGTTTGCATTGGAAGGGACCTTTAAAGGTTACTTAACACAACCCCCCTGCAATGAGCAGGGACACCTTCAACCAGACCAGGTTGCTCAGGGCCTTGTCTAACCTGACCTTGAATATAGTCTGAAAGGTCCCATTTCGAAGAAATACTTTTTTATGCTTTTCTTTGGTATGTCATAATCTGGAGTTTGTGCTGACTTACCTGGTTTTTGAAAGAAAGAGAAATCTCTTTCTTTCTTAGAGTAACATATATAGGGGTAGATCTTTTGGCTTACCCCTAAGCATACACCAAAGTCAAACATTCATTGAATGATAGCAACAAGCACTATTTTATTCACCAGGTAAATTAATATACAGGAAAAACCCCAAACTTAAAGGAAGAGTAGCAAATTCGACTTTTAGGAAGGAGGATAAGAGAATAGCTGTGAAAAAACATAATCTTTCAATCTCACATAATCTTTATAATCAGTCTTCAGCAATGAATATTTTTCATTTCTAAGTATTCTGATTAGCTATATAGAAGTTACCAAAAAAATCAGAAGTTACATTTTCACATTCACATAAATTATATTTTTCATATTGGTATACCAATCCTTAGCAGATTTTAAAAAAATCCACAAAGAAAAACATATGCTGAATGATTATGATTCCTACCCAACTGCTTTCTGTAGATATCCATATGGCATTCCAAGGAATTTCATACTGCAGTGACCCTGTAGGATATTCCACAGAGAAATCTGTAGACACTGAGCTTTTCCCCAAAAGCATTTGTCTTGACAATGGTTCCCAACAGACATTTCGCAGGCTGAACCTGGCATGAGGCAGTTTATCTGGCTCCAAAATACTAAGCCAACAAGTTGATCAATTTGGGCCAAGTTGCCCACTGCCTGGAAATGGAAGCAGCTACAAGGCAGGGATGTCCCAGACCAGGCTCCACAATAAACAGCTTCAAGCTGTCAATACTGGGCTACCCTAGAATTATTAGCTCTGGTGCACTGCAGCTGAGTTTCTGTATTTAAATGTTTTTCTACCACATTCCTTAACATGTCATATACTGACTGCATTCTTGCTTTCACTTGTTTACCTTAGATAATGGAGAAGTCACAGTAGATTTACACACTGGTCCCATAATATGATGTGCTACACAGAAAGAAGAGATATTTTTTCCTTTTACATAGCTAATTTGCTTCTGTCTGATGGCTAGTTTGATGTTCAGAAGAGTAAACTTCTTTGGAAAAAAAAGTCAATGAAAAAGCCACACTGACAGTAATTGTTAGGTCAAGAACATGGGAGAATCAAGAAGAGCCCTGTTTGTGTCATATCATGAGAATAAAACATCTTAATTTTATATTTACTTTCAGGTTTTTTAATCCTGTGTTTATTTTGAGGAATCATGTATTTATAGTGCATACCAGTGCTTTTACCTGCCTATCCATCAACTACTTGAATTTGCATTTTAGTATCAATCTACATTTCATTCAATGTGTTTTCACAGCTGGTCTCTTTTGATCTTAAACATAGTTCAGAGGTACTCAGTAAAGAAGCTACTATCCATACAGGAGCATTCTTTCCAGATAAATTTTCCTTGATAATTTTTTTTTAAAATTGCAACACACACATGAATGAAAATTGAAGTCATTTGACCTTGAGCAGCTTTCGATCTCCTTTTTCAGATGGATCCTCTATTTCAGCACAGGGGAAGAAACCAGGAAACGGTGTGAATGGACTAGCCTTTGGCCTGCATGTGCCTGAGAAAGTACCAATCAAACTACTAATGCTTCGAAGGGAAGAAATCATTTGAGGTGGAAGGGATGGGTCAGTCAGGAGGTCTGTTAGCATGCTCCGAGCTTCATTTAGTACTGAAAGATCAACTCCATTTCCACTGCCAGCATTCTAGAATAGATGGAAATATTGCAAACTATTAACATGTCAAACCATTCCACAGTATTTTAAGTTTTAAATAAGCATCTTATCCATTGCAAATTTAAAAAAATAAATTAAAAAAATGCATTTTTTTTCTTTTAAAGAAAATACACACATATTTGGACATCAATTTTTGCAGGGTTTTTTCCCCACAATAAAAAAATATTTCAGAATTCAACATTGGCTTTCAGTTTATTTTTCTCTATTTAAAATAAAGATCTGGTGCCATTTTTTAATCGCAATTTTTCATTACTGTGTCTCAGAATTAAACTTAGTATTCTATCTCCTCCAGTAATATCAACAGAAATTTTGGTGCCCAAACTGTTGTAAGCCACTTATACAGGTGCAACTTCCACAGGCTCATTACTTTTATTAACCCTGATTCTACTGAAACAAATCCTCACAATTCTGTCAAAAAAGTTATTAGTTTTTATTTGGCATAATCCTCTGAATAGGAACAGCATATTCTCTGAATAGGAATAGCTGATTAGATGCCACCACTGTTACGACAGAGGGGAAGAAACAAGCAATCAGGAAAAAATGTGAGAACCAGGTAGACCTGACTTTGGCGACTTTGCTGGGGAATCATTCCCTAACCTTATGCTAATGGATATTTAAAAAAAACAACACTCCCATCTTAATTAGGTTTAAGACTGTTCTCATATACACCACAGAAAGTAGATCCCTGTCAACTTGGTCAGAACTGCTAAATATCAGGTCTCTGCTACACAGAGGTAGAATGTACTAGGACAACTTAGGTAAATAAAACATCAACAGAAAAACTGAAATCTGACAGTTTATAGTGAACTCTATTCTTTTGTGAAATGTGTTTGAGTATAACTAGATTCATAATACACTGACCTGGTAATAGGGTTTGTACCATTGCTTCAAATCCCAATCCCAAAGTATCATCTGCAAAGAAAGAAAAAAAAAAAAAAAGACAAGTAAAAAGAAGAGTGATATGCTAATGTTGAAAAACAACAATGGAGTAAATGTTGATTATGTGATATATGATGATTATGCTTCCCCCTTCATGTTTTCATATGTAACTTAGGCCATTTTCTCAGTTAATGCTACCACAGTAGAAGTCCTAAAGAGGAGTTTGAAGAAATTGCATGCAACAAAGATATCCTGATGACAGAATAATTATATGGCCTTATTTCACTATTTCTGGATTGTTTATAAATTAACATGTGCATTAAATTAAGTGGTGACATGCTTTCCTGTTTTTATTCACCTCAACTTATGAAAGCAAATCTATCCTAAAGCCTCCAATTATTTTATACTATTTTTCTTTCCAGAACCATTCAAACAGTAGCAATTTTGTAAATACAGTACAGAACATAGCACATTAACATCATATATTTTTAAAAAAGGCAAAAAGCTCCCCAATATCTCAGGTTAAAAATCAGTAATTTTAAAAGCATTTTCTTGCAGGAGGTTTTGTTATGTTTTGCTTGAATATGGTTACAAATCTACGTGTTCTGAATAACTTTACAAAACCCACCAAACCCACAAAAGAACGTCAGCAACACAATCTAAAGATACTATCAGCTTCAAGTACGTCAACAGCACTCACTTAATTTTTCTTCTATACTGACAAAAAATAAAAACAACAGACAAGATATGAAATTCAGATGTCTGTTATGTTTCAGAAGTGTTCAGTCTTCGTGACTTCTTGACAGGTTCTAATTATTCTCTGATAAATGAATTCATTTGCACAACATGCATTCACAAATTAAACAAGATAACCCTTTTTTTCCTCTTTTCCATAGCTACAGAGCACAAATAAAGTTCCAATACCCCACTAAGTAGTTCATATTCTGCAGTAAGTTTTTCTGCTTATTTTTATAGGCAAGAACTATGTTTGGTTTTGTTCCTCTAAGACTAACAGCTCTTTCATGGAGAAAACACAGTGTTCCAGGCTGGCACTTGTCCAGCAGAAGGTGCAGAAAGTGTCGATAAAGAAACACAGGCTGACGTGTCAGCAGTACTCAGGCAAAGGCAGCACTTAAAGGCTCTTTTCCTCTTCTGTTATCTTCACAGAGTTACCATTAAACTCACAGAGTTACCATTAAACTCACAGAGTTACCATTAAACTATGTTTAAAGTTAATAGTTATGACATCCACTTGCTATGAAAAATAGAGATCTATCATTAAGCATGTGCTTAAACTGGGAGTAAGTTATGCTATACCAAAAGTCATATTTGTGTAAAGCAAGCAGATCTAAATCAAGAATTAAGAATTTAAAAAAAAAAAAAAAAAAAATCAAGAAACTCAAATTCTTAAGTGATCAATCTAGCTACCATCTCCTTATTCATCAATTTTTTTTTTTTTAAATAAGCATAAGAGATGACTGTTAGCCTGTCAGTGACAAGCATTAAGATAATGATCAACATTATCTCGCCATACCCATTTTGCATGATGCATTTGGTTTTAGCATGACCATCGTAAAGATGAAGGGGTTTTTCTTCCATAACAAACTAGAATGAGTTGTCCATCTGGGTAGGTTGGGGTTTTTTTTGTTTTTCTTCATTCTCAGGTTTCTCTTTCCAGATTGACATTCATTTACTGTATCAAACATAGGTAAACCTTTTGGTTTTGTTCTGTCCTCCTAAGCTAGGGCACAGAGACTGCATTAATCTGCTTCATTGACTTTTGACTCAACCAGCAACAAAGATCAGATGTCCACATGAGTTTTGTTAGTTGTATCAGCAACCTTTGATACTAATGGTCCACGAAGTTGCGTCAGCTTGCTTGCAATCTTGCAACCTCCATGAGGGGACACAAAAGAGGTTTCCCTTCCCCCAGCTCTACTAATATTTTATTTTTCTTTTAAATATGTGTTATGTTAGCTAATTTTATATATTTGTTGTAAATGAGATCTTAATAAAATACCTATGCTTTTCCTAACTCCAGAACATTTCTGTGTCAAAACTTTAACTGCAATTACTTTTACAGATGCAACCTCCTTTATTCATCCTTGAAGCCATTGTGAGCTTTTGTGTATATGTATGTACACACAGGCACGCTCACATAAGCTATACTGTTATAATTTTGAGTGTCAATCTATACAACTAAAAAGTTCAAAACCTTCCTTTTGGCTTTAACCCTGCTATAGTAAAGAAATAGGCTCAAAGTTGTGGAGGCAGAAAATATTCGATGGAAAGTGTTACTGCTTCATCTTGCATCCCATACTAACCCAGTATCTTACACAAGGTAAGATAATGTGCACAGTTCATGCAAAATCTCTTTCCAGTGCAAATAATGGTTTGATATTTTAAATGGCAGAGTATCATTTTATGTATGATTTTATTTAAATGAAAAATTTCACAGCTTGGATTCATGACTGAAAATTTTCTGTTGTCATTTAAACCAGAAGATTTGAACTTCTCCATTGATACCGATTTCACAGCAAAGAAACTAAAACAGTTTTGAAAAAAAACAGAACTTAGGTTTACCTGTAGGTTGCCAACACATTGTGGTTTTTTATTCACTATACATCACCGTTAATTAGAAGTCATGTCTCCTGAGAGAAGACAGGTGTAGTATATTAACACAGCTAGCAGGATACCACAGGCTGTATTAGCCATAAAATTTTCAGGGCTCATTCCATGTGCCACATGTTGAAGTAATTAAATAAAGCTGATGAAAACTTTAGGCACAAAGTAGCAATCTCTTCTACTACGCACAATGGAAAAAATGCATATCACTATACAATGAATATTTTTCCATGGTAAATACAACTTGGTATGCATCTACACTAATCAAATCCTTACCGGTTAATAATGAAAGGGGGGTTATCACCTTTTCTTGGATACTTACAATACACCACAAGATGGCACTCAAATCCAGAAAGCCTCCCCCACAAACCAATTTTGGGAGAAAGGAACAGAAACCAGCAGCATATTCCTTAACAGACCTTCCACAGAACTGAAATGGTTTGAAGGACAAGGGAGGTGACAGTTTTAAAGATTAACAGTTGATAAATTCTGCTTCTTTACAAAAACTTCTGTTTAAAGAAGAATTCACTCCTTACCATCCTGTTCAGAAACTAACCGTAAGGAAACTGTACTTTGTTTCTTCCTGCCTACCAGACTTAGTTTAATTAGCCTAACTCCATGCCTTGCAGGTTAAATCTGGAATACTAAAAAAGCAGTGGTTTTAGCACTATTTTTGTTGAGAGTTTGTCAAAGCTTTAATTAATTACTGTGGATCATCAGTAAAAGTTACGAAGTATTCCCAGAGTTGCATCAATCTTACAAGAGAAGTAAAAAGATACAGTTTATTTTGACTTAATGTGAACAGATCAACAGACCTTAAAATAGGTCTCAGGCAGAGCCTCAGCAATTTTTGATTTTGCAACCATAAGACTTGTTGCAGAAAGATCTGTATTCTGTAATACCAAGATTTTGTAATCCATTGCACTAACAAGCTTCCTCACCTCCTCCAACAAGAAACACCTGATCTAGGAGGGACTCAATTCATAGAAGTTCCAAGCCACAACTTAAACCCCTGTTTAGCAACGCATACACTTCAGCTTGTGAGCATCCATTGACAGTGCCAACATCACAGCAATCACACAGTTGGGAGCTCCTCTGAAAAATAAAACTGCAGTGAGCTCTGATATTGTAGATGAACTTCCGAAAGGTGAGAATGTATAGCCTCCCCCCCCAGCCATGTATACCAAATTACCAGTCAGCTTGGAGAACTTCTCATATCAGTCTGACTCTAACTCCAGAGTCTCCCAGTCCATCCAAAAAGCAATGATCACACTTGCCTGGTTTTATATAATTGCCTGTCAAGCTGATCGGGGTTTTGAAGGACAGTTAATAAAAACCAAAACAAAAACCCACACATAACACAGTACTATGCCTTGTTCTTTAACAGTCAGGGACTGTATTATGTTTAACTATAGTAATTTAATCTATTTAGCCTATGAAATAAATTTCAACACAGTTAAAAGAAGACAAGCCAGCTTACAGAAACCCTTTAAGTACAAGTAACCTTTTCTGATTTGGCCACAATCAGCCAGTGATGGGCTTAGGTCAAACTGAAACATGTCACTCAAAACAGGCTAAGAGTATCAACAGAGGGAATTTACATCACTGGAAATATATTTTTTTTTTTAAAGGCTAAAAAAGTTGTTAAAGCTCCACAAATTCTCCACAGAGTTGCTATTCTGAAGAATGAACTACTATATTTAGTTCTATGGATATTCAGTCAAATCTAAGGAGGTTTAAATATGTATCACACTGGAAATACGCAGGAAAATTAAGAGTAGGCATCAGATATTACCCTTTGTTTATATTTTCTCAAACAATGAAAACAGTATTTCCATATACTCCAGAGGAATTGCCATGCAATATGAACACAAGAATTTTAGAATCAACTTATCTGACACTATTTGTAATCCATCTATTCACTGGGGAAAACAAAAACAAAACAAAAAAAAAGAGGCAAAGGCCCTGATTGTTGAATATCAACCCAAGAACTACCAAACCTTAAGGATGGCACTTTTGAAAAGTACATGTTATTAGCAACATCAAAAACATTTATTAAAATAGTACACAAGGTAACAGTAATAAAGGCCTTCCCTAATACAGCTTATAGTTCACACAGCAACAAGCAGTATTAATTTTTACAAAAAGAGAGGAAAAAAAGTGCTCTTCTGAGAAGCTTACAGCCTAAATAAATTAAAAACAGATGAGAAATGGGAGAAGACGGTCTATGAAAGCCAGTAGAGACTCAGGGTGTTTTGTTTTGTTTTTAATGATTTTTCTATATAAAAAGCTATCTTTCCTATCACAGGGCAGCCAGCATTTTCAGGGCCTGTAACAGATGTGTCTTTCAGGAGTGAGTAGATGCCACAGAGGGTGGAGTTCTTTTGGATCTTCTTTGCATGAGTGCCACAGCTCCATTTGGATAAAGTCATGTTTGAGGAGTGTTTTAAACTTCTAAAGGTTTAAGCACAATAAAAGCCTACAGGTTTTACTTTTCTCAAGTTATAAGCCACTAAAATTACTACAGAAGTACACTAAGCATTTTTAAACCCTTTTCTTTTTTTAAACTTTAATGCTCAGCTCTATTTGGCTAGATAACTGTGTAATGATATTTTCAGAATACTTTAACTTATAAAATAAAAAATCATATCATCTTAGCTATTTGAGAATTACTTGTGTTTGTGCAAAGTTATACTGAGGACAATATTCATATTACACAGATTTAAAATCCATGGCTACAAAAAATACTTTAGAGCTTAGAAATCTAAAAATCAGTTTTAAAACTAGACTATAACTACTACTATCCATACCCTAAGCTGAAATGTGCACACCATCTAAGGCCATACACAATTTAAAGATTTGTAACATTGCTGTTTGATTGCCTAAACTAGGTAACTGGAAATTTTTAGTTTCAATGACGATACTATTCAGGAGAGTCAGCGTGTGCTTTAATGCTTGTTAAGAAAAGAAAACTTGTCCCATTTGACACTACCCATTCACATTCCATGCTCCAAAAATTTAATGGAGAAAAAATTAGTACAAAAATGAGTTTCTACTTCTGACCAAGTCTTTCGTTGATCAAATATGAAAGATTCCTAGTTGCTAGTAGCATCTGTTTGACACCATTAGGCATTAGCTCCATAAATAAGTACTTCCATAGCAACCAGGCATAGAATTAACTAAACAATGAAACCAACACCATAGCAACTTGATTCAAGAATCAACTCTGTAAAAAATCACCTCATTCAAAAGCAAAATTCTACAACCAGATGAGAAACTAATTTATTGTAAAATATGAAAAAGGTTACATTACATATCCATTTATTTCCATGACTGCCTTTCAAACAAGACTGATGCTAGATTCATTGCTTTTGTTTCTAAATTAGTCTTTTGTAAGAGCTTACAATCAATTAGCTTTTTAAACATATGTAATGTAATGATACAAAAACAAACACAGCAGTGTACAACCTAGAAGTCTTGTTTTATTTATTATGATTTTTCCCTCTCTGTGTAGAAAAGGTAGATTTTGAAAAGCAGTATGTCATTAAGTAGTTAAGTTGTATTCAGTATGCGACTAAAGGTGATGCAACCAAAGAATGACTCTGTCAAAGTAGAGGTAGCATTATTTAGATAACAGACAATGTTCTGTTGTGAAACCTTGCAGGCCAAAACAACAGGCACTTGAGTAGATTAATGTAATCAAGACAAAATACATCACTTGGAAAAGCATTCAATATGATACCTAAGGCATTTAGAGTCATGACTGTATCTCTCCACCCACTAAACCTTCCCATGAAAATAAATGGCACAGGAGAAAACTAGGATATTTTTGGAATCCTAACACTTATCACTTCCTGGCTCTATACAATTTATTTATCCAAGGTTGTAAAATGGCTAATACATTGCGAAGTCTGCAAATAGCCACAATCTTTGAACAGAAACAGAGTATGCTTTCAGGGTTCTGAGGTTTGGATACATGTACTGATGGAAACAGTCTTATCCCTATCCTAGGCCCTGTCATTGACTCTACTAAACTCTTTCATAAAAGGAAGTATCTTCACTTTTTTAAGAAATCTAAAATCTTCCTTCAATGGAAAGAGACTTGCTTCCACTTAATTGCTTTAGCAAATACTATTGTATACATTAAATAGTACCTGCAGCGTATTTGGCTGGACACATAAGAGCAACACTGGAACATATAGGTGTCTGGCCACGATAATGTTTTCACCAGACTCCACAGTATTCTGATCTTCCCTGCAAATACAAATCTTTGACAAGAGCTGCACCTAAGTAAACTTTAACAAGTCACTTTAGAGTCTTCACATGTTTAGTTATGGTTTTCAGTAACTTTGTCCTCAGCACAGATACAAAACCAGAACAAAAATGCTCCACTGTTATGCTAAAGTTTCAAATAAGCCTTCAGCAGGCTTATTCTTCAAGTTAATATTACTCCCTGCAAGCGGTAAAATATTTTGTGTTTGGTTGGATTTTTGTTTCTCTGGTTGTGTTTGTTTCATTTGTTTATTTTTAGAGAGACATGCTACTTCTGCTTTTGTAACCAGGAGTATCAGCAGGTCAGCTTCTTTGCTGTAGAAAGTTTTTAGTTTTCTTATTGCTTCTTTTTTAATCCTTTTTAATATTTGTAATTTTTAAATCTTCCTTTTAATATTTTTTAAGATCTTCAAATGTTTCAAAAAGGTTCTAAAAGGTGTTTTGTCTATCAAGGGAAAGTGGGGGGGGGGGTTCTTCTTATGTAGGTAAAGAAAAAAACTGGCTAAAACCACACTTAGGTCATTTCCTGTTCCTTCTAGGTTTTGTCAGACTTGCACGTCAGAGTAAAGGCCAACCAGTAATTTATGGCAACTGGGGGGAGGGAGGGCAGAGGAAAAAAGCCTGCTATGTGCAGATCCTTTAATTGCCTATTATAAGCATTTTCCTTTAGAGCATGTGGTTCTAATCACCATCAAAGGAAAGAAACAGTGCTAGGTGGATTACTGCTCTCATCCGGTACAATTGCTTCGGTGTTCTGGCATTCTGTACTTTTACTGTCATCCAAAACCTAAAACCATTTTTTAAAGTTGTGTTCATTTTACAAAATGCAAAATCTAGAAATTGCTCCCAAATCATCCTTTTCACATTTACCTATTGACGTTATTTTACAATTACACATAGTAAAAGCCTTTACAGCTGTGTTGACACACTGTTAATGTATTGGAGAGACCAACCTTCAATTTTATCTTTCTGCAGTAGAAGGATATGCACAAACCTTATGCTGAAGCATTTTGCTGTATGCTTACATATTCTTAATGCAGTAGCTAAAAAAACCTCCTAGAGATTAACCGATTTCCTCCTCTATTGACAAATTTTTTCAAGAGGTTCTTTTCCACCTATTACACTAGAGACATAGGAATGAATCTCACATTGTTCTCTTTTCAGCAAACAAACAAAGAGAAACTATTTCATATGACCACAAATGTTGTTTTTCTTCAGCACTGAGCTGAAGGAGATACTGATTTTTTCACAAAGATTTTTATCACAAATTTCTCTTTAAAATCTCGTAAAAATACTTACTTTTCTCCGCTCTCCCCAAGTCCCCCTCTAAAACAAGGAGCTTAAAATTAAGCTGTACAACTCTCTCAACCAAAAATTATCACGAGTGTGAGAACAGTTCACATCAAATTAATTAGACCAAATGATCATCTAGTCCAGTATCTTGCCACTGACAACAGCAGCCACCTCAAGATAAGAATATTCTTAAGTAAGCAGTACTAATTCTCAGAATAGTCTTTCAGCCTCAGCAACACAGCTCAAGGAGCCATATGTTGTATGCTTTTGTATTTTATAAAGGTCAATAGATTTTTCACCTTTGCATTTCTCTGATCATCTTTTCAGAATGCATGTAAACCTCTGACAGATCCAGTATCATACATAAAGGCATTTCACAACATAAATACAGATTATGCAAAGTTCCCTTTCATTCTGAATCTGTCAATGCCGAATTCATACAATGAGGAAGCAAACAATCAGCAACACTTTCATGCAGTCTACTCCACCAGAAGATTTGTTTTTTGAAAAGCTTATAGTTGTTCTCCAGCTAACTTCAGGCACAAGACACAATTTTTTTCAGACTGTGAGGCTATATTTTCAAAACTCCCAGGCTAGTTCATTCAGAGACACAGCACCTTCAGAGTAACAAAACCTCTAATTCACAAAACACCATCGCTTTTTTATTTGATTGCATTAGTTGCTGTCTTAAAGGATTTTTATTTACTAAATTGCCACATGGTACAAGCTTTACAAATCAGTGTTGTTTTCTTTCAATAACTTATCCAACCAAGGAAGATGATGACCCAAAAAGAAAAATTACAAGGACTGAAGTTAGGGAAGTAAGCTGAAAGTGGTCAAGAAGCCAAAGAAGATATTATGTCATAAAGGAAAGCAAATATTGCTGCAGTGCTGTGGTTGGAAGTTATACATGGAGACTGAACTAACTAAATCCTCAATTACTCAAGCTAAAGGATTAAAAGCAGTAATTTAAAAACAGATGAGAGTGTAATTATGAGTCTGATTACAAGAGCAATTGTGTTAGCAAATGTTAAATCAGTATTAAAAAAAAAAAAATTAATGGACAAGTTTCTGGTTGAAATGCCAAGAAATACAAGATGAGATCTCTTGAGGGAAAAATACTGAAATGATGAAGAACGTAAAACAGATTGCTGTCAGAAATAAAGAAAAAGGGAATGCAAATTGGTGCATTCTACAGAAAGTACCAATTTCTCTAATGTATTCATGTTAAATAGTACTTTAGTTGCCAGCATTGTAAGCATTTGAGAAAAAACTCAAATGGCAGAAGGTTTGAAAAAAATGTAGAGTTTTTTTTCCATGTGATACTGTGCTAAATGAAAAAAAAAAAAAAAAACAATGATGCCTTCCCACTTGTTGTAACATTAGATGATGACTCAATTAAATAAAACTACTTGGGGATATCCACTTTATCGCCCAAATAGCGGGTCTTGCATAGGTAGCTGTTTATATCATGCTTATCTTGCACATGCAAAGCAAATAAAGAAATCACCGCAGTACAGGGAGGGTCGCATGCACTGACCCACCTTGCCTTGTGATAAACTCATCCATCTGGGAAGAGAGTATGCAGTCAGACACCTCTGGTAGTTGTTAGCAGTTACTAATCTTGTGAAAAAGCTCTCTATGAAATGACTGAGGGATGAACAAACTGTTTGTCCCACAATCAGCATCTCCAAAACTACAGGTTCTTTCTTTTCATTGGCCTTTTCATGAGTTATGTTCCATCCTGCTGTTCAAGCTATCACAAGACTCTCCCACACTTGAGGACGTAACTGTGCCACCTACTATAAGCAAAGGTAATAGAAAATCATATCCAAAAGCCTGTTTTCACTCCAGTGTTTTGAATGACTCTCTAAGTCACTTTGCTACCATGTTCATAGAGCACAAGTTACAGTTATGTACAACATTCTTATTGCAAAGGTTTCTAAATACAGGCATATGAAATTCTAACACAGAAGAGAATTGTGAAAAACAGTGACGTTGACTTATTCCTTATTCTAAGTAACTTACTGGCTTTTGTTTCTATAATAGGCTTTCCTATGATTTTGATGAGTGAAATGATACCCTCTCCCTGCTCCGTGCCCCCCCCCAATCAAACCTCACGATGTATCAGGTTGATTTGATCTTAAAAATACTCAGACTTAAACCAATTATTTTTTTCTTTCATTTTGGTAGCATGACTCAAATAGAGAAACTAATACGAAAGAAGGAGGTCAAGATGGGTCAAGTGTCTTCCAGTGAGTGTCAGACAGTAAGAATAGCTCACCAGCCTTTTCTATACAAGCAGAAAAGTACTGGTATGTTCCTTTAAACTGCAAGACATTTTTAGCAAAAGCATTACAATAGTGAAAATTACATAAATGCCTACAGAGTACAACATTGGCAGTGAGAATATCGTTTGCCATTTTGGTCAAGTGCTATTTACAATAAAGTTAGAGTGTAGCATACCAAATAAATCCATCAAATATTATAAATGCACGCAAAGTAACTTTTCCTTGGGGAACACCACTTATTTTTTAATTTCTCATCCTTTTTTCTAATAGCCTTTAATGTGTTTACTATCAAGTCTCTTTCAGATTCGTTTTCAAAATAGCTATTAATGAGATGAACCTATGAAAAAAGGGTCTACACTCATCTGTGACTACGGCTGTGTTATCAACAAGTTCAACTCTCGACTAGCATCTCCTAGAATTTACATGCTTTGTTTTTGTTTTTTTTTTAAAGCAGAACAAGAGAAAAATACCTAGAATTTAAAACTAATGCTGACCATTGAAAAAAACATAGTATGCCAAGATTCTTAGCAATATCTGACTAGAAAAATACTGCCCCAATGAGGCAATCGGAAAAGCTTTTATGACACCTATCAGACCACTGTCACTGGCTATTCCATTTTAAAAAAAACTCATAATCTTTATGAAAAAGGCAAATAATTTTATCGTTATTCCTTTTTTTTTTTTTTTAAACCAAAAGCTATACACCTCATGTTTTAAAAGCAAAGGGTTTTTCCATTACAGGAATTATAGATTTCATTTTAAAATTAATATATATAACAAGTATCTTCTACATAATTTAATTACAAGCTTTGCATTGAAATGTACCAATTAGAACTTTTTCTCTATTTGAGTATTTTTAATGTATCAGTTAACTTAATGACATTCAAAATGTATATATTAATCAAATACCCTTGTAAAGCACATACAAACCAAACCAGGAGATAGACTGTCCAAAATAAATAATCAACTATTTAATCATGCCTGATCCAACACACGAAAGATAAGATTTTATTCTAGCAACCTTCAAAGGAGTAAAATCTGTACAATGTGATATAACCAATCACAAGTCGTGTCCTGTACCACAGGACTGGAAACCACCAGCTATAACATCAGCTTTTAAAGGGATCCAGAAGAATGTGGGGAAACTGTCAGAGGAAATGGAAAAAAACTGGGAGGACAAAAAAAGAAACCCCACAAAATGAATTTGTAGATGCACTATTTAAGTGAAACATTGACAAAAATCAGTAGGACTTTCATACATGAATACCATGCCCAAGAAATCTACTGGACTCTTTGAAACAGACTGCACACACCAATAAAAGTGAATCAGTCTGCCAGTGTACTTTGATTAAAAAAAAAACAAACACAAAAAACCACAAAAAAAACTTTTACATGGCCTCCCATTAATGCTCCTGAAGAAATCACATTTACATGGGAAGAAAGGGATGGCTCTCCTCTCAATTAGCAATTTGTTAAAACATAGAAAATAAAGAATAAGAGTAGAAAGTTCACAAAAATTGAAAAAAATTGACAACAGAAACTTCCTTAAAGATCCAAGCTGGGATCTATCTTAATCAACCCACTCAAAATTAATTGAAGAGGCAATAGAAGTCTGAGATGTCAGCATTCACTGATGACAAAATTCAGTCAGAAATAGAGTTGATTGTGAAAAAGCAACAAAAGATCTTAATATATCAAGTAAATAATACATTGCTAAAATTCAGTACTAACTAATCAGTAAATGCTGAGAACCAGGAATAGTGTGGCCAGCAGGAGTAGGGAAGTGATTGTGCCCCTGTACTCGGCACTGGTGAGGCCGCACCTTGAATACTGTGTTCAGTTTTGGGCCCCTCACTACAAGAAGGATGTTGAGGTGCTGGAGCGTGTCCAGAGAAGGGCAACGAAGCTGGTGAGGGGTCTGGAGCACAAGTCTTATGAGGAGCGGCTGAGGGAACTGGGGTTGTTTAGTCTGGAGAAGAGGAGGCTGAGAGGGGACCTTATCGCTCTCTACAACTACCTGAAAGGGGGTTGTGGTGACGAGGGTGTTGGTCTCTTCTCCCAAGTAACTAGCGATAGGACAAGAGGAAATGGCCTCAAGTTGCGCCAGGGGAGGTTTAGATTGGATATTAGGAAAAATTTCTTCACTGAGAAGGTGGTCAGGCATTGGAACAGGCTGCCCAGGGAGGTGGTGGAGTCGCCATCTCTGGAAGTGTTCAAAAAACGTGTGGATGTGGCGCTTCAGGACATGGTTTAGGGGACATGGTGGTGCTGGATTAATGGTTGGACTTGATGATCTTAAAGGTCCTTTCTAACCTAGTGATTCTGTGATTCTGTGAAATTTTAACTATTTATATAGAAACTGGGCTCATACTACATCAATAGCAACCAGGAAAGAGATCTTGAAGTCATTTGCATCAGCTCAATTCTCAAAGAAGTTAAATGAAATATTAGAAAAGGAACATCAAGCAATACAGAAAAAACACTGTTGCTTGCATAAATCCATGCTACACCCACAGTCTGAGTGCTGCATGTAGATACAGAAGTATAGAAGAAATAAAAAAGGACAGGCTAGTAAGAGGAGGCAAAGATATGGAGCAGCTTCTAATGTGAGGAGCTACACAGACTGCGATCCCTCAAGCATGAGGAAAAAAAGAGGGTTGTAACACCACTCTGTAGTTACCAATGTTATGGTGAAGGTAAATATGGAATGGTTAGTCAGTACTGTTCACAAGCACGTGAATGAGGGCCATGTAATTAGATCATCTGGCAGCAGGCTTAAAACAAGCCAAAGGAGGTGTCTCTCACACTCTATATAATTAAATTATTGCAATTTAAATAAATAAAATCATTGCTGTAGCTTTTTACAGAAACTAAATGTAACCAAATATGTTAAAAAACCTTCAGAGACCGATCAATCCATGGCTACTCACCACAGCCCAAACATACCCTCTCGCTAAGGATGGCCCAAACTGTAATTTGACAGAACATGGCAGAGAACCCCAGAGGGGAAAAAACTCACTTCTGAAACAAATGCTACTACTGACTATAATTAAAGATAAAAAGCTTGGGCTGGGTGGACCAGTTTGATATCATCTCCAATTAATGTAAAATGAGTAATTACAAAAATGGACCCATCTTAGCAATTTTCCTGGTTGCATCAAACTGTGCTATCCTTTCGTACACTTGGGAAGTTTCCTTCTGAGGCCTCGTTATGGAGTTGCTTCTCTCAGCCATCTCTGTCTTTGAACTACAAGTCTCCATCTCCTTTCTGTAAATCTCATTCTTCCTCCACTCTTGTAGTTTGGAAGCTTCTCCTCTTCCCCCCCACCCCATATGCTCCCAAGGGCAGCAGCAGTCTCCTACTCCCTCCAGAGTTCCACATGACTCAGTCATTCCCTTTAAAAGAAATTTAAAAATATAAACAAGTCTGGTGGATAGTATATATATTATGGCTCAAAGACTTAATAAGGCTTAATCCATTTGTTCTTTTTGCAGAATTGACACTAATGATCTAGCCCTCCTCCACCAATAACTATATACCTTCTTGAAATCTTAAATACAAGACAGATCAAAGAGCTTGAAAAAACTCCATCACATCTTCTTTTAGTCTTTCTATATTTTTATATATATATGTATATCCATGTTTATACATATATATACACAAAAACTCTACAGAACTGGGTATATAAACTATCTAATCACTTTATGAGAGTTTCCTAAAACATTCCATTGCACTAACAGTATTATCACCTCTGTCATAGTAGAGCATGAGCAATCTAAGTAACACAACAAAATAAATGAAGAAACATGCTAAAACATCACCTTGCATAACGCTCAGAAAATCCATATAAAAAGTAAGCCACAGAACTTCTGCTTTTTCATTTAACACATCTCAACTTTATTTTTCTTTACACTTTCAAAATGTGAATATTGGACTGGTAGCTAAAAATAATCGGGAAGGTTTAACAATAAGGACAAATAAGGAGAAGAGCAGCACTTCCAGCAGTACAGATCTTCAAGTAACAGAATGCAACATCAAATATGAAACAAACACAAAACTGAACCAAGCTGCAAATAGCAAGCCAATAAAGCCGAGAACTTGCTTACAACCATACTTCACTAAACAAGATGATTGTTTTTCTACGATTTCTATGATTCTGTGAATCTCTCATCAGCACATCCAATCATAAAATCATAGAATAGTTTGGGTTGGAAGGGACCTTTAAAGATCAACTAGTCCAAGCCCCCTGCAATGAGCAGGTTGCTCAGAGCCCCAATCCAACCTGATCTTGAATGTTTCCAGGCATGGGGCATCTAGCCCCTCTCTGGGCAACCTGTGCCAGTGTTTCACCACCCTCATTGTGAAAAACTTCTTCCTCGTATTTAGTCTTAATCTACTGGGCTGCAAGCACACATTGCTGGCTAATGTGCAGTTTTTCATCCACCAGTAGCCTCATATCCTTCTTGGCAGGCTGTCTCTTGATCCCTTCATCCACCAGCCCGTACTGATATCGGCTTGCCCTGACCCAGGTGCAGTACCCTGCACTTGGCCTTGTTAAACCTCATGAGGTTCACAAGGGCCCATTCCTCAAGCATGTCCAGGTCCCTCTGGATGGCATCTCGTCCCTCAGGCATGTCAACCACACCACTCAGCTTAGTGTTGTCTGTAAACTTGCTGAGGGTGCACTCAATCCTACTGTCTGTGTCATTGATGAAGACGTTGTACAGTACCAGTCCCAACATGAACCCCTGAGGGACACCACTCATCACTGATCTCCATTCGGACACTGAGCCATTGACCACTACTCTCTGGATGCGATCATCCAACCAATCCCTCATCTACCAAACAGTCCACTCACCAAATCCGTATTTCGCCAATTTAGAGAGAAGGATGTTGTGAGGGACCGTGTCACAGGCCTTACAGAAGTCCAGATAAATGACATCCGTAGCTCTTCCTTTGTCTGCTGATGTGGTCACTCCATCATAGAAGGCCACTAGGTTGGTCAGGCAGGACTTGCCCTTGGTGAAGCCATGTTGCCTGCCTCAAATCACGTCCCTGTCCTCCATGTGCCTTAGCATAGCTTCTAGGAGGATCTGTTCCATGATCTTCCCAGGCACAGAGGTGAAGCTGACAGGTCAGTAGTTCCCAGGGTCCTCCTTGCTACCCTTTTTAAAAATGGGTGCAACATTTCCCTTTTTCCAGTCTCCAGGGACTTCACCTGTCCGCCAGGACTTTTCAAATATCATGGAGAGTGGCTTGGAAACTACAATCAGCCAGTTCCCTGAGGACTCTGGGATGCATCTTGTCAGGCCCATAGACTTATGGTGTTCAGGTTCCTCAGCTGGCAACCAACCTGATCTTCTCTTACAATGGGAGTAACTTTGCTCCCCCAGTCCCTGTCTTGCTGTCCATCCACTTGAGAGGTGCGGGAAGAGAGAATACCAGTGAAGACTGAGGTAAACAAGTTGTTGAGTACCTCAGCCTTCTAGTCCATTGTTACCAGTCTGCCAGTCTTACTATCAGCCTGGGTACACTTTCTTTGACCTTCCTTCTCCAGCTGACATACCTGTAGAAGCCCTTCTTATTATTCTTTGCATCCCTTGCCAAGTTCAGCTCCAGTCACGCCTTGGCCTTCCTGATCCCATCCCTACACAACTGGGCAGTGTCCCTGTACTCTTCCCAGGATACCTGTCCCTGCTTTCACTGCCTGTGCATTTCTTTCTTGCCCTTGAGTTCAACCAGCCGTGCTGGCCTCTTACCTTCCTTTCCTGATTTCTTACACTTGGGGATCGAGACCTCTTCTGCTGTATGGAAAGTGTCCTTAAAGATGGCCAGCTCTGTTCTGCTCCCTTGTCCCTGAGGGCAGTTTCCCAGGAGGTCCTATTGACTAACTCCCTGAAGAGTCAGAATTTTGCTTTCCTAAAATTCAGGGTCCTGACTTTACTCTTCCCCAGCCCCATATCCCTCAGGACTGCGAAATCCACCAGTGCATGATCACTACAGCCCAGGCTGCCTCCAATCTTGATGTCACCAATTAGATCATTTGCGTTGGTGACCAACAGGTCCAGTATGGCATCCCCTCTGGTAGGGCTGTCTATTACCTGGCATAGGAACTTATCCTCCATAAGCTTTCAACTTGTTCATGGCTATTCTGCAGAGACAGCTCTTCACACTCTATCCATTTACTGACGTAGAGGGCAATGCCTCCGCCCGCCGTTCCTCACCTGTCCTTTCTGAACAGTCTGTAGCCATTGATAGCCGCACTCCAGTTGTGGGATTGGCCCCACCAACCACAGCCTACTTTTTGAAGATCAGAGTGCAAGTCTCATCTGAAGATGACAGGCGCTGTCACAACTGCAACTATACCTGCTTTAAAACGCAAAAGGTATACACCTCTAAACTGAACACTGTATGGCTGAATAGCTTAAAAGAACCCAAATTCAGAAAAGATGTGTAAGGATTCTTGAGATTAGCACTTTCCTTAAAACTAGCTAATGACTTTCAGAAGCTGCATGTGAAATTTTTAATTAAAGGTGTTTATTACTAATTACAGTCCTAAATGAAAACAAGTTCAGTCCTTTCCCCATTCCTTATCCTCCAATAATTTTTACTATTACTGCTTGGAGAGAAATTAGATTAGCATCAGCTTGGAGGAAGGGAAAAGAGAGCACTAGGAAGGACTAATATTCTGGTGAGATTCTAAATTACCATTCCCTAATTTGCTATTTTCTTTCAAAGGGATTATTTAATATTTTAAATGGATTTTCCAGACTGTTCAGATTGCCATGCAAAGGTCCATCATCTGATCTATGTAATTACTTATTTTTTAATTTTATGGTGATGACTGATGATCATATGAGCGCATTCCACTGTATTGGACCAAATAACCTGAAAGAAGAGGTTTTCAACATAAGTTTACATGTCCTCTTAAATAAAGATGGTCATATGATAGCAGAAGTGGTGAACAGCAAATCTTCAAGTGAAGGGTATTTATTCTCTTGAACCATCTTCATGTCTATCACTACAGCATTTTCTTTGCCCAACTGTAAATAGCATAATGTAAGGTTAAACTACTTTAATTCTCATATTCAAGTGGTAATGTTTTGAAGTAAGGATAACCAAAATTATTTCAACCTCTTCCCTCCTTCAGAGCATTATGGTTTGAATATTTCCAGGTCTACCTATACAGTGGTACTTTCTTGGTCAGCGAAGAGAGTTACACAGATATCAGTCAGAAATGGTAACACTCATTAAAGACCTATTACTAACTTCAGGTTAATACAAACAGGGAGGATATTCTTTCTTTGGAGCTCTGTGATGGCAGTTGCCTGTGTTTCCTGTGCTTCAGTTATGCCACTGATTGCTGAAAGTATCTTTTAACACTGAAGAAGAACAGCCAAGTTATGCTTTAACAGCAGAAGATAAAACAGGATACACACAAAGCTACGGAATATTAGGCCCAAAGGGACTATTTTATTCTTTACTTACATACAACAGAACAGATTGTAGTACTTTCTGCACCCATCTCGTAACTACCAACTGGCTTGCTCTAGAGCTTATTTTTTATGAGAATGTCTGGGTTTTTTCACAGAAGCTAATTTTAACTGAAAGAGAGTATGTGTGAATCAATACTTTAAATATTTGCACTAAATTATGTCACATGGAGCCTAACTAGAGTGTGCTGTATCACCTCATCGCTATGGAGTATGTGGGAGCACACAAAACCCATCCTCCCAGAATTACTGTTATTTAAAAAAATAATTCTGAATTGAACATTTACAGCAAGAGATAGTTCATATCTATCTACAGATTCCAACTTCCTTCTCTCCTTGAAAAGAATATGCAAATACCTACAGTATCTTTTGCACATACAAAGAGAAATTACATAACAAGTTTGAGAGAGCAGGGAGATGACCATTACATTTCAGGATTTCCTCACAGTAGTAAAATGAACAAATCTGATTTTTCAAGAAAACTAAAAATATTGGGGGGGGGGGGGGCGGGGATTAACAGACACTTGTCATAACCACAAAAGCTAAACTATTTAAATATTTTAACAACTAAGAGGCAATTTATAAATAACAGCATGATAAAGACAGAAAGACTTTGGTTCTGTGCCCAGTTTGTGAGCGGAGCTGTTCCCAAGTACTTCTCATGGTAAGGCAAGAGGGCAATGAATGAAACAGAGACTTAACAGCAGTCCATGTACAAAGGCAGCTTGGACTAATATTGTAGCTCAAAAGCTCTGACACAGCCCAATTTAAGAGGTTTGTTTCCCCCGGGAAGAAGGAAAAACTATTTTCTCCAAGCTAAATTTGGTTAGAGACCAGTTCTTTTTCAGACCCTATTTTTCCCTCCTGTGTAGCATGTCCTAGCTGGGCCTGAGTTAGATTTAGAAACCATCCCAACTTGCCACCACACCATGAAAGCGGAGGACTTCACTGGAGGAAATTATTGATGTTTCCTCTAATAATCCTTTTTTCCTGGAATATGAATCCAAATCAAATATCACCTTTCTCCAATGCATGCCTTATTGCAAAGATGTACACAGAGACATGCATTTCAGAAGCAGTCTCCATAGGTGGTTCATAAAACCCAGTGAAGGATTGCAGGCATGGTCAACAGTAAAGAAGAATCTTTGAGGCAAAAACTAGAAAAGACCAACAGTAATTTGCTTTAACAAAATACAAAAAAGCAGTACAGGAACAAAAGAATAAAGAGACAACAATAGCAGTAGATTGCTCTGGCTTAAAATTGCTATGTAGTTTTAACAAAGATACTAGGGTGAGATTTTTGATTTATGCTGGTGTGGAGACACAAAGAAAGGCAAGATTCGTGTGTGTGTGTGTGTCCACAGATCCTGCTCATGCAAGATATTTTCCAGTTTCCAAAGCAGTAGTATGTGTACACCTACGGAATCTACATAGGGATGGAGAAGAATGATAATAGAATTCTTAACTACAAGGAAATTGCACAAGTGTCATACTTCTCCTTAGAAGTAGTTTTCTAGAAGTCTAGCTATTAAACTTGTACCTGGGAACAATGAGCACAAAGTCCAGAAGAAAAATGTTACACACAAATATGTGTAACGCCTGAGTAGACCATTTAAGTTTTCTTATTGTACACTATTCCATTTCCTCGCTAGCTACTGCCCTTAAAAATGCTCTTACTCTCATTATATAAAGGGTGTTAAGGCTCTTTCCTCTTTCTGATATTAATTCGTTTTTTCAGAACCTCCTTTCATATAGACAACCTCACCAATGGTTCTTATTTAACATCTTCATGTTGACTACATTGTAGTGTCTGTACTACCCTAAAATTCTTTTAAAAAATAGAGATGACTGTAAAATGTGCTATTTAGATACTTAGAAAGAAGTTTAGCAGGGTGTACAAAAAAACACTTTGAAACGTCATCTCATCAGGTTCCCCCTCACAGAATGGTTTGAAAAAAGTAGCAATGCCCTAATTTACGGGTGCTTCTCTTACAAGCCATCTGCCTCAAGCAAAACAGCTGCCAGTGATGCAAGCTGGGAAAGTAGCCAATCTGGCTCACATGCAACTATATACCCAAGAGAGCAATTAATAAGTCACAAAACAGTACCCAATTATGCAAGCATTTTTGAATCTTGGGGCTCAGAACAGGGCTGAGAGAATATGAGACAGCCTGAAGGAACTCTCAGCATTGAACTACAGTGTATGGATGCTGCAGCAACACCTGACCTTTCCTTCTTATCAGCTTTTACACAAGAGAAAGTGGGAAATTAAATTTCACCTAAAAGCTAGTAACTTCCTTAAAAACATGAAACCAAATGACAATATTAAAATTGCAAGAAGATATCTTAAATAATTGCTTAAGGCCCAAGGCTCTTGCAATGCTACCTTTCATTCAAAAAGCACAGGGTACTTATTCAAGGAAGAAGAGTCAATAATTATTTACACAAGTGACATTATTTTACCCTACTTGTGTGAGGGAATTAAAACAAATATCTATTGTCTTCTTGCAAATATTACCATCTGAATTTCACATACTTTGTTCTTTAAAAAAAAAATTAATAATTTAAGAATGTAATAAAGAAATCCTCTCCCAGTCATGAACTGAAAAGCAGCCAGGGTTATTTTTTTGGCAGGTAGCAAGCAATATTCAAGCTGAGCACATCTGAGTAAGTTTTCACAGTTGTATCATATCAAATTAATTTTTTCAATGTTCTTTTGTTCACAGCCAGTTTTCACTAAGTATCAAAATATATGAAAATTAAGGTCTGCACATGTTTCAATCTTGGGGGAGGGGAGGGCCTGGCAGAGGGGGCTTCTCTTCACCAGGAAAAAGTCAGACTTAGAGTTAAAAACATTAGTCCACACTTTGTATTTTGACAGATTAACTGGAAGAACTACGTATTAGGAGACTACCTCTGGATTTATAAAAAGAACACACACTAACCAACATGCATAATAGAAAAATCAAAACAGAAGCATTATTAAACATCTAAATATGCCTTATTTGGGGGGTGGTTTTCTGTTTTGTTTCCTAATATAGTAGGAATAGTTGTTTGCCAAAATATTATTACGGTATCACAGCTTGGCAACTGTCATTACAATAGAAGATATTATAAAATGAAGAATACAACTATACCTCTGTTACAAGTCCCATCCCAAAATTATTTCCCCAAATAAGTGCACAAAAGTTATGTTTTGGTTTCAAAACTAGAAAAACTGAAGAGACACCTGAATCAGTCATCTCTCTACCTTCTTATTTTCTCCATCCCCCTGAAATAGATAAAATTATTCATAAAGCCTAGTTCCGCACTTGTAGCAAAAATTAAAAAAAGATTAATTATAACTACATTTAATAAACTGGTACGTTATAAATCATAAGATCAAAATTAGTTTGTTAAATCTTAATTACAACAATGTAAACAACTTCAAAGAGGTATACCACAGTCATACACCTACTCAAACAAGATACTTGGTTCAACAAGACAAGTTTAGCATGGACAAGGAGCAGCTGGAGTAAGACAGAACCATAAAGAAATCCACATCTTTAGAAACCGCAGGATAACAATAACTCCTGCTTGATTACCTGGTACCTACAACGTAGTTAAAGATTTACAGAAAGGAACCCTGTTCCTTATAATTTTAGCAAATCTTTTGGAAAGGGCTTACTATTAAAGTGAGAAAGTTAAAAAATAAAAATTCAATATGAATGCCCCAAAATTCATTTAATGAAATGCTGTATGGTAAAAAAGCAAAACGGAACAGTCAAAAAAATACACCAAAAATTTAAATGGAAACTGAAGTTGCCATGCACTGAAAATGTTTGTGAGGTCTTCCTCCCACAGCTAATCTCTGTCAAGTAGTAGAGCTCACACAGAAGCTTAGAATGAAATTCTTAATACCTACAATCCCAAAACATAGGAACTAGATCATCAGTAAAACAACTACTCCTCTACCAATTTTCTTCTAAAGGATGCAACAGGTTCAAAAGCTAGCAGGCAAGAGGGGGACAGATGCACAGGCAAATACAGACAGCACAAACACTCTCCTGCACCTTCCTGCCTGCAAGACAGAACCATATAAGCTTCACTTCCTTTAGAAATGGAGCTAAAATACATATTATACGTCCAATACTATTTACTGAATAAACGTACTTCTTCCTCTACAGGAAATGTTCTTTCTGCTCCTCTAATTTCTAAAAAATTAAATATAACAGTTTAAATCAATCTGTTGCATGAAACTAGAGTGTCAAAATTGTGAACGACATGATAAAGGCAACCTCCCCAGAAACATTTAAGGAATGTATAGGAGCTGCAGTCTATCTCCTGCCACTGCACCATCTTTCTATTCCCGTATCACACAGAAATGCTGAGGCCTTGCAGTTACCCCTCAGAGTCAGGTAAGGACAACAGCTATCTCTGACCTCAACTACAGTACAGTTTTGTTACTGATATCATCCTAAATTTAGCATTGTAAGCCTTAACACATTTTGATACAAGGTGCACAGTCAATACTTACAAATGCATTTGCCACCTTTAAGTAATGAAACAAAAAACCCCCAATCAAAACCTTTAAAAATATTTAGATGGATAACTCCTCTACAAACTTTTAATGACACAAGTTTTACCTAACTAATAACTGACTTTAGAAAAACTTCCTACAGGCATGCTATTACTTCATTATTTATACAGATAGTATAAACAATTGCCAGGAATGGCAAGTGAACCTGAAAGGCCAGAAAGGCATATACTGAGGCTGCCATTTACTTAACAAAGTAACGGCGGTAACAGAATCATGAAGTGTAAGCTGAGGAGTGACCATTTTAGACCATCTAACAAAGAAGCAATTTGCCAGACACTAACATACTATAAGTGCTTGAAGGGTCATATGGACATTTTTAGTCAGCCATACTCAGGCACAGCTCTGAAATTTTCCATTCCACTTCACAGTATTTCTAATTTTATGGGCAGTTTAAGCCCATAAATGATCATTTTGTATAATAACTAAAGAAAAGAAAATATGCAATATAAATGTGGATTGTATAATCTGTAAAAAGAGTAAGATTTCAGTTTCTGTAATGAGGTCCATTTGAGCACAGATCAAGTTTAACTTGAAAAGTGAAAAGAAAGTTACATGATTCGCATGTAACAATGCAACTTAAGTGTATAAAATGACTAGATAATTATTTTCCAATTTTTAAATCTATAATAAAGCCAAGCTTCTTTTTTTAAATTTTTGTTTTTTTCTTTTTAACCCACCCCCTGCCTTGATGAGTACTTGCGTGTTTAAAGAAGTTAAAACAATGACAAAGGCATTTGCAGGAAAATCAAAGTGCTACAGACTGAGGAAGGTCAAAAGTATTACGTCAGAAATGAACTTTATTCTACAAGGACACATTTTTAAGCCTCACTATCACATTTCAACACCAGTTGAATAAATTTTATCAGTTAGTTTTTCAACGTAATAGCCAATGTATTTTTTTTTAAACTACAAGTTTAGCTATATCTCTGTATGTTTTGAGTTGCACAATCTTCCTAAATAGAGCAAACAAAAAAATTATTCTTAAAATAAAGATTGAAAATATTTAGTAATTCTGCTAGTTTTTCTAGCTGTGTTATGTTTGATCTTCATAAGAAATAATGAACAGAATAAAATCCTTAGTCTGCAATAGAAAAATCCACAACAATAATAGCTTTCCTATTATTATTTTTCCAGATAAAAAGCTACATTCAATTCAAGCTGACATTTGCTATCTGGACATGGTCCTGGGCAACCAGTGTTAGGTGGCCCTGCTTGAGCAGGGGAGTTGGAGCAGATGACCTCCAGAGGTCCCATTCAGCCTCAACCATTGTGTAATTCCATGAACTGCACAATTAAGATTGGTGTACAAGTCTGTAGTCTCAGATAAGATCAAAAAGATTTTTACAGTTTTGAGCAAGTTTCAATATTTTTTCCCTTCATCACATCATTTTGTGGAAAAGTTATAATAATTTCCTTGTATGTCCACACCTGAACACACTGAATAACTTTAGAATTAGGACAGAAACAGATACCTTAGTTATGATCTTTTGAGGGGATAGTGACACACCACTTAAGAGGTCGCACCACTGATATACACACATATATATATATATATACACACACACACATTGCTTGAATAGGAGCTTTTTGCCTTGTTTGCTTTTTTATACCAGGCATTACATTTTGAAATAAAAAAGGGAGTATATCAATACTTACTATTAAAACACAAAACAAATGTAACCAATAGATATTAGATATATAGATAACCAATAGATATTTCCAGTGGTATGAAAATACACAGAAAAAGACTACAGGCTGATTTCTCCATCATCATCAACTTAATTTTAATAAAAAATCCCTATACCTCCTTCCACCATTCCTCTTCCACTATTTGTTTCATTGGTCCAAAATAGTTTTTTTTAAAAAATAATTACTTGATGGCTTATACTTGTTAGATACACATGGTTCACACTATAGCTTTCTCATCATTGAATGAACATTTTTGGAAGCAGGCTAATAAAAAATGCCCTTCCCAAAGAAGGTTTCCTACTTCAAAATGGTCAGCTTCTGATATTACTGAGAATGCTGTAATATCCATGCTGGTCATAACCTTATATGCAACTACTGAACACTAAATTCAAACAGCATTATCATTTGAAACTTCTAAAGGTCTAAGGATGTATCCTATTTTCAAGCTACCATTCTGACAAACTGAGATACCAGAAATCAAATCATTCAAGTAGCTTAATGCTCCCTCTGGACTCATCAGTAATGCGCTAAGGTTACTGCACTGCGCAGATGATGCCCAAGGAAGCTAATGCTGCTCCTGCCTTCACTCCAGCTCACGTAACAGCAGAGTATGAACCACTCCTCGTTTGCTGCAGCAGAAAAAAAATTTAACATATTTAAAACCTTTTACCACAACTCTGTTATTTCAGACATCTATCACCATGGCCATTAGGTAATTTAAAAGTACTTCAAGTCTCCCAAATCTATAAGACACCACAGTTTTACAGTGAACTGCAACATAATAAGCCTTGAATTTGGAAAGTGGTAAGTCCCATATCCAAACAGTACTTCAGACCTGTGGGAATGTTTCGGAGGACATGCGGACACAATGCTTGGTTTATTCATCAGCTGATAGCTAAAGGCTGATCATCTCATTCCTCAAGCATATATTCAGTGATTCCTCTTTATGGCATTATTCTAGGCTGATTATGTATAATGACTGTCAAATATAAAATATTTGTTCAATGAAACTACAAGATTGGTCAGTAATTATAGAAAAAGTTTATGTACTCCATCAGTTTGACATGTTGGATATGGAAGAAAAATAACTGCTGTACACGTGAAAAAAAGGAGACTATTTTGGCTGGAAAATACTTTCTAGAAAGCGCCACCACCATGTCCCTTGGCTGTGGTATTCTTTGTGGCAATAATATAAACTTTTTGTCCTCTTGAGTTGCTAATTTTTTAAGACAACCTGTGCCCTCTTTCCCTGATGAGCTTACGTTCCCAAGACAGTTTCCTTAAAATCCAGTACTAAACTGAGAAACTGCAAAGAATCACAGAAGCACCACCCCTTTTGGAACTTGGAGACATGTTTGGGGTTTTTTTTTTCCCCACTCAGAGGCAATTTGAGAGTTGCATTTTATAATAACAAAGACTATTTAAGTGGACAGATTGACAGATAAGAGAAAACAAAAATATTTTTTCTTTGAGAAGACACCAGTCTGCGTTTGGACAATACCAAAAGCCACTGCCAAGCAGAAACAAGTTTAGAGGTCAAAAACAAGTGCCAGTAGTGCTATCTTGAACTCCAATCACTGTATCCAAAGAATGCTTCTGCTGATGCATTAATATTGCTTCTGTGATGAGGGAAAAATGAAGACTGAACCTCATAAGATTGCCAGATGTCCTGTATAATTAAGATGTTATGTTCTAGTGGTCAAATCCAATGCCTTGTGAAAAGCATATAGGATATGGCTTTTCCTGTATTTCTGTGGTAACAGTTGTTTTTCCAAACATGCAGAAATTGGGGCATCCAGAAAAAGTGGTTATTATGAAGATAAATTGTACTTTCCATGCACAGTTAATCTATGTATGCGCATTTTAGTTCTCTGTCATTGTCCCAGATTTTAGCATCTAAACTCTGGCAACCCTAAAACACTGCCAAATTTCTACAGACAAAGAAAGAGTTTGTTTCAGCTCCAGATGTGATTGTGACTAAGGAGCTACTTCTGACCTCCCTCCGCTCTCCCACTGACCTTGGCAACAGACTTGTAAAATGGGACTATTTATATTCTTGAGTTGCCCCCTTCATATCTGATTCCCTACTGCATCTTCAGTCTGTATAGAAAATGGTTACTGGTGGTAAAAGATGCAAGTTTGACTTTTTAAATACTATTAACATGCAAATGCTTGAACCAAATGCTACAGGCTGGTGGGAAATGAAAAGAAGTTAAACTGCTGAGAAATCAGCATACCACATAGTGAGCAGATAAAATCTGTCATTCTGAACAGCAAGTTGACACCAATATAGGCAGTGAAAGGCTGGGAGACTGTTTTTCACTCACAATTTAGAAAAACTTGGATGCCACTGGAATAAATGACAGATACTGCCTGCCACAGCAGCAGAGACAGCTCTCCAACTAGATATTCATTGGACTTCAGCAATTTTAACCTAAATCTTCAGAATACATGTTAAATGGTGAAATATTCTGAAGAAAGAAACAGCTCAAGAGACTTTTTTCATCAGTTTAAAACTGTCAGTCAGCATGTGGAAGTATTGGGTCAAACCAAGGGGACAGAAATTATGTTAGCTGAACATGTACTCAAACCAAAGATACATGCTGAGATTCCTAATATTAATGCTGTAGTAAATTAAATCAACCCGTTTAACATTCTTACATCTTCTGTGCAAGTGGTAGCCCAAATTTCTTAATAGTATTGTAAAGAAAGTGCAAAGTAAATTCTTGGAAGTTATGAATAAAGTAATAAAAGCACTAAAATTATTATAACCTGAAGCAATCTAATAAATCCTAAGCTTTCAACATATATACGTCTTAACTCCAGGAAAATGTGAATTATCTGTTTTCTGAACTGGTAGAAATAGTTGATAATGCATGAATCAAGATATGAGAACTGCTGCAGTTTCACACACAGTTGAATCTACCCCAGTGAAGTGGGACATTTTTCTATTAGGCCCTCTCAGACCATTAGGCAATTAGTGTGGTGCAAGCTGCAATTTTTCAGCTGCTCCATTTGAAGCCTCTTAGTGTTTTTAAAAAACAAAATACTTCAAGTTATCACCCCTCAGAGAAAATACACTGAGAATGTATTACTACACTAGAAATAAAAGCAAATCCATCAGCAATTATTGCAGAACAGCTGACGTATCATAAACTAGCCATGCCATAGTAACATACCCACCCACATGTCTAAATGATTATGGGATAAAAGGTTAACTTAGACTGTTTTAAGTAAGGAAACAATTCAGCATTTCTTTCTATTCCACGCATTTAGTGTGACCTCATATGTTCTTTACTGTAAACCTTCCAAACTGTGAATAGAATACAAATTAATTTTCTAATGAGTTTTCTTCTCCATCTTCTCCAAGATAGATGAAAGCATTATGATAAATATTTTAAAGACAGACCAAGACAGAAAGACAACTGAAATAGACTGGTTATCAGCATAACAACACTGAATCAGACAAAGGTTCTTTGTCATTCAGCTATTACAACCCCAAAACGATCCTTTCTCATCATATTTTCAAACCTGAAACAAAACAAGGTATAGCTCTTAACAAGTCTTATCAGCTATAGAATTTATTGCGTCTCTCTAATTACCTACACTGATTATTTTATCTGAACACATCCAGCCTGTACCTGGAGAAAAGATAAATGATTGTTGGAAAAGGAAAGGCTTTATCATAAACACACCAGAAGTTAATTGAGGGCTGTTAGTATTGTAGCATTTCAAGCAAAACTGCAAAGCATAAATGCAGGTTTCTTAAAAGCATCACAGTGCTTTACTGTACATAAAACTCCAATATTTGAATTGAATACATGAAAATCTGCTATACAGTAATGTGTAGTATAATATACATATATATTTGTAGTAGAGTTTTACAGTATATAAGCAGCACTCACAGTGTTTTAGACATTAAAAAAATTGTGGTTAACATTTTAGGATCACAGTACCACTGCCACGTGCTGATGTATTACAAACAAAAATTTCAATTCATGACTGACAGAACTTGTATTGCAGAACAACTAATTAGCTGTCACATTCCTTTTTGGTGACGCGTGTAAGTAGTTCGTCATCACTGATTCAAGCTAATGGAAAGCATTTTTCAAAATCCAGTGTAGAAAATATGTCTCTGTGAAATTCTGTCTCATAAAGTAGCCTCAGGTTTGACACGATAATTATGTTTAGAAAATACCATGCCAATGTGTGTATAAACAGAAAAAGCAGCAACAACAACAAAACCCCCAAAACCAAAAAACACACTTACAATTAGTAACCAATTGGGAAAAGTTAGATTTTAGTGACTCACCAAGGATCTCACACACACAAAGAAATTTCAGTGACACAGAATAAAACTCAGTTCTCCAATGTAACACTCAACTGCCTCAAGCCTAAGCCCATCTCTTATTTTTTTCTGACCTCTGATTCATTCTTTACACTTATTTGGGGGCAGAGAGAACTGGGAACTATAATGAGAAAACAAAACAAATCAAATCTCTCATTATTCACTGAGATGCATCACAATTTCAGGATCTGGGGGATGGGAGGGGACGGGAGAGGTGTATGGAATTATATAACTAGAACTTACAAAATCATAGGCACTTTTATTTTCAGAATTATTGATTTTTTAAAATTCTTTCAGAAACACATCCCATTTTAGCTTTTTATTGCTACTGCCTAACTGTTCTCAAGAATACAAACCAAAACTCCCAAATTCCATCATATGTCATCACATTGATGGAGTGATAAGCCACCAGAAGATCTGTCCCATTAGAGCAAGCAATGGTAGAAGTCAGGTTCATATCTTTTATTCAGATTAATATTAGAAAGCACTAAGAGTCTGTCTCACATGCTTGCTTGCAACAGAGGGAGATGGTGTCATTCAGGCTCCTGACTGCAATGTTTCTCAGCAGGCACAAACTTCTGTTTGTTCTCTTGAACACAAGATTTACAACCTTGTCCCTTCCAGCGTTAATCCAGGCCCATCCCTTACCACCTTATTCCAGTTTCATTCTTCAGCTATCTCCAGCTATGTTTACTTCTCAAGCTTCTCATCATTACCTCCTTGTCTAGCATGTCAATCTCATTACTCCAGTGTAAAATTATCCCATTCTCTTCAAGTCCAAACCACCGTTTGAACCTCCTCTCCTTCAGCCCCAACTTCTTCCTTTTTGCTTACCAAAATGTTTTAACTTAGTTTCTTCCCCACACCCACATCCAGTTCTTATCTCTACTGCAATCAAACCAGGCAAGACAAGGCAAGGGAGAGACAAAGCACAGAAGAAACCATCCTCCTGTTCAGTTCTGGGGCACAGCCCAAGCTCAGAGCTGAAACTATAGGCCAAGTCCACTTCAGATAGGATCATACACATTATGGTGGAACCTTCAGGTACTGTGCTGTAAGGATAACACAAGTTTTATTGAGCATATGCAAAATACAATTTAAAAAAATATAGCTGATCTGAGAGCAGATTTTCACAAAGATAACAATACACACATCCATGTCATAAAGGCCATTTCTCTTCAATTTCTAGTCTTGTCCTACAACAGAGGAGTTTGAGACAATGTTGGTCTTAGACTAATCTTGCCTCATTCCTTCTTTCCTTTTACTTTCATTGGTTTATGTGCCAAGTTAGTAGTTTTCACTTTGGAAAAAGGAGGCAAAGACAAGTTAGATTATAATTTAGAAATCAATTTACTAATCAGTTTTTGCTAGACAGGCTTAAAAAAGTTTGACTTCACTTCAGAACCCAATATCTAACCTAACAAATGTTCTCCTCCTATGTGCAGAGCTAAAAAATAAACCATACAAATTTCTGCTCAACTATGTCTATATTCAGTCCAGGTTTTACATTTTCATGACTTATAGCATTATATAAAAATGAGCTTTATTGTACTTGTAATTTGAGTTCCTCAAGAGGGACTCCATGCATTCATGCTAACAAAGTACATCAAATAAAAACAACTCCTGTATCAGTACTTACTGTCACATACACCCGCTGCCCCTGCCTTTGGCATTCCAATCAAATCAGATTCTTCCAGTTCCTAAAACTCCTAATAACTAGTAATTCAGGTGACAAAGTGGAAGGTGCACAAACAGTATAAATATTCAGAATCAATTTCTGATAACTCTGACTGAAAGAAAGTAACTTACTTTTTTTTTTCCCCTAAGTTCTTCACAGTTTGGGTTATGCAGAGATTGTAAACCAATGAAGATAAAAACCAAAACATTATTAAATACCGAGAGGGGGAACATTTGGCAAAATTAAACATTAGGTCTAGAACTTGGCTCTACAGAATAATATTTTGTAAAAGTATTAACGGAATTCTGTAGCAAATTTACAGTAACAGATAACTGTGTAGCCTACTGTTGAATTCAAGCTTGCTCTGAGAGAAAAGTTAGTTATTAATAATTAGGGACACAAGCCAAATATTCTTTATAATTATGTTAAAATAACATAAATTTATATTGGGAATTTGGCTACTGTTATTTTCATTCATGTAAGTTCAAAAAAGATAATTAAGTTTTATTAACATCAAAATCTCTGATTAAATTAAAAAAGGAAGAAAACCACAATAGATTATAATTTTAAAACTGTTAATTTACCCATGCCTTCTTCTCTCCTCTTCTGTATGCAATTGCAATCAAGAATACCCACTTAAATTACAAAAGATGCAAAAGAAGTAACAAACATTGTCCTACTGGTTTAAACTAGCTACTCTGCATCAGACCACAACCCCCCCACCCTAGTATCCTGTCTTTGACAATTCTACAGAAGATTCCTATGGAGAAATAAAAAAACTGTTCTCCTGAACTTTCCCAGTATCCAGCAATCTGCAGCTCAAGTACTTCCTCAAAGTGGCACTGGATTTAACACCTCTCAATGAATTTTCTTCCTTAAACTTCTGGCATCTGCAATGTCTTATCAAAAGAAGTTTCACAGCTTAAAATACCATCTCAAGAAGGCTCAAACACCTGATGCCACCAGCCTCTTATGGCTTTCTCTACCATTCATGATTTCACAGACCACTGCCATATCACCCCTAAAGCTACCTTTTTCCATGCTGTAGCCACAGCCCACTGTATTGAGTCTGGCTGGAACAGTAACTTCCCCCATAGTAGCCCTCATAGTGCTATGAAAGGTTTCCAATAGCTTTGATTAGCCCTGTTGCTTCTTTCTCTTCCCTTTCCCAACCTTGCCTTTTACAAATCCAAGCAGACTGTAACAGCTGGATCCTTACTATCTACAAACTTGCTGGTTCCTTCAAAAAATTCTTGGAAGTTTGTTTGATGCAAGACTCACTAACAAAAGCAGTGTTGATTCTTCCCCAAAACTTCATCTTTCTCTGAAATGAGTAATGTTAATGCTTGTTATGATTTCTACCAATTTGCCTGCTATGAAAGTCATGATTGTTGGCCAACAGTTCTTTAGAGCTCTGCTGGGAACTTTCATAAAGTGACATGGTATCAGCCAACTTGCAGTCAGCTCGGACCCAATCAATTTTAAGTAAAAAGCTCCACATTACATTCAGCAATTTGGTTGTTTCATCCTCAAGTTTCTCGAGAACCTTGAGTATGTGTTATCTGGTCCTAACATTTTGGTGGTTCTCCTTTAACAAATTTCTTTTACATCACTTAACTTTGATTTAAACCCTCTGAAACATTGCCTGTAAAATTCCAGCATAGGAATTTTCTCCAGATTCTCCCACAGCAAACATTATCAAAAAGAATCCTTCCTTGTCCTGCTGTGGATTCATCTTATACGGACACTCCTTCTATTTCTGATAACTTACCAGTCCTACAGGCATTCTGGGAGTCTTCAAGCTTCTAATGCATTTGTACAAATATTATTAATATTTTTTTATATTTTCTACAATCTGCTCTTCTGATTGTTTTTAATCTGCCTTGGACTATTACATTTAACATGTCTGTTCTAGAGACAAGCTGAACTTTTTTCGTCTTGAAAACTTTTCTTATTCTTGCTTACTTTTTCCTATCAGCCTTTTTTGCCATCCTGTTTAATCATGGCATCTTTCTTTTTACCTTGATATCCTCTTTTCATAAATGGCATGCATTTGTCTCAAGTTTCCATTATGATGTCTTTGAACAGTATCTGTGCCACATGCAAAGATTCTGCTTTATTTACTTTCCCCTTTTATTTTAACAATTTTTCTGAGCACAAGTGCAACAGATCTTTTAGTTTCCATTGCTCCAACACAAATTCTGCATGATCACTGACATTGCAATGATCATTACAGGGATGGTCTCTGATTGCTATTTTGAAGCAGATCCTAAGGAAGCTATGCTAAGGCACATGGAGGACAGGGAGGTGATTCGAGACAGCCAGCATGGCTTCACCACGGGCAAGTCCTGCCTGGCCAACCTAGTGGCCTTCTATGATGGAGTGACCACACCAGCAGACAAAGGAAGAGCTATTGATGTCGTCTATCTGGACTTCTGTAAGGCCTTTGACATGGTCCCTCACAACATCCTTCTCTCTAAATTGGCGAAATACGGATTTGGTGGGTGGATTGTTTGGTGGATGAGGAGTTGGTTGGATGATCGCATCCAGAAAGTAGTGGTCAATGGCTCAATGTCCGAATGGAGATCAGTGATGAGTGGTGTCCCTCAGGGGTTCATGTTGGGACTGGTACTGTACAACGTCTTCATCAATGACACAGACAGTAGGATTGAGTGCACCCTCAGCAAGTTTGCTGATGACACCAAGCTCAGTGGTGTGGTTGACATGCTTGAGGGATGGGATGCCACCCAGAGGGACCTGGACAAGCTCGAGAAGTTGGCCAGGGAGTAATTGTTTTAAACTAAAAGAGGGCAGATTTAGATTAGATATAAGGGAAAAGTTTTTCACAATGAGGGTAGTGAAACACTGGCAGAGGTTTCCCAGAGAGGGGGTAGATGCCCCATCCCTGGAAACATTCAAGGTCAGGTTGGACGGGGCTCTGAGCAACCTGCTCTAGTTGAAGATGTCCCTTCTCATTGCAGGGGGATTGGACTAGATGACCTTTAAACGTCCCTTCCAACCCAAACTATTCTATGATTCTAAATATTCCTCAGGAAGAAATTAACAGTTGTTTTTCCTTTGCTGGTTTCTTTGATTGGCTGCTTCAATAAACAATTATTAATGGTATCTAAAGATTTAATGCAAGTACCCCACTATCATGCAAAATCTAAAAAAAACTACATGAGGATATATTTCATTAATGTAGTTTTAAAATTCTTAATGTGCCACAAAATGCAAGATCTCTGAAGGGAGAAAAAAGTCTTGTTGAAACATTTAAAAAGTTTCTTAGCTATTTTTCTGATTTCTTAGCTGACAGCAGAGAAATGGACAAGTGCCTGCAAGACTTTCCATAATTATTCATATGTATACACAGTTGAAGACATACTCACATTATCAGCACGAAACATTTATTGTTTTAACTCACATAAGCCATCTACTTCAATAATCGGTAATAACTCTTGACAGCACTGTCATTGCACAGTACAGCTTTGTGAAGAGATATACTCATTCTAGCTTCCAAGATTTTTGTTTTACTATCATTATATGTAACCAATTCTTTTATCTAGCAGTTCAAATTAATATTGATATTAACTCCAACTGACTCAATAGCCAACAGTTTACAATTATCTGGATTCTTTAGACTTGTGAGATTTTTACAAATATTAAACACATAGATGACAACTTGTAAAAAACTCCAATATTGTTCCTTCTTTTGTTCAGACTGGTTTGTAAGGTAGGTTTTGCAAACTTTTCTACTGTGTTATTTCTACCCGTAATACCATTATTAATTTCTAACTTTCTTGATAAAGCCTGGTGTAAGGGAGTATCCAATTTTTAAAGTCCTATAACATAAATTCAGTATACTACTGATTCAATGAGGAATTCTTGTAGGCCTTGGAAGAACATTTTTCTGTTACAGAACTTTTAGTAATGATTTCTTAGTGATCCAATCCATCAAACAGCTACTTCAACACTTACAATGGTTAATGAAGCTATTAACAAGCTTCAAAATCAAAGTCTCAAAAGAGATGGTAGCACCTCAACCTGATGGAAGAGAGTGCCAACTAGTAAGGCCTTACCAGATGCTAACCTGTTCAAGCACTGAAATCTCAGCTTGCTGTGTGATGCAGTACCTTTCCTACTCTAGGGTTCCTCTGCTGCATGGTTCTTCACTCACAAAAAAACCCACCCCAGGATTCACTAATTAATTGGGTAAACATGCACCAAATCTTTCTTCAGGAACAGAACAACAGAGGGATTTCAGAATTATTTCTTTATCTCAAGTACTAGCAGTTAAACTAAAGATCAATGGATTCAAAATCTACCTGTAATGTTTATGAAAGACAACAAAATTTTATATGATTCACAAAATGAGAATTTTAAAATAGGTTTTGTGCTTACAGAGTAAAACAGTTTAAACATTCTAACGTGAATCATGTACGTAGTTTATTCACTTTGTATTACATACTTAGCTGATGTAATCTAATCCAGGAGAAGAATCATATGGTATCACTTCTTTCCCCAGTTAAAGAGGTGCAAATTTCTGATAATTCCCCCATACAGAACACTTTTTTTTTTAAAGGAAGATACAGAGTTATGCTTTTAAGGAAAACATACTTCAAAGCTCATTCTATCATTAATTACCTCAGCAGCATTAAACAGTAGCATCCAAAATCAACAAAGGTTTCATACCAGTGTGGGGACAAGAGAACCAAATTAAAGATATCAACAGGAGGTTTTAATTTTTGAAGAGTTCAGCCAGTGACATTAAAGGCAACTAGTGCTGCAGTCAGAGAGCATTGCAACATATCGTTAAATTATATTAATATTTCCCTCCAAAATTCAAAAGATTTAACCAAAATGCTAAGTTACACATCAGTGCAACTTAAGATTTGTATCATGTTTCTACAATGACAGAAGAGTTATGAGTAGCAGTCAAAGGTACTGAGATGCTTCTAGTTCGTTCATACAAACTAGAAAGGAGTATGTTAGAAAACTCCTAGAGAACTACAAGCAAAAAAACTTAGGGAGCTTGGTAGCCACAGTGGCTAGGGTTCAACATTGACTCAGTACTTAAATATTTGCTCAGCTCCTTTCCCAGGATTCACAGCCTGAGAAGAGTTAGGTGCTATTGCAAACATGCCCACAGCAGTACCTGAAGTAGTTAGCTATGTCTACACAAAATTTCATACTAGCAGGTACATAATCTTCTAGGATAATTCCATTTGAAAGGAACCTCAAGAGGTCATAGAGTTATAGTGTCAGTAGTAGATGTTTTCTAGGAAAGAATAAATGTTATCCTGTATCCCCATCTTACCTTTATACGAAAAGGAGTAGTTGCCAATTTTATTTCCCTTGTTGTGATAATTGCCTTTTCAAGCCTCATTTCTGCTCGGGTTAGAACTACAAATATTAATGAGCAGTTAAGTTTTTACATCAGGGATGAAATTCCCTATGCAACTGCTGTAAGCAATTGTGGGATGGTAACCATTAGCCACCGCAAGTAGTTTGGGGGCCACTGCTGTACAACATGCAAGGGAACCAATTATGGGGGGGGGGTGTTGGGGGGGGGGTGTCAGTTTCTGAAATAAGGCAATGATGCAGAGCTACGAGGAGCGGAAAGAGAATAACTAATTTTCACAAAATATGCTATAAATCCACTTTAGGAACAACATATTAAAGTGGCTGCATCCAAAAAAGAACAACTCAAAAGGAAATCACAAAATAAAGCCTATGTGTCCAAATAAAGCCTCAAAAGAACATGTTAGGAATTACCACACCTGAGTTGAAACTAATTCTTTCAGACATCATGCCTAGTTTATCTACAAACCTTTCCTTTTTTTTTTGGCAGCCATATGTGAACTATCCCTCACAGAAGTGTTTATTCTGTGAGGGATAGTTCACATAGAGACAAAAAGCATATTCACCACTCATGTACAGACAGATTTGATTTATAACTTGATAAATGCATCTTATCAGCCACCTTCCTATTAATTGTTGTATAACACATGCTAACTAAAATCAAACTATATCTGTTGAAGTCTAGTCTTTCAGGATATTTCTGAAGACACTAGCTTTATACCTGTTTAACTGTATATCTAGAATAAAAGCAAAAGTAAAATGAAAAGTTACATTACACATCTTCCCAATTTATTCCATTTCCTTATTAAAATGTAATTTTCCTATGTAAATGAGCAAAAGAGTTCTGTTAACTTTACACTGTGTTTCAGAGTTTTAAAATTGTAGTTGCCAGTTTAAGATGTATTGAAAACCTATGAAAAAAGCCTAGATGATAAAATAATGCAGCTTTAATATATTATGACACTGCACTGAAAATGTAACTTTTTGAAAAGTGAGATTGAACTGCTAAAAATAATCCAACAAATAACTTATCAAAAAGTTATAAAGAACTAGCATGGGTATTTCTTGAAAGTCTAGAGAGAAATGCTTCTCAGTTTGCCTGTTATAAATTCACAGAGAGAAGTTTTTGGATCAGAGCCCAGTTATAGTTTCACAAACTAATAGAACATGCAGGATGGTAACTAAGAAACCCAAGACAAGAATGGTTGCTATAGGTTATACTGCAATTAGGAAATGTAATAAAAGCCTGTTGCTTTGTCTCAATTTAAGATAATTGTGGTTAACCCACAGGTGTTCTTGAAAATTTCATTTTAATATTTCATACCTTTAATTCAAGCAGATATTATAGTAACTGTTTAAACTAACAAATTAAACAGGTTAATTCAAAAAAAAATCATTACAGAAATTAAATGTATTTTTAATAGTATCTCAGAGCAACACCGTTCAAAATTTGAAATAGGATTGTTACAAGATCATAAGTCATAAACAATGAGTTACTTTAAAAAAAATTTAATTATTATTATTTTTACTGTTAACACATGACCTAAGAAGGAAAGGGTGACCTTTTCTCTGTCTATAAAACTGTATTTTGGGATCTCTGCTATGGCTGCCTTTTGAAGTCAGTGACAATAAAAGGATAATTTTTGGAATAATCCATTTATTTACAAAAACATACAAAGTTTGCTCTCTGTGAACAAGAGCAGAGCATGCAGAACAAATACTTGTAAAAACCCAAACCATATGTCCAAGATGCAGACATTTCTCTGTAAGTATGCAAAGACAGTTATAGTAATTCCAACTGATCTCACACGACACAGAATTAACAGCTTTCCCCTGCAAAAGGAAATGAATGTAATAGCATGGTATCCTTTCTCAGTGAGCAGATGTTTCTGCTGTTCATTTGTCTCCAGGTGTTTTGCACAAGAAGATCCGCTATTGATGGGCAGATCTTTCAGTGGCATCGTCCTGCAACAAAAAAAATCCTAATGGCAGACAGTTATCAACCTCCAGGAAACTGCAGAACTATATATTCAATATATAACAATATATTCAGTCTAAGAATATACAAAGTCAGGAACTTTGACTTATCAAGCTGGTCTCTAAAATTACCTTAAAATAATTTTTAAACAAATTAGTTATTGTCACTGCTAGACGTCATGTGTATTGCTACACTGAACTCATGATTGCTGCAAATTTTGCCCAAGGAACTAGTCAGTAGAAAGTTAAACTACTTTTAGACTAATTTTTTACAGCCCAAGAACCAGAAGCCATTAGAAAGAGCTACGACAAACCAGGTCCAAAACAGAAAGAGGCAGTTCTTCACAAACAGGTATTAAGTAACCTGCCTTATCAAAGGAAGTGTGGATGCAAGAAGTTTAATTAAGTTCAAGGGGAAACTGGGCGAAGGAGGAAGTGCCCATAAGTTGAAGGGGAGAATGAACAAGCACTTGCAACTAAATAGCTAAACTGCATTAGGAAGTCCCCTCAACTGAAAACAGGTGGAAGTTGGAACACTGTAGGGAGGTGGTTTGGGGAAAAAAAAAGAAAAGAAGAAAAAAAAGAGTATCATATGTTATCGTACTTTTACCCTTCCATCACCCTCTGATTCTGCCTACTTTCTTTCCCCTTCATGATCTTTAATGCATTTAATTGCACGTTAGTCCTTGTAATGGATGGGAAGACAATAAGCAGCAATTTAGGAGTACTGTTTTTATTGATTTTTCCCTTGGTGTGCTGCTTCTAGAGACACTGCAATAATAGGCAGATGCATAGGGTAGATAGAAAAAGTTCTAACCCATTTTTTGGTCCCAAAAATCTGTTTAATATTACATCTTCAAGTCAAGGACGTAAAAGATATTTAACTGGTAAGAACAGATGTTAAACCTGACCTTTGACAAAGATCAAAGATTAGACACAGAATATTAAGATAAATGAACTCTTAAACTGAGACATTTTTATGTTTTTATACTAATGAAACTCGTAAGTAACCTCACCCTTTGTTTAAGAACAATTTACTGAATTAAATGTCATTTCCTAACTCTTGTCTTTGCTATTGAAAGCTGGAGAAAAAACTCTTATAATAAGAAAATATGGTTAAAGGGAATAAAAATTCAATAAAGACCTAGAAGAAGCATCAGTAAAGGCAAATGAGAAATAGCACCTGCGGCTACCTAACTTTTATTAACTTGAATAAAAACCTACTATGTCCTTCTGAACAATGAAAGTTTACAAGACAACATTTACAGATGATACCAAACTGGGGAACCATACAGTACATGGCAGTGGCAGCGCTGCCATCCAGAGGGACCTAGACAGGCTGGAGGAATGAATGAACAGGAGTCTTATGAAATTCAACAGTAAGATACCCGAAGCCCTGCACCTGGGAAGGAACAGTCCCCTGGAACAATACAGGCTGAGAGCTGCTCTTCTGAGAAGGGTGAAGGGCTGAACATGAGCCTGCAGTGTGCCCTGGCAGCAAAGGCAGCCAACAGTATGCTGGTCTATATGCACAGGAGCACAGCCATTAGACCAAGGGAAACGACTGCCCCTGCTGCTAAGCTCTTGTGAGACCACACCTAGAACAGTACATCCACTTTGGGGCTCCCCAACACAAGACAGACATTGACAAAATGGAGCAAGTTCAGCAGAGGACTACCAAGATGTCTACAGGACTGGAGAGCCTACCCTGTGAGGAGAGGCTGGGGGAGCTGGGCTCGTCCAGCCTGGAGGAGCAATGGCTTTTGGGGGGACTCAACAGCAGCCTGCCAGCATCTAACAGGAGGCCATCATGACAACAAAGCCAAGCTGTACCCAGTGGTGCACTGTGGGAAGATGAGAGGCAATGTTGAAACAAGAGAAGTTCAGATTAGACAAAAGGAAAAAAATTCTCACTATGAGGACACGTAAGCAGTGGAACAAGGTGAAGCAGAGTGCCCAAAGAGCCTGTGCAGTCTCCATCTGTGAAGGTTTTCAAGGCCAGACCTTGAATATAACAGTGTGTGTATATATATATATAAAAAACAGTATAACAGTACAGGAAAAATAACAAGATTGATGTGGACTTCAAGACCAGTAAGACCATCACAATAGCCACATTCAAAGAGGACTTTATTTAGCTTGACCTTTTCATATTTATGCTTGCTAGTGTCCTCCTATATCCCACAGGAAATTTCTTTAATTTTAATCTATTTAAAGCAACTATTCTCAGCTTTTATTTAGTTCTGAAAGTTGCTGCTTCTATTCTTCAACCTGAGAAAGAGATTCTATGCTTGTCATTTTTCTTCCTGCCTTATTAAACCATCCAGTACTACTACTTTGTATAAACTTTTTAGCTTCACTCTTTGGCCTACCATGACTGCAGTTCCATTACTATTTCCTTTACTTTCATAAAAAGATTTTCATACAAAGAGTTTTTGCTACAGGTAATTTTCATTCTATGTGGGTGTGCTGCAAGTATAATCAAGGACAAAGAAAAAAAAAAAGCACAAAGGTCATTAAGCCAGCTCCACTCCAACTCTGACACAAAGGCATGCAGTAAAATATTCCAGGAATATCATTCCAGTTTTTCCAAATGTATAAGACTCTGGCCAAAAATCTCTAAGTAAATGTGTTTCATTTGAACTGGAAATTGTATGTCTGCTTTAATTTCTAATAGTCCTATTTCTAGCCTTGAGGTCAGGTATGTGAAAGCTCTACGCTATGACACATATTCCTTGTAAATTCTTATTCTATGTTATAGAAAAGAAGAAAAAAGGTTCCCCCTTTAAAGCAATTGCAAAGAGAATATATACCCCTCCTTATCGTCTCCTGCAAACTCAATACCATGGCATATGCAGCAGAAGATACAACTGCTAATCAAAATAAAATTCAGAAAAAATAAGGTATGACATTGCAAGCAGTATGTATGCTTATTTAAAGCAGCAATCTTGTTGGCCTAATCTAGTTACATACTTTCGTCTAAGAGTCTGCCCACAGCAGATAAACACACAAACCTTCTTGTGCTGCACCAACTGACGTCAGCAGTCGCTTAGGAACAGCGTTTGGTGCAAAAGTGGTAGTACCGAAACTATGTTTACAATTGAAAAAGAATGACAGTACACAGGGCTCACCATAGCTTCAGGAAGAGAGACACAAATTTATGAATAAAAACTACAAAAGATCTTTTCTAAAACTTCATGGGATTTTCAAAGAATGTTTATCTGCTTAAATATCTTGCAGTGATTATCAAGCGTAATAGACTTATTTTTCTGTATTTAAATGGTACAATTTCCACTTCCAACACCACCCCCCCCCCCTCCAGTCATCAGAAGTTGAGCTTCTTTCACTTCTGTTTAATCTGTAAACAAAAATTCAAATCCAGTAACAACTTCATCGGGTAACTGTTTACAGGGACAAAGCCTTGTTTTCCTGCTGTAGGAACAACAGAAGATCTCACAAAAAAACCTGCATCAGTAGAAATAATCATCCCATCACTATTTTCTAAATAGTCAAATGTTTAGAAAGTCTAGCATTTAAGGAACTTAGAAGTACTGTACTTTAAATAACACAATCCAAAAATTATTCTGAAGAACCTCAAGAATAAACAAGATAAAACTATACAGCTGCAAAGTTGTTTGTGACAGCTTCCCAAATAAACTTAACTTTACAGTTACAGAATTTTAATTTAGAAAGAATGTGTGTGAAAACTGTATGTACAGATTTATTGGTCCAGAGTAATTTACAAATAAAGACCAACTTCTGAGTAGCCCAATACTTTCCCTTCTATAATAACATACTATAAAGTTTAACCACTTGTTACACTTCTGGAAGTCTACTGAAGATGATGAAGAAAAACATTTGCATAGTTTGCACAAGTTCAAAAGATATTACTTAAAGTTAAGTGTTAGATTTATGTATTACACCTCTAGTAGTCATTCTCCAGCTTCAGACTATGGAAATTAAGCAGTTTTCTCATCAGAACTGGGCCTAATAAGAATGCACTGTAATGCTAGACATCGTAACAGAGAGAGTCTGTACCTTGTGTGCTCATGTTCCTCCTGCTGGCTCTGAGAAAACATGAAGGAAGAAGCTAAAACTAGAATGACCAAAAAAAGGACATTGCAGAGAAGAAAACGGAATAATATGAGTCAATATTACAAAACCCAGAATGCTTATTTTCATAGTCTTTTGATGTATTTCCAATATGAAACCTCACATTCAACAGTCACTCTCAACCCCTGAACTATAATTAGTTACTCAGACACAGGCAGCTGTGTATGCATTTATCACAGTTTTTTTGCTGTGCACCTCTCCAATCAAAGAACTGCATGGAAAGAGAACACAATCTGCCTCTTCCTTTAAGCTAATATAAGAATTACTATAAATTTGGGAGGGCTAACTGGAACATATGCAGTATCAAGTGGAAGTGATCAAAATCAGGAACATTCCCGCTTCACCCCACCAAAAGAAACCCACCATCCATATGCAAAATGGAAAAACTATATAAAAGACAATGAACAGGGATAATTTTTGGTTTTTAAATATTAACTTCCTGACAAGCAAAGTTTTACACAATTCATCCCCAAATTGTCTAAAACCAAGACAAGGAAAAGGAACAAGTAACATCAGTTTGATCTGAAGCAGATAATGTGTGGTTTCATTAATCTCATTATTTTTTTGGTCTGCTACCAGGAGTGGGAGAAAGCTGTTTCTGTGATTTCAACACACCCCTAAAGAATATTGTCTCTGGACAAAGTGCAGAAGTAATTTGGGCCAAGGATAGCTATTTGATCCCAAACTGAAACATTCCAACACCAGTCAAAGGTTTAAGTAGTTTATCTGGAAGTCAAGCAGAGAGATCTGAAGAAAAAATCTGCTCTACTAAACTCAGCAAAGCCTTCCTTGTTGATTCGGTTATAGTTCAGAGATTGCTTCAGCTTGCTTGCTGATTTATATTCCTGTGCATGGACTCTAATTCAATTTTTCCAGGATTCTGAATTTAATTCCCATCACAACTCCCACCACGACAGCTGAGAACTGAGTTGCCAGTTTTCTAATATCCTTGGGAAACAAAGCATCATTTTTCTGCTGCTGTATCTGGCAACAATCAAGGTGCTGAAGGGAATAACTAGCTGTTCAAACTGCTATACTTCAAGAATTTTTGAGGGGCTAGAACACAGTTCAATGGACAGCACCAGCAGGAGACTCTGTTGTTCAAGGCTCATTGCTGGTAAACCTCCCATACAGAGACATTCAGAAGCCACCTGGATAATCTTTTAAATATAACTTGTGACAGGAAGCAAAGACTCAGAAGCAAATGTCCTGTTGTTACCAAAAATGCAGCCAAGGCACTAAGCACACACTTGCAGAATTCTAGTTAGAATTATGCTCCTACAATGCCAGCTTTGTACCCTCTAAAGAGGTAAGACTTACTGGGAGATCAACTTTGTTGTTGTTGTTCTAATAACTGGTCTTGGAAATGGCCAAGTTTTAATTAAGTATCTTTCTTCCTTCTTCACCCTCTCCTTCATAAAGTTAACTAGATAATTTAAAAAAAAAAATCACCTCACTGCTGAAATACGCATATAAACAATATAATAAACAATAAACATACAAACCACCTTATCTGCAAACAAAATGTGAACTTGGAGATGCAATGAGAAACGTACTTTGCTCACACATAAGTTACTTTTCTTAAAGGGGAAAAAAATAACTTGGAGCATCAGAAAAGACTGAGGAAAATGAATGGAAATCAATGTTAATAAAACTTTAGTCTTTCTGGTCATTATGAGAAAAAGAAATTCTATGAAAATTCATCTTCTCCCTGAAAAGCACCCTTCTTTGCTACATCCTTCTATCTGCTCTCCATTTTACTGTTCAGGGCTCCACAAGAATAGACTGTGACCTATTCTTCCACTTCTGAATAGGTACAACATGAAATAAAATACCGGTGAGACAACTTGCTTTCACATCCCAGCAACGGCAGCGAAGCATGCCTCATACTAAGTCAAAACCTGTTCGAGCACCTCCTTCGAAGAGTGGCCACTGCCATTCCCATCTAGTAGTCTGTTACAAAAGTTATAGTCTACTGCGAGAAAGGCTCAGAGCATAAATAAAGCAGTCAATAAATGAGACAGCATTTCATTTATCTTGGAGCTGTCATCGTTAGACAGCTTGTTTCTGTAACTGGTAAAAACTGAAGAAGAGTAAATTAAGTCCTATAACGTGACAGGAAATACACTGTCATGTTTCACTACCTAGAAGACCATCTTCCCAAAACTTGAATAAAACATCTTAAGAAGGAATATCAGAACAGTAAGTACACTTTTTCAGAAAAAAAGAGGCAAGTAGCTCTGTGAAGAACACAAATGATGAAATCCTTGGAACTTCTGACTTATGACTAGATTACCTGGCAACTTGGAGTTGCAAGCTCTAAATGCCCCGTTTTCCAGTATTTAGAGTACTCATTCCAGCTGTCCTTTGTGGCTTCTTCAGTCTTTTTCGTAACAAGGGTGCTAGCAGGCTCTCTTCTCTTGCTGGCTACTGATTTTCATTAAATTTACAGGAAATTTATTACTCAAGATGATTATCCTCTGTCAAATTCAACTGAAATAAGCCAATGAATTCAAAAATACTAGTGATGGATGATCACATGACAAAAAAGTAACTGAATTAAACTTTGTACGATGTGTACACACATACACATGTACATGCACATACACAAATTTGTATATATTTACAAAATGTTAAGGTCATAATTTAATACAATTAATGCCAATAAATTAAAACTATAAAAGTACACCCAAAAAGAAGGTCAGAATAGCCACTTTAGAGATGACCTGGAAAACAGACATCTGTAGTAAGGGAACAAAAATTCCTCACCAAGTCCAGATATTTGACAGTACGGGACAGTATCTTTTCTTAGAATTTAACAGGAAGATAAAAATAGGAGACAGGAAATTATTTCTTAAACTTTTTTTCTAACATAAACTTTTGGGATACATTTACACAGCTGAAAGATGTTTTAGCTTCTTGCAAGGGCGATGATTTCAAGAAGCAGTACAAGTTCAGAACTAAATCTTTAATGATGAAAGATACTGTTTAAAGGAAACTCAAGTTGGAGTTCACAAAAATGAATTGGTTAAGACTAGAAAAAGCTACTTATAAAAGAAATGCCAATTCATTTGCAGAATGGAACAGTTCAATTGACTTACTCTTCAATGAAAAAAAAAATCATATTGGTGCTTAAAGAAAAAAAGTGATGTGGAAACTTGTTATTACAAACACCATGAGACTGACTCACACATATATTTAAACAATGTTAACTCTCACTATTACACTTAAACAGCTTTAATTAATTGCCTCGGGACACAGAAAATGAGCTCCTACTTTGCAAACTAGAAAATGCAGTTTCTCAGTGTGTGTAAGTGGTTACTAAAAATTACTACAACTGCTTAAACAAAAGCATACGATACAGTTCATATAGGTATGAAACTAGTCAGAATACTAAGCAACATGTTTTAAATGTCAAGATGCAAAAGCTATAATTTAATTTCAAAGGTTTTTTATGATATTTTTGACATTGACAATTTTGCTAATATGAAAGTAGCTGCTTTGAAGTTACAAGATTTCAATGTGAACACACAGGGCATTTTACCATATTTAGACACATCATAACAAATCAGTCATTAAATACACAGATGTGAAAATGGGGTGGGAAAAACACATATGTTTTGTGAATGTTAGGCATCCTTTTTTTTCTTTTTATAAAATTTTAGAATTTGGGGGTACATCATTTTTTTTTTTCTTATTTTAACTTTGAAGTAAATGTTCTAACAATCATTACTAAGTAACCAGCACAGCAAAATGCAGAGATCCTTCAATCAAAACCAATAAAGCTATACAAAGCACTTACAGGAAGTGATGGAATGAACAAAAAAAAAAAAAATCCACATCAGTTCACTAAACAGTATTCATGATAATCTCAATATTCCTAGTTTCCATATTGAAAACTTGAAACATTTTGAATGTTTTGTTGAAATCTTCTGGCAAAATATTATATTCCAAAAGTACTATCTTTAAGCATTTTGGCAAAGTAAGAATCCTTTGCTTTACAAGTGTTCCAAGAAAAGAGAGGATAAAGCTCTATTTTATATAATGAAAACTAATAAATACAAATGCATTACAACTTTTTTAGCATTTTAACATAGCAACAAAAACTGTAATCTTATTGTGGATCAAGCTATACTAAATACCAATACAATCAAACACTTAAGAGATTGAAATCGCTTCTGTTTGCTGGATGTTTCTGACAATAGATAAAAGGGCACTCTTTAATTTTCTTCAACCCATACAGGACTGTAACCAAGTTAATTAATTAAATCACCACACAGTACATTTGCATTGAGAACAAAGCCTTTAATATACAAGAAAGATAAGGTTTTGACTAGAGGACCCCAGATAGTGCAGCACAGAAAATAAGGCAGGGAAATCAGATTAGAATTGCCTAGTCTGGCCTTGGGTGATATCCCTGTCAGCATTTACAGAGAACATTGGCTAAATTTCACAGAACATTCAACTTTTGACAGTTCATCAGCCACAACAAGTTTTGGCAAAATATTTAAGCCTTGTGGACTACTTTCCCAAATGTTCAATTAATCAAAAAAAATAATGGCAGAATGGAATTCAACACAAAATATCTACCCATGTTCACCCAATTTCCTGACTAGGTTTCACAATATGGTGCAAATTTTCTCAGCTGTACCGTTAGCAGTATTCGATATAGCTGCTTTAAAGCTATCACAAACAGTAGTCACCGTAACACTTTTCGTGAGGTGTTGCAGGGTCATTATACCTTTTTGCAGTCATTATAGTGGATGACTGCTAAGGGCCACTCACACTCTTCAAAAGTGCTTGCCAAACCGTCTCAGTCAATGAATAATTGCCCTCAACTATTTCTTACAATATATTTCTAATAATGTTTTCATTTGAAAGTCTTGTACTGTTTTAGCTCTTCAGTATATTTCTGCCAACTAGCCATACTTATTAAAGATCTTACTGACCATATTCTGGGAATTCCAGTGATAGACGACCCTTGCACATCCTTCTTACTTCACAGAGCATTGTCTAGAACAGATTATCTTGTACAATCACTAGAAAATAGGTAAAGCCCAAAGAATTGCTAAATCCTTATTTTGACATAATCAAAAGTGTTCTAACTCCATCTTCTGGCTACGAATAATTGGTATAGAAGATCAAAAAATTACCAAGGGAATTCAGCTTGACAGCGGGCTTTACTTACAAACTTTATGCTTCTATAGTCTTGTTTCTTCTTTATCTGATTAAGTTTTCTCTCCAGTTTTTTCTCTCACACCTCTATAAAGTGAACATCCCACAGACTAAGAGTTATTATGAAAGTAATAAGGGATACATGATTAGATTGCACAATTGCATATTATAGAAAATCGTAAACCTGATAAATCATTCCTTTCACTTCCCTCTCACTTCTGGGTTTGTTTAATCTTTGTCAAGCATCTATACATTCAACATTTTTGTTAATGTTTTGTTTAAAAAATGTGAACTTAATCAAGGCCAAATTTCTGCTTTACTTTCCTGAACATTATTTAAAAAAAAATTAGGTAATGAAAAAGTGTCCTTGTATTAGGAAAGCATTCTTAGTTGCACAATGCAACACCCAGTATTTCAGATTTCATAAAGGGGTAGAGCTAACAACTCAAAGCAGTAGGACTGCAGGTGTTTTTTTCACAGGATTTTCTCTTTGATCACAAACCTCCAGCATACAGTTAGAAGAAAACTCAAAACGTTCACAACAGAAACAGATACCTTAAGTCATTTCTGAGTACTCCAACAGATTAATTTATTCAGAAGTTGAAATGAGACACGTGGTGCAGCTGCTTCCATTTCTCCACTACCAACCCCTCCTGCAAAAAATGATGATTGTGGCTAATGGCTTTTATGCTGGTGATTTTACTGGGATGATGGAGAGAACATATAAGCAAACACCTCTGTAAAATGAACATCCCACAGACTAAGAGTTATTATGAAAGAAATAAGTGATACATGATTAGATTGCACAATTGCATATTATAGAAAATTGTAAACCTGATGAAACTCTGAAGCTGGCAGGAACATGAAGTCACAGGACCTATTTGTCCCATGAAGTTCAGTTTGGGCTTGAACTATTAATAAGAAACTGTCATTTTGATCACATTTTCCCTTTTCTGGCAGTCACGTGTATTAATTTTTGGCAACATGAAAATTAAGAGCCAAGGGGGCTTAGTGCAAAGAGCTGGACTGAAGTTTCCTTACTGTAGCAACTTATTCTATTGGAAACTTCAGGTAGCCACAAAAGTGAGCAGAAAAATTATCAAAATACCTAAAAGCATCAAACCGGGACTCAGCATGAGAGGACTTCCACTTCTACATTCTAAGGTAATAGCTTTTCTGCACTACCATATCACATATTTAGTCCTGTAGATAGAAGCATGATGGATTGATGAGAGTCCGAAACTTGTAAAGTGACTCACAATAGTGTTGTTACAGTTTTATAATGTTTTCATTTTACTTCACTCTGAAAATAATGAAGAATTTTCACATAAACACAACAGTATTAAAAAACTGTTTCAAATGAGTGTCAAATCCCCAGATATTAGGAAGAATCTTATTCACATGTCCCTTACGTGTTCATTCTGTTCTCACATATAAATGCAGTATGATACTGTCTGTTACCACACAATCTTAAATTGTTTTTCAAAAGAACCCTCTACCCCATTTACTGTACAATTCTAGCTTGGATATCTAAATTGCACCTTTCTGTTCAAGGTGTTTGTGAAAACTTTGTGTATAATGTTATATGTTGCAAGCATGGTACCACACCTCCCTGCAGTTGCTTAATATCTTACATTTTGAGTATCTGTTTGCCATATTTCATCTATCCAATCTTGAAGCATTCTGTTCCTTTTACTTCAAGTAGACAAATACAGAATACACAGTTCACTCAAGACATAGAAAAAAATATAGAGGCTTTTGGGTGTGAGGGGGTGCTATTTTGACTGATTTATTGGGAAGTTCTAACACATCCATTCTTTACACTGCAGTGCCATCAGTTCTCCTAAATCAGCACAACGTAGCATTGCCACAATAAAGGAGCAGTCCTGTCCTCCCCCAGCTGCTCATTCCCATCCCTGTATCACTCCCTCTCTTATGCAGCAAAAGCATTCATGCAGACACGTGGCAAGGAACTACAAAAAGAACTGATTCGTTTTAACATGGATTAGTTCCCCAATTTAGTTCACTGTGTAGCCTCATGAATGCTTGTGTCAGCACAAAGGGGGATCATGCCAGTGCAGGAACAGGCAGACAGTGCTGGGGAGGACCACTCCTTTCAATGGTAGCACCACAGAGTGTTCAGGGAACTGGAATGTTTGAGTAGAGTGTTCAGATTAGAAAGGATATGTCCAAAGGTTAAAAAAAATAAATCTTTTTTTTGTGACTACATAAAACTTAATCTAAATTGGACACAGTTCTTAGAATCATCAAACTATCATGCTCTGACTCTAGAACTCACTGCAATTGTACCCCCCAGCCAACAAAAGCTGCTGTTGTACCACACAGTTAGTTATTTCTGCTGCTGGTATTATCAGCACAAAAAGGGCAGGGTGGAGGGGTGCGAGAATAAAAAAAACCCCACCAAATGTGAAGGAACAATGAGGAACGCTGGGAAAAGAAAAATAATAGAAGATACCAGAGACATATACAAGAGGTCAGCATTCCAAAATTAAAAAAAAAGGGGGGGAGAAGAGGAAGGTATAGAAAAGTTACTGATATCACTGTATCACTTGACCTTAAAAGCCATTGAAGTCTCGGCTACAGTACACAGAGGACAATGTTTTAAGTCAGAAATGTTTATAAAATTACTATCCCAAGAGAAAACTGTAGTGGGATATGAAGACTGAGAAAAATCATCTGCAATTGTCATCTAAGGCAATGAAAAGGAGAAATGAGCTCTCCGTTCCACAAGATTTTAGGGAACTGTTACATTCTATTGATTAATTAAAGACTCAAATTCTGTGTGGATACCAAACACATTGAAAGAAAGCCTGGCACTGAGAAACTGGAAACATGTTACTTACTTAGACACAGACAACAAATAAATGGTAAAAAAATCACAAAATAGTAAAGGAAAACTTGTGACATGCCACGAAAAATTAGAGACGGCTAAGGCATGCCTCTCTGTAATTCCCTCTAGCTTTTACCCTCTGAAAACCCAAACCAAACAAAAATCCCAGTGAGAGGTTTACTGCAGGCTGAAGGTGTAATGTCCTAGCATGCAGCTGTAGAGAAACTTCTTGTTCTGAGGAGAGAAGAAGATTTTAATATCAGGAGAAAAGGGCTGGTGAACAGAAGTTAGTCTACATCATTTCCTCTATTGATCTTAATGATTACATAGAAACAAAAACAACATTACTGGCAAAGATGGTTTGAAAATAAAAAGACCTGGAGGAAAGTTATTCAAATAACATTTTTTAAATCCTGCTCATATTAGGGGATTCTAATGATCATTTAGGAACATAACCATGTGATGAGAAAACAAAACAAAGAAAAAAAACCCTTTGTGTTACTCAGAAAAGCATGAAAATAATCCTGATGCACAAAACTATCCATGCGAGGTGATTTAACTGCTGGCCATTTTAGCTACATACATAAAGAAACAATGGACTGTCAGTCACTTTCTTGATGTTTTCAGTGAAATTTTCTACAAAATGCTTCATAGCCTAAGAGTTGCAAAGAACATTTTACTGATGTGCTTTCCTCAGTAAAAATCACAATCAGAAGATAGAAGAAACCTTAATCCTTTTTCTCTTTCATAGCACCCACTTGTCTGACTGGTTCTAAAATTTATAGAACATACAATACTAGACAAGTTGACTTATGAAGTCAGGAGACTATGATAGATATAAACCAAATGTTTCCCCAAGATTTGTACAAAACTTTACAGACTTTGCTGAAAAAAAATGCGGTCCCTTGCTGTAATGCGTGAAAAATTAAATAGCCAAGTAGTGTCCTACTAAGCTGCACTTCCGTCTGTTACTATAGACTTATCTTTTGAAACATGCATGTATACCAAACAGTCTGGCTGAAAATATGACATTCAGGAAACAACAACTGAATGTTGTCAGCTCATAAAAACGCTTTGAAAATAGCTAACAAGTGCCAGAATGAAGCTTAAATTCAGCTAATTAATATCAAAAGTTATGCAGAAAAATAAGTATCCTGTAACTCCCATTTCCTTCATTGAAGGAAGACTGACAAGGCTTACAGGGCTAAAATACTAAACAAGGATAAAACAAAATATTCAATATGTTGAAAATTAACTCTGTCCCAGCTGAAACAAGGGTAGATGGATTGCATAACTTGCAGGCATTGCCCTAAATAAATGGCAAAATTACTGGACATACACTCATGGAACCCAATGCTGACCTGATGGCACCATAAAAACTCCATTTCACTGCCTGGAACTGAAGGGATAAAGAAGACTAAGGACAAAATTCACAATTCAAAATTAAGATTTCCAGATCTTGCTTTGTTAACATCTACATTAGCTGTTTATTAATCATACAGATTTAAATCACAATACTCATTGACTTCAGCGGTAAAATTTCATAACTTGCAATTGAGCTAATATGAACACAGACCAGATAAAGTACATACCAAGCAGTGGCCACATACAACAACATGCGTTAGTAAGGCTGGGTAAGTCAGTCACACAATTTTGAACCAGCAGCAAAAACAGTTGCTCTTCCTTTAGAATGGCATCCCAGTGCTTTAGCCACCTCTACCCACACACAGCATATTTTTTTTCCTTGGGTTTTTTTTGTTTGTTTTTAATAAAATTGAAAACAATCCCATATGAAGATCCCAGGCCAGGTAGACAGTGATCACCATTTGGAATGCAAGCCCAGTGACCAGCTAACCATAGATAACACTGGCCCATGGTGTGAAAAATGCACTAAAAATGGGCTGCTAGACTCTTAGAGCCAAGTTAATCATCATAAATGTGCAGAAACAGAGATATACAATCTTTCTAAGCCTTGTATTCAAGTGTTTGGAACTCTTTGTTTTTTTTTTCCTTGGATGGGATTTTTGTTTGGGGTGTTTTTTGAGGCGGGGCTGGGGAGGTTTGGTTGTTTGGATTGTTTCCCCCCCAAGATCTTTTTATATAGAGCTGTATTACTATCTGAAGTCTAACTGATGATCTGTCAAAGTTATTCTTTTAACAAGGAAGAAAATGGGGGGGGTTATATGGAAGAATTCTTCCAAAATAATTTGAAAAGTCCTACTATTCAAACATTTAAAATATATTAACCTTTTAATACAGAATATGCTTGTGTTTCTGTGAAGCTTAACCTTCACATTTTAACAAGTTTAGCCTTCAACTATATACTATAATACTAGTTTGTTAAAATCTAAGTTTATTCATGTGTGTGCCTACGTAACAAAAAAAACCCAACCAACCAAACCAAAAGAAGTACACCCATAAACACTCTTGGTTTAACCTGTTGGTCACTGTGTGATTTTTCCCTAAAAAAATAACTAGCCATAGCTAGCCACAAAGCAATACCCATACTAACAACGTACATCAATATTAAATCAATTACTGTGAATTTGTTTACAGTTTAAGTGAAATGCAAAAGACATGACGATTTTCTGAGATTAAATACACACTGCTTTCAACACTAAGTGGTTTATATTAGTGGCTAGGTAACCACTGGAAGTTACTGAATTTTAATCAACGCAGAAAAAAAAGTATTTAGAAAAAAGAATTCCTTGCTTTAGAGGTTAAACCTCAGGTAACATTAATTTTGAAAACTATATTTTAATATTTAACACACAAGAATACTTCAGTATAATTGCTAGAAAACATGGTGATATCCGAGGCACTGGTGAAACTTGCACAGTACTTAATTTTGGTAACTAGGGAAGATCATTTTCATACAGATCACAAAAATTTAATTGTACGTCTTTCAGAATCAAGCACAACTACAATGTTCTTTGGAGAAGTAGGCTAGAGAGTTTAAACAATTTTTCAATTTATATGGAGTAGCATTTTGCAAATTCTTATCACCGCCATAGCCACAGTTGCAACTGAACAGTTTGAGATGAAGCCAGTCTTTTCCTTTGTAACAAGTCGAGTTCAGCTTGCAACACTATCAAAAATAAAAGAACTGTAAGCTAATTGCTGGCAAGTATGACGCAAGCGGTTTCCTAGGTAACAGCCCAAGTTGCTGAAGTGCCTGATCCAGCATTTCCTCATCTGTTTGCACTCACACCAGCAGTCTGACAATGTAGTCACTGCATCCTGTTTCACTCAGCAGCCAGCGAAACACACTGAGCTTAACCCTTGACTGACATCTTTACAGTTAACCTATCGTACCTATAAATTAACTTTTACAGCGATGGTTTGTGAATGCATTTTTAATTTTCTCACACCTTTGCAGTAGCTATCTACACTGCATTTTCTTTTTGATTGAGAAAAAGTGAGAAAGAAAACAATCTACAATTAAAAAACCAGATATCTTTTAATTTGCATTTGCATTACTGAAAGTTTCTGCCACAAATTAAGTTTAAAAAAAATTAGTCACCTGCAGATTTTACATAAAACATCAAATTATCTGTATCTCTGATTTTAACTTTATAGTTCCAGTATTTTCCTGATTGTATACTATTCCCAATATAAATTAGACAGAAACATCAAAAGGATCTATCAAACTACTTCTTATTCAATTCAAATAGACATGTATTCATATATAAGTAGGAAACATGTTTTTAAAATGTATCACAAAGCAGTTACTGTACACACCGAGGAAAACAAAAATCACATTTTGTTCTAAAAAAATGTAGAGAGCATGGATCTCAGTCAGCTGTCTTTCAGGGGAACTGCAAATTCTAGAGCAAATTAACAAAAAAATCAAACACAATTTTTTTTTAATTAAATATTGGCCTTTCTGACAATATATTGCACTAAAAAGAAGGATAATTTTAGGGTTTATTTTTAAATGTGAATTTGATCACTTCAGGACATGAATAAACATGAAACAAACTGTTTCCAGCACAGAGGTTTTATGTGCTGACATCGGTGCTTCTCTGGTGTAAAACATAACTGTTTTTCTGTACTACAGAATAGCTGTGGGGCACAAAGGAAGCAAAAAGGCAAGATAAAAGTAATGTTTTTTTGTTAAAAATTCTGGGCAATGCTTCACTAAGACAAAATGCACATGAACTTTACTGCTGGAAAAAAAAGTCTCCCACCTTCACTGACTGATCTACCCAGTGCAATTCTAAGTGGGAAATCCCCTAAAGCATTCTGAAACAGGCAGATGACAGCCAGCCAGGACAACCTGTCACAGCAGCTTCCTGACCATGAAAGAGAACTGGGTAGCAAAAATGTGAAGGTACAGAGACGAGGTGACGTTAGGGACTTTTTACCATTTCTTTCACTAAAGCTTACTCACCCAGGAGGCCAGGTTCATATCAAGTTAGAACTGCTCTAAAATAAGATCTAAAATATTCCTGATTTTACAGTAACTGGAAGTCTCATTCTTTCAAATACATCATGGATTCTTCAGTTTCTTGGGAGGCCTTCTTGCTCAAGTCTAGTATCATAACTTACCTGTTTTCCAAAACACAAAGTGTTAGGCCAAAAAGCCCAGGGGTACAGACAAATAAGCTAAGCGGCCTGAAATAAAACTCCAAAGAACAGTATGCAGGTATGCACTGGCAACTATACTTACCCAGAAAATAAGAGACAAAAAAGGGCTACCATGTTTACACGATACGATCAATGCTCTGGCTTAGTCAGCAACTAACTACTTGTTACCATCTCAGTGACGTTTTTCTCTAAATGCAGATGTTTCCATCAGCAGTCCTTTCTACTCTATTAGTATAGTTTTCCTCTGCATCGCTTCTTAGCTGCTTCCCATACTCCTGCATTCTTCTTCATTCTGATGTTGCAGTACCCACATAGTAGGTAGGAAGGCAGAAGAAAAAAGAAACGTTTTCTTCACCAATAAACAATTTTCCTTAACTGAATAGAAAGCCAGCTCAGAAAAAAGATAGAGGAAGTAGTCTGGTATGTGACTATGGAAATTCCAGAAAGAGATCAAGAAATTTCAGGGATGAAGGATAGGCAGAAAACCCGTGATGGCACAAGGCATGTTGAGGAACCCAAATACCCCTGTGGGGGAAGAAAGAAAACCAGCACAGACTAATGAGACTATTGTTGCAGGGTTATGCCAGGATACAAAAGATTCCCGCCCCAACTCTATTCCACAATGGATCAGGGAGCCACATGATGGCTTTAGGTTATGGGATTCAAGGTTTGAGACAGGTTCTCCAAAACTAAAACAAAATGGTTGCTGAGGACATCTTTGAAGTGGAGGAACATCCACATAGAAGTTCTGTCAGAAGGCACTAATATCTAAGTATGAACATAGGTACCAAATGGCTTAACCATTTCAGTTATATAGTTGATATACAAGACCATTTTGCATAGTAGGCTGGCCTCTGTAAAGCTTGGATGTCTATACAAATTCTTAACAACTTAGTACTTTTGCAATCCACCAACTACAGAATCCACCACCATGAGATAAAGTTTTTCCCCAGCTCTGTCTCCTGCTATACTCTGACTGGGTCATGAGAAGAAAAATACAGCTCTGTCCACCAAGCTAGATGACCTCCCAAATGACGTTCATGACAAGACAGATGCAGGAAACTCACTGTTCTTTTTGACTCTAGCTTTTCTTGGCTTACTCCTCTTCCTGAAATCTGCAGGGGTACCACTGCAGACCATCTCAAAAAGTGAAGCAGAGCTGATGGGAAGAAAAAGACAGACCTGGGACACAGCTGGGAATCTAACAGACACGCTGAGCCGAAGTATTACTCAGAAACTGGAAATAAAGTTCAAAATTTCCTTAAAAAAAAAAGTTCTGCAAAAGTCCGCTTAAATTTGCTTGCACTGTGGAGGCAAATAAAGCTCAAGACATCAGGACAGAAAATATTCCTCTGCTCCTACTGACCCTGTTACAACCCAAGTGGTAATCAGAATGAAATACCTCAATTAAATTCATACATGAATATCAGTATTACAAAGATCAGGCAAAGCTTTCTTATAGCTCTCAAACACTGCAGGAAAGTACACTTGACAAATACAAATCCTCTAATTCTTTCCCTCCATTTTTAAGGGAGAAGTGAAAGGAGTAAGATGTTCAGTACTTATATGTTGAGGCACAGTTCATTCCCTATTGTTATTAGTCAGCCAGCTACTCTTGCTGCAACTACAGCACTTGAGCCAATACTACACCTATTTGTCCCTCCTTACTTGTTTACAATAGGAAAGAGTTAGGCAAAACATAAACAAAGCGGCTAAAGGTTTAGTCTTCTCAAAAAAAAAAAAAAAAACAAAAAACCACAACACCCAAATCCCCAAACAAATCAACTAAACACTACGAAAACCTTTGTCCCCTCTATCCAGGAAATAAACAAACAGAGGATTGTTTTCAGCTTTGAAACTACTGAAGACATACGGATTCTCTTTGGGCAGCCAAGAACAAGTTCCTAACTACAAAAGCCTACATGTTAAGAGCTCAGATCTTACAAATAAATTTGCAGTTATGCCTACGGAGAATGAAGCAGGTGAGTAAGCAGCTTGCATCTAACTTGCAGAACTAAAAGAACATCATGAAAAAACAACTTTACAATGTTGTATGATATCAAGGTAAAGGATAAGGCCTGTATGAATATGAAAAAACAAATGTGCGTGCCTTTTCAGATATGGTCTACCTATCTATAATTCTTCAATAAGGGACATCTACATGCTACTGAAGTAAGTGATTCTAGACACATTTTTATGCTATAAACACAAATAAAATTTAATTCTTTGGTTTTATAATTTATATGTTACCAAATGTTCTACACATTTTTTGAAACAATAATTTGATTGCTATGTTACTAAAAAGGTAAAATGTTTTCAGGCAGAACATTTTTATGTCTTTGCTGAAACACACTTGTAATCTTGGACCAGATTACATTACTGATCTTGTAACATGTAGAAAGAGAAAGAACACACTGATAGGACGAGGTGTTAAAATTATTATAAAATTAAGAACAGATAAGGACAGGGAAAGAGAAAGAAAAATTATGTTTCAAAAAAGACAAGAGAAGCAAGTAAGCAATTTACTACTGAACATTAATCTCCTGGGAAATTATTTTTCCTGCACTTTCAAAGCCTAAATAATTAAAAATACAGATGTGCCTTCTAAAGGCACAGCAATCATGTCCATCACCAGACATGCAAAAGGAACGTAGCTTTAAGAACGTATTCATCTGAGATTGTTAACACTTGCTACTAGAGAGTTAAAGTTATAAATTACATTAAACCTTGTGAATTTTTAAACAAGTAAGGACTACAATCTCAATCCTTAAACACTGTAAAACACATTCTTTTCCAGTTGAAAGCTTAAGTGCTCTGCTGACTCTAGGGAGCTTCCTACCAGAGTAAGTGTTAAGGCAAGTATAGAAGATTTACAAATCTTTAGCAATGAGATTTCAACAGCAACCAGTCTCATACAAGAAAAATTATATATGACTAACTATGTACCTTTATAAGTCCATTATTACTGTATCAACTTTTGCAGTTAATCCTGAAATGGCATGTCTTTATTATCTGAAACACAATTTGAAACGTTTCTAAAGTTATAAAATACTTTCCTGAACAAGATATCAATTTAATATTTACAGATAAAATATCCGTTTCTAAATTAATTTGTCCCGAAATTTTATCCTTAATGATCTTAATAAAGGGTTGCACAAATTTCATACATAAGTATAGAGTTTTACTCAGTTTTAAGAAGATTATTTGAAGCTTAGCATCTTTTAACTAGTTTTGCTTTTTACTCTTCATAAAAAGTTGTTAACCTTCACACATAATTAAGAAAATAGTACTTCAGTCTATAACATTCTGCAGATGGCTCTGATATGACAGCCATTATCTCACAAGGTTTGAAAACACAGGCCACCCTTAAAAGCAATAGCCACCATCTGCCCCTGCTCCTCTACTCCTGTTCTCTTATTTTCATCTTGACATCATAGAAAATCGCTTGCAAACCTACTATTTCCAAGCTTCTTTAAAAATTCTTTGGCATCTAAAAAAGCAGTCTCCCAGTTATGAAAAATAAATTAATTAAAAGCAATGACAAAAAAGACGGGCCAAAAACACAAAAACTGTTCCAAACTCTTCTTTCTTAATCAAACTTATTCAACCAGAAACTCCAAGTAGAAGGAAAAATTAGACTTTCAATATTATCATGGCATGGAAACATTCTGCTATGGTGAATAAAAAGTAGCTGGAAAATCTGATATCGAAAAACATTAATTAGAATCTGTAACTACATAAAAATAAGTTAACAGATACTTGTAATCAAAATACTTTCAATTGCGCTTTGCCATAACAGCACAAATCGGTTATTTACACCATCGTAATCACTCATTTTAACTTCAGATAGACATACTACATTTCTTTATTCATTGGAAAGGTCCTAAGTAACATTCTTCAGCTTTCCAGTATTATAAAAAAAGACTAGAAAATACCTTAACATCTGTGTGCATAATCAATTAAAATTTGCTCATTGCAAGTTTCATTTGAATTTGCTTTGTAAGCTTGCTTCAGTGATCCCCAAATGGATACTATGCTGCCCTGAAAATGCAGTTAGTTGAAACAAGGACAGAAAGAAGACACACAGGATAGACAACAGAAGCTTGTTTGTGTTTTCTAGTTAAGATATGAAATATATTGTTCTATCCTATACTAACATGTCAGGAAGAATCACACCCCTGTCATCATTAATGTACATGCTTGTCTACCCCAGCCTATAAGCAGCAAATACCAGTAGGTACATCTGTGTCTCAGTGCAGTTGTGTATGGACAGTTTCTCGATGGAAACAGTATAACCCAGATCAACATTCATCTTTCCCTGAGCAAAGAGAAGCCTGCTTCTTGCAGATCCAGCTAGCCAAACTGTGCTGGTGTGCCTTTACCTCTTCCGGTCTGAGTCAATTCCTTCAGGGCAGTGCCAGAGCAAATGGCATTTCACAGACACAGAGGGATCTAAACTTTTTCAGTCTGCTAATCACACCTCCAGGTTTCAACACAAATTTCCCTCCCCTGCTAACCACACATAAGACCAGAACTGCTTGTACCTACAAAAATGCACTTTTAATTAACTGAAATTTAATTTCAGACTATGTAATGAGGATAATTCTAAGGGAGTGAGAACATATGGGGTATCATGGGAGTGAGAACGTATGAGGTACCATGGAATTGCAAGAGTGGGTATCAAAGAGCCTTTGAGTGCATTTTCACATTACACTAAGTGGCAAACCAAATGAAATGAAGGCTAGTGTGGACATTAATCAAGACAATAATCACTTAAGACTTCTCTCAAATACATTCCTTTCTTTTTAAAGTTAGCATCATTAAACTACACACAACGCTGAATTTTATTAACCACTAATGATGTCGTATAAATAGAGATCAATCCCTGCCTCAGCGAAAGCTCACAAAGAGTCTGTTCGTATCTCTCTTCCAAAGTTACAAGCCCAGCTAAGAGGCCATCCACTTCTGTAAACCATACACACCATAAAGTTCCTTGGCCACCATACCTCTCTCACACAGAAGATAATGAGTTATCTGAGAATTAGGGTTTAATCAGTCATCAAGTGTTGAAAAACAGTAGGTGTATCATCAATTTGTGTGAAAGGATATGAAATGTTCTGGTGAGCCAGAAGTACTAGAAAAACTTCCTGATACCTGTTCTTAAAAAAAACCCTGTACTTCTTACCCTATATTAGTAACTTAGAATACCCATAAATTTAGAATTCTTTTAAGAAAATCTACCAGACAGACAGACCAAAACTATATTCCTGAAGTGGCAAACAGGTATCACGCAACAGTGCTTAGGAAGAAGGAAAACAAAAAAAAGTTATGATTGATGATGATGATTGAATCTGTAATATTAAGCTGACTCTAAAAAAGATAAAAAGACCCTAAAGGCCTTTAATTTTAGGTCACATTGGAACAAAAGTCATGCTAAAGATGCAGACAGTGAGCCTAGTATAAGAATGCCTTTTTTAGCCTTTAGTTTAGCTCTCATCCTGTTAAAAGGGTTTAATCTAATCAAAAAGAAAGTGTAACACAACCAACAATGAAGGTTAAAAGAGACACTCTAATAACCGTAGTTCCTATGCAGAGAGTCATAGTTAAGCTGCTATTTCAATAAAACTAATAAAACCTCCCTCTGCAAACCTTAAGTTTCACACACTTCCAGAAAAGTTTATTTTATATTAAGAACTTAGCTGATAAAACTGTACTGACAATAGATATAAAAAGGCAAGTGTGACACAGGCTTGCTGTATCACCACCTGACAGTGGTACAGTTCCTCCAGAATGGGGAAGCAGCACTATGCCCAAAACCACTATGTTTTGGGCATACTGACAGTGCTCACCCCAGATTAAACCCCATGTATACTTCTCAATTACTGTTACCAGCACAGACATAGCTAAACCAACGTACCTATGTTGCTAATTCATACCAAAAAGCCTAGAATGTTCCTCATAAAAGCACCCCAATACAGCTTCACATGGTACATTTTCTATGATACCTTGAATAGCTTAAAAATAGTAAGTCACATAGGAAAAAGATCATTTTAACATTACATAAAACATACTTCTATTTATTAAATGAAAAACAAATGGAACATTTGCTGCAAATATGCCTCTAACTTAGTAGAGGTATTTGGGTTTGCATAAAGGAGTATTAAGGCTGACAACTCAGTACTGGGTAACAAAACTTGTCAGGATTACCATTCAATCGGTCATTTAATTGGAAATATGTCAGCTTATTCCACACCTCCTGTACAAAGTGATGTTAGCACTGGTAATCATGAATGTTCTGCATAGCAGCACTGGTTTTCATAAATATTGAACTATCAAACAAATAGAGGGATGTAAAAAATTACTTGGATATCCATGCCCTATTCTGTCCCTCTCCTGGTAAATTTGGTCTTGTTTCCAGGGAACCTGCTACATAAAGAAGCTATGAAAAAGTAAGGATGGCCCAACACATCAAAGTTTACTCCTGGTCACCAGTTGCCTGTATTTATATGAATTACATTCTTTCCCAAAGCTGTATGATCCACTTTCAAATATAAAACTGCTCTGAAAACTACAGTTTTATTTCAGCAGTCATTCACTGTTATGCCGTCCCTAGTTCCTAGAACACTTCATTTTGCCACACTCACCAATAAGGCCGTGCACTTAACTGGTCTTCCTTAAGGACAGATCTCTCCGATCTGTTTGTCACACTTCCCCTTACCAAATGCCATCACATGTCAGCTTACTTGTTACCCTGTGAACTCTAATTAATTAGCATCCATGATTCCAGTCTGTTTGGAAGGTTTTAGTATTCTTTTACTTCCACTAGATCCTCAAAGTCATTTTTATGCTCCACTAACATTCACTCATATATTACACAGTCTGCCCTGACCAATCCAAGCCCTCGCTTTTACCTTAAATTTTTGTTCCTGCTATTGAGTTGCAGAAAAGTCCCATTATTTTTTCCATTAAAATTTATTCTGTTGTGTCATTCCATCTTGCTAAGCATTGTTTTCACCCACTGAAAATGTCATGTTGATATTCAACATTTTCTTTCACTCCCCGTTACCCTCATCTTAAACCCTTCCTTCAGCTCACTCGCCACAAAGTTTTATCCTGGAAAAACAATTCCAAGAAAATATTCTACAATTGTAGCCTCCTGTGGTCTGCCCTCCCTTTTCATTTGGCAGGCAGAAATTTCTCATCTGTTTTCCTCCTCACGTTCTTACATCAACAATAGAACAGATTACATCTCCCGATTTCCCTGCCTGTAATCCTTATCTTTGCACAGAAATACAAGATTTACTCTTGTCGATCTTCAGCAACTAGTTTCTGAACACCAGGCCTGACTGTTACAGCTGGCTTTGTTCAGTGATTTGTTTGAATGATGGTAAGGCTGCATAAAGTTTTCAATTTTAGGTATCAGAAAGCAAAAACAGGAGGAAAACGGGTTCTTAAAAAAAGTATAAATTTCCCATCAAGTGTAAAATAAGGCCAAGGCTTTAATAGAATCCCCACCCCAGTTCTGATATTCAATTGTGACACTCTCATGTGGGTTCTTACAGTTCACCTCACACTGCAGACCTGCCCTGTGTCAGGGCATATTCCATAGGGTCTCTTTACTTCCCACTCACCTTTTTTCATAAAACTTGCTGGAATTTGATATCTTTGAAGCTTTGTATTCAATCAGTTCAGTTAGTGAAATTCAACAATGAGGATGGTATTGTCAGGCATATACATGCACACATATAGACTGTGTGAGAAGATGGGTCTTTTCCTGAGGAAAATATACCCGACTCCTTGTAATTCCTTTCATATTTAACCTCACATAATATGCTGTTCACGCATCACAGTGTGGAGGCTGTCCTCTTCTGACATTCTAGAGACTCCTCTGGCAAGCTTTTGTTCCTCATCTCTACAATTTTCTTTCGTAAGTTTATAATGCCTTCCTAGTCAAAGCTGAAAATTAGTACCTTATCCAATTTATCCTGTTAGTTTCAATCACGCAGTTCTTGGAACCTCCTAGCTTCCTCCACTTCTTTCCTACTGGCGCTCTGGTCACTCCTTTAATACACCACCCTTACCCTCCTCCAAATTTCTCCAGCATTCCCGCACCAGTTCTCTTTGATCTCCTTCCTTTCTCCCTTTACATCTTCTTTCCGGGAAACCACACCTGCAGAAACAGTCAACCCCCTTTGCTATGCTGACGACTTACAGACATGTTTTCCTGCTTTTAGTGTACTTTTTCTGTCCAGAACATGAACTGCCAACAAGTCTTGGATATCTAAAAAACAGCTTAAGGTAAACTTAGTTAACAGAGTTCTCAACTGTACTCAGTCTCCCTAATAGCATTCTTTGCCATTCTCTGTGAACCACTATATGGTCCTGGTGGTCACTTTGCAGAAGACACCATCTTAAACTCTGACCTCTCTCTGGGTCCCTATGGGCAAAGCAAGGTCAAATCCTTTCTTTCTGGTATGACACTTCAAGAATAATGTCAGGATTTAAAAAAAAAAAAATGCAACTCTTGCCAAGATTCTTCTCATTTCAAATGTCACCTAGCACAAAACATTTTGTCAAGGTAAGAGAGAACCGGACAGAAATAATATAATCCTACTCATCTGAAATATGGTTGCAAAAACAGTTTCCAAGACTGTTGCTTTCATCATGTAATCCTTCGCTTTGTATATTCTCCAAACTCAGTTGCATCCCATTGCAACTGATTACATTCACAGCTAAACACACCCACATTTCTACCTTGATTTTCCACATAAGACAAACAATAAAAACCCAAGAGATACAAAGATTCTGTTACGAACAGAAACAAATCTTTACATGCACTTGTGGTAAGCAGTCCTTGTAACCATTAGGGGAAAACTTAAAATTTCAAAGAGCTAGTTTGTCAAATACATAGCAAGAAGTTACGCCTTATGTTATTGGCTGCAATCAACAGGTAAAGGCTCATATGTTTCTAAGGTGCAAGCAGTATCTGAATTTAACAATTTTAAGACCCTGTAAAATACATATTAACAGACAGCTTCTGCACTAGGAAGTTCATACCCCAAGAACTTATGGACAAAGTATAATTTGCTGCACAAATAGGAAACAGACACTGATATAAATGGTCTAAGCAAAGAAGGAACTACATTCACTTCAAGTTACATAAGTATTTTAGAATCTTGAAATAGAGTCCTGACCTTCCTAAGGTAATGCATCAAAGGTATGAGATAGCTTGGAACAGAAACTGAGGAGAGGTGGCGGTCAATCCAACAACCTAACCGCAAGACAATTCTTCCTGTAATTAACAAAGTGCAACATGAAAGCAGTCTTTATCCATGATATATCCCAGCCTTCCTACATATTTGAACCTAGTCAGGTAGCTAGGAAAAGTATCAGCTCTTTCTGTAGACTGTTTTGGACATATATCCCATATATTTAATTAGGAAGGCCTATTCTTTACTCAAGGAAAAATATGAATTTTAGAAATCATATGACCTTTCTGGACTCTGAGAAGTCCCTGTGTACGAGTTCCTACACATAGTTATTTGCTCTCATATACATTTTTACCATCATGTTACAGGGAAGAAAAAAAATACTTTACTACAGTATTTTTCAGGACATAGAGTGTTTACAAGATCTGCAATACTGACAAGAACTTTTTAGATTCACAATTCTGATCTGGCTTTCATGGGAGAAGTAAAAAAAAAAAAAAATTTAAACTACTGAACATGCAACAGTCAATGAAGATAAACCCTTTGATACCAGTAGCAGTCAGTACAGGTAACAGATTAGCATCTGATTAACACAAGCAATCAAAGTATCATCTACACAAAATTTGTAATACCAATCAACACTGCAGTAATACTGCTAGTAAGAAATTCCTCTCTAGGTCCAAGATGAATACTGAAGCAAGAATACAAAAAGCCTGTTTACTGCTAAAATCATATGAATTTCAGTGAGCAGAAGTGTTAGTATAGTTCAGAAAAGACATTGCATTGCATAATTTTAAGCCTTAATTTTAGTCATATTGCTTCCTTCTATCTGTATTTATATATTTTGATAATGGCATTTAAGTATACTCACAAAAAAATTTAAAGATATCATCTATTCAAGACTCTTTCTCCCCACCTCAAACTACATTGCTAGCCATATGTACTGCTGAAAAGCCACACACAGCATGAATTTGTAGACGTTGGTGGCTAAAGTAAGCATGGGTACTCATATAAAAGGTAAGAATAAAGGCAATCTAATTTTATCAATCTTCCAGCATTATAGTTACCATACCTGTTTAAGTACAGAAAGCAATCATCGAAATATTTGCCATAAGGATCGCTCAAATTAGAAAGCATTTACAGGATCATGCTCACAGGGCCTCTTTCCACTTCTACCCCAGGAAACAGTGATAGCTCCATCCAATTCAAGTGTCCACACACTACTAGTTGCACGTACCTGTTCCCTCCACCACCCCTTCATGCACACAGACCCCTTAGAATTGTTGGCTTGAGCTTATTACTGAAAACACAGTCAACTCAATATACTCATTTCCTCATGCATTTAACTAGACAGAGTCGGGCATAATTTCAAATCAACAAATAACTGAAAACTTGAGGACAATATTAGCACTCCCTATTTTCCTTAAAGAGTAACTAAAATCGACATCTGCCTTTTTTGTTCTTAAGTGCCCCTGCTTGTAGAGGTTCATAACAAGGATACAAAATACATCTAACAGAATCCCAACAGCAACTTAGCTCTCACTCATCAAAATATTCCTGTCACGGTGGACCTGTAACACATTCGTTGTGCTCCACTGATCTTCCTAACAATGCCCATTAAACTCACTATCTTAAAATACTAATACTGGAAAAGAATCATTGTAATATTTTATAAAGATCTGCAAAACATGCAACCAGTCCATAAAGAAAATTCACATAATAAATGCTTCCTGAAAAGCATTAAATGCATACATTCTTCTGTTTCAAGGAAGCAATATAAAAACCTGGTAGTGTTTATTCAAAAAGTCACACATTATAGGCTTTCTTCTCTCCCTCCCTCTAAAATAATTGATGTTTTATCAGCTCTGCAGTGTCTGATCACTCTCTAAGTCAGACAGTAGATCAGAGGATTTAACCTGTGTTATCCTTACAAAATTACATATAGATATGTGCTGTGCAGTATTTTATGAATGCCATTTAAACTGTGCTTAATAAAGCACAAATATTTCTTGTAAAGCATAATAGACTATTAGGAAAATAAAGAACTTCAGATCTCTTTGTTGTTTCTGTTCACTTCTAGTGATAATAAAGATATCAAATTCTGGAAGTCTACCAAACAGTTACATTTTATTATGAACATATATGATTTAAGTACTGCCAATAAATTCTACTTATTTAGTTATGGTTGACATTTATGATCTTACTTAAAGAATAATAAATGCCTTAACTTGAAATATGCATCCGCTTTTAGGAAGTGAGCCGAGTATCACAGGAAGCATTTAGTAACTTACATGAGAAAAATATCTCCTATCATCTAGAAAGGTTAATGAAAGATGTTATCACATTTTCTGAGTTTTCTGTACTGCAGACAAATGTGACAGAAAAAAAAGAGAGCATTTACTATCCAGAAGGGAACAGAGAAAGTGTATCATACAATATTCCCTACATATCTTAACTGCTAGTACATTATTTTAATGCTTCTTTCACAGTATGCATTCGATAATTGGAAACTTATTGAATGAGTTATTTCTGAAGCCTGTTACAGCATACTTGCATTTTAACCTTGTACGCAAAAACAATTACTGCTGTATTATTCTCTTGTGCAAATGCAAGCTAAGAAATGCTTGAAAACTACTCCACCGTTTCAGATTCACCTCGTATTTCCTCAGACCTATTTCATAGTCATTTACATGAAGTGCATTAAGGAATACATGTCAAAGTAAAATGAGAAAATTTCATTTACTATCCATGAATTTCAGCCGCAACAGTAGTAGATGAGGGATTCTGCAGCGACAATCACTTCCCAGAAACTGTTCACTTGCACGTTTATTAAATACACTCCCCTTATTCTCTCTCCTATAACGGGCTGATAATCCGCTTGCAGGAGCCTCAGGCCAGTTCCACCGGCACCACAACTCCATGTTCCTGCAGTTCACGTGCAAGTTCCCAAATACAAACAGTACCCCCCCACACACACACGGGGGGGGAGGCGGCGGGTGCACTACAAAAAACAAGACTCATTGAAAAGTTTTCCGGGAGGTAAAACCCAACAGAGATCCATTCAAGAAAACTGAGCGTTTCGGGCATCCCTCCAGACTCTACTGAACAGCTCTCTCTTCAGCAAAAAGAAGTTCCTTAAATCCCATCAACCCAAACCTAATGTTAACTTATGTGAAGCAAGGAAGAGAGGGTGAGAGGGAGAAACAGGAGACAATAATCTGCAAGGACAGCTGCCACTCAAGTAGCGTCAACATTTGATAAATAATATCCCTCAAAACCTGATTTTTCTTTAGCACTTCGCAATCATTTTGTCGACAGAAAGCAGGAAGAGCCTGAAGTGCCGAGCAGCTAGAAAGCTGTGGTTTCTTTCTCTCGTAAAGTCTGCCAGAAGCGGAGGTGGTGGTGGGCTTTGGACAGGAAACAACCAAAATAACAAGGTACCCGATAGCTGAAGACGTTTGGTTTGGGGTTTTGTTTTAATCAATAAGAACTACCTTTGAACGTTTAAGATCGTACGAAAAGCGAGCGAGCCTTCTGTCCTATAGCAAATACATTAGTACGATTTAGCTTCTCTAACAGACAAAAAGGGTTACATCGGTTCTGCAGAACCGCGTTGAGAAACCCGCTAAAGGACTAACATTTTCCTCCATTCCTCTAACAGGAGATTGACAGCAGACATCCAGCACAGACATATACAGCAGTTAGGAAAAGCGAGCGGCGCTCATTCCTCAGAAAGTTTCTCCCTCCAGGATCGGAGAAACCTACCTGCTCTCTGGAAATGCAAGGCAACGAGGGTCTCCTAAACATTTTGCAGCTGCCATAGTAGCTGGCCGAAGTTTCCCCTAAGGACACGCAGCTAGATCTCCTCCTGGGTTTGATCACAGGCACTTTTTCCTCCACGCTGGGGAGCCGTGGGTAGTGATGATGCTGGTGGTGCGCTCCTCGGCTCTGAGCCGCAAAGATGCCGTGCTGCCCGCCACAGAGTGCCAGGAGGCCGCCTGCCACCCCGACCGAGCCGGCCAGCAGCGGTCTGAGGGCTGAGGGGAGCGAGTGAAGGCTGGTGAGAGACACCAGCCACACCAGGCTGGAAAAGACCAAGACAAGGAGGCTCTGGCGCAACTTCAGGGAACTCTGCAGCAGGGTCAGCGCTGCCACGGAACCCAGCACGGTCAGGAACCTGCCTAGGACCATCTGCGGCTCGGCGGATGGCTGGGGCTCCTCTTCGTGCCCATCCGCCGGCAGCAGCCACTGCAACGCCACGAAGTCCCCCGAGTAGCAGCACACGGGAAGCGCCAGCAGCCACCAGCGGGTCGTGCCGCCGCCGTGCTCCCCGCGCCTGCCGCCGGCCAGGTGGCAGGTGAGGAAGAAGAAGGCACAGGCAATGCTGAAGAGAGGGCTGAGGCAGCGGGACAAGCACAGCAAGGCGTGCAGCGGCCGGGGGCTCCGCCAGCTGCTGCCGTCCTGCTGGCCCCCGGCGCTGCCCCGGCCGTGAAAGGCCAGGAGCGAGAGGACAACGGCGGCCAGGGCGCCCAGGCTGAGCAGAGCCCGGCAGGAGGAGGCGGCGGCGGCGGTAGGGAACAGCAGCAGGGAGAGGAAGCTCTTCGGGGGGTCTTGCCTCAGGGGGGTCGCGCAGCTTTTCACGTAGCCGTTCCGCAGGCTCTCCGGGCTGCTGCCGCCGGAGAGAGCCAGGGGGGCGGCCGCCCCGCCGCCGTCCGGCTGCTGGCAGTGCTGCGGGGGTTTGCTGGGTCCGTGGTGGGAGGCGGCCGCGGCGGCGGCTTCTCTCTCTTCCCTCATGGTGGTCGGGGACGCGGGAGGACGGAGGAGAGGCGCGGGTCGCGCTAGCTCCGGCGCGGCCGCGCCTCCCTCATCTCCTCAGGAGAAAGGCGCCGGACTGACCCTCCGCCGCTTCTCCTCCGCGAGCAGCGGCGTCCGCAGCATGGTGGGTAAAGACGGGAAAAGAGAGAAAAGGTAAAAGTCTCGCTCGCTCGTGCGCTTTCCCCGAACGGACACAGCGGCAGGGACTCGCTGTCGCCTCCCAGCGCTCACCGGCGGCAGCGGCCGCTGGCGAAGCCCCGGCGGGGGTGGGCGTGAGGCGCGGAACAGCCCGTGGCCGCCGCTCCAGCCCGCCTTCCCTCACGCCGCTGCACACGGCGCGCGCGGAAGCCCCTGCGGCGGCACGCGCCGCGGGAGGAGTTGCGCGCTAACTGCCACGCGCTAACGGCCGCACGGTAGCGGGGGCGGGGAGGCGCGCTCGAGCTCCACGCCCGGCGCGAGCCGCCGGCTCCTTCCCGCCGCCCCGTGCCTCGGCGACTGCCTCCCCTGAGGTGACGGGCGGGGCTCCGGCGCGGCGTTCCCGATCACGCCGCAGCCAGCGGAAGAATCCCGCAACGCCCGAGGACCTACGCTCCCCGTGTGTATTAAACAGATACTTAAAAAAAAAAAAAGGCATATCCCGCGCGACCGTCAGCCGCCCCCACGGGGGAGCGGCGGGCCACTGCGAGCCCGGGCGGCCGCGCACCGCCCTCGCCACCGCTCCGCAGCTGCGGGAAGGGATATCTGGTGAAGCGATTGGGGGACAGAAAGACTGAGCTGGTTTAACTTCATTTTTTGCCTTGTCTTTTTGTTTTGAGATACCACGGAGAAGTTGCTAGTATGGACTTTAAAGCACGCAAAGAGTATCGAAGTATTTTCCCTTTAAGGACCATCCCTCTCTTTTTTTTAAAACACCTGAAAAGTAAGTATTGATTAGAGTATTTTTCTACGCTTTTTTCAGTCTTTGTTAACTAAGTTACAGACTAGACCGCATTGCTCGACCAGGTTTGATTATTTGCACAGCTAATCCGTTTGGAATAGATCAAAATAATCATTGTGGACCAGGCTGTTAGAAGTGTTTAGACTGCAGTAAGTGAAAATAGGCAGCTAATGGGATTTTGAGCAATGCCTTTGCTTATTCACCCTGTTTGTTTGTTTCTGGAAGAATAACTGCTTAGCACTTCCAAAATCATGACTATAACTCTGTGCATCTTTACCTCGTTACTTAAAATAAATGTCCTTTGAGCCATGTTTCCACATAATATTGTACTACTTAAATTGGTTTAGAAATCAGATCAGGTAAGTCTGCGATTGCACTGTTTGCTTGCTTATTGAAACAAGGAATTCTGGAATTCTGACTTGGTGCTGTTGCATGGGATTTGCTACATTTGAATAGCACTGAGTAGCAGTTACTTTGGGGAAAGCTGTGGTGCAGCTGCAGCATACGGGCCTAAAAGTTGACAATATGCAGAAATCGTTCAGCATGATTACTGACACAAAAGAAAATGTGCAGTGACAAATAAACTAAATCCTGTACATAAGAAGATGGAAATAAGTAATGATTTGGTTCTCAAAAGGCAGATCAAATTGGTGGAACTTTAATACCGTTGTACACCTTCCTCTGTTATTCTAACAGTATTTCCTCTGTTAGAAATACTCCTATGCTCTTCCCCAAAAAAGAAATTCTGTCCTGCCTTGGTACACTTAGTACCAATATGATGGTACAGAATCCTTGTTGAAAAATTTTCAAAAGAGAAAATGTGAAACATTTACTATTATTCATATGTTATTGACATCAATTGGACCACAATCAAGTCTATATGTAAATGTTTTCAAGGCTGAGATGTATCTTGCTATTATGTATATCCTTTGGTTTTTTATTCCATTGGATTCAGCTATAAATAAATGCATTTCAGAAATAATTAGGTAGTGTAGTCTTCATTAAAATATTATATTTGAGTGTATATGTCCGTAGCAGTAGACACTAGAAAGTGCCGAAGGAAGAGTAGAGAGAGGACATCACGTGACCCCTTAATACCCCAAATGGAATCATCTGTGGCTTTAGCACTTTCTGAATCAGAAGTGGTGTCTTATTTTTAACAGTTCTCAGTAAATTTTTGTTCCACAGATTTGCTCAGGTTTTTTTTCTTAAGTCCACATAGACTTTTGGCATCTGCAGTGTACTACAGGAAGATGTCCTTGCTCAATGCCACTTGATGATGCATTGTGTGAAAAGTTTTGTGGGTTTTTTTTTAGTTTCTGATCTGTCTTAGCTGCTTTTCTTCTTGTTTTCATAGAAACAATGAACAGTTGCTCTCTAGTCACCTTCTCTCTTCAACCCATGATTTTATAACTTTCCTCAGTCTTGTCTTTTCCAAGCTGAAGAGTTCTAATCTATTTGATTTTTTTCCTCATTACTATTAAGCGCGCTTTTTTTTTTTTTTTAATTTTGTGTGCTTTTGGAGATGGGAAGTCCAGGAGTTACACACAGTATTCAAGACACAAGAGCAGTCAAAATAATGGTTTTCATGTCATTATCCAGTTCCTTCCTTGTAATTCCTGTCATTTATTTGTTTTCTTTGTTAAGAAAGCAGACAAACCGAGCATTGTTGAATGTTGTTCTGTTGAACATTGAATAAACATTGAAAATTGTTTTCATAGCATTAACTATAGAGATGCCAGGATCTATTTTCTCACTGTTAACATCTACATCTGCTAAGTAGCTTTATAGGTAAGGATAGGATTTTTTTTCTGGGTTTACACTTTGGTTATCTACATCAAATTTCACCTGCCTATACACTGAGGATTGCGAGGCTGGATGCAGATTCCCTCAGCCAGCTCTGTTTTTACTACCCTCAGTAACTTAGTATTGACAGCATACTTCACCACCTTACTATTTATTTGTTTTCAGATCATTTATCATGAAACAATTAGCTTTTATTTCAGTGGTATGTCTGTGCAAAAACACCCTGAAGAAATGTATACACAATTCATTCCAAAATGTAATGGGAATATAGTTGTTTCCTAGTAGCATCCCTGTTGCCTAACAAGAGTCTTCCTAGCATATTTCTTTGTAAAAGGATATGACTATGAATAGGCCCCTGTCCTGAGGAGTTTACAGTCTAATGATCAACAATTTCAGTATAAGGAAAACTTACAGTGAAGTTTTGAGTAGGATAGCATCTACCATAAATTAGAAGACCATTAACTAAAATTTCTCTTGTGACAGAACAGTTTTAAGAATAAAGAAACAACTTTTCATTTACTACTGGTAGGTCAATATTCCTTGAATAAATGTGGAAAAATAGAAAGTGTTTTGTTTAAATTGGAATGAAGAAATTAATTTCAGGGTAATGCAATATTTTTTTGTCATCTTCCAATTTCACTAACAAAAGAAAATAGATAGTGTACTGATTTTGGTTGATTCTTAAGGTACCTTATGATATAATATCTGCATCTGTCTAACAGTGGCTATTGATATGTACAAGTAAATGTCTTCAGTTGCTATTTGGTAAGTTTCTGAATGGAAATTGGGCTATAATATTTCAAAACACTAAGATACTGTTTTCATTTTCTGTTCTCCATTCCAAAACAGAGTAACTAGAAAGAACAGAGAGTATAGCCATGACTGTCTTTCACTTAAAGCTGTAATCTTGGCATCTTTTTTGGCCTGTTTCTCCTCTTTGACTCACACATCCAGAACATGTCTAAATCTTACCACATCCACTTGAATATTTCTAAGTTTTAATCACTCCCTTTTGTTTGCACTGCCCAATTGTTTTTGTTAATGCCCTGGCTGTTGTGTGCCCTGTAATCTTGGTATGCGCAGGGATCAATGCTGTTCAAAATTGCTGTGGTTTTCACCTCTAAGTACCTTTGTTGTCTCCTGTTCTTCAGACACATCAAATACAAACATTTGATTCTTCCTTTCTAATACAGTCTTGTGATTCTGAACAGTTTCTTACCATGTGGACAACTTCTGCATCTGTTTAATAACTTTGGACACAGTTACTCAGGTCTTCGCTTCAGAAAACCATTTTGTGCTTTCTTTGTATCAGCATGGAAAGGTTAATCAAATTCTTAGGACGTCCTCTGTAAAGTTTCTCTTCAAGCTTTTCACACCATATTCATCAAAGTAATAATAATTAGATCTAATTATTTTTGTATGTAATTGTGCCCTGACTGTAATCCTTGCTCTTCTTACGTGAGGAAAGAGATTAACAATATGGTGCCCAATTTAGAAACTTTCACAGGGTAATATTTCAGGAAATTATTAGATACATCAGTGCTTCCTAGATTCTCCTTTTTGTGTATTTCTGTGACACAATTATCTCAGATACGGTTGATAGCTTTTTCAAGGACTGAACTTCATCTTAGCCAAAATGCACCTGTTGCATTTGAGATTAATTTTTAATAATGGATTTAGATGTAATCAAGTTCCTTAAACAAAGTATCCTTTGAAATTGGAAACAAAAGAAACGTAAACCAGCTATGTGGTTTAAATAGCTTGGCTTTCTAATCGTAATCTGTCATCATTTGCGTAGAAATTCTTGTGTATAATTGAAGAATGGGTAAATTGATGCCTTGTTTAGGGAACAATATTCTACTACTGACTACTGGTGTACAGTGTGTATAAAAAAATAGGTGGCAACAGAGAACATCTCTTGTGTTGGAGGTCTGTGTTAATAAGTTACTGCATTTGTTGCCTTTCTTGCATTCATATCCATGAGGAAGTTCATGACTGAATACCATGTTTCTCATTATCTTTTTCTTTGAATATTACAGTTTGAGAAATTAATTCATAAATTAATATAAAGACAGTTAAAATGGTGCAGGAAGTAACTGTCTGTGTGTACCTCAATTTTGTAATCAGTTTTACATCAGATGCTTGAATAAATAAATGAATCATTACAGGTATAATCAGTTAGCAAGAAAAACCCCAACAAACAAAAGAAATATTACACCTCCAGAAAACCCATACAAGTGTGGTGTGCTTAGGGAAATCAAAAGACCTAACCAAATTTGAATGAATGTTTGGAGGAACACCAGCATTATGTGGTATCTTTCTAAGTTTGTCTTGTGGCAAACACTGGCTGCTCTGTTTGGTAAACAGTAGAAAAACATGCTGCAGCTAGCAATTAGAGCTGCCTGGGTGATCTCAAATTTATCTGTGTGTAATGTGCTATCCTTTAAAAGCAGGCTACGAGAATCAACTGCCAAGATATTCCTATGTCTTATGTGCTAAACGCCTAGAGAGATCTGCGGTGGTTCACAGGCAACAAGACATAATAGAAACAAGCAACTGAAGGATACCAAGATGTAGTTACTAAGGGAAGAAAAAAAATACAGGTAAAAAGAGGCTTCTTGTGCAATTGTATTCATTATGCATGATGTCACTATACCTGCAATAAGGTGGTATTACTGTATTTGTCATGTCTAAGGATGGGAGAGCGAGATGCAGTTGCATTCCACGTTAAGCAAAGCAGTCAGTTTCAAAGGTAAGTCACAACGTTTTGATCTTTGTCATGTGGCAGCAAAGACCAAGTTCTTTTAGTTTAATTTGTCAAAAACAGCCGTGTGGCAAAGAAAATTGGAAAGGATAGTGGAAAAAAGTTGTTCCTTGTATGGTAAGGTGTCTCTAGTGGATATAGCACTTGTCAATTTAAAAAGCATAGGTGAGAGCACTAGAAAGATGGAGCTGCTATGATACACCATTGTTAGATGAGATTTCCCATTTCTGGTGAAGGAAAGCATCGGTGTGATGATCCAAGCTGTAGCTCAGCAGCGACAAACTTTGAGGAATAGTCACTGATTAGCATAAATATTGTGTCAACCTAATTAAGCACTAACTCTTTAGAACCTAGAAGGACACAAATATTTATCTGGTCTCTTAAGTTTTTTCTGGTTTCCCATATTTTTGAAGAGAAGCAGCAGCAGCATGCTGGCTTCTGGTACTGTATCCAGATGCTTCTACTGCTGCGTATTTTAAATAAGCAATCACCCTCCTCATGAAATGACCCAACACGTGCATCTCCAGATAAACATGTAATGATGTGCGCCTCTACAGATGATCATTTATTTTGATCATACCCTAGCTCTCACTTTAAAGGTGAAATTGTCAACAGACAATGATTTTTAATGTTTTACAAGCAGAATCCCTTGGTGCTGATGTGATTTCAATAGTTGGGCATGTATAATCTGCATATTCCTTCAAATAACATTAATAGTCCAACACTCCATATTAGCTTTATGGAAAGTTTTAATGGAACTACATAACTTTTTAAAATATCATTTTTTTAATTTATACATTATATATTGTATAAAAAACATTTGAGAAGTCATTCAGAAATTACCCATTTAAGTAAATGACTATGTCTTTGGCTGAATTTCTTCCCCAAGGTACCATGTATTTGGGTGCTTATTTCCTAATAAAAATAAAGATAATGGGCTATCAAGTTCAACAAATAGCTGTCAAAAGTCAGGCTTTAAGACATTAGAAGAACTGTATAATTACATATGGTACTGATTTTTTCACATGAGCTTATTTGGAGGATAGTTTAATTTTTTGGAAAAAAGCACAGGAATTTGTCAAATATGAAATCTTTGCCAGATTTCACTTTTTCAAAGCTGATTTCAAAGCTTTTTCAGAGCTAATTCAAGTGCAATTTGTCATCCTATGGCATAAGGAAAACTGAAGATTAATAATAAAATAGAAAATAGGCATCTTTCTTTGTATGTAGCATCTCTCTATAAAAAGTTTATTTATTAATTTTTTTACTTAATTTATGAATTATGTTTTATTATAAAAACTACAACTTCAGTGAAAATAGCATTAAACTTAAGAATACATACTAATATTTCTATGGCAATTCAGTCCTTAACTTGCTAATTGAAATTTCTGTCTTGAATTGAAATACAGGCATTTTATGGACTCTGCTTATTAATACTGCTAAAGAGTAAAGCTAACGAGGGAGCTGGTTTGAATTTTCAGAGGAGTCTGAGTTAACATATGAGCATCAGATGCATAAATATATTCTGAAAAAGATCAAAATCTGTCCAAGTCACGTCATTTATTGGGAGGGAGAGGGGGAAAAAAAATGAGCTGAATCATTCAGTCAGCTTCTCTCATTTCCACATCTTCAGATACCCATTTCATTGACCTTAAATCATTAAGACAGGTCCTTGTTAATTAACATTCATTTAAATTCTGTTAAATTGCTAAAATTACATTATATTGTCAGCAGGCATAAAATAACCCAGTAAAGAAATTGTGCTGAGTTATATCTCTTCAGGGTCTGGCCTATTTTGTTTGGCTGTATTGTTTCATTCAGTTATGTGTGTGAAACCCTTACAGGCCTTAATGTATTCAGAACTTCATCACACTTAATGCTTTCTTATGTATTTTATAAATATATGTATTGTAAAAGCTTGGGCCTAGAAAGAAAAAAGTATTAACATATTCACTATTTGTTTTGTTCATAATTAAATAAAAATGAAACCTTTGACTTGAAGTGTCAGGCTGCAGATGTTTGAAAATAGTGCTTTGACAGAAAATATGTACAATATCTCACGTTGAATACAAAAAAATGCTTATTTTCTGGAATAGTAAGCATTCAAAGATTATCATAACTTCTAAAATGTTTGGAGATTAGTTTAGTTTTAGCATGCAAAGTGATGATGGTCTACTAAGACAGTCCAAGTAAGTAAATCTCCAGAACAAAACATGTAAATGCAACAACTCCCCCCCGCCCACCCCATCCCCCCGTCCCCGTCCCCAAAGACAACAAATGTAACAGAATCCTGTAATTGTGACTTAGTAACTATTTCTCCGGAGAGTCAACATGAGATTAAAAAAAATAGTAAAATTATGCCATTAAGCAAATTAGCTCATTAATGTGGAAGTATTGTGTCATTCTTACCACAGAAGGAAATCATTGGAGTGAAAAAGCAAACAGGAATGAATTGTGTAGGAGACAAAAATCATCTGGTTTTAAAATGATAAATTTATGTGTTTTATGTCTGTCCTCTAAAACCTGTTTCGTAGGTTAATTTTATTTTTATTAATTGTTAAGACCAAGTTGTTCATCATACATAACCTGAGGCTTCCGTGTTGTCCAGGAAGTCATGACACGCAGTGAAAGCATTCCAATTTCAAACAACTTGTCTCAGTAGTCTTTCCTTTTTAAGTCTACTTATTTAGCTAAAAGTTACCTTTCTTCCTCATGTAATGCAATAGGACTGTTTAGTATTCATAATCAATACGTACAATTAAGACTGTTTAGCAGTCATAATCAATACCGTGTAGAATTGCAGTAATTTCTCAGCCTGCTCGTAGCATCTTAGCTGAAGCTCCCGCTCCCTTTCACCATTCACAGTTTATTGAAAGCAGAACCCATTGCATGCTTTGGGCTTAAGACAACTCAGAGCCTGAATCTACTGCGTCAGAAACTGCACAGCAACTAAAGGCTTGAAATGCTTTTGTAACTCTGATGAGTTTGCTGCTTTTGTCTGCTCTGTGTGGTTTAATGATACATCATGATTATTTACAAACATTGAGGGATTGTATTTAGTTGTCAAAGGCAAATAAATGTGGGTAAAGCAGACAGCAGTTTCACAAAACAGAGTAATAGGTTAGCTGCTTGATCATTTAACTCGTCTATTCCTGCGCTCAAAATTAGTGCTTATTACCTTTAGGCATGATGTTACAATAAGAGGAAGAAGAACAGTTGGATGTAAAGTATTTCGAAGATATTCATTTTTGTTAGGTGATATACTTTATGTGTAAGAATAAATAGGAGCTTTTAGAAAGTACTGCTAATATCTGTGGGCTTTACCCGAGCAGCAAAGCCTAGTCCCTCATAAAAAGACTCTCTCCTCTATTTTTAACAACATCTCTGAATTGACTATGTAAACAAAAATGAGGGTGTGCTATGGAAATTTTACAAATTCTGAATCTAAATAATGCAAGTGTAATAACTTCAGTTGATTGAACTTTATTTGCTTATTTGTAGCTAAAATGTGTCCAGCATACAGGGGTACAAAGTAATGATGTAGAAACAATCAGCCGTGTGCACTTGATGGATCTTTCTTGCAATGAAAAAATAATAATGGACCTGCAAAAACAAAAGCAGCACATTTTAGAAGGGTTCTTTCATTGCTTTGGAGTTTTTGTGTTTGAATTAACAACTACCTGAGAGGAAAGGACCTTGAAAGATAGCAAACTGGACACAGCACTAGGTTTTTACCAGACCTGATTAATGAAACCCAAGAAGTTTACATTATGGTATTTTTGCACTTATGCTCAATTAGTAATAACTAGGTAGCAATGACTGATGCTTAATATATCACTCAAAACACTGTATCAGTGAAGAACTACGTTTAAGTTTGCATCATTAACTGATTTCTTATTTATCATGTACTTGCAATTTAATTTATAACATTCTATAATGATTCCTGTTGTGATTGTTTAAACTATGTAAGAGTTTATGGAAGCATGGAAAAAAATCTTAAGGGTTTTTTAAGACCTGAAAATCTGTCTAGTTCGACCTTGATGGAATTTTAATTACATTTGGAAAAAGTGTTACATCAGTTGCAAGTTACATGAAACACATGTATCTTATTTTATTATAACTATCAGCATAGCATTGACCATTAACTGAGTTACAGGGGGGCTTATTTACTTGGCATTAAAATAATTTTTTTCAAGAGGAATGGATATCACATAATAAATTCCACTGATAGAGTATTCACTAGTGCTGATCTACAACAAACCGCAGTGTTACATTTACTTGATTACTTGTATTGCTATATTTAAAATGTCATCTTTACTAGAATTAGAATGTTTATTAAATGTGAATATTATGCCAATATATTGCTAGAGAAAAAAGCATAGTAAATAAACAGTACAATTAGTAAATGAAGTGAACATGTGCCTGTATTACCCTTTATTATTGTTTACTTACTTGCTAATTTGTAAGATTTGCTGATTTGTAATCAGTTTCTCTGTGACTGCTGCTCATTACAAAGACTCTATAGTTCATAATAATTACTGCTTAGTACGAGTGTGTGCTTGATCATGGTTTGAAAGTTTATGATTCCTGGCCACTTTGTTTTTTAGTACTTAATTATTGTAAGGCTTATTGCAATATAGTAGTTTCCTAAATGTAGGTCTCCTACACACATGCAACCTTTGGGATTTAAAACACCATGTACTGTTTTCATTATATTAGATATAAAAATTACAAAAAACCTATATACCGGGGGTTAGGCAAATACCAGAGAAGCTGAGTGATGTACTTTAACTGAAGTTGCTTACATCATGTATTCAAATGGCTGCTGTTAATTCTGAGGCGCTTTTATATTAAAAAGTCGACATCAGGTGTCAGGTAGTGTTGTTAAAGGTTGGATTTCAACAAGATTTTATGTTCTTCAGTTTTGGCCTTGATTATTTACAGTGAAGTTACTTGAATAGCCCTATTTGTTAAAATATTACATACTTAGCATGTTTGCTTTCTTTAATGCTGAAAGTGAGGAGTCTATCCTTTACACCTAAGTTTAGTTTTGCTTTTATTTATTAACCTGTCCCCTTCCCACAATTGGTGCATTTTTCATGCAAGTTCTGAAAGGAATGGAGGGAAGAAGGAAAGCAGCATTCCAGTTTTAAGGAAATGTTTAGTTAAACTTTCAATGCTTTCTGATATTAGGGAAAAAAAAGATAACTATTCTCCAGACTCAAGGTATATACTTCATAGTTTAAGACTTGTTAAAATGTATGTGGGAAGTTAACGGTGTTAACTGAAATCCCTGGGATGTATCCTATTCAATTACCTCCCCAGCCAGGTCTCCTACACAAATAGGTCTGTACCAAATCTAATGGTGCAATTAACGTATTTCTGAATAGAAAAATGTTGAATTGCTGTAAAATATATTAATCTGGCATGTAAATTAAAATAACTAAGGAAATTTCAGGTTTTGAGTTGAGAGGCCCAATCCTGTACACTGCTCAGCAAAATAACAGAGCCTTAGAGAGGATAGGCAGGAGTGCTGCTTTAGTGTATATTTTTTATACTGAGGCTTTAGGCAATAATGATCTATAAACAGGATCATGCTTCTGAGAGGTCTAGCTAAAAGCCTTTGTTTTTATAGCAGGTAGAGGAGTACATTGACTTGAGACATAAATGAAATAAGTATATAATAGTTTATTTTACTATATATAAGGTAACAAGATTCCAGTTGCCAGAGCAGTATGCACAAGTACATTTGTTTTCTGTTTGTGTTAATCTGAAACATAGATAAACTATTTTTATAAATGGACATGGTGTTTTAGAAGACGTTTGTGAAGTCAGGCCATGCTTTCCCAGTTACTTGGAAAGTTAGTCTTAAATGACAAAATGACTTGCAGAAATTTAAATTGCATGAGCCTTAACCAATAGAATCAGATACTTTCCATGTATTGTTAATTACTTAATCACTGAACATAGTTCACAAATGCAAATGTAAATTTTTTAGACACGGAATGCAAAAATATGTTCCAAGAGTCCAAAGCTGTTTCTTCTGATACAAAATCTGTCATGTGTTTTTCCTCCTTCCCCAACTTCTTTCTCCTTTTTTGCTCTCTGTTTTCCTTTTGTCCACATAGAGAGGCTATGGGACTCTCTAAGGGCTAGCTTTCTTAAAAAGCTTCCTTGATGTTTAATAGTAAGCTAAACATACTTTGTTTGAATTAGGCAAGGATTCAATACTCTCTTTATGAGCTGATCTATGTTTACGTTCACACTGAAAGCGTATCTGTACCTAGCACTGTGTAGGTCAGATAATCTTACTGATAGCAGCTGGAGCATGGACAAGTACCAACCCTCTGCATAATGTCAATGTGACAATAAGCACAATCCTCTTTCTACTCAATTGCTCGTAAATGTCTACTGTATCAAAATGATTCCTCATTTCATACAGTACCTGTGGTGTGTGGAAAGCTGACTCCCAACTTTGAAACTTTTTCTTTTTTTTTCTTTTTTTTTTTTTTTTTCAGCCAAGAGAGTTTTAGCTACTGCTGGTATTTTATTCTACTTTGTTTAGGTACTGCTTTGGGCTTTTGAGATCTTGGCATTTGATCTTGGTAATTGTTTCTTAATCTCAGATAATCATTCCCATTCCTTTGATAGCCCATAGTCCTGGGAACACTTGTCTTTTTGCCCACTGAGATCATTAGCACTAGCTTCAAGAGTATTTGCTAATTAGGTTTGTGGGTTCTTCAGGACCAAGTAGCATCAAAATAGCTTATCCTATCAACACAACTAACAAATTGCTTTTGAACACCCTGTTTCAGTCAAGATGGGAAAGAGCTGTACTCCAGACAAAGGCGAAACCATACCTGGGACCCTCTGATTCCTGAGCAAGATCTTAGTAGGTGGTCAGCTCCATGACCACTGTGGCAATTGGAGAAGCTTGTCAGACCTGCAGCATCACACTACCTGTTTTCCAAAGAGCCCTAACACAGGCTATTGCCATAGTATCATGTTCTTCAGGAAAAGATCTCCTTGTGGTCTAGATCTTCACCTCCCTTCAGTGCCTTTTAAGTACTTTCCAAGGCTACTTTTCTAAGAACTCCTGAGTTACTTGTGCCCCATAAAAGACTGGACTCTTTAGCCTCACTTCAATTCCACATTTGGAACTACCTTGTGTGCTTCTCAAACTATATTCACAAGATCTTTGACCATCTGGTGACCTTTATCAGATTACTGCCCAAAGATTTTGCCAGAAGTTTGACACTCCAATTATTGAGGGTCATATGTCATCTAGAACAATCCTGTAAGCCTCACTTGACGCAGCAGGGACAGCAGTCTGTGCTTTCACCTCCTCCTTATTTCTTAGGCAATTTTCTTGGCTTCTGTGTTTCCAGGGAGAATAAAGCAATTATAAAGAGAGAGATTCTTTAGCATCCATTCCAAAGGAGCATTACACACCACAAAGGGGTGTGAGTTGGAACACTGTACCAGAAGCAGCAGAAGTTGTAGGAAATAGCTTATTCTTCTACAGGTTGTTTAGTGACGTTTTGACCTTTTTTTGAAGTCTAGACTTTGTGTGGCTGAATCTGAGCAACATTATTATTAGTGTGGTGTTCTAATTACCTGTTCTTCCAGGTTGTTACAACAGATGCTTGGCTAGAAGTTGTCCTTGGATGACTTGAAATCAGAAGGAGGTATGCTGTCCTCCCCAGAAATATAATATATCAGGTATCAGACGTTTCTGCTAGCAATCTGCCTGGGTTCTTGAATGAGCTGGATTAGATCATTTCAAGCATGTATATCACAAGCAGGAAGTCCATGACAATGTTCTGGAGACTTTTCTACAAGAATGTGGTTTACTAAGACCTATTATTCCCATGAACGTGAATAGGAAATGCCATCCTTTTTACTCCAGAGTGTCTTCCAGACCCTTTTGCAATCAACTGTTAAGGGATGTAAACCATGCATGTGTTTTCTAATCTTCAGAGTTGTTTTGAAAGGTAAAACAGGATAATGATGATCATTCTGATAGCTAAGGTTGAACATAGGGCAGATCTGACATAGCTTCAACTTCTCTGCTCAACTTCATTAAGTCCTTTTTTTTTTTTTTTTAAATGCCCAAAGAATTTTTATTTTCCCTTCAGAGAAATATCCTAATTAATTAGAAGAACAAATAAAAGGTAAATTTATTTGGCCAAGTAGACTTAATTTGCCATGTGATACACTTGGCCTCATTGTCTGAAATTCTGCTCTATTTCCTGGATGACACTGGGTTCCTCTATAAGCTCAATCTATTTGACAGCTGTTTCAGCACTGCACTTCCAGACTGGTGGCTTCTTTGTTTTTGTTGATACTGTAATAATTGTATCTTGAAGGGTTTGTTAATATTTTTTTCTCCTTTAGGTACTGGTTTTCAAGTAGGATCTGAATCTCATAGTTGTTTCCTCTGTTTCTGAACACTTTTTGAGTAGTGAGAAAGGGTACTTGAGCTTTGAAGTGCTTGTGGATGTTCATCACAGATCCTTCATAACTTATGCTAATCTTTGAAAGAGGTATGCATTAAGAAAGAAAAAGTATGGAAGAAGAACACATGCAAAGCTAGATATATATTAAAACTGTTATCAACTGTTTAAAGAAAAGACCTTAAAATGGTGATGTGCATGCATGCAGCAGTGCAATTTAAGAAATGGCTTTTCATGAGCTGAGAAACATTCCATGAAATTCACATTCACTTCACTTTGTAGAAGTGATTGTATAATGAGTTCATCCCTGGCTAGAAACCAAAGTAAGTTGGTCAATTTGATACCAATGCTCAAAAGTCTCTTAAAGGAGAGGTAAACCACTCAAGCAATTAAGTACTGCTATAATTTTACTTGTATGCTACAGTTGCACAGCACTGTATTATTAAAACCTTTTGTAAAATACAAATGTGTATAATAAAGTTGTTATTCTGTCAATTCCTGTTACATTTTTTAATTTCTTTCCTTCTTTGTGGCTAATCAGATTTGAGCCAAAAAACAAAAGACCATTCACAAATATGTTACTGCAGGCTGATACCCACTATCTTGATAATCCTTTAAATCCACAAGGCAAATGCTATGATGTGAAAATTGGAGATATACACACATACCCACCAGTTTTCAATAAAAGCAGAAATAAACTATATTTTATATACTTTCTTAATTTTTTTAACATTTGACAGTATCAACTACATGTTCAAGATCTAAGTAAAACTGTGGATATACTGAAGTCAGTGAAAAAAAATCATTGATAATGATGTAAAGATCGTAACTCAGAAACTGGATTTTAAAACTCAGGTTGAATATATTCTGAAGAAACGTTTAATGAGTCTGATTTGCATTAGAAATACATATTGGTATCACTTCAGTAGAAAGCCACATTATGAAAGGGCAAGCTGTATATCTGGGTGAAGACTGGTAATTATTGGTAAGGAAGCAGTATTAGGGCATACTTCAAATTACATCGTCTAAGTGGTTTTTTGGATAACATCCTAAACAAATTAACTTAATGTTTTGCTTCAGTGGTAAGAAGACTATTTTTGTCTGAAACTAACCTAAATAATGTGTGAAGAGTATTGCATAAAGTTAATAGTGAGAATACAGAATTTGACCAAAAGAGCATTCCATCTGAGAGCAGTGTATTTTGTAACTTTCACCTATGTGATTTTGCACAATATTAAAAATAAATACAAATACATTCGTATTTGCTGCTCACTATGAAAAAAGGACTTTCTGGTAATTGTATTCCCTTAATGCATTTCAAGTTGCATACCGAAAAATTGATAGCCTCTATCACTGATCACTTTTCAAAATCGTAAGGTACATATTAAATTTCCAACCTGGAAATTATCTTCCTGTTTTTCTTAATTATTATAACACAGTTGAAAGGGTCTATACAAATGCAAAGATAGTCTTCTAATTTCATGCTTTACTCTTTCTTTTTTTTTTTTTTTTTTAATTTCCCTAGTCTGAATATGAAATCTTCCATTTGGTAATACCTTTTGTCTGAAGAATTATTATTCCTGTTCATTTAATGATGTGATAAACGCAGCTTAAAAATATTTTGGTGCCACAGAATCTGTTGGGAATGAGACATCTGTAGTCACAAATTTATTTGATATATAAGTCTTAAAATCAAAAGCAGATGCGCAGATGTGTTGACTGTATAGTGACATGCTAATAACTACTGCAGAGATTTTTAGATACTCACTAGCTAGTTTCAAGGCAGGTTTATATCGAGGAGGTCTGGAATTAATTTAGAGCCCTTCAGGCCCATCACTGAATCCTTCCATGGACCAGGCTAAGAAGCCAAGTGTTGCATCAAATACTCTGGATTTAGAATTATCCTTACATCAGTGGAATTTGTTCTTAATTTAAGCATGTATGATGCACTGTCTGCGCTCAGTGATCTGTCAGAACGATTGCAGACAATGGACACTACACTGCCAGAAGCTCTCTCACACTGGTCAGGACAGGCTTAGATTTCTGCTTGCACTGCTGTTAGTTTAGGAATATATGCTATAAAGATGGCAGTGCCGAATAAAATTTGTAGTATGAAAACAGGGATATGAATGACAGCAAGCTGTTAAAGTCCATGTAGCAAAATTAGGAACTTGGCAAACAGTAAAAAAACTGCCTGATGACAGCAAGACTCTTTAAGGCTAAAGCTTACTCGAACATCTGTTTTTTCCTGCGTATTAATCCTGTATTTTAGTCTTTCCTAATCAAAAACTGAAGTCATGCTAAGAATGGGCTGAGTCACTTTTTGAAAAGCGTGGTCCACAAATACCAGAATTGTTGCCTAAATAGTAACTGACACTTACAATAAGTTTAACACTCCCATAGAACTTGAAAATGCCTGTAAAAAGAAGTGTCATAGAAATCTTTAATGTCTTGCCAGAAATAGTAAGTCATTCCTAGGGTCTTCTCTCTCTCTCTTTTTAATTAAAGTACTTAGTTTAATAGCCTCTGGCAATTTTATTTCTGTATGTGACTATATTTCCATTTTTCAAGCAGAAAATTTTGGCAATAATAGATGTGGCAAAAACATCATGAACATTGTATTGTGTGATCTACACATAAGTACTCATTTTAAAATATTTATGGAATATAAATGCATAAGTAAGACAGTAATACTTTGTCAAGCCATTAATTTAATATGACAATAATGTCTGTTGTAAGGAAATGGGATCCATTAGTGGTCTCATGGATTACAAAGACCTTATTTCTGTATCACTGTATCTGTTATTTCCAATCTGTGCTGACAATTATACTTAGCTCTTTCATAGGTAGAAATTTTGAAAAATTTCATCACTAATATAATGGTTATAGTATTAATTCATGAACTTGTGCATCATTCATAGATGTCTGTCTCAAAATGTTATATATCCACTGCTGAATGTTTAATGATGTTTTGGTTTTGATTCAGGTATACTCAAAAATAATTCTAACAATATGAATCAACAATAGCAATTAATATATTTGAAAGAGTTTATGCAGCTATATGCACACTGAGATTGATCTTTTATCCTCAGAACCTTGAAATAATAACTGCCATTCTTTTTCATTAAAATAAAAAGCTTAACAGATTTTCATAAAACTCCAATAATGTATTTCATAATACTCCCATAAATTATGATAATAGTTCTTCAGTTATCTTTTGATGACTTGGACAATACTATGTACACTGTTTAAATCATAACTTCTAAGCTAGCAAGCAATTTAGAGCTCAAAATATATTTTTCTTGTACAGTTAATGTACATTACACAGAAACCCATCCTCACTCAGAACGATGAAATAAATTTCAGGTCCAAGAAATACCTAGCAATAACCACCATGTGAATTTCTCTCTAAATATACTTTTGTTTTATTCAAATAAGAACTTACAAATAAAAACTGACCAGGATATGCTATAGCAGCTCTATTGCGTTGAACCCTGTGTCCCTTTTTTGTTCCAGGACCGGACAGAAAAAGCCAAACCCTTTCCTGCAGTTCTCTTTCCACAGGGATTATTTTAGCCTGCTTTCAGCATTGCCTGGTCTTTCCCAGCCAGCTTTGATGATCAAACAAGGTTAGTTGCCCTGAAGGCCTGTCCTGAAAAGGACAGATGATGACAGTTCACAAAAGCTATGGATTTAAAAAAAATAGGAATAGACTTTAAAAATTTGTGTAGTTAACATTTTTCATGACAAAATATTCCAGTGTTTTAAATTGGTCAGAAGTTTAAAAATGCCTTTGGCAACATGAAGGCAAGGCTGTCACAGATAAAGAAATGTCTGCACCTCTACTGAGGACTTGCAAAAGAATAAGAAAGGCATTTGGCATCATTTGTAGAGACAAGTTATTTTTTCCTATTTACAGTACTAAACACAAAACGATAGATTTTTTTTTTGTGAGCATTTCTGAGATAATCTTTAAACGATTCTAAAGACAAGTACGTATGTTTATAGCAGCTGTCAAATTTTTGCCCTCAGTCTTAACCTAGTTGATGAAAATGTCATCAGATGTGACCCATGTTATACATGAATGCTTACAATTAGACAAGTAGTCTTTTCAACTTATAAAATATCTGCTAATTAAGTAAATTTATTACCTGCATTAAATCCAAATATGGACTGCTCACACTGTCAAGAGAATAAGACAGTTCTCAAAAAAACCTTAAGTCAAAACATTCAGTCCTGAATGGGCTATGACAATATCCAATTTAATCTAATTTTCAGTAATCTTATTTTGATGAAACCAATCCATGTACATGAAGCTGGAATGTTTGTATGTATGTCAGTCTGGAATAAGGGTGTTTGGGCCATTATTTAAACCCATTTTTATTTTACAGATTAAGGTCCAGGTTTGTGGCATTAAAATCAAAAGACACAAATCAATGAGTTAAGTGTAAGAGGCACTTAAATGTGATTATCAACCATGGTGACTTGAGACTAAATTGCGTGTAAATGTAGTCCAACTAAATACAGCACATCAAATTAAAGAGTCTTCTGAAACTGTGATTGCCGTTTCTTCCCTCCAGTATTTGTGGACTACAGTGGACAAGAAGACAATTTTTTGGTGTTTGGAGTTGTTTTTTTTTTTTCTTTTAATAGGGGAGGGAAGAACACCACTGTTTTAAGGTCTCTCTTCTGTAGTTCATTCTCCTGATTATCATTTTTAAGAGAGTCTTGAATTCTGTTCCAGAAGAAGGTATCCACCTCCTCTCATGTTGGCCTAGATGACTGATCATCAAAGGGACATTCACCATACAATACAAAAAAGGGAGCTGTTTTGTACAAATTAAATTCTATCTCTGTTGCTGTCCTTAGTTTCTTGCAGTGTCCCACACTTCATTTAAGTAGGGATAGCATTGTTATAAAACCTTTGAGTGTTACTTGCCTAATGCAGCTCACTTTTTGTTACCACATGTTCTTGCCTATGCCACCTGTTCTAGGAGCAGTCTGACTTCTGCTTGGCTCGTGAGCTCTACTTCATCCTTCCTCTTTAGCACAAATAGCATCTTTCAAGTCTCCAAAGGCTAATATTGACCCCTTCTTTCCCCCAATAGTAATAGTCACACTCCCAACAACTACTAGATACTAAGCAGTGGATTTTTTTTTTAATTTGAGGAAGATTGAGATTAATTAATAACACTTTTATCCTTACACATAAACAGCTACTTAGTGCAGGAAGCTGTACTGCATGAGTCATGAAATAAAGGCCAAAAAAATTAAAGTAGGGTATTTGAATGTTACAGTAATATGCCCAATCCTACTTGCTGAACAGTAACAACACTGCTGTTTGCGAGTAACCACTTGTCCATCTGACAGGAGTGGCTCCGTGATGTCCCTGGGACCTGTCCTTCCCCCTCTCCGAGGGGATGGAGACACTGCTTTCATTCAGTCTGTCTCTTACTCTGGCACAACAGAGTTTTCTCTCCTCTTTTGCAATCTGCTGTGCCTAGGTAGCACAAAACATTCAGTCCCTGGCAGTGTCGCCACTGGACACAGCGGAGCCAATCGTACCAAAAACTCCACACAACTACAGGAGTATAGTACACAGCAACGCAGTGGTTGATGTAGATTGCCGGTGAGTGGTACCCCAAAATGCACCTTGGTGGAATGTTTTTTCCTCTAGTTAATCAGCAGAAGAGGAGGCATAATGGCCTTGCCTTTTAGTTCCTGCATACTAATCTCTGCAGAGCAATGCCTGCCATCACTCAGATGTCAGATGCTGTTTATAACTACACTGGAAACATAACATAGAACAAAATAGTATCATTAATTTCTCTTGAGACTGTATATGCATGTTTTAGGTTAGCTATTTTTTCACTGCTGCGCTTAGTTCAAACATTTTATCAGCAGTATTGTAAGGTGGCTTGAAAAGTTGTTTTGTCTGTGAATTTGTCCAACTGGTCTCTCAACATATGACCAGAAGACCACGATGTGTTCAGGTGCCAAGGTTTCCACAGTGCAGGCATGCTGCGTCTCAGGAAGTATCGCCTTGTCTTTGCTTGAACCTGCTGCTTTTAATGACACCCAATACCAGTGTTGGAGGACAGGGGGAATCGTTGTATCTATTCAGCATCGCTGTGCTGGTTGTGATTTGACAAGCGCTCATCACCTTTCCTTGTTTATCTGTTACCTACACCAAAGATTTCTACTCTTTATTGTCATTCTTTGTATGAAGCTGTTCCATAATTTGAATTATTCTTTCCACTTTTCCCAGTGCCTTCAGTACTGCCCCATCAGTTTAAGGTGGGAAACAAGAATCACAGCCAGTATTCAAGTCTGAATGATGTCACATGCAGTATGGATTTATACAGTGTCATAGTAACGCTTTATGTTTTGTTCTCCTTCCTAATAATTCCTAACGTTTAATTTGGTTGTTACTGAGCATGGAACCTGTTTTCGTAGAGCTATCAACTGCGTATGCGTTTCTCTGAAGTGATCCTGATTATCAGGTTGCCAACTGTGAAAGTGAGAAACTACTATTTTCTCCTAACATAGATGTTTTCTAAGTAGATTATTTAAATGCAAGGATAGTTTTAGTTTTAAGTCCTGTAGTCTTTTATATTGTGATTTCTTGATGTAATATGTTGATTGCTGCTTGTCATTCACCTGTTTCTCTACAATTAAATTTGTATTTCTTTACTCTTCTATTTCTATTAATTTAAACCTTCTATAGAACTATGCAACCAGATCGTAATACTGGCATTAGGACTGTTACCAAAGAAAACATTTGATGCACTTCTGTATAGCTTTTAGTATTATAAAATTAATACCTATGATACGGATAATTGGGATGGTTTTGCAGATATCTAATAATGGATGAGATGCAGCAGTGGCAAAACCAATGTAAAGTTGTGTCCCACATTGCCTCATCAATGTGTCTCTTAACATGGTTTGGGGAAAACAGCAGTTTAACCATCTTGGTCACTCAGTGCTGTTTGTTCTGCTGTGTCTACCCACTATGTAACACACCCACTGCTGTGTTACCGCAGCTTTTGTCACGTGGATTTTTATCTGCTATGAAGCTGTCTAAAACTGTCCGATTATTTCATGCAGGCCGCTGTACCACCATTAAATATAGCAAAGGTGACATTTTCTCAGGTGCAGAGGTCAACATAATGCTTATGCATCACTTAAATTTTACTGAAACTCTTATTTAAGGTCTTCATTTAAACTTTCCAACAACTTTGGATACTGACAAACCACTAACTTTGCTAATGTCAGCAACTGCCATATTTGGGCAATATACATGTAAAATGCTTCCTTTCTGATGTGATGCCTTTGCTATCTGAAAAAGAGCTATTTGATTTTGCCTTATTCATTCCTTTCTTTCATTTTGTATTTCAGTATTGTACTCTTTGTTCAAGTTCCTCAGTGGGGAATAGGTTGGGTGCTTTTTAACACCAACACACTGAGATGTAATCAGAAATACATGACAAACCCACTGGCTTTATAGCCCTGCCTATAGAGGGCTCATACTGAGCCTAAAGGGCAAGCAGGAGCATCCAGGAGGAAGTGAACAACTTCCTTCTACGGCAAACACTTCCCCTTTCTAGAGATTATTCCTGCCTCTGACATCCTCCTGTGCTGCCGCTTTGGGAATGCGATAGCAGTTGTGCTGCCTGAAGCTCTGGAGAGCAGCTGCAACTCCATTCCATGCCACCCTTCCTGCTGTCACGTGACCTGAATCAGTTCGCTTTAGAATACATTTTTAATAGCTGGACGTCTGGTTAGTTCGGTCTGGAGTATCTTTTCCTATCCATTTAATAAAGGAAAGAGATTACTCAGGAAAATACTTAAGTTGTTACTTAATAAACCTACACAATAGTTTATACAGCTTTGAAAAATTATTCATTTATATAGCTTTTACCAATTATCTATGTGAAGTTTTAAAAATCCTGCCTCTTTAATCACTAAAATTGTGGTTCCTAACTTTACGCGCTGTATGTATACAGAACAATAGGAAGTCTTGGCATAGTTTAGCGTTCTATCAAAACTAACACACTTTTGCCAAGGAGAGGAAATATCTGTCTATTGTTCTGTCAGTGTAGGTGGAGTAAACAGATCTTTTGGGAGTCCCTTATTGCTGTAGGAAGTCATTACAAAATGGCATTACAGAAGAGACTACAGGAATATTTACTGCAAGTCCAGTGAAACTTGAAAGCTATTTGGCTCACTTAAAATGTTTATGTATCCTGTTTCAGTGCACACCAAACAATATTGAAGAAAGGAATTTATTTCAGGTCAAATTAATTTTTATTAATCAAAGCTTAAAAATAACAGAATAATTTGGTAATTTAAATAAGTCTGTTTAGATTTTTTTTTTCCCCCTAGACAACACTGTAATCCTCTCCAGGGAAAAAGAAAATTCTCCAGTGGTAAACAAAATGTGTCATCAGTCCTGCAATAATCAAAATGTGACAGAATACTAGTCTGACTTTAATGACTGTGACTTCAGCACCTGCATACTTGTTTAAAAAATTAGAATGTATGAATACATTATTAACTGATTCTCTTTTGTCTTAATGCCTGTCATGCAATCCCATAGAGTCCTCACAGTAATTTTAAACTGACTTTTCAGTTACAACTATAGAAAAATATTTTACATTGTCCAAAATAGGAGCTCCACTAAGCGATTTATTTTTTTTTAAAGCACTTGTAGTTTTTCATCTTGGAGAGCAAAAAAACCCTTTTAGAAATTTAATCACATCTTAGCTGTAATTAAGAAAGATAATTATATTTTTCTAATATAATTCATAGTGCTTCTCATTTAGCTTTATATAATTTCAGAGACTTCCTCTACCCATTTTTTCCTAAAAAGAAATACAAGAGGATTTCCAGTCTGCTACATCTGATGAACAGTGGCTGTTGTTTTACTCATGCCAAACTGCCTTCATTTGTTGTTTTTTGGGGTTTGTTTTTTTTTTCTCCCCGAACTGCTTAAGCTTATAACTTTTGTTAGCCTGGACACATGAAAACTTAACTGTGGCTTTGAGAAGCACACTACTTCATAAACCGCATGCTTGTGCTACAAGGGCAACAACTGAAATACAGCTTTAAAGCCTTCTTCTAGTGGTTTTAGAACAGGTAGGATTGGACTCTGTAGCCTCCTGAAGCAGGAGGTCCCATTCGTATGCTCGCCATCTACGCAAGATTGGTGCAACATATGTACACTCTACAGAGATACCTCTTTCTCAACAGCAATGGACTTTGCCTCAGAGTGTAAAAAATAAGTGAGAGGGAAAACACTACAAACCTATTATTGATGGTTCTACAGTATCTTTCTTGGTGTCTGTGTGCATCTGTGCACAAACTTATGATATAGTGAACAAGTTCTCCAGCTGTTCTAGAGGTAGCTTTTGTGAAGTTGGCAGTGTCGGGCTTGTTTAAACCAATTTTTAAAGAGTAACTGTGTGTGAATTTATCCATACGTACTCCTACCTGTAGCGAAGGTTTTAATATAATTAAAACATATTCATAACAATGGCTGCAGCAATTGTGTGTTCCCATGCTCTCTTCATAGCCTGTGAAAATATTAAGAATGGAGTTTTCTCAAAGTACGAAGAAAAGGCACTTAGTAGCACATGCATCCTATTTTACATCAGTGCCTTTTATCTTCAGCAGTTTTAAAATTGCTACCGCTTTTTCAAAACGAGTAGAACGGCTAACGTTGAGGTTTAGTAAGAAAAATAAATGAATTTCCAACTCCAGAGTCCAAGTTTTCCTCAAGTAATGCAATTTTTGTATCGCGCACAGGTATGTGAAGAGACGTGCTGCGTCGTTTTGAGTAAAAGAAATACCGAACAGGAAGAAAACCACAGGCAAAGCAGGCAGGAGGCGGCCGTTCGGGACCTTTGGCACAGAGAAGCTGCCAAGGTTTTGTGAATTGAGGGGTGACGGCGCCAGATAACGGGCCAGGAACAGGTTCCCGTCCGCAGCGCCTCAGGGTGCCAGGGGAAACCCGGCACGCCGGCTCCCCCCCGGCGGCTGCGAGGCCCGGCAGCGGCCGCTGGCGGCAGGCAGGCTTCCCGCTGCGGGCGGCGCGCTGTGGTGGCGACCGACCGTTAACACCAACGGCTGCCCAACCCTGCCTGAGGGACCGCGCATGCGCTAGCGGGGTGGGCCCCGCACTGCCTCGCTCCGTTTCAGGGGCGGGGCGAGCCGCCGTGCGCTGGATCGATGACTGGAGGTGCGACTAGCGCTGCCTGGCCTCTTCCAGTCCAGAGCGATCGCTGCCGGAGCGGTCCCATCTTGGTGCTTCGGAGCCCGCGCCGCTGTCGGGGGAAGGAGGATGGTGAGAGGCGGTCGGGCTGGACCGCGGCCGGGGCAGGGGCCATGTACCCCAGCGTCCCCTGCTCGGCTTGCGGAGCGAACGCGGCGGGGGCGGGGCGGGGAGAAGGGAGGAAGGAGTGGGCGAGAGGAAGGGAGCGGAGCCGTGAGTAAGCAGTTCCTGGGCCATGCGGGGCCGGGGCCGGGGTCGGGCCTGGGCCTCCCTGCCAGGCCCCGGGGCTGGCCGGGGAGGGGGACGGCCGCGCTCCCTCGCCGGCGGGGCAGGGGCGTTCCGGGGAGGGAGCGGGGCGCAGTGGCGGCAGTGGGGCGCGACCCCTTCGGCCGAGCCCGGCGTGACGCTGCAGAGAAGTGGCCCACGGCTGGTGCGCAGAGCGGGCGGAGTGGTGTCCGCGCGCCCGGCGGGGCTCGGGAGCCCTTCCCGCGGGCTGAGCCGCCCCCCGGGCCCGCGCACCGGCCTCTCGCCCTCCTGCTCCTACCCCTTCCCCCCGAGCACCGGGGGCTGAGGCGGCGGGCCCGCTGCTCTGCGGCGCCGAGGTTGTGCTTCCCCGGTGAGCGTCTGCCCCTGCGCCGGCCCGAACAGCAGCTGGACCGGAGAACGGGGCCCTGCGGGAGGAGCAGGCCTGGGAGCAAGTACTTGGCGTGAAAAGCTCTGTGAAGGAAACGAGCAGAACTTCACTCGGGAATGCTCTCTCTGCCCACTGCTTACCTGTACTGATGTGTGTATATATTGTGTGTTGTTCCTTCTAGTTTCGCAACCAGTACGACAATGATGTCACAGTTTGGAGCCCTCAGGTAAAACGTTCCTCAGCTTGCTAACTGGCTTTTTACTTGTGTTTTATTTTTTCTTCACTTTTGAAGCAGTGGTATCGCAATAGCGTAGGTTGTATTCGGGTGCCTAACGCTTACTGCAGTCCACTCCCTGCTTGTTTTGTAGGCGGTAGGTTTCTAGAAAACCACTAACACATCTCTCAGCTTTTGGTTTATAACCCTGAAGATGCTTAGGTGGGGCCTGTTACCTCAAAGTGGGTAAGGCAGTCATTCTCTGAATGTACCTGTGAGATACCAAATAGGTGCTATTATTGCTGGGGGTTGGGCTAGATGATCTTAAAGGTCCCTTCTGACCCAAACCATTCTGCAACTCTACGATCAACTCACAGACCTGTAATAAAAAGTTGGTAAGTAAGGTATAAAAGCATGAAACTGAGCTTAAATTTCCCAAAGATCAAGCCACTGCTAGGTCATTCTTTCATTCACTAGCTAATGTTGGAAAGGAACTATTTAGTTTACAATGGGGAAGAACTTTTTTTTTTAATTAAGAGCTTTGCTGTATTCGAATTATTCAGAACAAAATAAAATTATTAAAACTTAGTATTTATTACTTACGTGAGAATATGTTAACTTCAAGTATTGCATAACAGCACCTGTTTCTCTTTGTGCAGACAATTTTTACTGCCTTGTGGGTCCCTGTTTGAATGACTGTACCCCTATGGTAATATGAAGCATGGAATCTGAGATACTGATTTTTGTAGTATGAATGCACAGATCTTAATTTTCTAAATTGAAATGGTCACATACATCCCTGTTGAATAAATTCCATGTATAAAGCTTATAATTATAACACTGAGAGCTAGAACATGTAAGTGATTAGATGCCATATAATTTTCTAATGCAGTTTACATTGTGCTTCAATGATGAAGTCTGTGCAGCTGCGTGTCCCCAGTTTCCCATGTTGCGGAATGTTAGGGAGGCTTCATGCTATGTCTGTACTTAAGGATATACTGAGATTTGCACTTGAATTTGAAATTTTATTACCTCTGGATCAGTTTCACATTGCATATTCTTCTAAAAATTATACAGGTTTTGTTGACTTCAAAATTAAAATTCTAGAATTTTAAAAGCAAGTGGCAGTTCCAGTGTTTAATATTGCCTCTTCTCTTGGTGTGTACATTTTAAGATAGGATACTTACATTTGAGTCTTAAAGTGACTTGTTTCTCGATTTAGCAAAACTAAATATTTATTTTAAGTGCAAGTAGCAAATTGTATTAGTATAAAGTTAATATATCGTTAGTTTGTGGGTTTATATTGCTACTGAAAATCTTCATCATGTAGTAGTATTGTTTGAAAGATACATTTCCAACATATATTGTAACAAAGCACGTTCATACTTTTCATCCTATATGAAGACAGCCTTGAATATTTGAATGTTCTTTAGTCAATACCATGATAGCTGTAGATGGCTTTGAACCGTTTTCATCCTCCTTAGTGACTGTGTTTCTCTGGCAGATTCTGTATCAGGAACTTTAATTTTAAATTTTTTAATCTGTTTGTTACTTTAAAAATTACTTTTAAAACTATAACATTCTCTTGAGACTTTTACTAGATATCATGAAGTCATTAACAACACTAATTTCTTTTTTTTTTCATAAATTGCCTTGAAAGTATGAATAGTGTTGATGTCTTTTTTAGAAAAGACTTTTAAAATTGCTACTCTGCTGCAATTACTGCTGCATACGTTCCTGTAGGTGAAGCAGTGATATGATACTGGAATTGTTAATACAGGAGCAAAGAATAATCATATTTTAATGCAGGGTGTTTCCAAATATTGTTGTAAAGAAAAGGAGGTACGAGATTAAAGGCTAGAAGGGGTTTCACACTTTACAGCCTTTCAAGTCGTTCATGAAAGTTGATAAATACATGTTGGACAGGTCGCAGTGATTGCACACTGCACTTGGGCAGGAAATATCTTATGTTATTGAAATTCCATTTGCAACGTAGTGACTGAAATGGAACATTAGGGTATTTTAAGCATCTAGTGGGCTTTATATTTCTCTAGATAAATCAAATAAAAAACCTTTTACCAAAAAAAAACCCTGCACAACCTAACAGAAGGTGATTTCCTGTAGATTATCCCCAGTATGTTTCACTATAACAGCTGCTACATGCCACTCCATCACAACTGGTAGGATGCTGCTGTGTGCCGCAGTTAGTAATTCCAGGACTTGCACAGTAGCAGTGAACGTGCTGACTATTTGACATAGGCTGGCCAACTACAGTGCAGAAAATTAGCTACTTTGCCCTCTGTGGTTGCATTAAAAGGATATTGTCTTATTTCCCTGCAAAGTTCCTGGCTGCCTTTGCAGAACTTGTGGGGACTTAATTGTCTTTGAGACCTCTACTCCTCTTTCAGACTTTACTGCAGTTGACTAATAACTTGTTCAGAAGTTATTAGGGAATGGATGGTGAGACACAACAATTGCCTAAGACTCATTTCTTCAGGAAACTCGATTAAAAGTTAAGCATCCAACTTCAGCTGGAAGTTCTGTCTTTGAATCACATTGGGTGAAATACTGATTCCTCTGAAGACAGTGACAAAAGGCCTGCGATTCTAATAATGTCAAGATTATTCACCCTTTCTTTTTAGTTTTCCTCTTTCTCTGTATACAGTAGTGAGTGGCTCAGAGATGGACTGGTTTACGTGGGTTAATGGTGGGGCATTTGCAGAATTGAGGAAGTCTATTGGTATCAATATGGTATCGATGGCTGTAGGTTTAAACTGTGTTATGCAGTCAGTGTACCTGCTGGGATGGGGGAATCAAAGGTCTGAAAATCAAGAACCATTGAAAATTGATACAGAGGATTCATTTGAGAATTACTACCTTTGATTTTATTCTGTAGGGCCGAATTCATCAAATAGAATATGCCATGGAAGCTGTGAAACAAGGCTCAGCTACTGTGGGGCTGAAATCGAAAATGCATGCTGTTCTTGTTGCTTTAAAGGTAACTTCAAACTGTGTTCTTGAGAAAATAATGTTAGTAGAAAAGTTTTGGTTTGTCAAATCAGTTTTGCGTGGTCTCAACTTTCATGTGTAATGTAAATGCAATCCCAGTCTCCTGTTGCTTGAGTGGAGGAAATATTTTCAGTACCTATGCAAAGCAGATTTTCACAAAATAGTGAAGGAAATGAATGAAAGATTTTTTTCCTTTTAAAAGATAAGTATTCCTCTTTTTTTCTTTTTTCAGTAGTTATTAAATCGTAAAACTATTAATTTCTTTTTCCAAAGCTTGAGTGAGTGTCTGTTCATTCTTTATTTCTAGCAGTCTCCTACCGAAGTGGAGTTAGGTTTTTCTTGTCTTCTATTACAAGTTTATAATTTTTTTTTTTGTTGTTTCATGATCATATTCAGTTCTTGCTATAAATGTTAGCAGATTTCTCCACAATGCTTGGCAAACTGTTCAGTCTGCCACATAGCTTTTTCCTTTTATGCATAGAGAGCACAGTCTGAGCTGGCAGCTCATCAGAAAAAAATCCTGTACGTTGACAACCATATTGGTATCTCAATTGCTGGACTTACTGCTGATGCAAGACTCTTGTGGTGAGTATTTTAGTTGTTGACTTACACAGTTCTGCAATAATGAGTGAAAGTTCATTTGTAGACTATTGCGAATGAAATTTTATGGTTAGCTAAGGGTTAGTCTTAAGTTACTGCTTTGTTGTACTGTGCCAAAGACCTCAGGATGAAATTCTGGCAGATTTTTAACTAGCTGGCAGAAATCTCACTTGCTTGGCCCAGAATTTTGCTCTTTGGTTTTGTTACTCGTAAGACAGTCCTGTCTGGTTTCTTCAGTGTGATGGGGTTTCCAAGCAGTCTGAGAAAGTGCTTCACTTCTTTCCTTCTAGCAGCTGTTTCTGTGTACACACGTTTAAGAAAGTTATTAAAAACATACATTGCTGTATGTGTCAGCTTCAGAGGGGGTTGCTCTTTACCTACTGGCCACATAGTTTCATCAGATGAGGTAAATGTACACAGAAGGAGTGTTCCTCAGTTTGATGGGAAAGGACAAAGAGGGCATAGGAAGAATTTCTAAAACAAATTTTAATTGCTGTAATGTTACAAAGAGATGTTACCGTTTAACTGAGACAGATGATCTGTCTGTTGCCTGCGTGAACTTCCACCTTCTTTGCATTTACATGGCTGAAATACTACAATACTCTTTCAAACCTGTGGTCAACTTTCTAAATAACAATTATAGGTCATGGTGAAATGAAATTACATAATGCCTTTGACTGTTTTTCTCAACAAGCAGAGCTGAAACAAAAAAATGCTTAACTTAACAGACAAGTATTGAGACAAAACCTCATTGTGACTTTCATCTGTGCATTGGTTTGATATTTTTTTTTTTTTCCCCCCTTTCTTCCTAGTAATTTCATGCGTCAGGAGTGTCTGGATTCTAGATTTGTGTTTGATAGACCTCTTCCAGTTTCTCGCCTAGTGTCACTAATTGGAAGCAGTATCCTTTTTTTTTTTTTACACTTGTAACACTTTCATAGCTTTTTACTGTTTCATACTTGTTCATAAAATGATTTTCATATATCACAATATTTGATATATAGTCATATCAAATTGAAAAAGTTAATTCAAAGTTAATTTTTCTTCATACAATTAGTCTTTATTGACACTGCTTGTGTATTCTGTCAGAGAATATCCTATGGTATGCACTGAACTGGCAGAGAAGCAATAAAGCACTGTGCAACATGTAACATAGCACTGTCTGTTACACAGCCCCATGCCCTTGGAGGTGGGGGTGGAAAGATGACTGAACTGTTCAAAATACGATCGTTTACTGGATTGCAGCTGCTCACTCGTTTGTTTTGTTTTGTTTTGTTTTTCCTGTGGCAACTTCTGTCCCTGCATGGAACACAGCAGAGGCCTTGTGTTCTGTTATCAGAAAAAGTCCAAAGGGATAAGAAATTAAATGAGGCTGTGCAGCATTAGGTGAACTGTTTCTAGTACTTGGTTGTGTGCACCACCCAGTTATTTCGGGAAAGCTAATTGTTAGATCTTCTTTCGGTGAAAAAGTAGTTGATAGTCCAAATAAGTCACGAGATCAGTTTCTTTTGGACATAGTCTTCATTCCCGCAAAAAGCTGTGCAAAGACTATAAAACAATTTTGGTGCATCTCTGCTTGGCTTAGGAAAATGTTTTGGGTAATTAACGTGTTATTTTGAGATTATTTTCTTAGCTTGCTTAAGAAACCCAGATACCAACACAGCGTTATGGCAGAAGACCGTATGGTGTAGGACTGCTCATTGCAGGTTATGATGTAAGTAAGCTGTTACTATTGATCTAAAAGAAAATGTGCTTAATGCAATTTTATACGACTAATACATGTTAAGAGGGGAAGATGGAAGAGGTAGACTCATCAAAATTCTCTGAATAAGGAAATAATTTTCTGTATCTTACCCTAAAACATAACTTTTAAAAATGTTAATTAATAGCTAATCCTACCTACACTTTTGAGGTGTACATTTGCAAAAATGAAAAATAATTATTTCAAGGTGCAAAATGAGATACTGCAAAAATAAGATTTGTTTGTGATCCCATAATGACAGTAATTACTATTGATTATGGAGCTTTACAAACTATTATTTTAAATACATTTTATAAAAAATTTATGTGGAAATCATCACTGGCCTCTCTTACTTGTTTAGCAACACCAGTTTGCTTAATGCAGCACAGACAGAATCTCTGCCCTCAGGATTTTTGACAGGTTGAAGGAAACTGTTGTCTTGCCTGAAATTCTGCATGGCATGATTAAGTCTGCAGCAGGTTTTTACTTTCGTGAAGTAAGACGGAATGTGTGTAAAATATCTACTGGAAGCTGTGAAGTAGGAAGCATATGTAAGCACATTACAGGTTATGGAACAGAGAAGGAAACTTTTTTGGTGCCAGCTATCCTGCCCACATAGAAACTGCATTTTAATGAATAAAGTGAAAAGGAAGATTTTTTTTTTCCCCTGTAGATTATTGCTTTTTTTTTTTTTAGTAGCTTTGAAGGAATCATATAAGAAGAGTGATATGATAAGTATTATAAAATATATTTATGTGCATACAATAAGCTATGCGATATACCACCAAAAAAAAAATGTTTTAGAAAATATAATGTGTTCCAGCAGCAGACTTGGTATGAATTTATACATTTGTTTTACATTCTGTGGAGTTTTTTTCCTCTCTTTGTAGGATATGGGTCCTCACATCTTCCAGACTTGTCCCTCTGCCAACTATTTTGACTGCAAAGCAATGTCCATTGGTGCTCGTTCACAGTCAGCGCGAACTTATTTGGAGAGACACATGACTGAATTTACTGACTGTGAGTAATGAAACCCTTTCTTTCTAATGGTATTCATCAATCATGCAGCTTGTTTTCTGCTAGTGCTCTGTTCTTTCGCATTTAGTAAGATAGGAAGATAAATTTGGAGAGCAAGGTTTGGCCTAAGTGTAAATCTGCACAAAGACAAAATGGTAGAGAAAATGTTACAAATTTTAGTGTCTTAACATCTGGATGCTTATTCTGTCTTATGAAAAGAGGACTTGTGCTCAGAAAAGCAGAGAAAAAAGTAAAAAGCCTCTGCCCTGTTTAGCCCAGGGAAAGTACAGTTCTTTCTATATCAGAGCAGGGATAGTATGTCAGGGCAAGTGTTTAGGTGGTGTATTTAAAATGGCAAATTTATTGTTGTATGAAATGGTGATGAGGAGGCTATTGGATAGCTACTTGGGGGAAAAAAAGAAAGCTTGATTATCACTGGACTGGAGACAAGGCAGGTGCCAAAACCAGATGCATTCGACCTCAAATGTAGGGAGGGGCTGGTTTCTCAAGGTACGCTTCTATAACCATCTCTGTGTTCGGTACCAGAAAGGAGAGTAGCTCTGGAAGTCAAGTTAGCCAAACTGATTTTCTAGTTGTCAACTAGGAATGGGAAGAAGGGGAAATGAGTGTCTAGAGATAATACCATGTAATTTGTAAATGTTCTAATTTCTTTTTAAGGTAATCTAAACGAGCTAGTTAAACATGGACTGCGTGCCCTGAGAGAGACTCTTCCTGCTGAACAGGATCTGACCACCAAGGTAAATACTAGAAATTACTGTGACAAAATTCATGTAAAGTATGACTGGTATTGAAATTTGGAAGCTGAATACTGGTAGATAATATCATCTTTGTTTCACATCACCAGTTTATCTTACAGTCTCCTTAACCATCTCGGATTTAATTTTCTTAACAGAAATGATCCTTTCTCTAAATAACACATTGTTCCCCTGGCTGCTTCATTCTATTTTAAACTTTGATCAATGTTTAAGATACGCTACATACAATTAGAATCACAACTTTGCGTTGTAAGCACAGTCAGTAATTCACCGGGGAGGTGAGGGAAGGTAATGCACAAACAGTTGATTGAGTATTCAGCATCAAAAAGTTGCAGGAACTTCTGACAATGAATTGAGGAACTATTGAACAAGAAAATTCTAAGGGTATCCATTAGTTGGTGGTGTGGTTGTTGCTGATCTGCCCATTTCGATGTTTAATTTTTTTTTTTATTCTTAGCCCAACTTGTTTTTTAGAACTCTTAAAATAACGAAAATGCAACATAAGATTAAAATAAGTCATTTTGAAAAATCAGGTATTTGTTATTAAAAGGAAGACAAAAAATTGAAAGAAATCAAAAGCCTTGAATAGTGGCTTTACTTACAAGATTTTGAAACACGATAGCTTTTCTAGGGAGTAAATCTTTCTCGCTTTCCTTTCCTAGTAAATCTACCGAAGAGGGAGTCTCAAAACTTTTTTCCTGAAGTAGATGCAAACAGCACAATGACACTCTCTGTTTCAGGAGGAAACTTTCATCTGTTTCACAAGTGTAAAGCCACAGAGTTATTTGCAGAAAAATGCTTCTCACTTCTTTCAAAACTTTGCTTAACAGAATGTTTCCATTGGAATTGTTGGCAAAGACATGGAGTTTACTATCTACGATGATGATGACGTAGCACCATTCCTAGAAGGTCTTGAGGAGAGACCACAGAGAAAGGTGTGTGGTTTAGATATAAATAAACAGGCTTTGTTGAAAGACAGCATTTTGTCATATAGGACCCATCACATTTATGTTTACAACATTTAACTTTCCACTACTATAGTAGAGTTTTTGGAATGTGATTATTAAAATTTGAAGTTACTTTATGAAAACCATATAATCTTAGCTGGAGACTAAGATGCTTATTAAATCAATTTCTGCTGAATTGGCAGCAGGGTGTTCCAATGTCATCTTCTTTCCTCATCTTTGACCAAGTACTGGTTTTCACTTTTCTGCAACAGAAGTGTCTAGATATGTTTATCATGCCTGTCGCAAGGTGCATCCTTAGTCTCCTAATTACTAGCTCTGTCCTGCTCCATGCTTAATTTGGGTAACACTACTTTGTAAGCTGTTTGCTGACATGAGCTGCATTTACCACTTGTGATGCTCAAACCAGGATAAAGCTGATTTGTCAAGCGTTGTCTTCTGCCTTCCTAAAATATTTATTTTTGCTCTTTTTAAGCCTGCTCCGCCTGCTGATGAACCTGCAGAAAAAGCAGAGGAGCCAATGGAGCACTAGTCGGTGGATGAGTTCCTCTGTGTTAACATATGTCTAATTATACAGGAACATTTATCCACTTGCTGGTAACTTTATCCTCACCTATATACTTTTTCTGCCGATACATTCTGAGGATTACTCTTAAAAAAGAAAGAAACCAACCCACCTACCCTGAAAAGGCAGACAGGAGGTCATAATTGGGTGTTTTTTCTTTGACAAGAAAGGTGTAATCATTTTCTAAATAGTACATGATACTGTTTTTTAATGAAAAGCATACTGTCTTTAACTTGTAAGGACAAGTGGAAATAAATCACTTTCTTGGAATCTGCTCTGGGTTTGGTTTTCTTTTTTTAACCTGAAGAAACAACTATTGAAATACTTCTGTCATATCAAGGTGCCATCATGTATTTGACCATTTGTCAACATGAGGATTTACTTACTGTATATAAATGTGGTGCTCTTGGAAACTACTAAACTGAGAGGACTTTAAAATGCCTACGAAACAGTTGTGGAACAAATAGGATGCAGCGTGCTTCCCCATGTTGTCTTGTCATTGTCTCAAACTCAACTTGAAAAGACATTTCTGGTTACGAGTGTTCACCAGAAACATTGCAGGCTGAGTAAATGTGAAACTGCCAACCAGCTTGTGTTTTGGTTTTTAGAGTTCTCTGCTTTAGTAAACTCCAGCTTGTTTGGAACCAAAATGAATCACTTTATTTCTTTAGAGCCATCAGCCAGCCATGGGATAGTGAAGGGCTTTTAGCTTGCTGATGGCATAAATTGAAGTAAGGAGGGAAGCGCGTAAAAGTCCAATTACAGGTCCCCCAAGCTATGGAGTCTCTGCGTCGCTGCTGACTAAACGGGCTCGCCAGGGTTTTGTCCCTTCAGCTTGCTCTGCGCGACCTGACTGGGGATACTTGGTGCCTGTTGAGCTTCGAGCCACATGCCAAAACATTAGAGACTAACAGCAGCTTCTGTAGGGACGTCTGCCAGGGACGCCCAGTGAGTCGGTGTGTCCTGGGTGCAAAGTGGGTCTGATGCTGTATTTGAAGCAAAACTAGTTACTTTTTTCCATGTTGGATCATTCTATTATAATTATTCTCACTCATGAATACATTGTACAGGGTAAGAAACAAGTTTTTGGAGTGGACTCGCATAGGGGCATGATATCCTGCTCAATGTAGTTTAAAAAAAAAAAAGACTAAAAACTTGCATCTTGTATTTATTAATTAATAAAGCATGGTGCTGTTTTGAACAGGCTTTAAATACTGTGTTGAATCCATTTAAATAGTTCGGTCATAGAAAATATTAACAAAATAATAATGTCAGGGCTGTGTATTTGGGTTTAAGTACTAGACAAAGCTGCTTTTACTTTTTTCCTATTCTATTGTTATTTTTCCCTGTTATTTTTCCGTCCATGTCCCCTCCCCCCCTTTATTTTATTTCTCCCACGTTTTGGTTTTTTTCTTTTTTCGGTAGTTACACTTTTTCCTCACTCCTATTTTTTTTTTTTTTCAATTTCGGGTATTCCCCCCTCCCCTTAATAATTTGCAGGCAGGATGACTGAGCCCGCCCTCCTGTATGCGCGGGAAAAACCCGCCCTGCCGCAGCGCTGTGACGTACGATGCAGAAGCCCCGCCCCCCTGTTGCTCCTCCTCCCGTCCTCGTGGCGGTCCGGCGCGCAGCCTTTCCCTGCCCGCGCGGCAACGCGAAAGAGGCGGGGCCGCCGCCGGCGGCCCCGCCCCTTTCGCGTTGCCGTGCGGGCGAGAGGCGTGTCCCGCTAGGGCCGCCGTACCATCGATGTGGCCCGGGGAAGGAGCGGCTCCACGTCAGCCATCGCCGGAGCGTTTGCGCCGCGAGCAGAGCTCCGCACCGGGCCCGACTCGACCGGACCGGGCCGCCGCGCCACGGGGTACGGAGCGTGGCGTCTGGGGAAGAGCGACCTCGCCGGGGTTGGGGGGAGCAGGGCAGTGCGGGGCCGTAGCGGGGTCGTCGCTCCGGCGGGGCCGTCGCTCCGGCGGGGCCTGCAGGCCCGAGGCCTCACGGCCCCGCCGGCGTCTTCCTGGTGGCTCCCTCAGGGGAGCCCCTAGCAGCGCTAGCGGGGGGCCATGGGCCTGCGGGGGCTTGGGACCCTCTCGCGTTCTTGTGTGCCTTTGTGGCGCGGCCTCCCGGAGAGGTGCTGTGGTGTCCCGGTGGCTGGATTTATGCAGGAGAATGGCAGGCGAAGGGTGACATCTCAGTATTTTAAGTTTCAACTCGTAGCCAAATACGCCAGGCGTTTTGAGCAAAAAGTAATCGCCTGGAAAATTAAGAGAGAAATCTGCCTGAACTGGCTATAAATTCACTGGGGATTTTTTAATAAACATTTTTACATTATGTATTGTAGGTCATGCATCAGTAAAATGATGCTTCTTCAGCATTTTGGTTCATAAGGTACCCCAGTTCATAAGACTTCCCGAGGGTGTAGCTGGAGAGCAGACATGGCTTTTTGTCTTCCTGTATTGTATAAACTCTGTAACTTTCAATTTTCTTATACAGATACTCAGAAGTTTTATTGCTGAAGAAGTAGAGCAGCGTCCACCTCTGTGTCAGTTGGGATTGTCTGTAACATCCAACTGTGATTTTGAAGCTTGGTGCCTTGCAAGGAGGAAGACTTGGCAGTTGTTTCCCTGCCAAGTCTCCCAGCTCTGCATTTTAGGAGAGTGGTTTTTCACTGCTGCTTTTCAGAGCCTAAAATACACTGCACATTTTCATGCTTCAGAGAACTGTTTGGCTCTGATTTTTGAGAGAATTTCTGCAGTTGAGATATTTATATGAGTAAGGATACGTGGTCTGCTTTTGCATAGATCTACCTTATGGTCTGAGTAGTTACTGGAGCTGAAGTTGCTAGCTGCAGGGCGTTGAGGCAGTAGTTCTGGGTAAAAGTATGGAAAAAGCATACAAAAAGCAACAAACAGTTGTATTTCTAAAAATGAGCAGGAGTTGTTTATGTGGATATTTGTAAACAATGAGTTTGAAGGATCTAATCCTTAAAAATACAGAATTCTTAATAGAAAGTGGCAGTGTTTTAAAACAAATGTATTGGAATTCTATTTTTTTTGTACTAGTAGTTGCGGTAGTGTTTTAATTGTGTATTATTTTCTGTAAAAAGAGGCTGCAGCCCAAGTCGGCACAACTTATCTGCACACTGGTCAGCCTGAGGTTCTCTAGGTGCTTGTTTGATGAGGAAGGGGACTTTGGGCCCAGTACCAGCTTCTGTAGCATCTCAGACATTCATCCAAATGCTGCCGACTCCATGTCCCACCTTCCCTTGTCTTTCCTCCTTGGAATTGTTTGTGGGGGCAGTGCTTTTAACAGGGCTGGGAATAGGTGTTTGTTGGTCTGTTGGTTTTTGTTTATTTTTCTTACTGCTTTGAGAATAAAGTAGGGTTGGTGAGTTTACAGGATTTGCATATCAAAAGTTGTCTGCGCAGATAAAAGAGGTGATGTGGGGTAGGAGCTGGTGTCCTCGGACAATAACTTCTTAAATTGGCATGTTATTGAAAGCTTTATGTCTTGGAGATATGGCCCTGCTCAAGATCATCAAACTTAGAAGAAAAGTGATCTACAATGAAAGCATAGTGTTGAGTTGGAAAGTTTAGTGGTTTGATCTTTTATGTAAATCACGACCTTTGATAGGGATCGTTTTGTTCAGGTCTGTTGGCTCTATTATTAGTTAGCAATAATAATTATATAAACGTGTGTGCTTGTACACAGTATTTGAGTGATGTGTAGTATCATAATTTAAAATAAAAAGGCATCTTCCTTGTCTGATTTGTTAAACTCAGTCTAAGACTTCAAGAAAATTAATAGCAATAAAAGCACAAAGTCATTTTTCTGTAACTTTTTGACACATTTTCTGTAGAAAATACAAAATCGCTCATGTAGTAAAAAGTAACAATTTTCTTTACTGTGCTTGTCAGTATGGTATCAGCGTTAACTGAGCAAGCTCAAACTTGAGCACTTTTCATTACTTAAGAAACTGAATAAAAGTTTTATTTGATCCTAGATATCTATTATCTAAGGAAGAAACAAATATGAAAATGAAGATTGAGCTTAACTGCTAATTTTGTTACCTGAACTGTCAGCCACACAGCAACTTTGATAGATCTGTAACTTTCTCCTACTTTTTACCATAAAAATTTCAACACTTTCCTCATTAGTGTCTAGCGGAGCAGACAGGAGAGTTGAGCTGGTCTGAGGATCCTTGGCTGGTAAAGAGCAGTCCAGCTTCCCTCTCCACCATGTTGTCTTTTCTCCCATCCTTCATTTCTGCTCTATTGGATCTCATGCTCATCTTCAAAACTTCCTTCATAGGCTGATTCAACTTGTTAAAAAAGTCAAAAACTCTTCCCTTCTTTTTGCTGTGATGTTTCTCAGCTGGTTTTGCAGCTTGGGTCAGTTCACCTGGAGGGGCACAGGACTGCAGGGAAGGTAGTGGGAATATATAGCCAGGATCAGGACATGAGAAGATGAGGGAGAAGCTGCTGTATCCGTTCAGCTGCAGTCAGGTGCCCGTATACTTCTGTTTTCTCTGACTCTGCCTAAGTATTGGAAAGGTTTCTTTAATCTACTTTTTTTTTTTTTTGTGTTCTTCATTGTTTGGTACTAACAGCAATGTTTTAGCATGCCGGAAAATAGAGAAGGCTTTTAAATGTGGCTTCTCAGGAAACCCAGCAATCCCTTCAAATCATTAAGTCAGTTATGAAGATGTTTTTCTGTTGTTTGTTAATAAAATCTGTTAACTTTGGAATGGCTTGCTTTGTTTGTTTTTTAGGCTGTCTGGTATTTGTGTCAAAATAATTCTTCCCTTGAGAAAACTTGTGTAACCAAGAACCATGACAGCTGCTGAGAACGTGTGTTACACGTTAATCAATGTTCCGATGGATTCAGAACCACCTTCTGAAATCAGCTTAAAAAATGACCTAGGCAAGTAATGGGTGATGATTTGAAGGATACTCCTTCTTACCTGAATTATTCTCACATTCTCTCATTGTGTCTTTCCTAGAATATTGTTTACATTTTATAAACTCAAGTCAATTTGATGTTTATTTTGTTCTGTTGATTTTTGAAATGTGTACATTACTCTGCTGTGTTTTGAGAAACTTCATGGTATTTATCTTATGTGTTTTGGTTTTGGGTTGGTGTCCCGTCCCCCCCCCGCCCCGTGCAAAAATTTGAAATCCATTTCTGTCGTTCTGTTTGAAGTAACACCTGTTTGGACTCAGGCAGATTTAAGTAATGCAATGATAAGCAACAAGTTGTCTTATTTGTTCAGTGCACTGCTGTATCTTGCTGGCAGAGATGGCACTCGCAGTATTTGGTATATGTATGACATCAGAGTGCATGATAGTATTCTGGTATAAAAGGGTGTTCAAATTTAAGCATTGAAACAGTCATGAAATTGGTTTAACTTGGTTAATTCCAAGATGTTGATCGTAGAATTAAGTCTGAACTCCATGCTTACTCTTTAAAAATCCCTTGCTTCCTCTTTATCCTTTTAGCAGAAGTAAGGGTGTGAATTTTATTGATATGCTATATCACGCTTCTTCAGAGGGGCTTTGTATCTTCTGACACTAAAGATCAGTATTGCTGTTAAACTAGCTGTGATATATTAGCCTTCCTTATTCCATAATTACTGTGATTTGTTTTCTTGATTTTTCTATCCTCTGTAGAAAAAGGAGATGTCAAGTTGAAAACAGAGGCCTTGAAGAAAGTAATCATTATGATTCTGAATGGTGAAAAACTACCTGGGCTTCTGATGACCATTATACGTTTCGTACTGCCTCTCCAAGATCATACTATCAAAAAACTGCTGCTTGTCTTTTGGGAGATAGTGCCAAAGACCACTCCAGATGGCAGGCTTTTGCAAGAAATGATCCTTGTATGCGATGCATACAGAAAGGTAGCCCATTATTTATTTCATTGCTTATGTTCCTACACTGGATCTTTATAGAAAGTGTATCATTTTGTGTTATTTAATATATTTAAAAACGGCTTTATGCTCAGCATTTCCTTCCTAACTGTTTTACCTTAGTGCTTCAGAGCTGGATAATTGTAGGTAACCAGCAGACCTACTACCAAGGAATTTGTATCTGTTCTTTTACTGTTATGACTTAACAAAAATTTAGTGCTTTTCATTTCTGAGTCAGTGAACCTCAAATATGAGGGGCAACCTAATTACCGTCTTCATAATGTCTTGGGACAAGCCATGGTACATAGAAGGACACTATTTTTGGAATAACTTCGTCGTGGTGTATTTGGGACACTCCTTCACAAAGATAATAAGGTCCTTCAACTTCTTTGGGAATGGGTCGGAAGCAGATGAACTAATATACACTAGAGGTTAGTATCCGGTGTGCAGGAATGCCTGCAGGGTGAGCTTTCACAGCCCTAGTAATAAGAGAAAACACATACAATGCAGAAAAAAAATAATCAGGCTTTGTAAGTTTTACTACACAGAAATACAAGGTTTTAAGTATTGTGGAACAGCAGTGTTTTAAGAAGGTATTCCATGAGAAGGCAGTGAGGTGTCATTGTGGATGTTGGGAACTTGTACCATGGGAAAGCTTAGTGTGGAAGACTAGCAAGTTGTGTTCATCTTAGCTTAACAATTAGGCTAAAGAATCTGGCATTTCAAATATGTTTCTTGTTGATTTTAGGATCTTCAACACCCAAATGAATTTATCCGAGGCTCCACTCTCCGTTTTCTTTGTAAGCTGAAAGAAGCAGAACTGTTAGAGCCTTTGATGCCAGCCATTCGTGCATGTCTAGAACATCGTCACAGCTATGTCCGCAGAAATGCAGTTCTTGCAATTTACACGATTTATAGGTAAATGCTAGAAACTACTTCAAGTTGTGGATGCAAAAGACCAAGGCTAGCTTTAGCGATCTGGATGTTTTTTGAGCTCTCATAAACATTTATCAATCACTGGTGTGGTGTTCAGGGTTTTTTTTGTTTGTTTGCTTTTTCTCCTCTATCTAATGGACTTCATTGGAAAAGCAAAACATAACTGCTGCTGCTTTCTCAAGTATGACTGAGGTCCTGATATTGCAGGTTAATTTGTATGGGGAAAATGCCTTTCTTAATGATCTAAACATTATTAATAGTAATCCTTGTCCACAATGATAAATATAGAAGAATCCTTGCAGGAATATGCATATATAAATTTATTTGAAGCAAGGAATTCTTCATGTACTGCAGTTACGTACTAAACTTTATTGCAGTTGTTACCTGAACCGTGTGGATGAATGTTACTATTAAACAGAAATTATTGATGGGGTAATGACTTGGTTGACATGATAACAAACAATTTTTTTAAAGCTCCTTGAGTCTGTTGACAGTTTCAAATAGCTACACAAAAGCTATGTATCACTGTTTTACTCTTTTTGAAGTTTTGTAACCGCTTGTCTTTAGGATATGCACTTCAGACTTAGGTTCTACTCCTTACCAGCAGTTGTTTTAATTATGATTTTTTTTTTTTTAAAGAAATTTTGAACATCTTATACCTGATGCTCCTGAATTGATCCATGATTTCTTGGTGAATGAGAAAGATGCAAGCTGCAAAAGAAATGCATTTATGATGCTAATTCATGCAGATCAGGTAAGGATGCTTGTCCTCACACTCGTTTGGTTTAAATACTTCAAAATATGCGAGGTAACTAGCTAGTAGTTTGGTAGTATAAACTATGTATATTCATTAAAAAAAATACGGCAGTGTTAACCTATTTGTGGAATATTTGGCAACTGGAAAAGTTAATGTAGGTCTTTAGTGTTGTCTTCATTTTAAAGGAGAATTGCTGTACTTGGTGAAGGCATAAATTGGTGCTAAAAACTGTAATTAGTTTTGCCAAGTGAGCTTAACCAGATTGAGAAGTGCTCCATTACCTACTTACTGGTTTATAGCTTTTGTAGTCACATGAGAAAGAAATGGCAATTTCTGTTTAGCGTTTTGGATTATTTGCTCTACAGACCATTGCCTTTTGTGCCTGATTACCATTAGTTTTGTCTCTCTTTTTGCCACCTATAGACAGAATTGATTAATTTGCTCTTCGGGTTTACAGTGTTTTTGTAAATTGTTTTAAATTTTGAGCTGAAGGGTTGAATATATGCTGTTTTGATTTTTAAAATGTGTTTTGATTTAAAATATAGCTGAGTGAGCAAACTCAGAATAATTTAGAATAATTTATCTTTTATTTGTGTAGGATCGAGCTTTGGATTATTTGAGTACCTGTATTGACCAAGTCCAGACATTTGGTGACATACTGCAGTTGGTTATTGTTGAACTAATTTATAAGGTAAAAGACAAATGTTGTGGCACATTTAAATAAATGTACACGTTAGATTATATTAGGCTGCTTTTTAAAAGGGATAGCATGTTGCTGGAAAAGGCATTTAGTCCATGTCAGGAATATGTCATTGTTTAGTAGAGCTGAATAAGGTTTGTCTCTTGAAATAATAAACCACTCAAGTGTGCACAGTGTAGAGCAATGTCTCACCTGATTTGCTGTGATGTGGACTGTGTATTATCAGACTGTTCCTCATGGACATGAGCGGGGCGTCTGTTACAGAAGCTAGTAGAAGCTAGGCTTTTCCTTTTGAGCTGAGATTTTAAGACCTTGTGGCATTGCATAGAATAGTCAGTAATGTTTTAATAGCTTTTGCAATTAAATTTTTACAACTGTGAATGACACTTCTTATCCCCAGAAAAGGTTGTCACCTTTTGCTTAATTTTGTCCTTGTTGTGAGATAATGGAGCAGTTGAGCTATATGATTGCTGTTTCTTTTTTCTTCATGTGCCAACTACGCATTGTTCTTATCTAGGTCTGTCATGCGAACCCATCAGAGAGAGCTCGGTTTATTCGCTGCATCTACAACTTACTGCAGTCATCGAGTCCTGCCGTGAAGTATGAAGCTGCAGGTACTCTGGTTACACTCTCCAGTGCACCAACAGCAATCAAGGTATAAAAGTGATGTTTTCAGATGTTTCAGTAGTTTTTAGTGCACTGGAACAAATATGCTGTACATTGATACTTTAAAAGAGCAAAGGCTTTAGTAATATGCAGTGTTTAACGCTTCACATGTGAAACACCGTCTTAAAATATTTCTTAAAATTGGTCACAAAAAAAGACTGAGACTGTATTTTGCAGACCTGCAGGTGTTGGACTTCATGTCACTTTGGTTGGGGACAAGCTCAAATACTGTGCAGACTGTTGTACTGTAGTTGGTACCAACCTGCAGTCGTCTTGGCATACTTGGCAAAGCAGACTGAAGCTGAAGATTTGCAGAGATGGAATGACTTTCTTTACTCATAAATATTACTCTTTTCAGACCAGGGTGGAAACATAAAGCAATGAAGATTTTCATTGATTACTGATTGACCTTGGGTTCCTAGATTTACGTTTGTACAGCTGATTATTTGGGATCACACAGGAATTTTGAACTTGTATGGAAATTTCAAGGATAGACTATACAAGTCTAGATTTAGAGTAAAAGCACTGTAAATAGTTTCAAAAGATCAGGAGGAATATTAATTCTAACATTCTTGCTTTAGTGTAGTAAATTTTGTTGAGTAGGAATATTGTACATAGAGGCTGTCATTAAAGCCACATCTAGCTAGGCTAACGCAGGCAACTGTTTTAAATTGGTTTTCATGCCCTGTTGCATACTTAAGAGCTGACCCAAAGCATGCCAGGAAATTTATCTGTTTAAGACTTTTCTTTGAATTTGAAATCAAGTCTGTATTGTAAGCTGATGCCATCGTGAGCCTTCTTGTGCAATTTTTGTAACACGGTGGTGGAATCGACAACAGTGGACCAGAAAATTTTAAAGTCTGTTCTCAGGTTCATTTCTGTGCCAACTCTTTGAGTAGTTGCTTTAATAGCAATGTAGAAGGTGTCTTTTCCTGAACTTCTCTCAGAAATTTGCCATTTTCTCCTCTTCATTGTTTAAAAATTTTTTTGATTCTTTTAATTTTAGGCAGCTGCCCAATGCTACATAGATTTAATTATTAAAGAAAGTGATAATAATGTGAAACTGATTGTTTTGGATCGGTTGATTGAATTAAAGGAGCATCCCTCCCATGAACGAGTGTTACAGGTATGTGAGTTCTCTCTTTTCCTGCAAGCTTATTGAAGGCGCTTCTTTTCTAAACAAAATTTTTGGGTGTTGTGATGTGTGGAAAAATGTACTTCTGCAGTTTAAATCTTCTGTTGGTATGTTTTTAGTAAAAACACACTGGATGGACTTTTATGTTTATGACTTGCTGCTTTTATTATCTGTGTAAGAATTAACAACAGCAAATGCTGTCTTGATTGTAAGACTTAATGATGTAGCTTGCATGGTGGACCTTTTAAGTAAATGTAGAATGTATTAAATGAACACTGTGAAGTTCCTAATGCCTAGGATCTTTTGCTTGTTTGTCAGTAGATTATTTATTATGTATCCAGAAAGCCTTTGAAAATCATGGAGGACTGAAAACTGGAATTGTACGAAAAGGGAGTAATTTAAAGCAATAAAGTTATCATTTTGTTACTGTTTCAGGATCTAGTTATGGACATCCTCAGAGTGTTGAGTACCCCAGATCTAGAAGTGCGCAAAAAAACCCTTCAACTAGCTCTGGATCTTGTCTCTTCAAGAAATGTGGAAGAGGTAAGATGTATATTGCTTTTGTTTCATTACACTGTTTTTTATTCTTTGGAAAAATATGGCACTTTCTTCAATTTTATTTAATCTTTTCTACAGCTTGTGATTGTTCTGAAGAAGGAAGTGATTAAAACTAATAATGTGACAGAGCATGAAGATACAGACAAGTACAGACAGCTGCTTGTTCGTACATTGCATTCCTGTAGTGTTCGATTTCCAGATATGGCTGCAAATGTTATTCCAGTGGTATGCAAATGTTTAATTATATTGTCATTAAATATGTTCTAGCTATACCCAAAACCTGGAGAATAACTGAAGCTGAGGTGTTTCTGACAGTGGCCTCACACAAAGCAATATTATTTTTAATCCCTGAAGAAATACAAAACTTTTTATGTTGTAGTTATTTGTCTTCTGAGAGTTTATTTTTAAATATTTTTGAAGAACATGAGCTGAAGAGTACTTTACTTAAAAGTACAATAATTTGTACCATTAGAAGAACAATTTTGGGATTATGGTAATTGGTAGTTCATTGGAATGTACTTAAGGTTGGTTGACTTAAGCTTTGTTTAACAGGAGATATATATGCAGTTTTATTTTTCTGGATGTAGGAGGAAAATACTATTGTACAAACTTAACCACACTGCTATTTGTGCTCATGTTCACTCTTTTGTGCTAGCTGATGGAGTTCCTTAGTGATAATAATGAAGCAGCAGCTGCTGATGTCTTGGAGTTTGTGCGGGAAGCGATCCAGCGATTTGATAACCTCAGACCTCTCATTGTTGAGAAGATGCTTGAAGTCTTTCATGCTATTAAATCTGTCAAGTGAGTCCAAAATATGGTATCAAACATTGGAGCGCCCTGTGGCTCACTTGCATTGAATGTATGTTGTCATTAAATATGTACCAAAATCCTTGCAACCCACACACAAAGAAGAATAACTGAGGCTGAGATATTTTGCATGTAAATGATTTCTAGGTACAGCTTCCTTATTTCCTACTTGTACAAAAGATATATTGGGTGCTTGTTGCATTGAATGAGGAAAATTAATTCAAATTTCATTTTTATGATGCAATTGGTAATTGTATTTCCACTTGCTAGAAGATAGCATTGTTAATGAAGGCCAAGTCTAAAGGGATATATTTGTTAAAACAACATTACTAAGGGATTATTGCAGCAGGAATTTGTACTTGTGGGCAACTGGAAATACTTATGGTATATTTATTAGAAAACCCAATCTGGCACAGACTGGGTTTTGCAATCTGCAAAGCTGCTTTAGTGCCTTTCAGGGCTCTAAAAACTTGGTTTTCTGATGCCTCTGCAAAAGGCTAAGTCATATGAGAACTCTGTAGCAAGACACCACTCTGCCATTCTTCCAACACACAGGAAACTGAATTCTCTCTGTTGTCATCTCATTAAGGGGCAGGGGGGAGGGGAAACCCTCTGAAGCTTTGCTGTTTTTTTCCCTAATCTTCATTCATGTTCTTGTTTTTAATTTTCTCCTGTATGAAGGAAAAATTAGTTTGTCTCAGTTAACTGGAGAAATTACAGCTGACTTTATTCACATACAGTAGAGTTTTTTCATTATGATCATAATGACATTTAATTGTGTGAATATCAAGATTAACACAGATGGGAATAAATTTGTAGCAGAGAATATATCTCATTTGATATACTTGTTCACTAGTTTAGTGAAGCTGAAAGGGTGATTGCTCCTGATCAAACTTGCTTTCTGTCAATCACGTCCTTTTGAATTTGTCGACAAAGACTGGCCTTTACCACGTGACCATAAATCACTTCCCTTGATCCTAGTTTGAATACATCATGAAAGTGTGACTTAAGTTACTGTTTTTGTCCTAGGATTTATCGAGGAGCTTTATGGATCCTTGGAGAATATTGCAGCACGAAGGAAGATATACAAAGTGTAATGACAGAAGTTCGCAGATCACTTGGCGAGGTGTGTTTACTTTCTTAGGCTAGTTCTTTGTGGTTTTACTTACTATTATGCAGTGTGTTTCCTAAGAAAAATGTATTTTTAAAAAATCAGATAAGATGCAACAGGATTTTGAGCACTTGCAGTGTGCAATGGCATGTGCAGAAGAAATCTAAAGTAAAAACCAGTTAGGGTTTTGCATTAATTATTTTCTTTAAAGTAGCATACCTGAAGCTAGCATTTATTGAGAATAAGTGATACCCGTTAAGAGGGGAGATGAGAAATTCCATATTTCAGAAAATTATAGCAGCTTCAAGATATGATTTAATTATATCTACTAACAAAGGAAGAGCGGTTTAAGTCTGGGTTGTTCTGAGAGGGATCCAAGACAATCTGTGCAATGTGACCTTTATGCATTGGTGGGAGGCTTCTGTATATATTTCAACATTTGCCCGTCTCCTCAAATTCTCTCAAAACTGTTGCACTCTAAGTGACCTTCTACTTATAAAAACTTTAACAACGCAGAAAATTTTTATTAAAACATTTTTCAGGAGAAAAATATCTTTTTTTATATTAATTGTAACCAGTGTTTTCCGTTTGCTTCTAGATCCCAATAGTAGAATCTGAAATCAAGAAAGAAGCTGGTGAGCTAAAACCTGAAGAAGAAGTGTCTGTGGGTCCAGCCCAAAAATTGGTGACAGAGATGGGCACTTATGCAACACAGAGTGCTCTCAGTAGTTCCCGACCTGCCAAAAAGGAAGAAGACAGGTATTCAAGACTTCTTACTAGGCCAGGAATGACTTGGTTAATTTTTTTTAAAGTGGTATTCTCTCTCATGCAGAGTTCAGTAGTTGAGGTAATTTCCTGTTTTAAGGTATTATCCCAAGTAGATGGTATCTGATAGGAAGTTCCCTAATTGCTTAGGATTTGTAATCAAAGCTTACTGCATATAATGTCATCCAAAACTAGTTTTCTGATTATCATTTGTCTTTGCAGACCTCCGTTACGAGGATTCCTGCTTGATGGTGATTTCTTTGTTGCGGCTTCCCTTGCTACAACTTTAACTAAGATTGCTTTACGTTACGTGGCGCTAGTTCAGGAAAAGAAGAAACAAAATGTAAGTCATCTATTAAGTTTTCACTGTAGTTGCAAAGAAGAGCTGGTTGTTGCCTCTTTTCTTTTAAGCAGATGCAAAATGGGTTTAAGTCCAAAGTGAAGTGCCAGTTATGTGATTGGATAATAATGATAATTTGGGTAACAAACAGGGCCTGCTGCTTTCCAGCCACTGTGTCTAGACAGTCTTTAAATCATGCTGCTTGCTTTCTAGATAACAAGTACTAAAAAAAGTAATTTGTTCAGACATTTTTATGGTTTGATTCATGCGCACCTTTTTGTAAATAAGTCAGAAATAAATATTTCTGTAAAGCTATGTAAAATGCAGTTACCTCCTTCCATTCTCTTTCGTTTATCCTCCTCAGTCCTTCATTGCTGAAGCTATGCTGCTGATGGCCACTATTCTCCATTTGGGAAAGTCCTCTCTTCCTAAGAAGCCAATTACAGATGACGATGTGGATCGTATTTCCTTGTGTCTGAAAGTTTTGTCAGAATGTTCTCCTCTCATGAATGATATTTTCAACAAAGAATGCAGGCAGTCCCTCTCGCATATGCTGTCAGCCAAGCTAGAAGAGGAGAAACTTTCCCAGAAGGTGAGCTATTAGAAGTGTGTAACCACAAACACTTGGAATTCTTTACAGATGTTCACATCCAAGCAGGTCCCAGAAATGTCACCCTTTGATTGTAAGTCAGCCAGACTGTGTTTCTGTGCTAAGGAATGGCATTCATCATGAGTTCTTGAATATTTCTCTTCCTGCAGAAAGAATCCGAGAAGAGAAATGTGACAGTTCAGCCAGACGATCCCATTTCCTTCATGCAGCTTACTGCTAAAAATGAAATGAGCTCAAAAGAAGACCAGTTTCAGCTCAGCCTTCTTGCAGCAATGGGAAACACACAGAGGAAAGAGGCTGCTGATCCTCTTGCATCCAAACTTAACAAGGTAATGTTAAAGTGTTTCAATTATATACACTTTGTGCTGCTTATGCACAAGATCAGCTTTGGGAATCGCAGGCTGGAACTGATGAACCAGGCTGTGCTGCTTCGTTGGAAAGACCCAGGTATTTCCTGGTTAGGATCAGGAGAAAGAGAAAAGCTCTTTAGCTTAAAGTTGTTACCTTCTTCACATGGGAGGGGAAGGATAAGGAGGAGACTTGACAACTGCTGAGCTGGTGGGATGTGGAGAAGAACTTAGGATTGTTTGCCGGTCTGAAGAGCCCAGTAAGGTTCACAGGGAAGAGAGCAGGGATGTCACAAGTGATTAAGAACCTCTTTCTTTCTTTGGCTGCCGTATCCTGTTGCCAAGCGCAGGCCATCCTTGTTTCACTCCTTATAATTCTTTTTTTTTTTTTTTTTTTGCTGCTGGTTACCAGGACCTGCAGAGACGGTCCAAAGAGAAGAAATCTCTTGATTCATTTATTAGTTAGGGTTAAAAAAACCTAATTAAATGACCGTAATGAAATCTTTTTACTGTTTAAAGTTACCTTTTCATTTTAAGTCAGCATTTCTTTGTCCTGCTGTTTTTTTAAGAATAAATGGCATTACAGTCTATATTATAGGAACTTTAGTGAATTCAGTTGAGAATACGTTTAATCTGGAAACGTTTTTATAATTGTAGTGTGTACGCAAAAGGACATGTGAAGGAAGGATGCAGTTCAGTTTGTGTGAATACTATGGAGAGTCATTGTGTGTGTAGCTATAAATTGATGAAATGTTTGTTTTGGAAGACTTATGCGTGAACTTTAGATTTCCTAAACATCACAACTTCTTTAAATCCTATTTTCTAGACAAAACTTCATGGTGATTGTTTGCAGTGTATTTTCCAATTTTCTTTTTTCTTTTTTTTATTACCAGTAAGTTAGTTCTGTGTAATTAAAAGGTCTTTGCACACTTGCTTGATTTAGAGGCTCATATTAAAGAGTAATGGATTTAATTGTACGTAATACATATTTTTTGTCATTGTTTGACATGATTCCATGTTTTCAATTAGCTTATGAGAAGAAAAATACCTTAAACTCTTCTCTTTCACAGGTTACTCAACTGACAGGTTTCTCAGACCCTGTCTATGCAGAAGCATACGTCCACGTCAATCAGTATGACATTGTGCTGGATGTGCTTGTGGTCAACCAGACCAGTGATACTCTGCAGAACTGCACACTAGAACTAGCTACACTAGGTAAGGAGAACTGCGGGAAACAAAGCAACTGTTGGGCAACTGTGCTGGGCGTTGACACCGAGTTCTAAGAGTTTCTGAAACACTACTAACTTCTTGGAAATTTGTGCCAGCTAGTTGCCATTTTGAAATTATGTTTTTGAATGCCTTAAAAAATACGTTTTTCTTCCTGAAGGTGGAAGACCTCTATCTACTGTCACTGACAATACTATCTGATGATGTAAACTGTAGTTGGATTTTGAACTTTTTCATGCTTTTTTTCACTAGAAAAATAGCATTTCATTTTCCCTTCTTCCTTTTTCCTGAAATATGGACAGTTTTTTCAGTATACTTATTCCCCATTGTGCGGTTCCCATAGTGCAAGAGGACAAAATCCAACTTGGTATGGAGCATATGTCAGGCAACAGAAAGCCATCTGCCTTAAGTGGTTCTTTCACGCAGCCTGGAGTACTTGAATTTACTCAGCTGAAACCATTCGCTGTACTGACAGCTGTACCCAGAGGCTTGCTTGCTTGAACAATACTGAGGCCTCACTAACTTCTAGGGGCTGAGCAGATAATCAAAGAACAGTAACCAGTTTCCTATTAGTTACCTTCTGTTTTGGCAGTCAGAAGTTGAAATAAGTTTACAACATAGTGGGAGAACGCATGTTTTATACTTCTAATTGCTCTAAATATGACTGGAGGGGCATAACCTTCCTCCTAATCCTTTGTAAATCATTTGATGAGATTAATGATGGAGATAAATAAAACTAATACGTTACTTAATAGATTGTATTTTTCTATTTATCACCTCAGTAAAGTGGAATTCTGTATTTCCCAGTTGGTATCTTCAGACAGATTTCAAAAACTGACATGATGCATCACTCGTCTGTGTAGAGCTGGTGCTGTTCAAGCTGTGTTCTCAAATTGCAGTTTGATAGAACTGAGGAATCTTTTATAATTGCTTGCTAAAGGATTAGGAAAAATACATCTCTTACTGTTTCCTGGGAGCAGTTACATTCAAAATCAATGTGATACTTTGACCTGTTTATAAATAGCTTAGTGCGTGTAGTTCTGGACGTTGAACTTTGGTTTTGAGGCACTTGACTGTAGGATTGGGTATTATGATGTTGTCAGTGATTAAAACACAGGGTAGAATTAACCATTTCTTGATTGTTAAAAATTTAATCCTAGGATCGATCCAGAGCCCATTTAAGTCACTATTTACATTTGTTTTCATTGGGGTTTGGGTGAATACACTCATATTTTAACTGAAATTTTAAATGTAAATTATTTTGTCTTGCAGGTAGCAAACTAAAAAAAAAACCAAACCACCAAACAAAAAAATTCCAAACCAACTAATAACTTTATGATAGTATTTTTAGTGCAACTCTGTAGACATTAGAATGATAGAATCATAGAATCTTTGCGTTGGAAGGGACCTTTGAAGGTCATCTAGCCCAACCCCCCTGCAGTGAGCAGGGACATCTTCAACTCAAGCAGGTGGCTCAGAGCCCCGTCCAACCTGAACTTCAATGTTTCCAGGGATGGGGCATCTGCCACCTCTCTGGGCAACCTGTGCCAGTGTGTCACCACCCTCATGGTGAAAAATTTCTTCCTTACATCTAGTCTGAACCTGCCCGCTTTTAGTTTAAAACCATTGCCCCTTGTCCTGTCACATCAGGCCCTGCTAGAAAGTCTGTCCCCATCTTTCTTATAAGCCCCCTTTAAGTACTGAAAGGCTGCAGTAAGGTCTCCCCGGAGCCTTTTCTTCTGCAGGCTGAACAACCCCAACTCTCTCAGCCTGTCCTGACAGGAGAGGTGTTCCAGCCCTCTGATCATTTTTGTGGCCCATTAGAATTGAATGACAAGAAAATAAAACAAATTGTCCCAGAAGCTAAACTCATTGTGTACTGTTAATGTTCCCTGATCCCCATCTCCCAATTTCTTTACACAGGTGACTTGAAACTTGTGGAAAAACCATCTCCTCTGACACTTGCTCCACATGATTTTGCAAACATTAAAGCTAATGTCAAAGTTGCTTCAACAGAAAACGGAATAATTTTTGGTAATATTGGTAAGTAAACAATTCGGTGTACAAAATTTACATTAATGTGTAGCATTTCTTAACTGCTTAGTGAGCTAAAAAATAATTAAAACACTTTGTTCTGGAAGAGGAAATTAAATGGTCTACAATGTATGAATAACTTGTGATGATTTTTTTAAAATGTACATCACTTTTACTTACAGTCATAGTAGAGCATGCTACCTTTAGAATGATTGTCAGCATGATACTTGAACACAAGTCTCTGAATTTGGGATGAGCTAGGCAGCGTTGCCTGAAAGACCAATGCATTTAATTCAAGTTCTGTGGCAACTGGGTAAAGCACCTGAAGGTGGGCAATGAGAGTGAGCAAGTTGTTGACTGTTGTTAACTGGCAGGTGGTAACTGAGCACTCTTATTTAGTGCAAATGCACTTTTTAAAATGTTAAGATGGTTTGTGTTTTATATTGCAGTGTATGATGTCTCTGGAGCAGCCAGCGACAGAAACTGTGTGGTTCTCAGTGATATTCACATTGACATCATGGATTACATCCAGCCTGCTTCTTGTACAGATGCGGAATTCAGACAGATGTGGGCAGAATTTGAGTGGGAAAACAAAGTTAGTTTTATTTTTTGTATGTTATTTGGGGTTTTTGTTGATGAGGTATAATTCTGTTCCTTATTTCTACAGCTCATTGTCTGATATAAACCTCATTCAACATCTGCACTGGGCTCAAGTAACTCATTCTCTTACTGTTACGTTATCTATTTCACAAGCTGAGTGATGAAATAACTAGTTTTTTCTTTAAAAGAGGTATGTGCATTGAGCCTTACCTCCTGTACAGAAGGTGTCCAAATTGCTTGGTGTATTTCAGCTCGAAGGTAAGAGAGCAACAAGTATGAGTTTATGCTGAGAAGACTGCAGAATTACTCATACTGCTTAAACTCTCCAGTTCAGTTCTGAATTACATTGGGGTTTTTTGGGGGTTTTTTTTGTTTTTTTAAATCATAGAATGGTTTAGGTTGTAAGGGACCTTGTAAAGATCATGTAGTCCAACCCTCCTGCCATGGGGAGGGACATCTTTCATTTTATTACTTTGCAGTACAGCTGTAGCATACAGAGTGGTTATGGATGCTACATAAGACCAACAAAATGGTAGGTACACTTAATATTAGAGAGTGCCCAAATTGTTGGTTACAGGCCTGTTAAAAAAGGGTTTAAGGCAGATAATTTCGTGCAACAGAGCAACATAATTTAAGAATAGAGTAGAAACTTTAAAACAGAACGGGAGATCTTTTACACAAACTGTAGCCTTATTTGCTACAGGTGTATTCACTCGAGAGTGGGTTTAAGTTCCCTCAAAAAGAACTTGTGAACAATAAATTTTAACCCATAATATGTGAAGCTTTAGCAATTTGTAAACTAGTCCTAAAAAAATCTTTAAGGTTAAAAAGCAATTTAAACAAGATTTGAATCCTGTGTTCAGTTTTGGGCCCCTCACTACAAGAAGGATGTTGAGGTGCTGGAGCGTGTCCAGAGAAGGGCAACGAAGCTGGTGAGGGGTCTGGAGCACAAGTCTTATGAGGAGCGGCTGAGGGAACTGGGGTTGTTTAGTCTGGAGAAGAGGAGGCTGAGGGGAGACCTTATCGCTCTCTACAACTACCTGAAAGGGGGTTGTGGCGATGAGGGTGTTGGTCTCTTCTCCCAAGTAACTAGTGATAGGACAAGAGGAAATGGCCTCAAGTTGCGCCAGGGGAGGTTTAGATTGGATATTAGGAAAAATTTCTTCACTGAGAGGGTGGTCAGGCATTGGAACAGGCTGCCCAGGGAGGTGGTGGAGTCGCCATCCCTGGAAGTGTTCAAAAAACGTGTGGATGTGGCGCTTCAGGACATGGTTTAGGGGACATGGTGGTTCTGGATTAATGGTTGGACTTGATGATCTTAAAGGTCCTTTCCAACCTCATGATTCTGTGATTCTGTGAAGATCCACAATATTCAGTATAAGGAAGCCAACACAGCCCAGAGACCTTTGTTGCTAGAGGGGAAATATGAAAGTAATTTTTATCATTGGTTAAAAAGCAAGCATGTGGAGTAGGTACCATTTTTTCTTGTGCTGGCAATGTGTAAACTATATTCAGACAAGAAGTATACTATTTGCTGTAGCGAATCTATGCGTTCAGCAGAGTATCATATTCACCTATTACATTTTAGAAACCATGGTCATAGCGTGGAATTCCCACCCTTTAACAAGTGGATGGCAGGAGGTGAAGACTTTGTGTTATGCCACCACATAATGTGATTTGGAGCTAGCTCACTGAATGTGGTGTTCCTCAAGGAGAAATGTAGTGGTAATCTTCTTTATAGAGCCCTGAAGAAGAGGTGGTTTCAGAAATGCCTGAGATGCTAATTAAAGTAATTGTCATTTTTTTCCCCTTCTTGAAGGTTACTGTGAATACCAATATCATTGATCTAAATGAATACTTGCAGCACATACTGAAGTCAACCAATATGAAATGCCTGACTCCAGAGAAGGTGAGCTGTTTGCTTGAAGACTTTTAGATACCCTTTTTAGTTTGTGTGCTTGATTAATTTGTTTGGCATTTGTTATAACTATTATTAGAGAATGCTTGTTTACAATATGAAATAGTACATATGCTTCAGTGTTTATAAATGAGCACTCTGAAATGAGTAAAAGCAAGTTAATGTTATGAAAATTCCGTGTTGCTTAATCACTTGAGCTATTTCTTGCCCAGCTAGAAAATCAGAATGGCTGTTTTAATTTGTAGTAGCTAAGCTGTAGTATAGATTTGATGAAACCATCTGTTTTTACACAGGGTTGGGTTTTTTTTTGGTAGCTCCAAGCTCCTTCCTTCTCTGTCAAAATTGACTTTTCTTTTGCCAGTCTAGCCTTTTTGTTGTAAAGGGGAAAAAAAAAATACACAATAGCTGTTTGCTTTTAAGATATAATATATGTAATAGCTGTTAGCTAATACATGTACAGTAGCCAAAATAGGTATAGTAGCTATTGCTACTATCTAGCTTCTTTACCGTTTTGCCGTTCGTTAAATCAGATCATAAAATGCCATCCTACCGTGTTATGATGAATATTGTAGCTTGCATATCTTTCAATATTAATTTTAGAAGGTGACCACCGCTGTTTCCCACTGCATGATTCTCATATTTTAAAAAATGTGGTATGCAAAGAAAGAAGTTTAAATTTTAAATACTGATATGTGCCTAGCTATATGTAGGATAAATTAAAATATATTTGAAGGATTTGGGCCTTTCTAAAGAATTCCAATGTGCTTTTTGTAGGCACTTTCTGGTTATTGTGGCTTTATGGCAGCCAATCTTTATGCCCGTTCCATATTTGGAGAAGATGCACTTGCAAATGTCAGCATTGAAAAGCCAATTCATCTTGGACCAGAGGCACCTGTCACTGGTCACATACGAATCCGTGCAAAGAGTCAGGTAATGTGGCTTCTATTTGAGCACTGTTTCTCCTTGTCGTTTTTAAGAAAAAAAAATTTTTAAACTTGCACATTTTTGGATGTTCGTTAGTTTTTAGTGTTAGGTAAATGGGAAAATTTTTAGGGAAGACGGATATAGAAACTTCAGCCTTAGTTTTTAAAAACCGGTCTTACAAACATTTTGTGAGGAAAGAATAGCTTTTTAGTTTGGTGTAATCATACCCTAAAACCACATTGTTTGTCTTCTCTCCCAGTACATTATCATAAAATAGGCCTTTGGGCCAAGATTTTCTTATTTTATCCATAGCGCTGCAAATAGGATAGTATACTTGATTTGCTTTTAAATACAGAGCAAATGCTCCCTAAGGTTCCATGATCTGTTTCCTACTGAATTACACATTTCATTTTATGCAACAAGGAAATTTTATGCATGTAGTTGCTGTTCACAGGTTCTTTTTAAAAACAACAAAACAAAACTTAGTGTCTTTCAGCAGAATTATTTCCTAAAGGTACATCTATGAGTCTGCTTTGGATTTTAGAACTTCAACCTCCTGACTAAAAAAAAGTACAAAATTTGGAACTATTTAATAACAAAACAGCTAGTCTACCAATAAAAGTATTATAAACAGTGTACAGTAAAGGACTCTCTGAGAATTCTGACATTCATCACATAAAACCATTTAATTTATGTGATGTCATTGTAAAGATTTCAGAGTGGTTTAATGTTTCTGAAATGTTTACAGTGGCATTTTTTCATAAGACTGCATTCAATTATACATGCCAGCTTAGTTTCATGTTGAGATCATTCTGTTGATTAGATGGATTTATTTGTGCAGTTTCTTTTGAGATTTCTTCAGTTTCTATGTAATATATTAATATCGCTCTGTGATTAAATTATTTTCTATAACTTTAGTACATTGAGTGCTGGTATCAGCACTGAGACTTTCAACAGCTGAATTTCAGTAACTGGACTGACAGTTGTAGTTTCTTCAGTGGCAACATACTTTCGACTGGTGGGGGGTCAAAAGGCTTACTCTTGTTTTCTGCTTTTTGTATTGATAACAGATTTAGCAGTTGCTAGCTCAAATTTAAGTTTCAGTATTTCAATAATATATCTAGATCTAGCCTTTACCTGGTATTAAGAAGGTGTGCGCTGTAATGTATATAAATAAATGAACAGTTAGAAATACTTTAATTTTCATGCCAGTAACTTCATAGATTTCTGTATATGGAACTTCTGTTTTATATAAGTTATTTTGAAGTATCTGTGTCATGAATGTCGTCTTTCTTTTCCTAACAGGGAATGGCCCTGAGTCTTGGAGATAAGATCAATCTGTCTCAGAAGAAAACAACTTTATAAATTTTACCTAATGTCTTTTCAGGTCTTTTGCAATTTAACCTTAGGTATGTGGCTTTTGGGATCCAGAACATCTTATATTCTTCAGTGTTCTGTAATTGTAGAAGCCAAGCTTTTGAGCTGAAAGCATTCCAGCAGATAATTTATAGGTTCTCCGTGATTGATACTGAGCAAAATTTTAAATCTCCAGGTTTTTTTCTTTGTCCTGGAAGTCATGTTTTCTTTGTCTCTAATATATACTGATGCTCACAGTACAATAAACAAATTACGCCAATACTGTTTTGTCTGTAAATTATAAACTTTGTATTTGATTATTATTGAAGAGCTGGTAGGGGTATTTTGATACTCCAAGAAAGTGAGAGTGTGTAATAACTTAAGTGTTTACAATAATGACTAGGCCTGAATTGTGTGAATGTGGGATCATGACTCTCAAAATATACTGGTATACCTAGGAGAAAATATATATATATATATATTTGACAACTAAATCAAAGGCTGTATGTTCTAGATGGTTGCTTTAGTAATGTAATCACTTGGTACAGAGAAGCTTGTAAATTAGAAAAGAGATTGTCAAAATTCAGCTCTTTCCAGAAAATAGTAGAACCTTAACCTTTTTGCTTCTGAAATGCTTTCCTAATAGCGTTATCATGAGTAACATAAAATTGCTGGTGGTGTTCTTATTTTTTAGTTAACACAGAAAAGACAGCCAAGTGCAATGTTAAAGCTGTAGCAGTGTAAGCAGCATTTTCAGTGAATGCAGCCGTTAACCACATGTGTAAGCTCAGGAAGGAAGGATTCAGACTGACTGTGATATTGCAGTGAATTGAACCAAGTTAAGGAATTGCAGAAAAGGAGGAATTGGGTCAGGATGTGGAAGTGAGTTAACACCATGTTATGCAAATTAGCAGTAGATTAAAACATATAACCATTAGATTGAAAATACTTTTAGCTGAATCTGTTAAGCATTAATTCTGCATTTGTTAGATTGTTGCAAGCAATACATTCTACAGAGAAGTCCCCAGAGCCAACACTACTCTTCCAGTTGGTAGAAGGTCCTGCTGCTGAAGTTGAACAGCTGTGTCATAGAATCATTTATAGAATCATAAACTCATTAAGGTTCAAAAAGACCTCTAAAAGTCCAACCATCAACCCAACACCACCATGCCCACTAAACCATCTCCCGACGTGCCATGTCCATACATTTTTTGAACACTTCCAGTGATGGTAACTCCACCACCTCCCTGGGCAGCCTGTTCCAATGTTTGACCACTCTCTCAGTAAAGAAATTTTTCCAAATACCCAATCTCAACCTCCCCTGGTGCAACTTGAGGCCATTCCCTCTCGTCCTGTCGCTAGTTGGGAGAAGAGATGAACACCCACCTCACCACAACCCGCTTTCAGGTAGTTGTAGAGACTGAGAAGGCCTCTCCTCAGCCTCCCCTTCTCCAGACTAAATGATCCCAGTTCCATCAGCCCCTCCTCATAAGACTTGTTCTCCAGACCCTTCACCAGCTTCATTGCCTTTCTCTGGACATGCTCCCACACCTCACTGTCCTTCTTGCAGTGAGGGACCCAAACTGCACACAGTATTTGAGGTGCGGCCTCACCAGGACCGAGTACAGGGGCATGATCACTTGCTACTCCTGTTGGCCACACTATTTCTGATACAGGCCAGGATGCTGTTTGCTGCCTTGGCCACCTGGGCACACTTGCTGGCTCATGTTCTGCCGGGCAGTTCTCCAGCCACTCCTCCCCAAGCCTGTAGCATTGCATGGGGTTGTTGTGACCCAAGTGCAGGACGTGGCCCTTGGCTTTGTTGAACCTCATACAGTGCGCCTCAGCCCATCGATCCAGCCTGTCCAGGTCCCTCTGCAGAGCCTTCCTACATTCCTGCTCAACTTAGTGTTGTCTGCAAACTTGCTGAGGGAGCACTCGATCCCCTCATCCAGATCATTGGTAAGGGTATTAAACAGAACTGGCCCCAATACTGAACCTTAGGGATCATCACTTGGCTGCCAACTGGTTTTAACTCTGTTCAACACAACTCTAGGCCTGGCCATCGAGGCAGTTTTTTACCCAGCGAAAACTACGCCCATCCAAGCCATGAGCAGCCAGTTTCTCCAGGAGAATGCTGTGGGAAACGGTGTCAAAGGCTTTACTAAAGTCTAGGTAGACAACATCCACAGCATTTCCTTCATCCACTAAGCGGGTCACCTTTTCATAGAAGGAGATCAGGTTGGTCAAGCAGGACCTGCCTTTCATAAACCCATGCTGTCCAGGCCTGATCAACTGGCTCTCCTATATGTGCCATGTGATGGCATTCAAGGTTATCTGCTCCGTAATCTTCCTTGGCACCAAGGTCAGACTGACAGGCCTGTAGTTCCCCCTGGATCCTCCTTCTGGCCCTTCTTGTAGATGGGCATCACATTTGCTGATCTCCAGTCAACTGGGACCTCCCCAGTTAGCCAGGACTGTTGATGAATGATGGAAAGTGGCTTGGTGAGCCCTTCTGCCAGCTCCCTCAGTACCTTTGGGTGGACAATCTTGTGTGTGTCTAGGTGGCATAGCAGGTCGCTAACCATTTCCCCTTGGATTATGGGGGCTTCATTCTGCTCTCCATCCCTGTCTTCCAGCTCAGGGGGCCAGGTACCCAGAGAACAACTGGTCTTACTATTAAAGACTGAGTCAAAGGTGGCATTAAGTACCTCGGCCTTTTCCTCATCCTTTATCACTGTGTTTCCACTCCATAACCAATAAAGGATGGAGTCCTCCTTAGTCCTCCTTTCATTGCTAATGTATTTATAGAAATGTTGTGTGTCCTGTTCCAGTAGAACAGAAGAGAACTGAATTAGTATCCTGAGTAGCTGATTCCCAAAATGTTTAAGGTCTCAGTGATGAAAATACCAATTTTCCACTCTGAATAAACACAGGAAGGAGCACACATGTAAATTCTGAAATGAAAGAGTCTAGGCTGCTGTATTTTATCTGGCCTAGAAGAACAAAGCAAAAACTGAGATAATAAGTGACATTCATATAAATATTTAATTACCTGTTCCTCCCAATACCACTTTTTTGCCAGCTACCTTTGGTCTGTTCTTATAAGCATTAGGTTCACTTTTCATTCCAATCCTGTTCCTAAGCTTAGGCGCTAGAAGAAAATAGTTTGCCCATAGTAAAAGTCGGGGCAGAACTGTCAATATCTAAAACTTTGCATTGATGCAGCTGTACAATTCTGAATCGTTAGTACACAAAAATCATAAATTCAATAGGTGTCTTCTGGCTGTAGTTATTTTTTAAGCCATTAGCCATCAAAGCTGTGTTGTATCTAACAGTACTGAAATCTGTGTTACTGTACTCCAGTGTGCACACCTCTATTACAGACAAGCCTGTACACCTACTAAGGCTGTATCCTTTCTTAAATATTCTAGATTTGAAATATGTGACTTCCAAAATTATGGTGTGTTTGTTTTACCATCTTCTCATCGGCATACACCTCGTGCTTATTACATACAATAAGAAAAAAGAAAGTGTCTTAGATAAGAAAGGCTGTTGCCATGACTTTGAGCAGAGAAAAAAACCTTGAAAGTAGCTTCAGAAGGCTGTGATTACCTTGTGGACTTCTGTGAGCACTGAATATGGTCATGAAATGTAAAAGTCACAAAAATGTGTATTTCAGGTATAAATAGTAGATATTGTTGACACTTAAGTATGATGATGATCTGATTTTTAAAACTTTTACCTGCTATAGTGTGGGGTACCCAGCTCTGGTACTGCAGTGGATGTTAGAGACAGTAAATCAGGAAGATAGTGCAGCATGGTTTTGCTGAGTGACCTGTTTGTTTTGCATATTTTGAAATCCCTTTTTGGTTCTGCCATTCTTTTGCTTTTTAATGAAAGCTCCAACACATGCTTTACATGATACCAACAAGAGCTGAAGCTCTGGATATGCAAGTTTGACTTGATGATGAAGTTATGTCTCTGCATGATCTCGCAGCAGGTATTGCCTTCTGTGAAGTTATGCCAGATTCACAAGGATATAGTAGAGATAACCAGAATGTGCTCTTAATTGTGTAGTACTTCATAATTTGGGGGGATGATGGGAGAAAAGCATAGGAGTGTGTTGTGTGTGCTCTCCTGTGGAATTCCATGGATTATTGGTATGCTGCATGGGTGGGGGGGTTATTCTCCAATCACTTTAAGCCAAACCGAGAGAAGAAAATCTGAGGACTCCAGTGAATGGTTTCATCTCTGCAAAAACATTGTGATTAGCAGGACACTAACAGAGATTGAGTCATAGCTGCATGTATGCTGACGGGTGTGAATGAGATGGATTTGCTGACCACAGCCAAGGAAAGGATGTTTTTGGAGAAGGAGAATGACTTCCAGTATCTGTTATCCAAGCCCTGCTTTGGTCACAATTTGCAATCCTTATTGGAGAATAGAAAAGCATCCTGGTGTGTGCAGATCCCCGTATTTCATGTGACCCTTAGTCAGCTGTGAGGGGCACATAATTTAATTCAGTTTAGGATGTCTTTTGCTATCACAACTTTATGCAAGGACCTGAAAACACTTGTTCATCACAAGCTGCCATGACTTTAGGATTCATTTTCCATCTGTCATGCTTTTCAGTAACTCTCCTGCAGAACTGTACAGGTGTACAGAAGTTTTCATTAGTCATGTGCATTTTTTAAGTAGCCTGAACGCTAGAAAAAAAACTTAGGTGCATGTTTCATATCTATGCTTCAGAGATTAAATGCTATCTTTTATATATCCTATTATGTTTTGGCTAAGCTTTTGCTCAGATAATAGACTGATTTCAGTTCAGAGCACCTCTTTCTAAAATAGCTTCTGTGCCCTAAAGAGAGACTGACTGAGAGGGATTTTCTGCGTCTGCCTGTGTACACAGACAGGATTCTCAAGTTGTGTCATTTGAGAGTCCACTGTCTTTAGCCACTCCTGGGCAGGCTGTGTGGTCAGCTCCCTTGTCGCTGCTTAAAAGACCTGTACTTGTGACAACTACCACAACCACTTACAGGGAAAGGAAATAGGAGGAAAGTTAAGGTATGATCATCGTGGTTTCCCTGAGGATTAGCAACTGTGAGCAAATAGGGTACCTGAGAACCACAAATGCACCTTTGATCACTTTAAGAATTCTGTTCTAAGGAGAATGGCAGCTTTTAAGTAATTGCTATTGAAGTGTTACCATTAATGAGGTGCAAAACGTTTCCTAGAGAACTGTTCTGCATATACAAAGGAATATCTTACATAGACTGTCCTACTTTAGGATCCACTTGCAGCTATTTCATTGCAGCAAAACTTAGTCAAAGCTGGTGTACAGCAGTGGCTATGCTCAATTGTTCAAAACTTTGTGCAAGAAGATTACTAACCTACTTTCTGAGCAGCAGTAAGTGTATATTGCATACATGATGCTTGGGTAAGATAGTGTTATTCCACAACTCTGATTTCATAAACTTGGGTAAGAATGGGAATAAATTCCCAGTAGGTGTAAAAGGAGCAAGAAAACTTGCTGCTCTTCCATTAGAAGTTTTTGAAAGTCATTGCACGTGCAGTGCTGGCATAGCAGGAAGCTGCTTTCTCCTATGCCGGTGCTGCTAATGTAGAGCTGCTGCAAGTCAGGCCCAGATTTCTTTATTCAGGGCCCAGTGAGGATTTATATTTCTGTCCTATTTAGATGATACATGAGAAGCAGGAAAGTTTATCTGATGACAGGCATGATATAGGCAACTCTTAGTTATCTGGGAGAGGAAGGGTTCATCCCAAGACAACTTGAAGGTAGATAATACAAAACAAAAATAAATCAGGCCATAGGGGAACATAGTTTGTATCTTGAGCTTTAAAAAGACTTGTAAGTGGTTTCTGTAGACAGCTTTATTCAACTCTCAGAAATGTGAAGCCTCAGGAGGGGCATTTGCTCTGTATCATGTGCTTTTTGGCACAGAGCTGCAGCTGGAGTGTTGAAGAAAGACCCAGCCAGTTAATCCACATCGTGGGTAATCCACATTTTGGGTAATCCACATAGTAATACCTATCAGTTAGCTGCGCCCTGTCACAAATTAAGGTGGTTTATAACGTTTATAAAGTTTTCATGTATTGCTACACCAGGGGGTGCTGTCTCACAACCGAGAAGAATTTTTGGTAAGGTTTTTTTTTTAAAGTGTTAAGAGGAAGTAAAGGATGTGCTGCAAGTTTCGTCATAAAAGCGGTACAGGGCAATTTTGGCCCAGTCTCGGGGTCACTTTCACTTGTTTTTTGTATATTTTCAGGTTGCCTAGCTATGTATAACCGCTGCACAGTGATGCTGACAGCTCAGATTACTAATATAGTACATCTGTTTCAACACTACTTTTCTCTAGGGATTTTACTTTTCTAAAGCATAATGAGATAGATTTGGCTGTATACAGCTGGCCTAAGGAGGATCTCCTGTTTGAAAAACATGATAATGAGTTCATTAAGAAAGGCATATAGGTGAAATACAGGAAATTCTGTCACTTTGCCTGTACATTTGTAACACTAATCTAGGCCATTGTTTGTTTGAGCAAAGCCATAAATATCCATCTTCTTTCACTAGCTAGTTCTTCTGATTTTTTTGTGTATTCTGTAGCTTGTAATTTTAACCTTTTCCAAACTCTGTGTGTCATTTTTTGATTGCATCAATGCAGTATATTTCATCAGAATGATTCACAATTGCCAAGAATAGAAAGGAGTTGCTAGCAAAAATTTTATTTCTTTCATTTTGAAAGACCAGCATAATTCTTATAGCTATAGATTGTAGACATTTTATAATTGAGTTATATGAATTTGGATGTTGTCAAAACCAGTTACTTTACATAGGTATAGTATCTGCAGTTTCTGTGGCTTGCAAGTTCCTATTTTGCTCTTTCTTTCAGTGGAATTTCAATTAGGGGAAGCAGAACAAAATAAGCCTGTTGTTATCCCAGCCTCAACACAAGAGCAGAGTTAGTGGGTCCCACTATTCCTACATCTTATTCATGGTGTTTTTCAGGTTTGCTGTTTCATGTTTTCCCTGTAATATCTGATCAAATGTCTAGTCTTTTACAACAGGTCATCACACTAGCATCTTTTCAATAAAAATGTGATCTCTTCTTTTTCTAAGGTCTTACAATACTATAAAGAGTTGTAAGAATTTTATCATGCTTCTAATTTTAGTTACTTCCAAAGTTTGGAAATGCCATCTAACTTCCATAATTAAAAAGGTTAGGAAACCATTTTCTTTTCCAGAAATGACCATTTGAATTTCGAAATGCAGCAATGAGGTTTTAATCTGATCTTTTCCAATAACTTCACTGTCACTCTTATTCAGACATAAGAATATAGAATTATTTCCACTGAGTTGTCATTAGGCTATACGTTATACGAGAATACGTAAATAGTTTATTAATGTGTAGAGACTTCACTCTAGGTGAGATTCCCCATGCCCTTTACTTTTTTCCATCATTGATTTTAATTTTTGTGTTACTGACAACTGTAGATTTCATGTACTGTCCAAAACTGACACGACGCGTTGCATTGGCATCCCTGCTTTTAATTGTTTTTCACATGAAATTCTGTCATTCTTTCCAATATCCACTGAATTCAGTGGTGCTAGTGAGCCAATTTCCTTTTTGAGCTATGCCTACCGAAACACATGAAAGGGTTGTTCATATGCAGAAGCATATACCAATTTAGCAGTAAATTCTTTTCTGAGACCAGGAATAGTGAATGAACAGTGCAGGCATGCATAAGCCCCTTCAAACTCTGGAGGGTAGCGTTGTCACTTCAGAGCTGTCCCAGCTTGTTCCAGCTTACTGTTGCCTTTACCTGTAAAACAGAAGAATGTGGGACCTGTGGGCACAATGAAAACCCACTGCATTCATCCGTTTTAATAATGTGGTGCATGGCTTTAGATGTGCATCTACTTTGCATCTATAGCTGTAGTCTTGTGGTATGCACGGGGACCGAAAGCAGTCTTCCTCCTGGTGGGACCCAGGCTGAGGTTGTGAACCAGGGTTCACAACTGGGGTGCCTCGCTTGCAATGTGGCTGGGAAGACCTCCAGCAGCTAGGTCTGTATGCGCGTGATGTGTGCCTGGGGCTGGGACTTGGTGCCAGCTTCATTCCTGGTGAAGACTAGATGTGACATACCAGAATGGCAACAGGTCAGACCAAATCAAAGCTGTTGGTGTCCGAGCTTCGCTTCAACTGTTAACTTACCTATGTCATTCCTACCTTGTTCAGTGGCTGCTGGCTGGGAAGTAGCTGCCTGCTCTGGGCATTATCCCACGCTCTGAGCTTTTTCAGGCTGTTCCTGTGCCTGTCCATAGGAGGCCACTCTACATGAGGAGACATCTTGTCACAAAGACCAAAGGTACAGTTCTTTGTACCAGATGGGAGTTATGTTCCAGGCTTCCATCTATTAGGTCTTAAGCAACATCTCTTCTTTTTTACAATATTCTAATATCTGAAAACTGCAACATGAAATGGTCCACTGAATTTATTGTGTGTTATGCACAGATCTGATAACAGCCTGGAAGGCAAGTGTCCCAGTTTATTTGGTTAGTACAGCTGATGTTGTCACCATATAGAAAGTGATGGCGTTCATTGGCTCCTTACAATTAGATCCATATTGACATGTATTATTTTCCTAAGGAGAAAGAGTAAATTCTTATTCTCTAGTAGCTATGGTTCTTTGAAATGTTGCCGTCCTCAAGGATCCTGTAGCTCACCCTTCATCCATACTTGAGCTAGGTGGAGAAGAAGAAAAGGCCACTCTGTAACTGGTGGCACATGCATCAAAGGAAATATCAGTGGTGGATTCAGACGGTCTGCAAGGTCCTACACGTAAGCCCAGGGAGAGTCCCGCTGACTGCACCTGCTCCTGAAACCCCTGTTTCTATAAATCCGGTTTACCAGGTTGCATTCAGACAGGTGTTTACCTGCTCAGATAGCATCTACCTGCCAGTAAAAACCCTGTTGTAGGAGCATTCTGCTTTTCTGGTTCATCTGACATAGTCTTGGAAGAGGTTATCTCAGAAGAGCCATTTCATCCTAAATACAGTAGCTGGCTCCCAGTGCCATACTGTACTGTCCCATGATACAAGTGGCTATATCTCTCCTAACTTCCTGACATATAGAGACCAACAAGGTGATTGACAAAGCTGAAATTTGTTTCTTATAGTTTACCTATATAATATACATTTTTCTATCATGGAAAACAGATTCACCTTTTACTCAGATTAGCAGGAATTGCCCTGGATTCCTATATGAGATTTTTTTTTAAATGCCATATCAAACTTTCTTTTAGAAAAGTGCAAGAAAATAAGCTATTAAAACATTAAGGTGTTTAGTGCTTGTATTTTAAAGCATGTAACGCTACGTTAATGCATCTTAACAAGAGATATAATTATTCCAGGGTTTGTATGCCTACTCCATAAGTAAGAACAGGTGTTTTTTTCCTACGCCTGTTCTCACTTACACTTCAGACGCAGAAGTTCAGCAATGATACTATATCCAGCCTTAATGAATGTGAACGTTGCTGTAGAAACACTGTCACTTTGAGAGAGGTATGGAATGCCAAAGAAACCTGTTCTCACAGCATGCAGATGCTAAAAGCAGATGAAGACATTTATCAGTTCATCAGTTAAGCTTATTATTTATGGAAAATACAGATCATGTGAGACTATGGAATGCATTTGTTAATTAAGTGAAAAATCAGGAATTGTGTGTGTTCCAGCTAATTCCTCATGTGTTACTGTAGAGCATGAAGATACAAGTCCTAACAAATATACACTTAATATTTCTGGAAGCATGAAGTAGTTCCTAACTTCTCAAGTTCTATATATTAAAGAACATAAATAATGAAGTTGCAAAGCTTGTTTAACCTTTGTTTTTTTGTTACCAATGTATATTTGCATTACAAGTTTTCTTGGAAATTATTGGGGTTTGTAATTGGGGCAATCATGTTTTCTAAAGCTTGTAACTGATTATTACAGCAATATTTATTGGATGGTGCATGGGTGCATGGTCTTGAGAATGAAAGAGATTTCCGCAATTTTTCTCATATGCCCAGGAAATCACCGTAGGGCCTTGGTTTCATAGCTGTGAAGTGGAGATACGCCGCCACCTTTGTGAAGTGTTCTGAGATCTGTTGGTGAAAAATTCTGTATGAAAACTCAGTTGCAGTTCTGCTTCTGAAAACCCAGTGAACAGTCCCCACTTTCTTCCCAGTCGATAAATGGGCAGGTAACCGAGCTGAGTCAGGCTTCAGACAAGGCTCTAGGTGAGTGCAGCAAGGCAGAAGAGGGAACTGGACTGCCATGCGGATGCTGCACAGGAGCGCTGGTCAGCAGCTAGCTGTGCGAAGAACAGAGACTTTGCCGGCGCTATCCTATCATTTACACTTTGCCACAGTTTAATATGAAGACAGTAAGCTCTCAGCAAGGCAAGAATAGTTTCTGGCGTGCACAAAAGCTGACGAACAGTTGGGTACCTGAAGTGCTGTTTAGCAGGAGGAGGACCGCTCTGCAAGAGGGAGAGCCTGGTGTATTTCAGATGACCTTTCCCATGAGCCAAGGAAAGAGAACTGATAAATAATTGAAAGCTGGGGTTGTCAGGCTTGTGCTGCTGCTCCCATGCAGCCTTTCATGAAAAGGATTGTGCAGCACCTTGTTTGTTATAGTGAAAGCATATTTTCTAGCCCTGTTTTCCAGTATGTTTCATCTTTAATAGATACAGGCACCGCTGCTTTTGGGGGGCAAATGTAAGAGTCCTGCTTTCACCTACTAGACAGTAGTTTTGGAAGCTCCTTTTCTAGTAAGACTGTTCATGTTAAATCATGGGCACACCCATGGATGCAGGGGGCCAAATGCACTTCTAGAGGGCTGTGCCAAGTGCTCCTCTCAGTCCCGTTGAGGGACCCCTGACCCTCCTGCAATACCATTGCCACCGTTTGGTCCAGGGGAGCCCAGGCACAGGATGAGGAGGGGGCTGTAAAGTAAAGGGAAGAGCAGTGGAGTTGAGTCTTCCTCCAAAGAACTCTTAAATGCCCCTTGAAAGGTTTATCTGATCCTGCTTGATTAAATTTTAATAAGATTTGGGGGGAAGTTAATTTCTTCAGCTTTGTGCGATACTATCCCATAACTACCTTCATAAAAAAGGTTGGTGTCCCTGAATTATTCAGGAATCCTTTAGTGGCGCTGTCCTCTGCTACTGAAGTGCCCAAATCCTACCAAAGCAAGGGAATATGTCCTTTGCTAGCCTAGAATGTGTTGTGCCTGATGACTGCAGTTATTTGGATTCCAGGTGTGGCTTTTTAACTTCATGTTTTGCAGGATACAATAGATTTTAAAGTAACCTAAAATTGCAGTTAATAAATTGGGAGCTTTGAAGTGCAATGACATTTAAAGAAATTGTGCTGTATACTGAACTCCTGGTAGTGCGCGTTCACAAATGCTTCTGCCCTAAGACACTACTCCACCGAGAGTGTGAATGACAGTGATAACAGAGTTATGTTGTGGAGTGGGCATGTATCATGTGGTGAAAGTTTTCCTGGGTGATGTAAGTGGTGCAAGTATTACAATCACTTGTCTCTTCATGTTTTTTGATGGCAGTCTTAAATGTGATATAGCTCTAACATTATAGATTATCATATAAAGTTCAGTCATCTGAAAAGTATGTTGAAATGGTGCCATTCACATAGATGAGCTCCATGTAACCGTTTCAAAATCCAGCTGAATTGCATAGGTTGCCCAATGGCAATCCAATGCATTCTCACTTTGCTGTGTATAAGTTGTGTTCCTGTGGCTGAAATTTTTTATGGTGCTTATGACTGGGCAAAATGTACCTGTCTCTTCCAAGTTCCACTGAACCTCAGCCTTCATAAGTTAAGGAGCTACTTATGGAAATGGGTCTTGTGTAATTTCTTTCCATGCAGAATTTGAGGTATGGGATGAAAACAGGATCTGAGCTTGAGAATAACTGACTGATGATCACCTCTGCCCTGCCGTTGGGGTCCAAGGAAATAAAACCTGGAGCATGAGAGGCTCAGGCCTGGCTGGGGCTGAGCTGTTGCTCCCCACAAGAGGAGGAGAAGGAGGAATGGATCTGAGGGCAACAGGAGGGTCGTAAATGGTTTTCCCTGTAGTGCATTCATTATAATATCTACAGACCAGGTACTACCCGTGGTTGTAATAGCAGTTATTACTGGCTGTATTGGTGCCAGGGCCTTAGCTGATATCCTTAGAACCAACCATTGGTACCACTTGCAAATTTGCTAAGGAGGGTTAATGCAGGGTTGAATTTTAAATGAACACGTTCGATTTGTGTTAGGAGTGTGTTTCAGGAGGGGGTAGTGTTTGATTTGGTCTGGAAAGCCTGTTTTTACATAAAAGCATTGCAGCCCTCATCCAAAGGGGACTGAGGGCCTCTGCCAAGGGCTGTGATGTATTTTGAAACACAGGTACTGTATGTTTACTTCCACAAATGTTCACAACTATACATAACGTAGCAATATATAACTGAGAGAATATATAACTGAGAGGTCCTTGATTCTCCTACATCAGTAAAACCCACGGCAAGGTGCACTCCTCTATGCACACACCGGCCCACATACTCTCAGAGCACCTGAAGCTTTTTAACAAGGTCTGTTATTCTAAATACCTTGAAAACTTCCTGAAAATTAAAAATTAATCCATTTTCTCGATCTCTGTCAAACCAGTAATCTTATGGAAGTAGTTTTTGTGCCCAAGTTGAAGGACTCTGACAGGAGACAAATGCAGTCATTTACACTGACAGACTCATTCTCTGCCTGACCTCACCCCAATGGCATTTTGAAAGTGTGGGTGCGTTATTTTGTTCAGGTGAATCATTCAAAATTACCATTTGTCTGAAAGAGTTTATCAAAAACTAATGGGATTTTGCAAAATAAATGGCTTTGCAATTCTTCATCTAGCAGATTGCTGAGAGATGAAATGAGTCTCTGAGATACTTATTAACTTCTGTTGGTAGCTTTGAATATAAGAAAATCATGTGCTTTAAAGTTTTCTAAAGGAAGTCTTATCCTCTTTAGTTGTCAGTGAGGAGTTTTTAAAGCACAATGAAAATGCTAATCATCCAGTTGTTTGCTGCTTATGATACTGTTTGTAATGACAGAAGATTACTTTTAATAAATAATTCAAATTTTGTAAGAATAAGATTTTTTTAAAAATTCTTTAGAATAGTATTTTCTGAATACTAAGTTCAGAACACTGGTGGATGCCTAGTCCCTGAGGTTAAGGAGACAAGTTTCTCACGTAGTTGCTCAGCAATGGACTTTGAAGAAAATGGCAGCTGTGATGCTCATCGTGTTTTATCATGCAGTTGGAGTACACCATCAAATTTTGATACCAGATGTATTTATCCACTAGAAGCAAGTGTATATTTAATCCTGTAAGGTAGGAGTGATAAGTAGGCAGGGTAGAGTTCACACATTTGGAATATTGCATTCTTGAATGATGCTGGAGCAGGCTAAAGCTTATTCTCTGCTTTTGTATCTGCATGTCAAAGCACGAACACAAATAAAATCTTTGTTGGTACAGATCAGTCACAGGTGCAAATATGCAACCACAATTTAATTAGTCCAAACTATGTCAGCGAAGGGGAACTTGCCTTTCCCAAAAGGTACCCCTCATATTGTGCTTTAGCCAGAACACTGTGTTAAGTAGATCAGCTCTTCCCACCATAAAACTGTGTTTTGAATCTTATCTAGATTGTCAGATAAGCTTTATGGAGACAGGGATGGTACGTATGTAACGTGTGCTAGACATGTTTGGACCAGGACATGCTGTGCCATCAGCTATGACTGGGTTATCTGAGTGATACCATAATGTAAGCTTCAAATGATTTTTGCCTTCTCTTTACTTAGTGTTATGTATGTTCTCATTCTTCAAGGAGCAAAGGATTGTGAGAAAGGAACAAGGGAATATTGTGTGTAGGAAGGAAGATTCCTTCTAACTTTCTGTAATTCTGTAATTTTCCATAGTCACCTGTCTTAGTGGTTTCCTTATACTTTTTTAAAAATAAACACTTAACAGGCCCAGAATAATAGCAGATGAAAAAAGGAGAATGCAGTATCACTGAGAGATATATATTCGATATATAATATCAGACAGGTCCTTTCCAACCTTTGTGATTCTGTGATTCTGTGATTCTGTGATTATTTTAATTTTGATGGTCAACTGAAAGACAGTTTAGCAGTGCAAGGGAAAAACAGATGGAAGCAGGAACTCTAAAATCAGAGGAGGTTAAGATTAGTTTTTAGCAGAATGTTTCATGTTTAACAGCTAATAACATCTCCTTACATCATATTTTAAAGGCAAAGTATTTTTAAGATAGTCTTTTGTCCAGCATTCTGCAGATGGGGAGAGTTTGGGGATTTTTCAGAAGATGATTGTCTGTAATGAAGTGTTTTATGGCTAAGACCATTGTTGGCATAAAACCATTGGCTACTTCTCCCTGCAGCTTCTACGTCTAAGTCCTATATACATTCATTAACTCCAGCTTCCTCCTTTCTTACTGATCTTATTCATTAATGAATACTGTGGGTTCCTTTATTGCATCTTCTTCATTCTGGATCATTATAGGGTCGCTAAATGAAATTCTTCCCTGTGGGAATATACGAGCTGTTCCTGCTCATTTCACAATATCGTAATCATAAAGAAGCCAGAGGTTGCAAATTATGAAAACAATTTAGCTTAATTTAGGTTCAGTGTCAGCTGTAGGGGAAAATCCATTTATTCACTCACATTGTTCGCTTTATTTTTTGCCTTGTTTTTAACAGAAAGGGACCTGGTATTACTGATCCAATGCCTTATACAAGGTAGGAGTCCTGTGACAGTGTTCCTTTTTCCTAGCTGGCTGGATTTCAGATATTAGTACATTTACATTAAATTGTTCTTATTTCACCAGGCAAATGCACCTGAGGTCCCTGAGCAGTGGCAGGTCTGGCGTCAGTGAATGTGACGGTCATTTCGCTTGAGGACCGCGCTGCACGCGGTGGTACTGTCTGTGGGTATGAAAGAAACACAGAGCGCTGCTGCTCGAGGCCTTTAGCTCTGTTTGGGTTTTTCCTCTCCTGTGCTTTGAGCTGAGCCAGGTCACGGCACAGGGCTGGCTGCTGCCAAAATGACTTGTGTTTCTCTCTTTTGCTGCGCTTGCTGTCAGTAGAAACAGCAGCTTCACAACGACAACAACTGACTACTCTATTTTTTGGAACAGCCACTCCTTTTCTAATCACACTGGCGTGGAATCGGTTTCCCATCAATGACAGCTAAGCATGGACTGCCCATGTTTTCCCTTTCTAATTTTGCGAAGACAGGGTCAGCACACCTTACTTTACATACACGCCGTCCATTGCAGCACGTCCTCGTGCTGCTTATATACCTCTGGATGTCCCTGGGTACGTATAGTTGTGCTCTTGAAGAGGGATGGTTACTAGCAGATGCCAATGCTTTATCTGACTCTGAGAGAGATCAGGAGAAGGGGAAATATACGTCTTTCACTGGTCAGAGGTAGAAATGATCCACTCTAGGTTGTGTTACACAAATCTCACTAGTGTAGTTGGTGTTTAAACCCAAAGGTGACAGGTACGTTCTGGTGCTTTTGCCAACAGACAAAGCAGGTACTGAGAGATTTCCACACAACACTGCTGTTGAACCTCAGTTATTTCTGCCTAGAGCATCCATTATTCCAGTCCTTAGGCTCTGATCATCAGGGAATGGCTACCGCACGAGTGCTGCAGTAAGAGCAAATCCCTGAAGTATCTGAGGGCCATAAGCCCGTTTCACCTCTACCCATGCATCAAATATGAACTCATGTCTCCAGTGACTTAACTTTCTGCACCATCAGTCTCCAGTCCTCTCTGCAATGCTCTTATTTCTGCATGGGTCACAGGGGAGCCTCTCAGGCTTTTAATCTGTAGCTTATTGTTTAAAGATTTATTTGTTTTGCAAGACTACTGCCGATGTAGATCACAGGCTGGCATCCATGGAAGGAAGCTGGACAACTGGAAGTGTGTTCACTATTTCTCCAGCTGGGTGCCTTATCTGTGATGAGACTGTTTTGAAGAATTCAGGTCATTTGCAAATGTCATCTTAAAACTGCAGATGCTTCATTATTCTTGTTTACAGTGGAGAGAAAATGAGGTGTAACCAGTAAGTCCCTTGACATTGCAGAAAAGCCTTTTTTTTTCTTTGTAGGAGTGCCTTGTTTCCATGGCTACCCTTTGTTAAGATTCCTGCTGTTGGGATCAAGTTTAATTCTGCAAGTACCAGAGGATGCCCAGTGGTGGGATGGTTTGGTCTCAGACAGGGGTTGGGGCAGGATATTTGCACACGCCCACAGCCCCTGCACAAACCAGCAGTGCCTGTTCCCTGGGCTCTGCTAATCCCTCCTCCTCCTCCCTCGTTTTAAAGAAGGCAATCTCATGTTTCTTCCTCTGCTGCCTTCACCCTCCACCAGACTTCCCCCACTTCAGGAACACACTGCCCTAACAGGGAAATTAATTAAGCCCAGAAACCATAAAGAAAATGCTGATCTTTCTCCCTACTGTCAAATCAAGATGGTATACCTTGAATACTGTGTTCAGTTTTGGGCCCCTCACTACAAGAAGGATGTTGAGGTGCTGGAGTGTGTCCAGAGAAGGGCAACGAAGCTGGTGAGGGCTCTGGAGCACAAGTCTTACGAGGAGCGGCTGAGGGAACTGGGGTTGTTTAGTCTGGAGAAGAGGAGGCTGAGGGGAGACCTTATCACTCTCTACAACTACCTGAAAGGGGGTTGTGGTGAGGTGGGTGTTGGTCCCTTCTCCCAAGTAACTAGTGATAGGACGAGAGGAAATGGCCTCAAGTTGTGCCAGGGGAAGTTTAGACTGGATATTAGGAAAAATTTCTTCACTGAGATAGTGGTCAAGCATTGGAACAGGCTGCCCAGGGAGGTGGTGGAGTCACCATCACTGGAAGTGTTCAAAAAATGTATGGACATGGCACTTCGGGAGATGGTTTAGTGGGCATGGTGCTGTTGGGTTGATGGTTGGACTTGGTGATCTTAAAGGTCTTTTCCAACCTTAATGATTCTGTGATTCTGTGATTCTACAGCCAAGGGAACACCAGAGTTCTTGCCCCAACCGCTCTGCTTGCCCAGTGATCAGCCTGTATCCTGCTTAAAAAACCAACCAACCAACCAAAGGAAAAACTCAAAACCCACTCAAAACAAAACCATCCCTGTCTCTTGGAATTGCTGTTAATTTAAAATCGAGATATAAATTTTAAATGTTTCTGTCTCAGATATTTCCTGTGATTTTTTCCTTTTCCAGATTCTCCCTCCCCCCCTGCAGGCAGCAACAAGTTGATGGAAGGAAGTGTTAATTTTTGGTCGTTAGTGTAGCTATACTCCAATGCCACAATCTCAGGAGTGCTGGGTTGTAGATGGAGGTAATAGTTTTCTACTTATTCACAGATCTATCTGTAATAATAGGAAAAAGTTTCTGAAAGCCTAATGGTGGTTTGATAACATTGGTAACTTCTAAAAGTTTGCTTGGGTGTTTCTGTGAGTTTTTAAGTGTGTCACGTATGGATCATTTGATTCCTGCTCTCTCTCATCTGTGTTGAAATGGCATGTTCTTGCCAATGATGTGTGTCCAGAAGCAGTAGACTTCAAACCTATTTATGGGTATTTCTAATTTCTTATTATCTTTCTCCCTTTGGAATTGATTGAATATATCTGGGACTTTCTCTCTTTGTCACAAAAAGGAGCAACGCTGCTCACAGCCTTTTCTCCTACTTATCTCTTTCTGTAGCCATGAGGTACAAGAGAAATCTCAGCTTCTATTTTCTTCAATTTTCCGCTAAATTTCCTTTGAAGGTTATCTTTCCTGGAGGCTTCAACTGATCCATTTTCTTTTCATTTCCTTCTCTTTTTTTGGGGGGGGGCACTGCATAATGTGTTTGTGTAAAGAAGAAGAAAGGAGAGGAGAAGAAAGTGTACCTTTCTGTTGACATAAAACAACAATCTTTGGTTTTTACTCTGCTTCTGGGCTTTCTGCTTGAATATCCTAAATACAGCCATGCATCTCTTCGGTGCTATGAAAGGGAATGCTGCTGTGAAGAATGCTATTTGAAATAGCTTCCCTTATGGACTTTGAATCAGGCCCTTTTGTAGCAGATCTGTTGTCCATATATATTCATGTAATCGTAGCTCTTTGCTTTACTGATTTAAAGTCAGTTTTAATTATTCCTTATTTTTCTAATTCATCTGGAGTCAATGCACCTAAAACATATTTATCCTATTTTGGAGAGGGTATGAGGTTTGGAGGGTTGTTTTTTCTCCATGAAGACGCCCCTGGCTGCTCCTTTACTCTAGGGTGGGGGCTTTTAATGCTCCTGCGAAGGGTCCCTGCCAGGATCAAGCAGTGAGGTGAAGCGCAGAGCCGTTCTGGTGGTGTGTCGCACGTGTGTGCGCATAGCTCCATCGTGGGTGCCCTTACCTCTGCTGCCAGGTACACAAAGTGTGTGTGCCTGGGTGCTTGTAGTGCCCCAGACCCGAGATATCTGAGTGACTGTCTCTTTCCCTATACCCCTGCAAGGCAGTAAAGATTGATGGTGTTTGCATTGTCCTCTCTCCTGATGGGGCTCATCTAGAAAAGTTTACAAGCGTTCCTCATTTAGAGAATTAATCAATGGCATCTTTTACTGAGCATGGTGTGCCCGCAGCCTTCAAGACTTCATGCTTTCTTTTCAAGCAAATTCGTCTTTTGACAATCTGACCCCACTTTCTCAGCAACTCTTCTGGACTTTTTTAATATTTTCTGACTGCTTCTGAGTGTGTCTCTGAGCTGTCTGGGAGTTTGGTTAGTATTTAAAAAGTATTTATTTACACATTTCACATTCACAGCATTCACATGTAAATAACCAAATCAACGTTGGGTAAGTCCCAGTCCATACCTCAGAACTAATGGAGGGACATTATTGCATCTCTCCAATTCAGAACCATTCCTGTCCAAAAAAATCAACCTCGGGCACACTTACAGTTGTTTGTGCTAAAGGAAGACTGGACGTGGTGCATTTCAGATCAGCCCTCCTCCTGTCACATCATATCTTCCTCCTCTGAGGGGCTGTAAGATGGCTGGCACCAAAAAGTCTCTTTGCACACTGGGTGCTCTATGCTAGAACGTCTGTCTCATTTAAAACTGCACTTTACTCTATATTGCCACCTAATTTCCTTAGCAGGATGAAGGATTTGGCCTGTTGGTTTCTCATTTGAGAAGCATAACCAATAAAATCCTTGAGAAAAGCAAGTTTTCTGTTCACAGCAGAGCTAACGTAGCTTTCCCATATAGTTGTGTTCTATATCTCCATCACCTGTTCATATCCACACTGCTTTTCCTTCTGCTTTCATAAGACTTTCTAGTTCCCTTTCTGTATTTCTCTGAGCAAGTAGCATCATTTTGGCTGATTTAGAGTTATGGATGGGCTGACTGGCAGGTCAGTATTGGTACACTTGTTAGTCAGCTGGCTGCTCCTTCAGTGTATTCATTTTTCCTCTATGTGGCTACTTTCTTGGGTTTCTATCCTCAGTTCTGCTGATCTGCATGAAGAAAAAAATAATCTCAAGTAGTATGTGAAATTTGGCTGGAATTGTTATTAACAGAAGGGGTATCACTTCTTACGCTGAAAAATTTCAGTGTGCTCCTATGTCGCCCCAAGTCATCTTATATTTTATTGAAATATTTGCCTACTAGCCTTAAAAGATACCAATAATTGAGCTTTCATTCTCATTTTTTTTCCGTGAAATTTTATTTATTCATGGGGGAGCAATCTGATAGGTTATATAGCATGTAGACCTTTGGTTATATGAGTTTAGTAGAAGGTCATTGTGCAGAAGATTAATAAAGTTATTTGACTGCGTTGCATTTCCTCTTTATTCATTGTATGAGCAGTGTTGACGTGTGCAGTACACTGATACAGATTGTACTGTTTCATGCAAGTACACACAGTCCTATTCTCCCCGTTTTTGCCTTTAAAGTGAAGCACTTGTAGTTGTGAATGATGTGATTTATTTTATTAATGGTATCTTTGCTGCAGGCTGTAGCATTGAGTCTCTTTGTCCCGATGAAGTCTTTTTTTATGACAATGATAATATATGACTTGGTGTTTGTTTCAGTAACAGGGAGACAACTGTGTTTTGCTTGTACTTATTTTCTTGGTCTGGGATTCTTTAGCCGTTCCCAAAATAGACAATATGGGCTGGAGTATATGCAAAGATCCTAATTTCAAACTTAGCATTATCTATTGGCACATTATTTTTAACTGGAGACAACAGCTCAAGAAAACCAGCACATTCCTTAACCATATCTTTAGGTTTTATTTGAATCAGTTTGAGATTTCAGACCAAGTTTAGCAGCCTTAGCCTGTTAAATTTGTAAAGTTAATTAGAAATGCGGGTCGCCGTGGTTCTGGACTGCATTAGATCAGCACATAAAGAAAGCCCAGGGACCCGCATGGGGTTTGCTAGCAGGAATAATCCGTGTTGTCTTCAGCTGCAGCAAGGGGTTAGGATGCAATTGCATAGGCTGGACTTTGTCCAGGGTATCAGAAAAACCTATGCAGAGAGGAAAGGGGCTTTTATTGACCACGCAACACCAGGGCTGCCCTTTACAACCCTGTGTAAGAAGTGCTAGTGCTGCCAGAATAACTCCTTCCAAACCTCCTCCTGCGGTTCTGGCTCAGCGCTGGGTCGAGCCCAGCTCTCATCAGCATTGCTTCCTGCCCGCGTCGGTGCCGCTTGGAGACCTTCCACTGCAAATACTGATCCAGCTAACACTGCTTAGCTTATGAGATCTGAAGAGATGAAAGTATTTGGCCTTATGGCTGCAGGCTATTACAAACGATTACAACGTGAATCAGATCCTCCGCCTACCTGCAAGGTACCGAGTTTGGGATTCTTTTCCATCCCCTGCCCACGCAGTCTTTAGCCCAAAGACTGCTACTTCTGTAGGGAAACATGCCGCTGGAGGGATCAGGCTGGCACAACGCCTTCTGGTTTGTGTTTCCGTCTTGAACACATCACCTTTTTCTGTTCATGTTATGCTTATGATAAGGCATTGGGTAGAGTAGAAATGTCTGGAGATCTTTTGGCTCCATCCATGTCACTGCTTGTTCAGCTCAGTGTCATGATTCACAGGTCTGCATTCTTTGCACTGAATCAGACAGTAGAGATGCAGAAGGTCTGTTAGGTCACCTAGCACGCCCTTTGGTGACTCTTCCTTTCAGGATGTAAGTCTAGTTTTTGTTCCGTTAAGAGAAAAAAGGAAGCAGAATTACACGGTGTCTCTGCAGGTCTGAATTGCTGCATGAACTTGTGGCTCTTCATTCCTTTGTGCTCCTGGAGAGCTTTTGGTGCTTATAGATTCAGAAAATCAGTACTGTTTCTTTCTGACTGATCACATGTGAATTGATGCAGCAAAGGCAGAATAAATGTCACAGTGCAGCAGACAATCAAGGGGGAAAAACTTACTTTTAGAAAGAAAATGTGGGGTTTGGGGATTTGTACCCCCTGCTTTTTTGCCGTCCCTCAGGGCCAAACACAGCACATGTGTATCTTTCCTGGCTTATTTGTCCTGACACTTCTTTTTCTGCTATGCTAAAAAGCATTGCTAATATTGATACTTCTTTGATGTGCATATCTAGCCAAAGAATCAGGATCTTGCTGATCGTCTCACTTAAAAGAAACTGGAGAAAGAGAGAGGTACTGCTAGGAACAGATCTTGTTTATCTGAGAAGCCAGTCGTCCTTCCCTGAGCACAGGAGAACCACTGGAGCCGAAGCTGTCAAGCCGTGCTCTCACAGCCAACACCCTCCTGCGCTCACCGGGGTGTTTCTCATGATCAGGCTGCCTTGCTTGTTCAGGGCGAGCCTCCTTCTCTCTTTGCGCTGAGCCCCTCTCCCGCATTACATATGTGTGCGTAAGTGCCCCGGGACACGCCACCCTACCCAAGGCGGGAGTCGGACAAATACCTCCTGCCACACTAAGGTTTCTAGCTAGGTTTGCATTTCTGCTTGGGTTTGTGGGCTGTATTTTGGAGATCATTATTTCAAGTATCAGTTCTCAAAGAGGAGTTTACTGGTTTCTTGAAGGCATTTTAAACGAAGGTCGGTGTTTATACTCCATTGTTCTAGTGAGGTATATCCCCAGCTACAATCAAACCAGCTGATTATTTGTATTTCAGTAGGACCTGGATGGAAGTTTATCTTCCTGGGCTCCATACATACATGGTGGGAGACTACCCCAGTGCGGAGGAATTCACCATTTGAGGAGGCACTGCAACAAAGGCTAAATAAAACAGAGACAGTGAATGTAGTGGCTCGAAAGCAGGAAGCCAATCAAGCTGAAAGCCTGACTTAGAAACCCGTCTTTCTCAGGTGCTGCCTAAGGCCTAATGTACTCCACCCCCGTACTTCCCAGGTACTCTGTTGTATAATTTAAAAAACATTGAAATTGGTGAAGAAGCTGATGGCTTTAAGTCCATAATGCAGGATTCTCACTTCTGTTCATTTCATATTGAGGAGACTTATTAAATGAAAGGTCAAGTTACCAAACTTAGCACAGGAGCCTGTCTTTTCAGTGGAAAAGGGAGTAGCTGCCACCTTGTTTGGATAACAGCAGTTAGCCAAGCCTATGTCCCGGAGCGTGCTTTAATCCTCGGTGACTCCAAGTTCGCCAGCTGGTTTGCAGCAGGCAGGAGAGCAGCACAGGTTTGCAAGAGGTCCACATCTGACCGTCTCACCAGCCATAGTGTGGTGGCAGCCTGGCCTTTCTCTTCCTCAGCGAGAAGCACATCAAAAAAACAGGTGTAAATTGGAAGCTACAGACTAGGGTTGATTTGTATTTCATCTGCTGGATATCAAGACAAAAAGAAGACTGGTGAGGACCCTTACACATTTTCCTAAACAGGTCTTATAAATCCTCCTAAAGTGTGCTACTTAGGGGAAAAAACGTCCCTTCTGCATCTTGCTGCTCAGGAGAGGCGACTGATTTCAAACAGTCTCTGCCCTCTCCCAAACCTGGAAATAGCCTAATGATGCTCTGATGCAGAGGAGCGCTTGTAGTCTCCCTAGCACAAGTTGGTCTGAGCCGGAGATGCTCTCTGCAGTGCCCTGGTGGGGGTTTGAAGGCAGGATAGTGGGCAACAGGGATGTGGTTGCCAGCATGGAGGATAACAAAATAATGACTTCTGTCCCCTTTCTGTGGGAGCTCTGCATCCTTCTTCCCTTGCTGCACAAACAATTTAACTGCACCCTATTTCTCTAAGTGGTGTGTAAGAAATGAGGGAGGGGTTGGTTTTGGTTTTAGTCAATAGCAGGGTGGGGTTTTTTACATTTGAGGGAGTAAAAATTCATGCCCAGTTGCTCAGGATGGAAGATCTGGCCAAAGTCATTCCCATCATGCCTCAAGACTACTTGGGAATTCAGTTATTGAAGTCCATGCTAAAATCTAAAGACCTGTACCTGATAAATGGTTTTTATGTTTTTTATAAGTCTATGAATTTGTCTTAACATTTTAGGTTTTGGTTTAAAACAAGCAATTTTTTTTAAAAAAGGCAATATTTCCCCAGATATTGATGACCTGAGTTAGTAGTTACAGAGCTGAACACTCACCAGAAGAGGGGACACTTTCCAGTGAGGCAAATGTCCAGTTCTAGTGGTGACACTTGTAAAGGTTGCACTGCTCTGCTGTAGGATCCATTCAAATGAGAACTTACTATGTTTCTGAGCTCAGCTTGTTTTGTTTTATTTGCATTTTCCTTGCTAGTGCCTGAAAGCAGTCCTAGGGAGACTGTTGTGAGAAGTCATAAAATGTTCCTTACTTCTCAGAGGCTAAACAGGTTCCATCCAGGGATGCATCTTGCATGACTTATTTAAGTGAATCTTTCCCAGAAAATGCAGGGCACTCAACTCCCATGTTTTTAGTGCCTCTGCTTGATTATATCTAAAATAAGTAAAGTAATATAAACCTGAAAAAAGATTTTTTTTTTTTTCTGGAATAAATTTGGCTTGGAGTCCTTAGTCTGTTCATTGATGTCTGTCTCGGAAAGGGCATATGAATCTTGCATTTCCAAGAAGACTAAATATAGAGCAGTGCAGTCTCATTTACTAATATTATGAAGTTAATTTAGCTGTAAATTGAATCTTACATCTATCTAAACCATCAAGAAAAAAGTCACCATGTTGGGAGACTGAGTTCCCAGCAAACATCTAAGCAGGAGCACAAAGTCTCCACTCTTCCTGTCAAATCACGAAAATGGTCCTCTTGAAGCTTTGAAATTAGAAAATCTTTGTAGATTCAGGACCTACTGTTGTCTAGAGGTACCTTTATACGTCTTCTTTTAATTTCTCTACGGCTTGTGATCTCTATGTATTTAATGATTACTGAAATTTCCTGCAGTTAAAAGCAGTGTCTCCTTAGTTATTAATTTAAAAAAAAAATCATTTAATAATCTGGCTGGTACTTTTCCAATAAGTGAGTGTTAATATACTATTCTAGATATCTCAAGCAATTCATTAAGCCTTTCAGCACTGAGCAGGCTACTAATGGATGCAGGATATCCCTTAAGTCCCTACTAAAATACAATAATCTTTACTGGAAATGGTAAGCCTTTGACAGTATGCTCTAGTGTAGGGTGTCAGGGATCTACCTGAGGTGGGATTTGGTGGGACACACAATTTAACTGTCACTCGCTTACAAAATATTCCAGGAATTTCTTCTGATTCTCTGAGCTTTCCCTCACATCACCTGACTCAGAGCCCAGACTGCAAAATGTAGTTTGGTTTATGAGATAAGGTTTTCAATTTCAACCTTAACAGGATTAAGTATTGACTTGACATTTATACAGATTCTGACTCGTGGGATGAGTTGACTGATTAAAATGAGGACAAGCAATCTACCAGAGTATGAAAAAATGATGAATAGTCAAGAAGTGATGGTTGATAGTAATTAGGGAAGATTATACAATGTCTGTAAATTTATAGGACCTCATACTGAGTGAACTGCAAAAGTTAGTTGGCAGACCCTTCAACAGACAAGCAGAAAATTCCAGTGAACTTTTTCAATGTGGTTGACTTGAGAGTTTATTTGGTGCAGGTCTTACTACACCAGGTCAGTATTTATCAGCAGTGTACAACACAGGTTTCCACCTTTCTCCTCCAGTGAAGAGGTAAGGGCAAGACTCAATTGCAAGTCAGTTTAAAATTTGAACTCTATCATGCTTTTTTCATATCCTTTAATATTACTTGCTGTTATCTAACTCTTGAGTGACTTCACCTGAATAAAACCAAACAGGAATAATGAAAAGGCCCTATGACAAACTGTACAGCTTATCACAGCTTTTAGAAGATAGAAGGTGAGCAAATAAGGAGCTATGTCCTCTCAAAGTCTTGGTTTCCTGTTACATTTCATTCACTGTTTTGTTGCCCGTTTTCTTGCCTACCTCTGCCACTCTTTTCTGTTTGGTGTCTCCACAGTGTCAGAACTGACACCTGGACCATGAACTTCCACATTCAAACTATCTAAGCTGGGCACAGGATTTGGCTAACATTTTTATGATCTCTTATGAGAAGTGATGAAATTTGTGTTATTTATCTCTATGTTGTGTTCAGAAACAGACTCCTAATTTCTGACTGATATTCCTAGGTACTACCTTAATTAAAACAATAATCTGGTAGTCGTATGGATCCTGTCGAAGATAACCTGAAAGTTAACTTTCCAGAACGAGATTTGTCATCCTTTTTTCCTCTCTATAAAATTGATCATGATCTGTGTATAGCCACAGACTACACCAAGTTCTTCCCTGGAACTGTGGAGAGGCACCATGAGGGAATACTGTGAAATCTCTCCAAGAACAGCAGATGGGGGAAGAAAATCTGCTTTGCTCCCAAAGGCAAAATATCTGGGCACAGAGACAAGTATAATTTATAGCAAGAGCTGATAATACTTTAATTTTTTTAAAAAAACTAACCAGCTTCACTCTGAAAAATGCTATTTGCTTATAATAATCTATTTTAGTGAAACTGGGGAAATTGTGAAATGGTTCAATATTGACATGGACACTTCCTTCAGACTTTCTTGTCTCCTTTACACACTTCTATTTCTTTTGCTCTTATGTCTTCACTTTGTTCCTAATTTGTATATCATAGGAATGATCATATATTATGTCTTGGAATATTTTGATGTTTGGAGTTCATCTTTTACATTTCAACTCTATTTCATCCATGTTCACTAACTTCCCACTCTCTGGGGTTTTTTTTTTTTTTTACTTAAAATTACTTTAACCTATGACACTATTTCCCACCTTCCAGTCCCCTCCTCCATTGCTCTCCTCCTTCATTTGGCTCTCAACCATGCTCTTAGTGACATCTTGAACTTTTAAATTTTGTTTTCTCTCTCTACATTTGAAAATGCCTAAGGAAAGACCCTGAGGTACAGACTGTGCATGAATAACAGTGTACAAGGAGAAGACCCAGGACGCTTTCATACTTTTTTGATGCACAATACCTTTTTTCCCTCTTTGCTTTGGCAAAACGAGCTACTACAAGCCTCAGAGGATGTCTCCATCACACCTACTAGCTCTTCACCTTAACTTATGGGTTATTCACCTTAACTAATGGGTTATTCACCTTAACTAATTCACCTAAACTAACGGGTTCCCATTTTGTCCTTTTGGTGGTGATGACCATCAGGAGAGCTCAGTACAAAACCTTGCTATGAGGGGCAGGCAGGCAAGTCTAGCTTTGATTACTGTCATCTCCACTTCCTCTTTTATCCCTGGCATGTGCTACAGCTCTTGAAAATTCTTAGCAGTTACCCCTTTCCTTAGTGTTATTACTATTTCCAGTTTTACAGGTGAATCAAACATAGCTTGAGGACACATTGTAATAGACACTGCATTAGACTGATATATGATCTCTGATCTTAGACGTTTACGATCTTAGAAAACTTCCCATGAACTGTAATTCTGTCTCCAAAGTGCTTGAACACAATCTCATTTTTGGCATGTTGCAGCTGAAGAAAGGAGATGATGGCAAAGACACAGGGCTTCAGCAAGAAGAGATACTTAGGAAAGCTTTAAGGAAAGAAAGGGTGAAATGGCAGTGATGATGGAAGTGAGATTGTGTCAGTCACTGAAGCTGGGAAACATGAACACAAAGGCAGGAGGCCAGCAAAGGAATTCCTTGAAAGAAGTGGACTCCAAGACAGTGTGAAGGGGAAGATGACTTGCTATTAGAGCTCTACTGTGACCACCCTACGGCAAAGTAAGGTAGAGCTGTGAGGGGTTTGGGAGTCCACGGAGGGAGGTCAGCAATAATCCTATTGAGTGGTGATTGAGCTTTTGCAGTGAGGAATGTCTCCAGTGAGATTTTAACTGAAGAAATAAATTAAAGAAAGAAATAGGGAAGTGATACATCAGATGCTGTGGTTCTTGACGTGGAGAGAATAATGAGTGGCAAGGAAGACAGGAATAAGAAGTAGGTGGAGAGATAAATAGAATCTATTTACTAGAGATTTGTGACAGGGTGGGCATGAGCTGCTTTTTATTGAATAAATTACTGTCACTGCAAATACTGTGTAAGTGAATCCATTCTTTATCCATAATGTGTATATTAGCTAAGTCATGGCTGTCTGTTCCAGGATTTCAAGTGGAGGTGAAGGGCTACTGCAAACCAGACTGCAGCTCTGCTTTCACATTTGTTCAGCGTTGTCATATGTGCTGTGGGTTTATTCTTTACTGTTCTCATTCTACTGATTTCTGTTTCAGCAGCTGCTCCTGGGGGGTGTTATTTGCGTTGTTGATGTTTGCTATATTTGTTACGTAAGGAAAGGCAAAGTCCAATATCACTAGTAACTAGCGCAAACTACCTTCTCGGCAGGTGCTGTCTGGAATTTAAAGACCTGGGCTTTGCCCTATAAGGATGTATGGATTGAGTCTCAGTCTTTGAGTTTCACTTCTCCTAGGCTTGGCCTTTAAAAATGTTTAATAAATATTGGCTGCTGGACCACAGAATATCTCCTGGTTTGGGTACCTATATTTATCGGTATTATTTTATTACTACTAGTGAAATAAATCCAAACGTTTCATTGCAATGGTGAAGTGTGAATATCACTTCCAAAAGTTGGAGCCCATCCTCTATGGCAATGTCAAAGGAAGGTTCTGGGGACTCTCTGACAGTGCAGGTTCCATTTTTGATGACTAAGATCATCGAGGGAGGTGATTCTGCCCCCCTACTCAGCCCTGGTGAGACCCCACCTGGAGTCCTGCATCCAGCTCTGGAGCCCTCAGCACAGGAAAGACATGGACCTGTTGGAGAAGGTCCAGAGCAGGGTGACAAAAATGATCAGAGGGCTGGAACACCTCTGCTGTGAGGACAAGCTGAGAGAGTTGGGGTTGTTCAGCCCAGAGAAGAGAAGGCTCCGGGGAGACCTTATAGTAGCCTTTCAGTACTTAAAGGGGGCTTATAAGAAAGATGGGGACAGACTTTTTAGCAGGGCCTGTAGTGATAGGACAAGGGGCAATGGTTTTAAACTAAAAAAGGGCAGATTTAGACTAGCTATAAGGAAGAAATTTTTCACCATGAGGGTGGTGACACACTGGCACAGGTTGCCCAGAGAGGTGGTAGATGCCCCATCCCTGGAAACATTGAAGTTCAGGTTGGACGGGGCTCTGAGCCACCTGCTCTAGTTGAAGATGTCCCTGCTCACTGCAGGGTGGGTGGACTAGATAACCTTTAAAGGTCCTTTCCAACCCAAAGATTCTATGATTCGATGATTCTATGAGTCGATGATTCTAAGATAAGGTGAGTGACACTGTGTTGCCTTGAAATTTTCTTTTGCATGTGACCTGTGGCTTGCCCTGCTGAAGTGCAGTGGAAGGCTATCTCAGTGTAAAGGTGAAAGGGAATTGCTTCTGTTTATCAGTTACGGAGGAAAACTAATGCACTTTGTGTGAATTTACTAGATTACTTTCAGATAGGCACTAGGACACTTAAAAAGTAAATTTATGTCCTATTTCTTCATATGCCCTTCATAGTAACTGCAGGAACCCTTTTTTCTGTCATAATTTATAGCTCAGAATTCATATTAATTCTGCAGTAAAATCCTCACCAATTTCAATCGGTGTTGTATTAATCCCTTAACAAGGGATAGATAAAACGGCACTCTTGGGTTGAATTGCTGAGTACTTTGCTTACCTTGCTGTGGTTTCCAACTTCCTCATTTCCTTGCCATGGATACTTTGAACTCAGGAACACAGTATTGAGATCAAATCAAATTCATCTTAATCTCAATCTCACTGTAGTGTATCAGTAAGTGGTATAAATACATGTTTATTACTCAGTAGGGAAAAATCTGGGAAACTGTAGCCCATTACTCTGATTTGTTTCTACAAATCACTTTATATTGCCATGTATTTTTCTTTTAATGTGGTAATTGTATGGTTACAAAACCCAATAGCTTGTTAGTCGTCACACATGTGCGCTCGTGTATTTCTCTAAAAAGCATTTCAGTGCCTTGGATGTGTATCCAGTGTTTTAAGCAGGTAATTGTCTAAGTAAGGATTCATTGTCTTCATTTTTACTGTTGAGAAAGCCAGACTGATGTACAAAAGTACATGCTGAATGCATTGAGATTTTACAAAGGCTTTATGAACTACTTACGAACCCGTTTTAAAATACTTACTACGTCCCTAATGTGTAAGTGCTGAGTTGAAACTACTAATATAGGAAGCCACTTTCTGACATTTTGAAGGGAAAAAATAGCACTGACTGAAGAAATGAGTATATTACACATGTAAGGTGTGTGGCAGGCACGCGAGGACTTCTCAATGCTGTGTGTGGATATTCTCATGAGACTCCTGGGGCATAAGAGCATCCTTATGGCTCATGATTGAAAAGGGAGAAGGTAGAAGTCTGTCCATTCAAATTCCTGGTAATGGGGTCACCCTGTTTCCCCTGGGTTTCTCCCTCAAAATCCAGCCTTCTCAGGGGTCTTGCTAGCAGTCCTCTCTTCTTGCCGCTTGCCACAGACCATTGCTGTCCTGTGTTGAACACGTGCTGAAGGACACAGGAGGGTATGGCTGTGACTGGCAATGTGCAGTGTTGGCTTAGCTGCCTGGAGAGTGTGCAGTCTGCTGTACTTCCCACAGCACTGGGGGTCTTGTTAGTCATTCAGTGAAGGTAAACTGCATTTAATGAAGTTCACCCTGGTATTTCAAGGATGAGAGCTCAAATCAAACTCATTTTTACAGAAAAAATAAATGATCTGTTGAAACAATTAAACTAAGAAATGCCACATCGTGCTATTTTGGCAGTGATCTGAATCATGACACACCTTCCCTCACTTGTGTGGGAGAGATCTCAAGTGGAATGCAAGATTAATTATTTGGTGACGGTTGGGTTTTTTCCACCGGAGATTACCTCTTTGCATAGTTATGAGCTGCTGTTGGTAGTTCCTGTCCATATCCCTAATAAAAACGTGACCCTTTATCGCAGAACCAAGTCAGAGACAAGTATCGGCTACAGCTTCATCTGCTGCAACAAACAGTGCTTGTTTCTATATACGCTGCAGTTTAAGCTGCAGTTCTAAGTTGTTCTTATTTAGTCGTTCTCACATGAACTGCTGTGTTTGCTCAGAGACCAATTTGATTTCGGGAAGGCTCTGTTAGTCACTGCAGCCTGTCTTGATGTTATCAGCTGAATGATGAGAGCCATAGATCTTAATTCTCACCGTTAAGGAGTGTCAAAAATACACAGCAGGAGTCCATATGTTATGTGTATGTTACTTAGACCTGCCTGTTATCCCTAGGGCAGCTTTTTTATATATTGAACCACAAAAATAATACAATCATGCTGCTTGTGGATATAATGACTATAACCTTCTCCAATCCATTCCCAAATGGCAAGAAAAGATGGTCTTTGCACTATGCCTCTCCTTATTAGATCCAGACTGACATGAAAGAAAGAAGCAGCGAGGATGAATCCCTGCTCAGATATACACCACATTAAAAGGTCAACAAAGAACAAAACTGAAGCTCTGTCTACACCAGACATTGTTCTGTTTCTTTTTGGAAAAAAGTCTGTCCCTCACTCCCCACCCCAGAAAGTATTAACACTTCATTGCCCAATTATCTAGAAAGGTTCTCCAATAGTAAGACAAGTGCCAGAAGAAAGGAGTCTAAAAACCCTGTAGGGCATGGATGAATGACAGGTTTGTTTTTATGACTTCCTACGATTAAATGAGAAATGACTTTACTTTTCTGAGAGGGGGAATTATAAAGAAGTTTGGTCAAACACATAGTGTGAAATCTTGGCTTCAGCAAACCAAGAAGCGTTTTCAGCAAATGTGAAAGCATGGCTTGATGAAAGTAACTGGAAGCCAAAGTCTCTTTATCACTTTGGGCCTAAGTGTGAAAAGCTTAATGCCAATACGAATCTCTATCATTTCACTAACATCAGGTAAACCCAAACAAAATGCACAAGCCACACCTTTTGGCTGCATCATCTAATGGCTTCTGGTGATGCGATTCTCATATCCCTCTTAAGGAGCAAGCTGGGCTTGCTTCCTCCTGCGCCAGGCACAGTGCTGCGGTGGAGGAGGCTCCTCACCCACAGCCGGCCAGCGATGCTCGCTGCTGCAGGCTGCGGCCACAGCCGCAGGCTGTCCTGCTCCCGGTCCCTCTGGGGATGGCTAATACTCCTGGAGATACTTGGTTTAACTGGGCCTGTGACCTGAGCTGGTGCCAAGCTGTAATCAGGAGTCTGCTTGTTCTGCCTAATCTCGGGGCTGTATCACTGCCTTGTTCTTGGTTTGCAATTTCCTTACAGCAGCAGCTATGTTTGTGCTCTGTGCAATGCCCGCCATCGGCTGCAGATAATACATGCAGTTTGGCTTGGAGTGATGGTCTGGCTATGGAGCGAACGTCCGCAGTTGTCCTCACATGCTGTCCACTGGTTTGGACCACAGAGCAGTTTTGGTGCATGCAGACTACGTCCTTCCTGGAGGAAACCAAACCACTTCCAAGCGTGCACTCACTGTGTGCCCACTCCTAAAGTGTTCCAAGCAGCAAGTGGGACACACCACCACAAAATCCTCCAGCGCAGGCTGAAGTTCTTCAGGAGATCCCGTGACACTTTGAGTGCTTCTCAGGATATACAAAGGCCCAAAACTTATCAGGCCACTCATGTTTCCTGCTGACCGCTACCCCTCTAACCTTTGCAGCTCACTTCTCCATCTTCCCTAAGACTTCCCCTGCTTCATCTTTTCCCTGCTTTGCTTGCTGTACCTTCTGTTGCTGTTGCCCCTTGCTGAAGTGCCTCTTTTCTCTCTCTCTCTTTTTTTGGGGGGGGGACACAGAGCTTTTTTTGGTTGTTGTTTGGTAACTTCAATTCTTTTATTCTCCCAGGAAGGCCAGTGCAGAGCAACCTAGAGCATGAAGGAAACGGCATTGCAGCACTATCAGGTGGTTGCCAGCTGTTCAAGGAGAACAAGTTCAAGGTGTCCATGTCCTTGAAGACCCGAAGAAAGAACCATGCAGGGTGGTGACATGGCAGGTGTTCCCCATGTTACGATGTTGTACAGACACCTTTGTGTGAGAGTACACCACTAAATCAGCCACTCATTTGGACATCTATGCGCTGGACAGACCGTGAAGAGTCACAAGGAGAAGGTGTCCTTTGGATCCTGTGTCTAGACCCCACAGTGTCCCCCAGAGAAGACAAATCCAGGAAACCTTTTCAGCCCACTCCTAGCCCCAGCCTGCATCAGCAATCCCCCGTGCCAGTGCTTCTCATTCCAGCCTGAGTACGTAGGCTGCTTTTCTATGAGTTTCTTTTTTGGGTGATTGCTGGGGGGTACAAGTTTCTGGCACCACTGAGTTATGCTCCCAAGAAGTGCCGGGAAGGCCAGTTAATGGAGTGCAAGGAAGAGTAATGCCTTCTGTGTTCCACTTTCTTCAGAGACCTCTGTAGGTGTAGGCTGAAAGGACACAAAATGGCAGCAGGCTCCAGACCACATGGTGGCTGTTAGGGCATCTCCTCTCCGTAAAAGGGAGAGACACAGCATATGGAGTGCAGGTGGCCTTTCATGAGGTTCAGAAGGCATGGCCATTCCATGAATAGAGCATTTTGGCCAAAAGCCTAGTTACAGGGCAAATGGCCAGTTTCTCTAGAGATTAAAAAGGGAGAGAAGAGGACAAGACAGAAGGTCTTGTGTCACTGTGGACAGGGGGAGAGAAGGTTTCCTTGGTGAAAGGGTGCCTTTTTTGTCCTGCAGGATCCAACCAGCTGGTTCCACCCCTTGCCTTTCTAGCCCTTATCAAGTCTCAGTCCCCCATCCATACAAACTGCCTACGCAGCCTTAATCCCTCTGCTGCTCCCTCCACCCTCTCCCAAGAAGCAGACAGCAAGCAAACCTCTCCTCATGCTCCCCCCTTGCCTGAGCTGCAGGGCACAGCCACTTGTCAGCTGCATTTCTCTGCAGCAAAACAAGTAAACCTCAGCCTGTGATGCTTCCCGAGGGTTGTGGAGGCAGCAGTCACAGCCGCATGCCAGAATGCTCGAAAGGTCAAAAAAGACATAGAAGGCCAGGGCAGACACAGTCAGAGTAACCATGCTTGCCCAGAAGAAGTATGGATTGAGGTCCTGTGGGCAGTGAGTGGCAAACCTAAACCCCTCCTTCTAGGAAACATAACGAGATAGAAAAGTCACGTACAGTTAATGGGACTCCACCCTAACCTGCTCATTTCACCCCATTAATCAAGGCAGGATCAGACGAAGGGGGTTGTCGGGCTTCTCCAGCTACTCACAGACTGCAGAAGATGGGCATAAAGCTGCTCAAGAAACTAGTTCTAGTACTCCTGGTCCAAATGGGAAGGCTCGGCCAATTCCTTGCAGAAGCTGCATAGGACACAGCAGTCACCAAGGCTGCACTTGATGTGTGCAGCTTGTGCCGTTTGCATGTTTGTGGCTAGTCTGTCAATCAGGACCCGCCACATTGCAGTCAAAGAAAAACGCACACTCCACTTATAGCATTTCATAGTGTGTGGTTAAACTAGACCTGTTCTCCATTGTTGTGTGGGTCTGGCTTCATCACTCAACAGCACAGAGGGCTTTCAACCTCTCCCACTTTATGCTGTGAATGATCCTGCTTGGAAAGGAGGTGTCCTGGGTGGATTCAATGATACCTCTGATTCATGCAGTCCTAACTGAGAAGGTTTGGAGGATGGCCTCAGGATCCTTAATCACGACTCTGCCCATGTTGGATTTGTCCACCACAGCCTGCTTTGCTGCTGGCTGGTGGGACTCAGAGGTCACAATGTTCTCAGTGGCAACCACCATGCAGTGCAGTGGTGGTGAGATGGTGGTGCCAGCGAGCTTCATTTTGAAGGTTTGCACCTTGCTGCTGGTCAACCTGCTGGTCCCACCTCATCTCCCAGGCCCTGAGTCTTCAGCTGACAAGGGACAAAGGGATCACAGAGACAAGGACTTTCAGAAACTCAATGCTTTTACCTTCTTCCCCAGGCAAAGGGTTATCCAGGAATAGCCAGTTCATTCTGGAGGAGCTGCCATAACTGCAGTATGAAGCCTCTCATTGTCCCTCCACCAGTGACCAAATTCAGCGCTGGGAGAAGGTCTGGACAGCAGGCCCATGGTGTCACCATGGTGTCACCTGGAATAGGACAAGGAATGGGGGAGGCAGGAACATCACCAAAGGCAAAAAGCTTGGGCATGGGAGGCCTTGTACCGGAGAGGATGGCAAGGGTAGGATGTGGCAGATGGAAAGAAAACTTGCAGGAAGGCAGATCTTCAAACCTCATGCACGGATGTTCGGTCCAGGGAATCAGACTGCATCTTGTCCAAAACAGTACAGCAGTGCATACCTCAGTTGCAGGGACCTCGGCATGGTTGGATTTAATCTCCTGGTCCACTCCTATTTCACTGCGTTCCTTGTTAGCAGGCAGTACTCAAGCGAGATCTTAAGTGTTTTCATTTGCGGGAAGCCAAGCTCACAAGTATTTGCTGGCGTCTATAAGCTGTTTTGAACAAGTGCAAATCTAATGCACTAGACTTGTTGCCAGAACCCAGGAAAACTGCAGGTCACTTCTGCGCTTCCCTACACGGCTCCCCGCCGATGTCATAACGTGAGAAAAAAGTTGCTGCTTTCCTGCGCGAGCTCTGCCGCGGCTGGGGAAGATGTGCTGGCCTCAGGGTCAGATACCTGACAAACGCTCTCATCACCACCGAATGTGTTATTTAGCATTGTCTCAGCTGACTTTCGTTTTCACCGCTTTCTTTTTTGTCCTTCGCTTTTATCGCTGGTTAAAATCAGCCTTGACAATGCTTTTGGAAAATACAAGCTCTACCTGGGGAACCAAGAAATGATTTAGTTGAGTAAGAGTTTGCTGGAATATTACTGATTAGCATTCATTTGCTACATGGCAGTAGAGGAAAGTGCCATTTTAAGCACAGGAGTGAGTGAATTCAGTGAGTGGTGAATGTCCATATTTCAGTGGGCTCACAGTGTAAGCTCCTCAGTGTGACCGTTTCTTCTGTGTAACTAATAGACAGATAAATTTAGATTTAATGGTGGATTTAACGATCATTATAATTTATTCCATTATTATTTTCTGTGATTACTACTTTTTTTAAGATTTTTTCCCTTAATAGAAGATTTGATAGAGAGGCAAAGCATCTTAAAAATTTTGCTTTATTGTGTTACGGACTTTTAAAAGTGGGAGTCAGAGTTGCTAGTAACAGAAAATCCTAGCAATGTGTTCGTTTGATTTTTCTGAGGCAAATTATTTAGTAAGTAGAATATTTGTCTTCCATGACGCTTATCAGAGAAGACAGAATTTTAAAGAATTACGCATTGAAAAAATAGCGTCTGATTACATACAACATGTTCTGCCAGATATTCTGAGACAGCACCAGAAGGCACCACACTTCAAGTGGCAACCACATGTCATGGAAATATCTGAAAAGTCTCCTTTTCAGTAAAATGCCTGTTTATCATGCACTTGTTATCAAGCTGGCCTGTTTGGTTTTTACCTTAATTTCCGCATTCTTTAATCAGAAGGTACATTTTCACTTTTCATATAGATTCTGATTTTCAGTGATTTAAGAGCATAAACAAGCATAACATTTTTTAAAAAAGATATATTTAAAATTAATTAATTCCTACAGCAGATATATTGATCTCATTGATCCATACTGACTTCAGTCCCTTGCTCTCATGTACATAAAAATGACAACAAAAAGAAAATCTATTTCAATGGTGCTGCTGGTGGTGAATTAATAGGCTGATTTAAAGATACAGAGTGTCTGGAGAAAGACTAAGTAAAGGGCTTGTGTTGTTTATTCCCCAACACGGCTCACTCGACTGATGTAGGCTTTCTGTGTATCCTCAGGCATATTCCCTAGCGTGTTCGTGCTTGAATGCCCTGTCTGCGAACGGGATAATAATATTTCTCCTGTCTATTTAGACGGTAATTTCCATGTGACAGAAAATGGGTCTTATGACATGTTGGTACAGAATCCACCAGTGTGGGTTAGAACCACTAATACTGGTTCTTTAAATTGGTGGTAAAAACCAACTTGTACTAATATGAAAAATTAAATGTTAGTTCCTCAGCTGAAATCTCAGTACAAACTAATTTCACATATTTGAGCAAGTGTTTTTCTTCTTCTTGGCAATAGACCTCACTGGTCGAAATAGGATAGATTTAGCAAAGTCTGCTAACATCGCCTTTGAACCAAAAGCTCAAATGCCTCTGGAGCCAAACAGAAGGTATTTGAGTATAGGGCATTCTGCTACCCATATAGCGTTTTCTTGAGATATGTAGATTGGGGCAGGAGGAAAAGGAGAGAAAGAAGAATTGCTGAAACTCTGAAACAGCCTGTTTTCTCACCTCCAGCAATTCTTCTTCCACTCTTATTTCCCCATACCTAAACTGGGGCAAGCCAGAAGACAACAATTTCACCTGGGTAGTGTCTGTCTGCTGAATGTTGGGAAAAAACCTTTCTTTAAAAAGTCTTTAAGCTGGCGTTCAGCAGTACCTCAGAATATGCCGTATCCTGAGGAGGAGCTCCTTGGACTGTTGATGATGGGAAGAGGGTGGAAAGGGAGTTGACTTTTTTGTTCGTTGTGTGTTGAGATGTACGGGGGGGTGATGAGACCGCTAGGCTGCAGGACTTGGCGGAGGAATCCGAGGACAAGACCAGCAGAGGAAATCAGTAGAGAGGGAGTTTGCCAACAACGAGTTGCCTGCAGAATAGGAAGAAAAAAATGTGAAGAATGGCAGACAGGAGAAAAAGACACATTTTACAGGATTTTTACATTGGCATCTCAATTCTTATGTCCAAAGAAAATGAACTGCTGAACCCTCTCCCATTCACCCACAACTGACCCTTACATGATGAAATGACAGTGCTGAGGCAAATTGTTGTAGGCTGAGAAAACAGAGTTTCACTAGCAATAGCAGTGATTTCAGCAAGCTGTGACATTTGAAAACACAGACAGACTAGCCTGTCCTTTATTTACTAGCAGTAGAGATGCCCTGTTATGTTTAACAGGCAACCATAGTCAGTAGCTAAGAGTTGACCAAACAGTAAGGGAAGCTTCAACTGTTTGGGCATCTTGGAAGTATGAAGAAACATGGTACTTTGGTCACAGAGTGCATGAAAAAGAGAGTGGGGACAGGAAAAATATCTCCTTTGAAGAAATTCATGTCTCCAAGCAGCTTTTAGCCAGAGAAAGAATAATGTTTATGTATCTGTGAAACTCTGTATGGACAGGACCTTGCTGTACAAAACCCATTGCTAACAACAGGACTGTTTTAAGACACCACCTACGTAGAGAACCCTTACTGCCTAGTTTTAGCACTGGAAATTTAAGAGATTTTCTAGACGCTGAGCCCACATTATCTGGATTTTCAGTTGTTTCAATCGTCACCAAGAGACCGGAACATTACATCTTGAGGGATCAAACATTGGACAGCCAAGAACAGAAGGCCTATTGCCACCAGACCAGTTCTAATGGTTCAAGGAAGAACCCCACATTTTGTATAAACAAAGGGCAAACCTTGCACTGTTCACAGGATGTACCTACATTGCACAGCTAAGTAGAGGCACAGTGGGCAAATAGTCTGGGCAACAACACCATGGATTCATGTATTAATGTGCTTGTTTAAATATACCTCCAGTATCTCTGCCCTATACTGCAATCTCAGTTGTTTAAATCACTCTGAAGTACTGAATCTCTTAAATCTCATCATTTCATAGTCTCAGACATCTGGTAAACTCCATCTGTGCTATGGAACTATGCTATTTCAAGGTCATGCATTTTAGTAAACTATTCCTAGTGCATTTTGCTCCTGTGTGGATATAGATTTCTCAGAATTAACCAGACGGCTCTCTGCATCTGGTGGAGAAATACTGGGACAATGAATTCTAGAAAAATCACTTCAGAAAATTAATCCATGAGAATGGGTCATGAAGGGTAAAGGGAAATAGGAATGAGGCTGCAATGAGTGGCTTTACATAAAGTGAGTTTATAAAAAATAGCAGAGTTGGCAGTTTGCTAAAGAAATGCTATGAAGCACAAGCACGCACCACCTTAGTGCAAAACGAGGATGGGAATTTTAGTAAGATCAGAGTGCCTCAATCATTAGCTCTTCTTTGATCTCAGCATAAGAAGGAAGCATGCAAAAAAAGAAATGTAGGTCATCATACTAAGGAGTTATACTAAAATGATAATACAAGCATTTATGGTGCAAATTACAGGGTAAGCTGGTGTCGTGGTTTAACTCCACCCGGCAACTAAGCACCAGGCAGCTGCTCGCTCACCTCCCCACCACCTAGGTGGGATGGGGGAGACAACTGGAAAAAAACCTCCTGGGCTGAGATAAAACCAGTTTATCAGGACAGCAAAGGTAGAAGAAATAACAATAATGAGCCTGGTAAAGGAATAGACAAAAACAAGCGATGCCCAGTGCAGCAATTGCTCACCACCGGCTTACCCACAGCCCGTCCCCGAGCAGCGATTCCCGCCCACCGGCCAACTCCAGTTTACGTACGGAGCGTGAGGTTACACGGTGGGGATCATCCCTTTGGCCAGCCTGGGCCAACTCTCCTGGCTGTGCCCCCTCCCAGCTTCTGGTGCACCTCCCCGCTGGCAGAGCAGGGAGGCTGACAAGTCCTTGACTTGGTGTAAGCACTAGAGCTACTTAGCACCGACTGAAAACATCACTGTGTTACCGATATCCTCGTAATAAATCCAAACCACAGCACTATAGCAGCTGTTAGGATGAAAATTAGCTCTACCCCAGCCGAAACCAGGACAGCTAGCAAGAGGAATAAAATGCAAGAAAGGATATTTCTGAAAGCTTAGTAGTAAAAAGAGGGAGTTCAAGCTCAGGTGTAATATAACACCAGGAAGCAAGGGAAAGCATCAGGGAAGGGTAAGTGGTATTTTCTTTCATTCCTTTCTAATATGCTTAACTGCAATCAAATAACTAACAAATTCTTGTCTACATACAGAACAGTGCACGTGTTGTTTCTGAAATACAGTTTCTCTTTTTAGAACTTTTCTTTAATTCTTGTGGTCAGTCAGAATTCTTGTTTTCTCTCCCAGCATGCAAATTCTAGCTTCTGAAAATGTAGGACATGTGCTTTCTTGTTTCACCATCCAGGTTATTACTGAAATGTTTAATAATACTAGATCAGGTCAGGTCTTCTGGGTAGCTGTGTGGTACTATCCTCAGTTTCCTCAGAACCACTGAAAATCACCGAGTCCAGTGTTCCGACCTGCCCTGCTCCCACTTTAGTGCTGCCATCTAACAATAACGCAGGGAACCAGCCTGTTTATAAGCACATCATGGAAGACAGCATCAGAAGCTTTACAAAAATCAAGATACAGAACGCATACTGCTTCCTCCGACTCAAATGCTTGCTACTGGATCATAGGAGAAAAATATTTTGATTTGACAAATTTGTTCTTGGAGGAGAACATAGTGGTTTTCAGTTACCTCCTTGCTTTCTTCCAGGTATTTACAAATAGTTTAATTATTTAATATTTTGTTCCAGAAAATTAGATTAGGGTGACTGATCCATAATTCTCTGCTCTTCCTTTTCTCCCTTTTTAACATATGTATCCTCTTCAGTCTCCTAGACTTGTCATCCATCTTCTATAAAGTGCTGATGGTAACCACCAATGCCTTTGAGACTGCTCACCATGTACTTTACAGCAAATTTTGTCATGCTCAGATGATTTAGTCCAACCTACCCAAGTAATTTCTCACCCTTTCTTTCTCTAGTCAAGCCTAACTATCCTAAGGGGATCTAGATGAGCAGTACTGGTGTGGGAGCCTTGCGAGAGTGGTGGAAATGCGGCTTTGACATTGCAGCTCTCTTGGCCGCACTATCTTACCAGCTCAGGGAAAGCAATAGAAGCCAACTAAGAGGGGCCCACAAACCCCTGTTTTTTTGACAAGGTGAGTGGCAGAGGTTTCTTGGGGCAGGAGGTAAAAGCTAACCGCCTCTTTCCGTTTTGGGGCAGCAGGATCACACATGACCGAAAGGCGTGTGAAAACCTGGCTGTTCCCAAGCTTGAGATTCAGAGGCCGTTTTGGCTATCCAGGCGTTTCCCAGACAAGCGCGCTCTCTTTGTTACCCTGCTTCTCCCTCATCGCTCTGTGGAAGGATCGGAAATGTAAGAAAGGAGGTAGGGTCGCCCACCTTCTGGCCAAGGGAGTCCAGCTGCGGTTTGTGGGGTTGCCCTTCACAGCACCGCCGGCTCACGCCGCCTGAATCCCCCCACGTGGCGGAGGTGTTTGGGCGCGGTGAATTCGGCTGCCGAGCACCGTCAGGCCGGCGGGGGCTCGCCCGCGGTGCGGCACGAGGCAGGGGCCTGGCGGCTCGCTGGGGTGCGAACGTGAGCCCGGTGCCACGTTGCGGATCCCCCAAACCGCCCTCCTGCAGGTGCCAAGTGCTGCCATAGGAGACGCACACCGAGAGGAGCGCGGGGGCAGAGCGCCGCGGGTGTCACCTCAGCTCTCGGGCCCGAACTCGCCACCCACGGGCGCAGCGCGGCGAGGCGGGAGCCGCCGGGCTGTGCAGCGGCCCTTCTCGCTGGGGGCACGCTCCGCTGCCGCGCGGCAGCTGCCTGCTCCTGAGGCAGCGCCCAGCGCGCCCTGGGTCGGGAAATGGCGGAGGCGGTTATCCACCGAGGCACGGGCACTGTAGCACGAGCTCCTCCGGGATGCCGGGGGCAGCCTAGCCCGCAGGGTCCGGCCTTGCCCCATCCCTCCGGCCCAGAGACGGGTCTCAGAAGATGCCTTGAAGACCCCCGTGATGGTCTCGGGCAACTCTCTGCAAGGGGCGTAAAGAGCGACTGAGGGCACGCGTGGGGCTCGCCAGCCCCCGCGGAATGCTCTGGTCCGGTCCCGTGCTGCGAGGAAGATGGCTCAGCGGTGACCGCGGTAGACGGAAGGAGGTGTGCGGTGCAAGGCGTTCACGGCGCAGCACGGACGCGGCCGCCCTGCCCCGGGGGGCCCTGGCGCCGAGCGGCCAGGACGTGCCATCTGCCCCGAGCCTGCTTCGCCGCCTGCGGCAGCCAGCGCCGCAGCCCTAGTGGCCCGCTTTCCCTGGAAGGAGAGCGGAAAAAGTGCAGACTCCTTTCCAGTGGAGTCAGGGTCTTCCTGCAAGCAGTAATTTAGCGGTGGTTTGTGGAGAAGTTTTCTTTTGAGCTCTCTTTCACATTCTTAGGGTCTATGGGGAAGGTCTAAAAGGTCCTAGTTTGCGTTTCTTTCCTGCTGCTTTTTTATCCTAGCGCTGTCACAGACTAAATATATAAATAAATACATATGTAAAAATACATAAATACACAACATCTATACACATATGGGGGAAAAAAAAAATCGAGATAGGATTGCTTGCTTTGCTAGAGGATTGCCTGAATGCCAGGGTGTGCAAAACCTGACCCGCTCGCTGAAGAGCTTGTGCTGGTGCATTCTCTTAAAAAAAAAAAATAAATGCACTCACATGTTAATTGCTCAGTAAGTGTTAGGGAAAACATATACCATCATGAACTTAAACATACCTTGTCTAAAAATCCTATTTCTGCACAGTTTATTTTACTCTTTTCTCTTAATGATGTTACTGTTTTGTAATTACTACTGGGTATAAACACATCTGAATTGCTAAAGTAATCATAATGGTTAATAAAAATTGACAAGCTCCTCTTAGGAATTACAGCAAAAAAAAGGGGGGGACGTGGTATTTTTCCTTTGTAGATCAATTCCAAACCTCAGAGAAAATTACACATTTTGAAGTGTTTACTACAGACTACTCAACTGGAACAGGTAGATACAAAAATAGATGAACATTTATAAAAAGCTGCAGCTACTTGGCTGAAAATAGCTTTACTTCTTACTCAGAAACTGGTGAGTGTGTCTGAGGAGAAATGGTTTATCTTTTCTTTTAGTTTCTGGATGCTTATTATAAGTGTAACAAATAGTTCACATTTTTTATACACAGGAAAAACTATTGCCTGTTTTATTCTGAATTAGGTTTTCCATTCTTATTCCAAGGAAAATCAAATTGTTTGTAATTTTTCCCCTTAGCTTCTTGTTTTATGGCTTTGAGAAACCTGGTTTCTTCCCATCTTTTTCACTCAGTGGTGGAGTTCTTGGTGGGAATTGCAGCACGTGGATCTCCTTAGGTCACAGTATCCACACTGTTCTGGGGTAATGTTTAAGGCCTGCTTGAGCAAAGTAAATAAACAAGTGCCACCATGAGGTATGCATACAATCCTAAATTAGTGAAATAACTCAGTGTTAAAGTTACCTACCACGCTGACTCATGGCCCAAAGATTTTGTAACTTTTTTCTGTGATAAGCCTGTGAACAAGTTTTCTTTTAAATCAGCTATTATGTTCTCACAGAGCACTTTTAGCCTTCAATATGTCACTTACTGCAGACACATCTTCTAACCTTCCAAACCCACATCTTTGCCAGGCTGCCAATGTAAAATAAAGTTCTGGATCTTTCCCCCAGGCACTTCCTGGAATCTTTTTTTTTTCTGTCATTATATAAAGCGCGATGGTGCTCTTTCTTTTAAGCTTGCCATCTGGATGTCATTCTTGATTTTGCCTCTTTTTAAATATGCATATTCAGGCTAGACCTGAAATGACGCAGCTTCTTTCTATGTAACGGTTCTAAAAGCTGTACTTTCTTTCCCAGCCGTTTCATCAAAACTTTAGTCATGTCTTCATAATCTCAGGTCTTGGTATTTCAAGTTCTTTCTCTCTGTTACAAAACCCCGTGTTTTCTACCTCCCTAGGGATATGCAAACTGGTGCTGCAAAATTTATTTTCCTGACTGCATGGACCATACAAAACCCCTTTTGAATCATCTTCCCCTGCCACCTCGTATCAGTCACAAGTTTCTTGTCTTCACTTTCTTCACCACTCAGCCTTTCCTAGGTTAGCTGATCTTGAAATGAAGCCTGGTGTGTGTTGTATCCTCATTTCCATGTCTTTATTCACATGTAACCCCCTTGTCTCCTGAAACCGGGGCTCACAGCAAGAGCTGCCGGTGAGGGAAGACGAGGTGCCGAGTCTCAGCCAGGGCTCAGGGTGCAGGGAGTAGAGACTGGCACTTCCAGGGCTGCTCCTGCCCTGGCTGCCCCGGTACCCTCCTCTGGAGGGTCCAGCTTCTGTCCATCGACAGCACGGGGAGGACAAGAGGACCCATTCAGTGTTTAAAATTACCATTATGCACAGATGCTTGAACACCCAAGGTTTTAGACTATAACATCTCTGTACTTGAGACTTTCTCCCTCTACCTATGTTTATACAACAAAGAGAAAACAATTTTTACTGTCATGTTCAAATGCAGTTATAAAGCTACAAAAAACCACCCCGGTTCATTAATTGCTGTCCACCTCTTGTTTTTCTGTGATCACTACCTTGTGCTTTGCCAGAATATCACTCTATTTGTGAAACTGGATTTCATTACCAAAAAAAACAAATATAAAGAATTTAACAGTAATAGTTTTTTGCAATAAAGTCTTTTTTAAAGTAATGGATGATTGTGTTAATTGTTTTAATCCTTTAACATATCTGCCAGTGTTGTTTAAAAAAACAACAACATTTTCTTGTAGAATTCTCAAGATTGGATAGCGACGTCAGGGAGAATAGCTATTTAAAAGGATGTGTAATGAAACTGAAACTAAAAAAAGATGAGGGAAAATAAATAAGCTTGCTTTTCTATGTATCTTTAAACCAAGAAATCAGATACCCTATTGCAATAGTTTGCACAGAGATCAGTGTGTTCTTAAAACTCATTTAAAATCTGTGTCAGCGCCATTCCTGACAGTGTAGTTTACTGGTCTGTACTGGCAGTCAACTGTGAGATCCTAACTGTATTTTTATTAAAAAACACGCACTACTTGGTAAACTAGCAGCAGTTCACTGTACTGTTTTCACTTCATCATAGTCTGCACTTCAGTTTTTCTTAAGCTAGAGTACGTAGTTAAGAATTAGGAGAGAAGACTTGTCCTTAATAGTCACCCAGGTTCCGGACCCAGACAGTGGCCAGCAAGTGGTGCGTAGGTGCGAGCACCAGAACCAGGACATGTGGCAAGTACCTCCTTTCTCAGAGCCAGCCCACCCTCCGGCTGCCGGTGCTTCAGAAACCCCCCGAATCCAAACTGTGTCCCTGACCGCTGTGCTTAGTCGCTCTGTGACTTTGTCTCACCTTTTGTCACTCAGATGCAGTTTTGTCCTCCGTAGCCCCTTGAGGCAGCGACTTCCACAGTTCCATGGCTGTGCCTGAGGAAAACTGTATCTTCTTTTGTTTGTTTAAACTTGTTTTTTTGTACTATCACTGGATGTCCCTTAGTTCTCCCATTTTGAGACTTTCTCTGTTCAACTCCTCTGTGCGCTTAGGGCTTTATAGACCTCTGTTGTATCTCCCACTTGTCTCTTTTCAGAACTGGAAAATCTTAAGAGTATGTATTCTCTCTAGTGTGAGTTGTTCCTCATTTCTTATGAGCCAGGGCAATAAGGAAATGCATGTGAAAAAGCAGCTTATCACTCCAGGAGAATACCAAACCAAGGGGGGCTGAGTCCTGGCGTTCCTTTTCCAAAATACAGTTGTGAATCCCAGTGGCAAAGTGCTTCCCTCGTCTCCCTCTCATAGAGTTACCCCATTAACTCACAAGGTATCGGTTTGTTTCCCATGTGTGGAACGCTCTTCCCTTCCACCAAGCCAACGAGTGTTGAAAAATGTTATCGATATGTTGGTTTTGGTTTTACAATTTTGCTTTTTTAAGCAGAGGAATCCAGTGCAAGAACTGCCAAGTTCAGCATGGCAAGTTAGGAAATGGTAGAATTGAGATTACGGGTACATCATCAGCTTACCCCATGTGTGTATATGGTATCACGTTAGTTCTTAATTAGCTCCACAGCATGCTAGCTCGCTGTTAGCCGCTGCGTCAGGCAGACAGCTAACTAACCGTGTCTGCATAAGGACCCTCAGCTCACTTGTTGCAGAGCCAAAAACGTGTGTCAAACGCAGAAAGCCTGGGTTCCTTGGGTGAATAAGCAGAAGGCTCCCCGGATTGCTGTCCCTGGCTCCCCACACAGCTTCAGGGTTGCGCTGGGCAAGTCCCTTCAGCAAAGCTTTCATACGTGGCCACCTCTTCTGCTTCTGTTATTTTCCAGGTGGGACGAGTGTGTCTGCGTTACAGACTTGTTGGTGTGGCTACGCCATTCAGGAACGCGATTGTGCTGGTAAAAGGCTGTACATATGTTTATATATGCAAAAATTACATGATTTTACTGCTGTATTTCTTTCCTAAAAGGGGAGAGGGAGAGGAAGGGAAGAAGGAATTATGTGAAAGTAAGTCTACCAGCAAAAGTTCTGCTTCCCTGTAGTACGTGCAATGGCCATCCTCCCAGCCTTTTGGGTGCCCAGAAACATGTCGGACAGTAAATTATTACCAAAATAGGGAGGTCACTGCCAGCAGCAGCAGTCTGCCTCCAGCGGGGGTAGCAGGGGTGTAAAGGGCCGGGGGGGAAGTTTGCCACAGGCTGCAACCAGACTGCTCTGAGCGTGTGTAAAAACTCATGAATATGGCACTGTGACGCCCAATGGTGGGGGACACTTGGGGGGAGAGGGTGGCAGTGATGGAAATGGCCGAAATGAGTGCGAAACCCCCGCACGAGCGGGGAACGGTTGAAGTCCCGATGACTTTTTTTTTTCTCCTTTCCCCTCCTGGTGACTCCGAGCCTGAGAGCAGCCATGCTTCGGCTTTAAACCGCTCCGCGCCTCGGCTCCGCATGCGGGCGGAGGGGCAGGACACCTCCCCCCCACCTCGTGGGTATTCAAAGCGGGTCATTACTGTTGATGAAGCACTCGGCGGCGGGAGGGCGGGCGCCGCAGGACAGCCCGTGAGGAAATCGGTAACGACCTTTTCAGCGCGCTGTTTGGAGGGAGAGCGCGCAGGATTGGGGTGCCGCAGGGGCGGCCGCCACCCGCCCGTTAGCAGCGGAGAGGCGCGGAACCGGGGGCCTCGCCGCTGCCCCGCTCCGCTCCCCGGGGTCCGGCCGCCGCCTCCGGGCCGCGCCCGGGAGCGGGGGCGGGGCCTGCTGCTCACCGCCCCGCCCCTCATGCATATAGTGGCGCTTATTAGCATACCGATGAGGCGGGGCCCGCCCCCCGGCGGCCATTTGTAGCCGCGGCGCCCTGGCTGCGGGGGCGGGCGGTGCTCGCTCCGCTCCGCTCCGCGCTGCCGCACCGCACCGTACGGTCGGGCCTGCGGCTGTTCAGCCCCGGCGGGCCGAGGAGGAGGGAGGAAGAGCGGGAGGGTGAGAAAGAGAGAGAGAAGCGCCGGACTCGGCGGCGGCGCTGCCGCGATCGGCTCCACTCGGCTCCCCCATGGCCGCGGGCTGCAGGGACGGCCCGGGGCAGGAGAAGTACCGGCTGGTGGTGGTGGGCGGTGGCGGCGTGGGCAAGTCGGCGCTCACCATCCAGTTCATCCAGGTGAGGGGCCGCGGCGCGTGGGGGGAACCGGTCCGCCCGCCCGCGGCGCCGGGGCCTGGGCGCTGCCCGGCGCGCAGAGCGGGGGGGCCGGAGCCGGCGCGGCGGGCGGCAGCTCCCGGAGGCGCCGCGGGCTGCCGGCGGGGCTTCGCTGCGCTGCCGGGCGGGGAGGCGGGAAGCCACGGGCGGGGAAGCGGCGGCGTGACCTTGAGGGGCCCGGGGCGGCGGTTGGGGCGCGGCGCCCGCGGCGGTGCGAGCCCCCGGGAAGGTTCTGGAGGGCGGGAAGGGGCGGACGCTGCCCCCGGCCCGCCGGGCGCCGCCGCCGGGGGCCGGCGCCGCCGGGGTGGGGTCGGGCGCGCGGGGCACCGGGGGTGCGGGGCGGCCGGGGCCGCTGAGGCGCCGGGACCGGTGGCCTCCCGGGGGCGCGGGCGGGGTCCGCCCCGCGCTCCGCCCGGGGAGCAGCGGCACTTGGCGGCCGGCCCCGAAGGAGCTGCCCCGGGGTGAGCCTCCGCCTCTTGTGCCGGCCCCGCAGGGGCGAGGAAGCGCTGGCAGCCCACCTAGGAGAGGAGGGGGCTCCGCAGGGCGCGGGGCACGCCGTGCCGGCTCTGGCCAGCCATCGCCCACCGCCCCTCGCAGCTCTCGCTGGTGGTGCTTCAACTTCTAGGTTATTGAACTTTTTTTTTAATTAATTTCCAGTAAAAACCGTGACAGAATAGGTAATGTGAAGTATGCGTATCAATCTCGTGAGGAGGAGCCCTTTCTCCTGTTCTGTCACTAACTCAGCCATACCCCTTTTATTTATTTTCATCTCTGCCCTGTTGCTTTTAGTGTTTCTGCTGCTGTCACGGGAGTGTTATTAATCTACCTCGGTCTGTTTATGGTGGAAGGAGGAGATAACTACTTGCGTTCTGCTTGCTGCTATTGCTGAAGGCAGATGAGCAAATCTGGAGAGAATGACTTTTTGTTTGTCGTCTTTGACTCCACCGAGGAGAGGCCGTAATGTTCTACCTACCCTGATGATAAGCTGCTTGATGGCATGGCAAACTTGTCTTCTAATGCTTGGAGCAATGATATATTCAAAAAATATTTTGTTAGAACAGATGATCTGATAGCAAATAGACTATTTTTTTTTTACTTCAGATTTTGTTCACTAGTGCATGCATCCATGTGTTCATTAGCTTTAATATTCTGCTGAGCTCTGCAGCATAGACTAAGTAACTACATAGAAAACAGCACCTTCAAAATCTGGGTAAGTACTGGATACTGAATGCTTAGAAGATCCAGTAGTGTACAGGATGTTAAAATAACCGACGCTTTAGGAGAATTAGTTCTTTGGAAATCAGTTTGAACAGTGCATTTGAGATGGAATGGAAATCTGTGTTGCACAGGTGCCTTGTTTGTCGGACTTGTAGATGGCTGGTCAGATACTGCCTCGGTGGCCCGTTTGAAGGTGATGGGTCTAGAACAACTGCAGTCGTCTCAGTGTGTGGATTGAATGCCTCGTTGCCTGTATGCAGAGGTAATTAATTACAGTGGTTGCCTCAAGCTGCTTTAGAGTGCCGTTCACTCAAACATGGCACTGTTGCTTTAGATGGTATTGCTGCGTCTTCCTGTGGACACCTGAGCTGGTTGTGACAGTAATGTGTGCAGCTGGACACAGATTATGTTCAGTTCTGAGATGCTGCTGTCTTGGAAGATGTTGCTGAATGGATCTCTGGAATCCCTGGCCATATTAAGGGCTTTTGGATAATGTTAACTTCACCAAAAATAAGTCTTTAATTTCTATTAAAGACATAAGGGGGGGGGGGAAGTGAAGCTCACACTTGATGCCTTGGTATGTCCATTTATTGTAATAGCAATAAGGTTCTGCTGAATACTGAATATTTTCAGTATTTGAGTGCTGGTAGATAATAATTCTTTGAAGTAAAAGCTTGAGCTACACCCCTGTAGAAATAAAAGTTTTGTCTCAAGTGCTCTGACTGACACTCGTCTTCCAGTGAATATCTGCAAAAGAGGAACCTGCGTCTGCTTTGTCACGTATAAGAATATCTTCAAATTAACAGCAGAAAAAGGAATAGTTCAGTTTGAAAGAGTGGTGAGAGAACAGCACTGTGGTGTTAAGTTGACATGTTGTGGGTGAATTTTTCAAGACAATTTACTGTCAGTTTGTATTAAATTATCTCCATCTTTTTGCCCCCTGAGCTGCTTTATCTTGAGATAAAAATCTTGCCACCACAAAGTGACGTTTAGCAGAAAATTCAACCTTCTGAAAAAAAAAAGAGAAATAGCTGGGAAATAAAGACCTTCTGAACAGAACCCTAGGTGCCTTGGAGAATCTGAGTTTTGTATTGTTTCTGTGCTTGCAGTGTAGTTACAGACAATAAGAGATGAGGCTTGGTATGTTATTTATATACTGCAGTATCTTCCTGAGCTCTTAAAGCCTATGATGTTATCAGCTAAGTGCGATGCCATGCAACCACTTCTGTAGTTTCTGTATGGCAAGTGTATTGCCAAATATGTTGTTTGTCTTTTAAGACTGCCTAGAAGCTGTTCAAGATTGTTTTAAAACTTATTACAAGCAAGTCACATGCTTAATTTTTGGACTTGCTTAGGATTAAGTGACAAACTTGTAGTCACTTTCACTAAAATACGGGTTGGTACTAGCTCTTGCTGCAGGACAAATCTGGATGTCAGTGAAGGATTTCAGTTGTCTTTTGCTTCTTTATTGCTTGTCTTCAAAATAGGGCTGTCACCAGCTCAGTTTTGAATCATAGAAAGTTTCTTCTTACTGATACTAGCACAGATTTCCACACGTGGTCTTGCTTTCCTGTAATTCTGTATTTAATTTTCAGTAGATCAGTCCTCAAATACAGTTACTTTTGCTTCTACTTCAGTGCTGCTGATTATTTTCCAGTAAACAAGACTATTGTGATAGGGTATCATGGGAAGGCATGTGCCATGATTTATGTTGTACCTTTGAAGGATTAAAGAGGTTTCATATTTGAAAAAATGGGAAAACTCTTCCTCCATTTCAGATGCAATAAAGGAAAACAAGAGGAACCGAGGCTGTAGGAAGAACCAGTTCATTTTCTTTCTTCTGCCACCTTTCTGGGATTTGTGCACAGCACATCCATCCTCTCCAGACTTGTTGGTGGGGAAACGGATAGCATTCGTTCTTACAAACAGTAGTAATGGCTGAGGTTGGACTCTTATTATGGTAGCGATCAGCATGTAAAGCATTCCTGTGCACGGTGTGCTGTGCGCAAGGGTATTGGTTCCTGAAGACTGTTGTGCCTCAGTCTGAGCTGAAACAACAATGTTTTTGTAAGGAGGCTGAGTGAGCAAACCCGCATCGTACAATGAAAGCTCTTTCACGTACTGGGTTCAGCATCGTTGTGCTCATTAGTTCCGTGCGGTAGGAATGGTACATGAGATGTAACTGGTCACTTGTGTATAATTGCTTGTGATCTTGGGTTCACTTTTCAGAAGTTTGTCTAACAACTTGGAAAAACTTTAGAGTACAAATTAACAGATCAAAGCTTTCAGTGGTCAGATGACTGGTGTTCCTCAAAATTCTTCCTCTGGGGAGATAAACACAGCTTGATACTGCTGTTGGTGGGCCAGGATTTCGTCCTGGAAATATCAAATCACTTCCTTTAAATCAGGATATGATATATGAATTTACTGCTGTTGAGTCTGTGCACTGTTAAGACAGGAAGTGAAGACGTTTTAATTGTAGAGGAGAGTTTGATGGGATCTGTCGCAGCTATAAACTTTAGGAAAGCAGCAGTGAAGATAGTTCAACGTTACACCACAGTATTCTGTAAAACTGTAAGTGATAGAACTAAGCATTCCTTTTCGTATTTAAAACATACATAAATAATCCATCATGCTCATATCCCGAGAGGCAGAAAACTTCTAAAATGCATTGCAGCCCGTTAACTGGCGTCTTAGCAGGCTGAGGTATTTGGGAGTATGAGCTGTGCAGAGCACACAGCTGTTGCCACAATAGCTTTTCTCCAGCTGTCATGCAGAGGTCTGTCACAAAATACCCCACATTCCCTTCTAACTCAGCCCTTTGTAATGTTCAGGTTTCTTTGCTCAAAGGGAATACAGCCTAGCAAATAACCTAATCGCCTTCTGCATTTTTTTATGCTGCAGTTGCCATTTACTTCATGCTGCTTTTTTTTTTTTGTTCAGTTTAACAATGTATAGCTAGTCTTGGCAGTATACAGCAAGAAAACTGCTAATGTTTTATTATTTCAAATCTGCTTCACAAAATAGTGGATGCTTTTGATTGGAATTGTTAAAATTATTTATCATACTGTTTTTCTTCATAAAACTATAGCTTTGGTTTTGTGACAGATGTGTATATTTTTACATACTGAGTAGCCTTTGGTAACTTACAGGAATGTGTTAATAAATTAATAAATGTTATTAACATTAACATTAAATAAATGTTAATTAATAAATTAATAAATGTCACTAGAACCTCGAGATGGTATTGACTAGATGTAATTCAGTGTGGCTGAGTTCAGCTTAGTTTGTCAGTCAACTTCACATTCGTGCATTACCGTAGTTAACATGTTTGAGACCGATAAAACACTTAATGTAATACAACAAACATGTATGTAGGGGTCCAGTTTGGGGTGGTTTTTTTTTGCTTACTGATTTCATGCTGTGTTTACAACCTTAATTCTCACTGCCTAATTTGTAAAATAAAATATTTTTCCTACTGCTCTTAAACTGTCAGTGACAAGTTCTGATTGGAGCTGAGCTTTCTGTTCTACTGACTAGTGAGTAAAACAAGATGGATGTAGATTTGTTGACTTCTTAATGTTAATATTAGATACTTGTCTGAAAGCAAGCATATATGACTTGCAGATGGGTGGTGAGCAGCTGTTCAGACTTTTTTTTCCTTTTTCCTTTCCTGTTTGAAGCTGCTCCTTTCACAAGGCTGTTAGTTCTCATTAACAGCAAGAAAGCTAAAGGTAGGTTATCTCAAAGTATCTTTTATATCTGTTGGGCAAGAAAATAGCTTGTTCTGAATTTTATGCGAAAGCTCTAAAAGAGTAGTAAAGCAACAACTGAAAGTGCAGCTGGTTTTTGAGCTGGTGTGCTAGATGTTTGTCAGACCCCGATGTCTTAGTGTACCACTTCTGTATGCTGGGTTTGGGGGGTGTGCAAATCTCTCTCCAGTTTCTAGTTATTCTGACTAACCGTTGCTAATGGTCAAAAAAAGTGTTGTTCAAGTAAGCCCATAAGAAAATCAAAGGAATAAAATGCCATGAATTCCAGGCTGCAGATTCATGCAGGGCTACGCTAGGACTGGTATGCTTACATTTTGATAAAGCGTGGGGCCTTCTTACGGTAGGTAGTACAATGTAACGCAAGGTGACAAAATACAGTTTGGGAGAGTGAGCAGCTGATTGCTGGCATCTATTGAGGTTAAAGGTGGGAAATAAAAATCCTAACCAAAACAAAGCACTTCTGATGCAGTCACCTGGAATAATAAGGGTTGGTGGTTGTACTTCGTGTGAAACTTGAACTGCTTGGCTACTTGCTTCCTAGAGCACTGCTACAAAAAAAAAGAAAGATTTGTCTCGCTCAGGCTCCCTGCAGCCTGGGAAATGTAGTGCATAACTTCAGGCTTAACTTGCAGGCAAGAAGGAAGCATTGGTTTGCATGTTCGTGGTTGGGGTTGCGTTCAGAGTTGAGAATGTACGGTGTGATACACTAGTGTCGTGCGCACATGGCAGCTTGTTGGCAGGACTGAGTTACGCAGTTTTACCAGGCAGCTGCCTGGTACCACGGACCGGTGTCGCCAAGAGCAGCATCGGCGGCTGGACAGACTTCAGTGACCTGGGCTGCCTGGAGGGTGTGCAGGTCAGCTCTAGCAGTGGTGTAATGCATTGGACCTTACCCAGCAGGGATGCCGTGTATTAATGTACATACAGGGTAGAACTGAGCTACGTTGAAAAGCTGGCATAAATTTGGAGTAGTACTTAAATTTTTAGGTACTGATCATTCCGGTTTTGAGGAATTTACAGTCCTTTCCCAAAGTGAAATTCCTTTGGGATAACTTAAATCACACTACAGTCAGAAAGCACCTTTCCATGCGTTAACCCTAGCAGTAGTTGCTTATACAGCAAGTAAGTATTGACGAACCTTTTGGTTATCTGGTTGTCTTCTGCTGCCACTTGCACAAGGAGTACTGGCACAGCTTCCCGGATTACTGGCCAGCGTGCCCTTTGCCCTTTCAGGGATGAATAGGCAGCCGCTGGCCTGTAGCCCTGTTCCTCCTTCCCGTGCTAATGGGAGAGGCTTCTGCTTCTGGTTTTGGCTGGAGCACTGAATTCCAGTATTCAGTAGTGGTGGTAGAGAAGGTGGCTTTTATAAGTAGAGCCCTTATATTGAGAGAATTTTGAAAGACGTGAATGGCTCGTGTTTGTATACCTTATGCAACCTATCTGTGTTTTCCAAAAGCGTTACCAGCACTGAAAATGTGACTGAGCTCCTTGATGTACCCAAAGACAAATACCAGCTTCATGAGCTGAAATGTAGCAGTCGTCTGGCTAGCTGGTGGGAAGCTAGGTTTTTTGCAGACCTTGCTAAATGAGTTACTTTTCAGGTCTAGACTGGTATGATACCAGTGGATAACTTCTACGTTGGTTCTGACAATTCAGGTGGCTTAACTGCACTGGCTTAGTAGTCTTGTCTTCAATTATGGCCACAAGCACTGTTAAAGGAAAACGCAACACCCAAGTAAATGCAGCACTTACTAGAAATGTGTTCTATTTCAAGAAGTATGTAAAATCAGCATTAAAACTGAAATTACACCTGTAATTGCTCTTTTTTTTTTTTTTACTTTTCCCAATTGCTGCATAAAGCATGTCCAAAGATTTCTGGATCATTTCTTTGATCAACCAAGGCAAATTTTTACTGAAAGAGGTAAGCTGAATGGGGTCCAGATTGAAAAGCTTCATTGTACATAATACCAGTAGGCAGAGTTTGTCTGGCAAATGGTTTGCCTTGAAAAGTTGCTGGAGTTCTAGTTTGAAATGCTGACAGATGGTAGCAGTAGCCTTGTTACTACAAATTTAGAGAGTTGACTTGGATCCTGGGTGAATTATTTCTATCTGAGGAGTGAGGCCCTACCTATTTGTCTTGAACTGCATCTTTCTTTACTAAGAGGGATATCATGAACAATTTTTTTTCTTGTCTCTTTTACCTGCTGTTCTTTGCCATTTTTATGTTCTATCGCACAGCTTAAGAGTAGTTGCTGCATGGATCTGGGATAGCCTGTAAAGCATTCTGTGGGAACAGGTAATACAAAAGAAAATATTTCTTTCCTCTCTTTATAACTTAATTACTTGAAGTAGATAGCAGACAAAAAGGATGTTTACTTAATCTGTTTGCTTTGCCTCTTCTTGCTTATTCTCCTTTGATGACACACCATGTGTATACTTAAGCTAGACACATCCCAGAGTGTAAACTGCCTGGTACGCAGCACTGCTTCTAGATGGAACTTCCATGAGATTAAAATTACTTTTTTTATTGATTGCTTGCTTTTAGTAGTTGCTTCTAAGAGGGCTGGCTGGAATGCAATGCATGGGCTGTTCATAGTTAAGTTAAAGAAGGTCACATATTCATGTTTGAAGTGCTTGATCTTGCGACTAATCAAGCATTGTGCGCAATGCTGCCCGTCATTAAAGTAAGGTCAGAGCTTCTTATCTGCTACTGGGAAGGGAAAGGCTGGAGAACTTGCACTTCAGCTGTCCTCGAGTATACGCAGAACCTCAAACCTGAGCTGGGTGGGGGTTGCTGAGGACTCTAGTGTGTTCCTCTAGTTACGTGGGGAAGCACTCTAAGCTCTACTTAGCGGGAGATCCTGTTGGATGATTGAGTTCTGTGGTGATTTTTGTAACGTATAAATGTGCTCACACAAACGCTCAGAAGGGACTGAGAAGGAGAAGGTGCTATTCCAGAGGCTTCTGTGGAGCTCCCCAAAACTGCGATGGGAAGCAAGGGCGGGCTGTGCTGAAGCCATTGCAGGTTGGAGCAGCGTGCTGGTGCAGCTGAAGAAGTTGAAGGGCCTTGAAAGTGAGGGCAAGTTGATCGTTTGTTTGTGTTTTAGAAGGGACAGCTGGTGGGGAGGCACAAGACTAGGGAAATGTTTTTAATCTTCAAGCCTGAAGAACTGGGCTTTGCTGTAATTGAGGGTTTAATTTGATAAGCTAGTACTACCAGTAATGAAAAATGCTCAACGGGTCGCCGCGCTGCCACAGCAGTTTACCACGATAGCTATTTACTCCATCTAGTTCACTGAAACTCCACAAGCACTCCGAGTTAAAAATAACCAGGGAATGTTTTTACCCAGGATCGGTTACCCCGTCTGGTTCACTGTGCAGCTCTGCAAACAACTTCATCTGGCAGTCGTGCTCATTTAACCAGACCTGCACCAGCTTCTCAGCTGTGCCCAGAAAGTAAACTGCAGTTTCTGCTGAATCTAGATAGCAGTGAGTTCAGATGGTAGGAATGTATGCAAAAGGGCACTATTAAAGATAGATTAAAGTACTAGCTGCTAGGACCAGCTTGCATTAATAATTAACTAGATGTTAGCACCAACATGTTAAAATGCTACAGTTCAAGCAAAAAAAACAGTGTAACACTAGTAACTGAAGAATTCTATGAAGATCTTTATGCAGAAGACCTACGAGAAGTGTTATTTCTCATCAGATTAACCTTAGATACACATTTATAACTATCATGTATGTCACTTCTCAGGTGTTTTAAGTCAGAAGGTAAACTGGAGCTTCCACACAACTTACATGGAAATTATTTTTCCAGTCCTATTCTGATTATTACTAACTGTAGTGATAGACTATGTTGAGTCACTAGTTACATTTGCTAGGAAAAGGAGAAATTTTAACATCACTGCAGTTACCATTTCGGCTTTTTCTGGCAAAACCAACTTGCTCAGCTCATATCATAGAGCATCTTCAGCATTCCTGATGTAAGCAGGTATAAAGCTATAAACCTGCAAGCAGATATGAATATTTTGCTGCTTATGTTGCAAGTAGACCAAATGGTAGGATGCGGATGATAAATCTGTGTGAAAGATCTGGCATCTTTGTGTAGAAAAGTGATCTGTTTAAATTTCTTCCGTTATTAGACTTATTCTATGTAGGGAAAGTAAATGGGATTGCAGTAGTATGTACTGCTTGAGGTAGGGTGTTTCTAAATTGCATGTTCCTAATTGTGTTTCTGTGTTTTGTCTCTCCTTTTATGAAGGGCCTTTAAAATCATGTATTTAAAAAAAAAAGTAGTTGCTGATAATATATTTGTGTATGTGCTACCAACTCTACTACTTAAGAAAAAGATTCTGTTAAGACATAGAATGCTTGTCTCTACTACCTCACGCTAAGAAGTCTTCATTAGCAAATCCCCCCCCAAAAGTAATGGTGATGTATTTAAAAGGATTCTGGCTTTGCATTACCCAATATTACCAAGAACACAATTATCCGTGTATTTTAACTTGCAGTTTCAATTGTTCTTAGGATTTTTTTTTTCTAGTAGTTTGTCTTCGAAGTCCTCCAGAAACATACTATCCTTGCATCTTATTTTCTTGCCTTCCCCCAGACCCCAAACAAACTTATCTGAATCTTGACCACATGTCCTGATGGATATTTCTGAGATACAAACACATGTGCTGTACCATTTTGATTCTCCATATTTTGACTTTGTTTTAACTGATACTCCTCCTCCCCCAGAGCCAGATTCTCACTTTCCTGGGAGTTCTCAGCTTGAGGTCCTGCTTTGGGGTCTTAAAATATCATGGGTGGAGGCCATATCTTCCTGGGCTCAGCAACACTCCTGCAGTGAATCCAGAAGACTTTGTTGGTAGGTTGTATGCCATGATAAAAAATTTCCTGACCCTCAAGTTTGAAAGTAAACTTGTGAGGCCAAAATCCTTCTTAGCACCTAAGCAAGGAAAAACAACTCTTAAGCAGAATTTATCTTGCCTTACTGTCTAGAGAATATTTAAATGAGAAATTTTAAACTGTGGAAATATATCTTATTTCTGTCTCTGTAGGGGCAAGGTGGTGGGTTTTTGTTGTTTGGTGGTTTTTTTTCTTAGAAATTATGTGTTCTGCCCATGGCATCCAGTGGATGGACCACTTTGAATATCCTCCCTTGCTACTTTGATGGTGGCTCTTAACAGCTTGTCACAAACCAGCAGTGCTGTTGACTGCTTAGCTTTGGTTCTCATGGTTGTGCTTCTAGCTTTTTCAAGTCCAGAAGTCTCTCCTCCCATAAACTAAGGGAAGAGGTATACTAAACTGCTGTACAATCTTCTGTATGGTTTAACTACTTCTCCAGCTTTTGGTGCGGTATTATTTTACGTTGTGCAGGTGATACTGCTAACTGCCAAAGTACAAAACCTTAAAGCTCTCCTCTTGTTTCATTGCTGCAATAACTGAACATTTAAGCTGTATACCATATCTGGATTATTGGAGGATTAATCAGTTGCAGGCACTCTATGAAAGAAATAATCTGAAGAGGATTGGGCTGCCCATTGTAACTTCTTGAGCGTGATTTTAGCATTAAATGTTACATGAAAACAGATCTTCAGCAGTAAAGATAATTTAAGATGCTTCTGCTTCTAGCAGTTACACGGTTCATAACATCACTTCAGCTGTCGGGAGTGATGCTGTAAAAAGGATCACGAAAACCCAGGTAGAACTTTCTGTAGCTAATGTGGACCAACACAGTTATGCTGAGACCCGTGTGCAGGCAGAGCGTGAGGGGGAGGGATGGGACAGGCAGCAACTTCTGCAGCGGGTTAACCACTGGAGATGATGTGTGTACAACTGCATGAAGCCTTGTGCAATGGGGGAAGTTAACCTGTTCCAGCTCTGCTCAAGATGGAGAATGAGACTTAAGAGGGTTGCTCTTATCGTCTAGAGCAAACACAAGAAGAGTTGCAAAATGCCTCCTGTGTATAATACTGATGAGTGAGTCCTGTTATCTGATAAGAGGGTGTTCTGCTGAAGTCTCTCAGACTTTAGACTGTGTCAGATCCACTAATGGAGCAAGAGGTTTGATTTCTTTCAGGTTCATCTGGAAATGTCAAGGCAGCTCTGAGGCTTCAAGGTGTTGTGGTCTTCTTGCTCTTCTAGCGACAGTAGGTACCTGTGCATCTCTGAGACCACTAAGGCTGAAAGTTAATTTACTGCTTGTCAGTGGGTTAGCTCTTTGATCCCCTCTGGTATTAATTCTGAGGAATTAATTTGTGCAAGGACACATTTGTAAGTTGAGTGTTGTACTTAACAAGGGTGTTTAAAACTCAAAGAAGTTCTGAATTCTTGTATGTGTGGCCTAAAACTAATAACTATAGAAAATGTTTTGCCTCCTGCAGAGTTTCTGCTTTGCTTCTGCCGTGCTGGAAAGGTACACTCAAATATGTTGATAAAATTAATCTCAACTTCTTTAAATTCAAAGTAAGACAGTTCAAAGCTCAGCTTTTGAAGTAAAGACACTTTTTTTCCTTTTGCTATCTAGAAGTTTTTGCACCCACTAGAATGGATATAGTGTGTATCAAGTAACCATAGGATTTCATAATTTTTTTGTCTGTGAAACTAATTTTTAGTCATGTATATTCTACAAAAGTTGATGAAATTCACTAATATTTGTGAATTTAAAATTGCCCAATATCTGTGTTGGTGGGACTGTATGGGAAAAGAGCCTCCGATCTGAAGTAGTTGACTTCCTTGTCCCAGTATTATCTGCCTTCTTCCAAGTAGGTTACATTCCACACATTTTTAATAGTGGCTTCCCCTCCTCCATAGCTGCTTTGACTTGTTTTGTGGGAGGACTTGAATATTTCAACTGACACACCAGAAGTCTTCTCCCCAAAACAGAAACCAATAATAGAATTGTTCACTTTGAGCAGAGTGTGAAAATAATCTTATCTGTGCTGACTGGATGTCTGTTCAGTGGAATTGTTACCTGGGGTCTTAAAATCCCATGGAGTTAGGGATTTTGTTCAAGCTTTAAGAGTTTGGGGGTTTTCTAGCTTAAGAGCTAAAATTGCATGTTGAAATTCTGTGTTCTGTGCATTTCTTCAATTTGCAAATATTCTAAAGAAAACAAAAGCCCTGTGTCTCTTGACATGATCACCTGAAAAAGGCGCTGGCTGCCTCCCTGCGTGAGGGAAGGTGGTGATCTGGAAGAATTTGTTCAGGGTGATTGCAGAAGATTATTAATTTAAGATGCAGCCACTTGCTTCAGACTAGGTAATTGAGACTGAGTTTTCTAACAGCTGAACAGCTTATGTTAAAATTTAAAAATTTCCTGCAGTGCATGTGCTTTAGCAAGCTGTTTTGTGTGTGAGTACTTTTCATGCCAATTGAGTAGCCTGAGAAATTCAGAAGTATTTCATCTTTTCCCCAGTGCTAGTAGTAATTATGAGATGACTACTTTATGATTGCCTAACGGTATTCGGGTAGGTATTTATCATCTTTCTGTAACTTCTTCATTGAATGGATTATGGTCTCTCCTAAAACTAGAAAATAGATGAAGCGCACTACTTGATTCTCCTGGGCAAAACCCTGTGTGTATGTTCTGTTACTGTTGACTGAATCTGAGTTGGATCACTGACTTTTTGTTGGCTTCCACTTTAGTGCGTGCTGTCGCAAACGGGTGGCTGCCTGCCACTTCTAGCAGTGGGCTACCATGGCAATTCATAGGAAGATATCCCTAGGCTTGTTTTTGTCTTACCTTCAGGATCTGATAATAATTTCCTAAACCTGAAGCATGTAGGCTGTCAGTGGCAAAGCATAATTGAAGAGGACTTTGTAACTCTGCTTTCTTACTTTAAAAAAACAAACTCCACAAAACAAACCAATCCAAAAACACAACCCAAAACCAAAAAAGAAAAACAACAATGTGTTCATGTGCTCTTGACTCTGTTCAACAAGTTTGTAATGCATATCGCCCATCTAATCAGTTTTGAGTTTTGGTCGTCGTGAAAGGTTGCTTTTATCACATGCACAGGAAATGAGCCTAGAAGACTCAGGATTTAAATTAAAATACTTTCTAATGCTGGAAGAAAGCTTAAAAGATAAACTGCTTGCCTTTAATTGGTAGCATCCACCCTGTCCTTGTAAATAACATTAGCTTTGCTGAGTGTTAAAAGCTGGCAGTGCTGTGTGGTGGTAAAGCTGTGTTCAGAGCTACGTTCACACTCGGCTACGTACGTGTTAACCAACAAGAAGATAAGGTGTTCTGAAGGGCTTCTGCTTGTCTTACTGATGTACTGCCTGTCCAGAGATTTCACCTATGGTTACTGGAAGTCTGTTACACTGAATAGTCCATTATTCTAAGCATGATAAAGTTGAAGAACCTGTTTCTAATCTATAAAAACGAGAGAAACTAATGTGCTTTCCTGTGGTTTCGGTGCAGAAGGCTGGCTGCCTGTGCATTCCACGCTCTGTTTTCTCTTCACTGAATGCCTTTACCACAAGATCACTATTCAGTAGAATATGGGAGCGGAAATAGCAGTAGGGTTTTTTTTAACAACAAAAAAAACCCCTCTGATCAAACCTGGTGCATTCTAAAACCACCTCCTGAAAGTAAACAAATTGAAGGTCTCTGCACACCACTCACATTTTAAGATGGCATTCGCTGTACTGCTACCTCTCTATACCTTTAAACAAAACGTTTACGTGAGTTCTTTGCTCAGGAAAGCAATCAAATAATGTTGTTCTCTACTTATTTGAAGTCATACTTTATTGTGTGTGCCTGTCAGACCAGGGAAGAATATTGCACGTTACAATTTGAATTTAGAAGTTGCTTTATAGATGATTTTCTTAATGAAAATGAGTGCTTTTAGGTGATGGGAGTATGTTCTTTCCTTCAGCGCACAGTGTTTTAAGCAGTCTTCCCCTCTAGATGTACGATAAAGCCACTTTTTCAAGTGCTACTAACCTGTTACAGTACTAGAGGGCTGTGGCATGCAGTGAATTTGGCTAGTTTGGTATGAGTTCCTCACTTCTGTACATGTTATGAACTGGGCTCAGGTAATTTATGTATTAGCTGCTCTGTTTCTATCCATGTGAACTTACTTGGAGAGAGGAGGACTTCTAATGGTTTTGTTTGGGGATTTTATAATTGCTGTATTTCATGCTACAACAACTCCTAGGTTGCTGCCGCCTTGAACTTTGCATGCGATAGCTAATTCTTCTGGTGCTGTCCCTTCTGCACTGTAGCATCAGCCTCTGCCTGGATTATGGCCTCCAGAAATGAGGTGGGGAATGGATGGGTTGCTGGGGAGGGGTCCGAAAGGCAACTAAGGGCAGCAAGGTTACATTTCAGGAATCATGGCTTCCCTCCTGGAAAATCTTATGGGACCTGTCAAGTTGAAATACTGTGAACTAGCATAGTGTAGCCGACTATGGCATTTGATAGTGTAAGTTTAATTTGTCATGGTAAGACGACAAACAAAGTATCTTCCTTGCAAGTTGCTCCTAGCCTGTGTAGAAATCTCATACTCTGTGCTGTTTGTTGGATTTATACTAGTACCTTCTTTTCTGAGCTTGCTATCTGCTCTAAGAATATTAGTAAGTAACTTTTTTTTTTAAAAGGCAAAATGTCTTAGTAACGAACAAATTAGTGACTTGCTTTTGTGGCAGTGGCTGTTCACAGAATCTGTGGTGAAGAAGGTAGCTAGCTTCATTGGAGAGTTGTTGCAAGCTAGTAACCATACCATCAGAGCGAGAGCGGCGGGCAGTGGAACCAACTTGTCTTAAGTGGAAAAATACAACTGTCACGATTGAGTTACTTTTCATCAGCCCTTGTCCTTCCTCACTTTGATCATACTTGTACATGGTTTAGATGATGTTTACTGATGCTTTTCATGACCTATATTCATATGATGTGCACCTATGTTTTCCAGACAGTGATGCTTTTCTCCTCAACGGATGTCTGTAAAGGAATATTATAGAGAGAAGTCGGCATGTATCCTCTCATGCAAACGAACTACATGTGATCTGGCTGTTCTGTGGAGGTTGACAGCAGCTTGCAAGTTTAGAAAACAAGTTTATTTGAGAATTTATGTAAATCCTTTGTCAGAATGAGAGCACACAGGGGACAGAAGGGAAATCACCTTGCTGGAAACCCCCAGAGCAAATCTTGACTATATGCTGTTACTAAACTGAAGTATCTGAATTTGAACCCTTAGTTTTTAAGTTCACACCTTTAATAAGCCTAAAAATCTGAAAGCCTGTCAGTCCTGAGGATGGGAGGATGAACTGGTCAACATGAGTACAGTGTAGGAGAATCACAAATGCTTTAAATTTTTAGTGGTGTGTATCCCTTATTTTCCTTTAAAACTTGAAAGCCTGCTAAAATACAAGATTGTGTTTTATTCAAAATGGGAGTATCAGGAGAGGGAGAGAATAATTGAATCTATTCAAGTGAAATTTGGTAAAGAGCTGTCCTTGAAGGTTTGTGTGGACGTACGTGGGTGGCTCGAAGATTGAACTGTGCTCCTCTTAATAAAAAATGCCAGTAGAAAACTGGGCTCAAATGTGTTTTAAATAATCATAGAAAATCACAGTGTTGCAAAAGGATGAAGAGAAAAAGATTTTGCTTAACTGATTGAGCTGAGATCTTCTTGTAGGTAAACTGGTGGTGCTTCAGCCCTTTTCTAGCTGGGATGGGGCATTTCCCTAAAGCAAAGGGTGTGAAAGGATAAGCTACCATCAACAGAAAGGAAGGACCTCGCGGGGCGGGGGGAGTCTACTAAGCTTTGGAAGACCAGTGAAGACAATACTAGAAATACCCTCTTTGAAAGGTTTGTGTCTCTGCAGTGCAGATACTTCTCCCAAGGTTTTTTAGTATGAGGGTTAGGTAAGGAGCAAGGGCGGAATGCAGAAAAAGAGCATGAACGTTTCTAGATCTGATGGGGGTTTGTGTTCTCTCAGTGCTCTTAAGTTCTGCAGATTCATTTGTCTCGAGTGTTCACTGGTATCCTGGAAGAAGAGCATTTTGATGTTAAAGCCCTATTTGCAGTATTAATTTGCTAGCCGATTACTTAAGCAAAGCTGTGTTTACAAGCTTTAGATGGCAGAACCAAAAGTGGAGAAGTGCACACAGTGCTGTCACAGCATGTGTGGCCAGGTTCATATTTGGAGCACTTGTGCTTCAAACAATGAATTGCCACACCCGTCGTTTCATGAGAAAAGCTCTTCACTTGCAGAGCTCAGGTTTTGCCTGAGCGTCCAGATCTTGAAGGAAACAAAACACTTGTTTCCTTTTAGCAGTTTGTGTGCTTCGGAATGAGACTGTCTATAGTGCTTGCTCTTTAAGCTCTCCTTCCCCTTGGAGAAACCTCACTCTCAAACTGAGTAGAGAAATACTCTGGAACTTGCTCTAACATATTGTTAGAGAAGGAGATACTAGACCTCGCTTTCCAGTGACTTTAAAGTCTATGTGACTTTAGCAAATGCTAAGTCTCAAACTGTGAATTCCCTGAACAACGAGGGATCATCTGTGGATGTGGTGTTTAATGCAAATCATGTTTTTATCTGTTACTTGGAATCAGTTCCACTATGGGAAGTGATGCTGCGTAGTGTAAAACTGCTCCAATCTTTCATTTGCTGCCTTTACTGCTACCATAAATGGCCAGACTGTAAAAACATTTGTTGACTGCATCTGGTGTTTGATTAGGTAGCACCTCAGCTGAATGTTTGCTTGCTGGTTCTTGATGTGGTTCGTAATAGATGTGGCTTTTCATAATGTGAAAGTAGGTATTTGCACGTAAAACTGCAGTTTGTGGTGTTGCATAGTGTGAAGCAGATCTTAACATAAGTCTGCTAACGCTCGTCTTTAGCATACTGTGTAGCTGGGTTTTGTTCATCGAATGATGGTGGTGCCTTACAGGAGGTGCATTTATTTTTTTGCCTTAGTTATAACAGCACTTGGTTTGGGGGCAATTGCATTCTCACTGAGGTAAAACAGTCCTTCCTATTAAGCTAATAAATTCTCCAAAAGTATAAAAGGATTAACACCTAACTGCTTAGGTCCTCTAGCTCAAAGGTCACATGAAATACTCATCTAACATTGCTAATGCTGTGGGTGTTCAGTAATGTTGTTTATCTTTTTCTATTCCATCCGGTGTCTGTGATAATTCCAAGCAAAAAGTAAGCTCCCTCTGAGTTTCCTGTGTGTTTCCCTGCCCTGTGATTTGGGGTGATGCTGACTAAGAGTGGTACTACACCTGCAGGTGCAGAGATGGAGGGGGAGAAACACTGTGGTTGGTTTTAGTATAAGCAAATGTTTTGCCGGTAAATATGCTTTTTTTAAGATGGAAGTGGATGCTTGCTTAAATATGTAGACTGAATACTGAAGGCAAAGGTGTTTAATGAAGTTTTGAGAACATAAGTGTGTTTTCATTTGACACTCCTTTGACTTTAAAATCTAAAGTTGCTGAGGCTGAAAACTCTGGCACTGCTTAAGAGCATTTGAATTGTGCTTACTGGGGCTTTAGGATCTCTTCCTTTTTCCTGTAGATCAGCTACCAATCTGATTTTAGCAAGATAGTGCTTGTAACCAGTTCTGTGCTATGAAATCTTGCTCATATGTCAGGATTAGCAACCGTAAAACCACTCAGTAGTTTCTGGTTCCTGGAATTTGAGTCTGCACACATTTCCCCATATGTAATTTGCGACAAGATCGGCCACATTGTGCTTTTAAAGCCTACCTTAATTGGGAGGATAACTCCACTCAAGAACTTGCCCCATGTAAATGTTCCTGTTGCGGGTGGTTCAGCTTCACGGCCGCCGCGCTGCCGGGGTGTGCCTGTGTGCAGCCGCTTGCTTGGTGGAACAAAACGGGGGGTCACCCGTGCGTTCTCTGCCAGGAGAGCATCTCCCCCTCGCTTGTCGTGTGATACCGGCACTGATGTGACTTTGTGCACACTGTAAAAATAATTCATGTAAAATAGATACCATGCTTTTGATCTTCTTGAGTTAAGCATAAGCAAGTACAGATTCGGGGTGAGGTGCACAGAAAATGCTAGGTTGTACATAAACTTCAGGTGTTAGTCTGCAAATTTGCTGTTTTAAAAGTGAGTTTGCTGATTCTGAGCAACTTTGTGGTGCTGAGGTGTGGATGTAAGTGTAGCATAGGTGTGGGCACAGATCTCAAAGAGAAATAAACTGCAGGGGCTGGAGCTACTGCAGCACAGTATGCTTGGGTTGGCTTGTGGGATGCTAACACAAAACATGGAACAGTAATTTCTAAAACTTCACAACCATGAGTGTGGTGGTTTGGGGTGTTTTGTTGTTGTTTTTCTTCTGTTTAGGATGAAATTTTCCCCGTTACCTCTTGTATTTCTTCTGGGAACTTCAGCTAGCTGTCTTTGACATAAAAGTTCCAATGCACATGGCTTTGCTTCTGTCAGAAACAAAATGCTACATTTCCTATTATAAACAATCCTCATGCACTATTCTGCAACTTACCCTTGATGAGAAAACCTGTCTGAATTACGCTATTGTCAGATGTGAAGGAGTAATAACCTTTGATCTGGAAGTCTGCTGCTGGTGGTAGTAAGAGAGACTATGAAGACATTCTCCAAGGACATGAAGATTTAACTTCTTTGCAAGCACTGATTAGGTTGGAAAGAAGAGCATTGTACTCTGCTGGTATTTGTGATGGAAAAATACTCTGTGTTACTTTTTTCAAAGTGGTTTGTCCAGATGGAGCTTCGTTTCAGTTATGCAAGTCCACACTGCAGGTTCCTTGAACTCTGTATATTGGATTTCTAATCTCCTGTTCTTACAGAAACCTGGGATTTTTTAAAATAGTGGTATTAATTTGAACCACCACATGAAGCAGCAGTGTCTATGTCTGTGAGACTAGCCTCTGTTTAAAATACTTGTGCTTTTTGACAAGTGTTGTGCCTTATGATGATTTCGGGTCAGCTTGCATCACTGAAATCTCTGTTGGGTATCTCTCTGCCGAGATGGGGTAGGGTTTTTCTGTCTTGCTTCAAGGGTGGAGTAACTTATCACATTGCTCTTCTAAGTTTGGTTGACGATGACCAAGTCGGTCTTTTTTTTTTTTCTTCCCCTCGGAATCAGATCTGTTGAACACCATGCCCAAGCAATTGAACAAAACAAAGGGACTGCTTGTGTGACAGGAAGCTCCGAACACACTGTCCCTGGTGCGAAAAGGCTTACACAGCCTGCTCTACCTAGTAAGAGATCCCCTTCCCTTCTTTTCATTCTCATAATTAGGTGGGTTAACCCAGCACCTTAGGTTAGAGACAAGGCAAAAAATACTCTTAAGCTTTTTGATGTTTAGCTCTAAATCCCGAACTAAAGTTATGAATACTTCTCCTTAATGCATCTGGGTTAAAAACCTGATACTGAAACGTCAGTCTCTTGGAAAAACCTCTCTTTGCAAAGGGGGCATTAAGGCTACGGAGCTTATTGCTGGACTTGGGAGTGACTAGCGCCTAAGTGCTCCGTTTTCCTTCTTGGTCCCTGTGGGAGCCTGTATGCTGGCCCTGACCGGAGCTGCTGAATCTGAAAGTACAGGTCACGTGGCGAATACACTTGTTGACCTGTACAAATTCTCACCCTATCTGAGGTGATACTGCTTAGCCACCAACTTCTAAGAAATGGTTTCAGGGGGCAGAAAGCAATGTTTTCATCTTAGAATACAGTATGGTGACTGATAGGGATGTGCAAAAATACCTGGTGTTAGGGCATGACAGGTACTCCCACCTGCTGAGCTGGTGGGACTGCAGCGTTGAGTCCATCAGCCTGGTTTGGTTATGGCTTTCATGCTGTGTCTGTTGTGGTGTGAGGAAAACTTAAGAAACTGCCTTGTTAGAAGTGTGCACTTAGGACCTTATCACTATTGTAGTTTTTTTAGCATTAACTTTTTGTTGATAGCTTACCACCTGCAAACTGTTCAGATACTAGGCAACTTCCCCTTATAAAAGGGTGTGTTTTCATTTTAATTGAATTTGCTGCACATTTTACCATTATAGTATGTGCCTCATGCAGCTTCAGATGTTGGCACTCCCGAATGATTAACACACTTTCGAGAAGTCCATTATTTCATAGGTAGGCAACCAATTCTTTCACTATCTTTTTGAGACATGAAAATTTTAAATAACTGCTTTGTGTATCTTACCTAGCTGGGTAAGGGTTTTGGGGGAAGGCTAGTAATAATTTGCCTTGCTAACGAAAATAGATGGCTAAATAACACAGCTGCCATTTCAGCATTCCTGGCACTTCTGGTTATGGCACTTTCAAAACTTAAAGATTATAGTAATTGTCTGTAGTTTGCAAAATGAGTCTAGACAGTCTAGTCTCAGGCCAGAAGGTTGGAGCTGAATAAATGCATAATTTGGGCAAATAAAGCTATTAGAACTGTGCTTATCTTCTGACACAGTAGTTCTTATTAGATATAAGTGGTATTTTATAGCTTTTTCCTAAATAATTAACTTCTAATGATCAGTTCATAAATCTTCAAAAAATAAAGTATTCCAGACTTTACTAATGAAGCTGAATGTCTTCATGTTGGATGTTGTCCAAGCTGGTGTTCAAAAATTCCATGGGATTAACACTAGTAATAGAACAAAAATCATAGGACGGGAACTAGTGTATTGCTATCTTATGACCACAATGATCTTACAGTATAAATGAGATGTGTTACCAGTTTTGAAAGAGTCATCTTAACTTTTAATTACCTGTATACTAATGATTCTGTGTATCTAGTTCTTTTCTAACAGAACGAGCGGTATGATGAGAACTTCTGGAAGCTTTCACTCTTTTGGTTCAGTCCCTGTTTGGCGCTTGATATATATGTATAAGCAAATCATATATAAAAAAATATTTTTTCATGTATGTATTAGAGTTGGGGGAAAAGGCATCTTTTAGTGATATGCTGTGAGCTTTCCTGGAGTGTCTGGACATTTAAAGGTGGTTTGCAGTTGGATAGTGTTTGGGTGGGGGATTTTTTAAATTTTTAGCTGGCAATTTGAGCTGTCTGGTCTCCTGATCAGGCTGCAGGCATCAGGGAACCATGGTAGAAGGTCAGAAATGGGGATGACAAAACCTCCCTCTTCTACCAGCAGGAAGTTGCTAATGTAGTTTAATTGTACTGTGAAATACTATCCTACAAATATTTAATCCTAACTAGAAAACTGTAGGCTCTGGGTTTAATGGACTAGTTAACCTGCCTGTATCTCTGTGTAAACAAATCTTTTAAGAGGAAGAACATGGAGAACTTACCTTCTTTAGGCTTTCTACCTGGCTCTTCCTGCTGAACTGTGGTGCAAGCCCATATCTGCTCAAGCTATTGCAAACCTGCACAGCTGACAATTAGCACCTGGCTTTGTAGAGATCTGAAATGTAATAGTAAAGGTAGGAAAAGGCTCTTACTACCTAAAATGGATCTTTACTTCCTACTTTCAAAATAAGAAAGGTATTAACTTCAGAAATTTTTGACCTTGGCTTGCTATTGAGTCCCAGGGCTCGAACATTGTCAGGTACTTAAAACACAAAGTAGGAGTTAGCAACTCTAGTGCATTTTAGTAATGTTGACGTGAGGCTTTGTTTTACTGTCTTGTTTGGGCTAGAAAAGCTTCTTACTGCATTCATGTAATTAAATGGGTCCAAGTGTCTTTAACCTAGGCTAGACAATCTGAAAAGTCCAATTAATAAGCAATTTGTTTGCAATTTGAACCTATTTAAAGGTTTTGATTTTATGTGAATACCTGCACTCTCCTTAAGAGTGGGGTTTTTTTTGCCATGGAATTAACTTTTCCAATATGAATTTAAGTTCTTCCAGCACATTCCTCAAGGAGTTGTGAAGTGGCTTTTTTCTTAATAGACTGTAGATGCCCTAAGCATGGGTTTCCTCATAGCCTCTAACCTGAAGTCTGTTGTTGACTGCATTTGTTAGGTTTCAGTTACTGAAGTGAAGAGCTATTTTGATTGATTTAAGTCTTACCCTGTATGTAGACTTATAAATCAAAAGTTCTTACATTATACCATATATCTTGAGGTATTCTGATGATTTCATGTGTATGAGAAAAGGTATTCCAATAACTTCTGCCACATCAAGGGATTTTTTGAGTAACCTTCCTTTCTTTTCACTTACAACTATATTCCCTGTTACCTGGTTATACACATACCTGATTTTAGGGTATGTACTTTTAAAAAGATATCACGGGCTTCTTGAGGTAAAAACCTGAGTTCATCCTGAAGAGCTTGTGTGAGCCATGATGTTGAAAACTGTCTGTGATAAAATTTTATAGCTGAAAAGATAGTGTGTAGTGGAAACATAAGCAGTCCTTGAACTGCAAGTGGCCAGGATCAGGAATATAAAGTACTGTGTTCATAGTTCTTGCACATATTTACTGTGAAGCAAAAATGAAATTAAATGAAATCAAGACTCATCTATGCTAGCTGTATAGAGTACATTTTACAGTCAGACATGTTTCGACTTGAGAACTTGCATAGCTGCCTTCAAAGAATTTTGTAGGTGCTTACTGGCATTAAAATGCATTAATTCAAGAGGCATTACAAAGAAGTCTTAACGGATAGTGAAAGTGTACATTCTCTGATCTTGAGTAATGAATACTTCCTGGTGATGCAGTTTTCAAGAGGCCAAAGTTTAATGCGTATATTGCCTAAAACAGGTCTCTGTGTGAGTGTACTTGAGTTTTGGTGTGGTTTGATTTTGAGAAATTTGAGAATTGTAAATTGTAGGCAAATGCTCACAGGCTGGTGAGCTGCTAATACTGAGTTGATGTGCAGTGTGGAGAGCTGTAAGCTAGCAGCTGAAAGGAGGTGTAAGCACAGTGCAGATTCAGTCTGAGTTTGAAAGGTGAGAGCTGTTCTAAAACTATTGATCTGTCTTTCAGAGAAGGTAGTATTTAAAAATATGGTCACATGCATTTCAAAATACAGATTAAAAAACCCAACCTACTTTCATCAGTATTCGTTATATGCATGTAACCAGTCCCCACTCTGTTCATAATTGGTGTTGAGGCTGCATTAACCCTTTACAAGAGTTACCCTAGCAGTATGTTCAAACTTGGCAGGGTGTTAGTAAAAAGGCATGTAACTTTTCAAGAAAGTAGTTGTAACAGTTGTTCTTTAAACCTCTATGATTTGAACATGCACTGAGAGGCTGCCTTTGTTTTATGTTTCAAATACGCTTTCTTTTCCCCAAACTAATGTGCTGTCTCTGGGTGGATTCTTAGGATTTTTTCACAGAATCTTGTAATTATCTGTTCAGCAGTTAAAAACTCTCCAGACTTCTACCTGTAAGCCCCAGCGGTTTTGCAGGTTGTGCCTTGGGTGCCAGGTTTGAGGGAGAAAAGGGAGATGCTTTCCTGTGCTGTTGCAGCCCAGGTGGGGCTGTTGAAGGTAAAGCTGCTTTATTGTAAGTAGCAACTGGCAAAGGCCAAAAAATAATAGGCAGTTTTTTAGGAGTGTTGAAGGGTGTGAAGAGCTGATGGGTGTTCCCTTTCAGAGCACAAAAGTAAGTTTTATTTCAGTTTTGCATCTTCCTGAGTCTTAGTCTGTTGTGTGACCTGCACAATAAGTTGATGTCCCACAACCAATGTGGCTCTTAAATCCTTAACACAAGTCAGTCCTGCTGAACTGTGGATGAAATCGGTGGAATTTCTAGCATACAGCTATCTAGAGAAACATCACTGTAAATGAGTGTTTTTATGGATACGAAAGTCAAGTGTTCATTTAGGAAATAAAATTTGAGGTGCATAGACAGAATTCAGATGTCTATTAGTCTTCAGATTGAAGACGCTTTACCTTCTCTATCCTTTATCCCCTTGCTCCCCATCCTAACTCATGTTTCCCAACACCTGTGAGGGAAGCAAAGTTAGTTTTGTTTTTAGGTCCTTTGGGGTAGTGACCACAACAAAGCCTATCAAGAAAAGAGCTGTGTTGTATTTGGCTTTGTGCAATAAATATGCCCATGCACTGAACACAGATTTCTTAATAGTTTCTTTTTCTGATATGCTCATTCAGTGATCACTGTATATGGAAGGGCAGGGAATGGAGAGAGTAAGAGAAGAGTATGTGGCCATATAATAGGACTAACTGATGCCTTATTAAGTGTTTCCAGACCAAACAAACTCTTGACAATCCTCGCATTGCATAAAAAAGTTTAAGGGGAAAACTTAACCTATATTTAACCAAGTCAGATGTTTATTTTTGTATCCTACCATATCTTATTCAGAATTTGAGAGTTGTATCTCTTCTGCGTGTGAATTATGTGTTGGGGGGTAACTTAATGGATGCACTCTGAGGCCACCATGGGTTCTTCAAGAACTTTGCATTTTCAAGTAGGAGTTTCTTCTCTAACAGAACCATTCAGATTTGATTAAGCATGTACTTAAATATCAGTATTATATGTATATGTAACGCTAGTTCTTCAGGAACAAATAAAAACTTCTCAACTTGTGTATGAATTTCCAAAGGGTTTAGCTTGTATATTGCTCATAGCATCTTCCTTTCACTATAACTTCAGTTTAATCCTCTATTCTCTTTGTGTCTTAGTTTTCACTGTTCATGAAATTATCAAGTGTTTCACATCACTGGATAATTGCAATAATTGTAGTTACAAATGACATCTTTTTCCCTAGATAGCCATAACAATAGTGTCAACAATACATTAGAACAGTGGGAAGTAGTGTAAATTGAGGGAAACATCATTGCTTACAAGCACTGACTATCTTTTAATTTATATTTTTGGAAGAAAGCAACAAGTGCTCTTACTGCTTGTATAATTAAAAGAAAGTAATTCTTTAAGATTTGTATAGATATGGGATAATTGGAGGAGGATACCCCTGGCCTTCTTGTAGCATGGTCCAGTGTTTAATCCGTTATGTCTGTGATCTAGTCTTTATCTTTAATTCTAGACCCTTGGTCCCCCACAACACCAAAATATTTCCCTAGTTCTACAAAGTGTGACTGTTTCTGCCAGTAAAGCATGCTCAATGCTATCTCAAGCACTTCGGTTTAAAACCATGCTGAGTTGCTGCGGGTAGCTCCTGCAGTCTTTCTGGTATTGGTTTGTGTAGTGCCCAAGCCCTTTGCAAAGGTGACAGTCCCTGTTGTCAACACCAACTGTATTGATCACCTGCTTCCCCAACACCAACCAGTTAGACTTGTCTCGAAATACCAGGTCCTTGTGAACCACCTGCTCTTGGGGAGGTATATGTTAAGCATTTAACAAGCTTGTTAAATACTTATCTAATCAGTAGTGTGCTTTAGTTTGTTTGGTGGTTGTTTCTGTGACCCAAGTACATGGGGCTCTGCAAAATACTAAATTTGTATGTTTTGCTGTGTTGTCTGTTCCTTTATTCTGGAATGCAGTCTGGGTTTAAGTTTGCTTCCAGAAGTCTGTTCAGTTTTTTTCCTGCATGTTTTCCTTGTTTTCTAGCCAGCCAACTAAAATATTTCTGAAGAAATTACTTGAGGAGCCTCCTTTGGTGTGAAAGGAGGTTCTTCAGTTAACCTCTTCAGGTGCTGAGGCCCCAGTGGCTGCTTTGCTTAATTACCAGTTCTACTGGGTAGGTTAGTTCTGGACTGGGGCCAGTGTAGCGCTTGAGTGAGGTGGCAGGTTACTGCCACCCCTCTTCTAGGAGCTTGTCTGTGGTGACATTGAACCTGTGTATGCTCCTCCAGGGACAGGGATGGAAATGTACATTAAAACTCCTTGAAATGGTCTCTAACCTCCTCTGCAGTCTGGAGGAGGGCACAATGTGACTCTCTGATCACATTAGTATAGGCTTGGCTGCTGTGTCACCCTTCTTGGGTAGAAGAGCTGAAGGCAGAGGCTCTAAGATTTCCATGGGTGGCAAAGCAGTGAAGAATACAAACTGATTTATGTGGTCAGTCATTTAGATCTTAATTCGTGGTCTGAGAAAGAGGTACTTGGCTATGCCATGAAAAGCTGACAGAAAGGTGACCATTTATGGTTCTACTAGCTGGCTGGGGCACTAGAGTTCTTGTCTTAGACAAAGTCAGTGCCATAGTTTATGACTTCAAACAAATGCCAGAAATACTCATTTAAATGAAGAAAGCTGTTTTAGATGAGTACTTGGGTCAGGTTTCTGTCTTTCTGGGTTAAGTCTTTCTGATCTGATCAGTGGAGTGCATGAAAGGGCTTTAGCCGATACTGTTGTTTGTTCCATGCTCATGGTGAAGACATGCCACTATAGATCGTGAATTGATCTTTGAGTGGGACAGGAGCAGGAAGATGTTCTTGGTGAAGTACAGAGGAAATGAACAACCTAGAGAAGAGAGTGTTGGAGGTAGTCAAAGGAGAAACTGCCAAAAGAAATACTCTGTCAAGTAGTACTTACAGCCTAGGAGATGTCTTGGGTCATGCATTTGAGGTACTTGGGAACGTACGCAAGTCTAAAGGTGAAGCTTTGGTGTGTAGCATTGACCAACATGTTTGCTTTAAGTTCTAATTTATAAATTATAGCTAGGAAGGATTTTTGGGCTATTTGCAATGCTGAAATTGTAGATGCTATTTAAATCCAGAGCTGGTCTGTAACTTCAGCTGGAGGGTGGAAACCCTTCTATTTCCTTGCATTCAGTGGGCTGAAACCAAAAATTTAAATGTGTAGAAAAAATTTAAATAAGCAACTAGTGGTGCTTTGAAACATTAAGTGTATATTTAGTAAATACAGATGGAAATTATAGACACAGCAAGGATGAATTATATATTTTGGCATGTAGCACTCCTTTAACTTATAGTGGTGTGCTTTCACTGTGCTGGGCTGCCTTTCATTGCATGTCCTTCAAGCTTTGTGTAAAGATAAAAGGAAGCACATCATGCAGCCAGCCTCTGGACTGCAGCTTAGAGCAGCTCCTGGTTGATAGTGTCTGACTTCTCTCTCACCTTAAAACTTAAACGTTGATTCAAAAGAAGGTAATCCAGTGGCTTTTCAGCTTGTGGACTGTTGATGACCTTACAAAGAATAAATAAGAAAAGCAGCGTAAGAGCTGTGAAACTGTACTGGGGTTCTCCATCTTTCTATGTAAGATGTCTTTACTTAGTTGTTTTATTAATTTATGGAGTGGGACTCCTGAGCTTGTAAGCGAGTCTAGCTAATGGAGGAATTCCCTTATGTATATTAGAGGCAGCATAATGAAGGGGGAAGATGATAAACTGAAAGCAGGTTTTCACATGTTCTCCTTGCCAAAAGACTTGAGTGATTGAAACAATGACTTAAGGATTACTATTACCTTAAATGGAGAAAGACTGCTAGAGCAGCGTTCGGTATAGTAGTGTCATCGTTCCCAGGCACTGCAAGCAGAAACTCCTGTAAAGGTCAGGAGACAGTCTGAAATACATTTAAGATGACAAGTGTGTGTACAGGAAGGGATTTTGGTGGTGGATTGCCCAGCAGTTAGTGATGTAGGTGGTGTGGGGATGGGTTTTCTGGGGTTCTTTCGTGTGGTTTTTCTTTTGTGTTTTGTTTTGGCTTTTTTCTCCTGCAAAAGGGCTTGTGTCCTTGGCAGGCTTTCCCATATCTGGACTTGATTGCTTCAGCAGTCTTAGAAAGAGGAAACCTAGAAAACTTGTTGCATAATATTTTGGGTAAATTGAATGGTTGATGAGACTGCTGGGCTCAGCTTTTCATTTCCCTTCTAGGAGGTGGGTGGGAAGCGTCTTGATTTTGCTCGTGATTAAGGGAGTGGTGTAACAGAAGGGCATGTTCAAGTTACTATCTTCGTAGAAGAAATTTAGTTTCATCTAATTACTTCCTGCAGGTAGTGGCCGACTGCGGTGGAGCCAGCTGAATGCGACTTAGCTCCTCTGATTTGCCATAGAAACTCAACTGCTCCTAGAAGAGCAGATCTGACAACCTGGTCTGTAATGGGTCGCCCTAGAGAGTGGTCCAGTATGTTTTGTACCAGCTAGCATCCGTGAGACCGGCTGTATCTTTCTGGTATTTTTGTAGTTTCGCGGGGCAACTGCTTCGAAGTATTAGGACTTGCACATACAGCTTTCATAAAGGAGACAGAAGTAGGCAGGCTTGGGTATTCAAACACTGTGGTATGTGCATGCTCCTCTAATTTGTCTGGGCTCAGCGTGAGTTTAAAACCACTAGGCTGGCCGTGGTTTACATCTGCTGGAGTTTGCACTCATGTTAGTTGTTTAAGCAGTTCTGCTGCAAACTCCTGGACCCTACAAAACTGCTTATGCTGATGTATGGTCTTGGGCTTGCTGGGTGCATAGGCACCTTCCCACCGTTGCAGGACAGCATTCAGAAGTAAAGGTATGCTCTGCCATCCCTTAATTCTTTAAACACTGTCTGTACACCAGCAGTAGGGTCCATTTCTCTTCAGATTGATAAATACTGCATCTGCTACATCTAATTTTTGTAAATCAGCCCTAACTTGAATAAGGCCTGCAAGCTGTGGTTGATGTGCTCCCTTGTGGTAAATAGTCCCAGTGCAATTTGGGAAGACTCCTTCAAAACCAGCAGCTATTTCAGGCACATTAGTGTTGTTCTGTGCCTGGAGGTAAACCGCAATGCTAATTGCCTTGCAGACCTCTCCTGTAGTGGCTGTGACAGCAGATTTGGCAGCGCAGCTCCATGGGAGGGAAGAAAGTGCTCATAAGAGGCGGCTTAAATGGGGGAGCTCTGGCATCTGCTCATTCTGAATTTGAGATGTGGCTGATGCTGGATCAGGGCAACTTAGTCTTGTTCCCTTTTTTGAGGGAGGAGCTGTATTCTGTTTCTGTACCTAGTCTGGCACTCTTGTTTTGTGTGTAGTTTCCTTTTAAAACAACAATAACAAACCCAAAACAATAAACCAAAAAGGGTGGGGGGAGTCACAGAAATGCCCTGGAGATTACAGAACATGCTACAGTTCTTGGCCCTTGGACAGATAATAAGGAAAATATGAAGAATCCCTCTGAGATTATTATGGTTGTCTTTTTCTGACCTTTCTCAGGGAAAAAATTGCCCTTGTTAGAAATAAACTTGATGCTTTAGGTGGTCTACTCATACTGATTCATGAGAGTGAAATAAATTGATGCCAAATTCTCCCTTTTATTTAAAACTTGATATACTTTACCACTTTATAGATGTAAAGGATCAGACAGTAACTTTGAATTCTGCAGGATAGAGAAATGAAAGTTGATGCTGGAGAGGGATAGGGAGTAACTTCAGAGTATGTGCTAGTGTCTTCCAAATCAGAACCCTGAATTTCTAGATATGCAGATAGCGACACCATGTTTTAGTCACCTGATGTTTTTTTGTGAATACCACTGTTTCCTTGATGAAACATAGGACTTAAATTCCCTTCCTTGTGATCATCCCTTCTAAAGTCAGATTCTGTAAATAATTTTAGTTATACGTTTTTATATTCACATAAGTGAATTCCTATTCCATCTTTCAAAAAGTGTTAAAGGCCACAGAACACTTGAGACTTAATTTATAGTTTATGAATAAATTAATTCCTCAAAAAGTCTGTTCTTAATATCCTGGATAGCACTCTTTGAGTCATAGAACCAAAAGAAAAGACAAGAACAGTTCTGAAGGCTGTATTTTTTCCTTATTAAGTCTCAGAGGAGCAAGATAAAGGGACAACTTGCAGTTGGAACAGCATCTTCTGGGGGTTTGTTCCATGGTGAGATGTTCTGCTGTCTGCGAACAGGCTCTCCTCTGCTGGAAAACTTGGAAGTTTGTGTGCTCCATTTAGGATCCTATGCCTGTTGGTTTGTTTGAATTTTTGGGCTGGGGTTTTTTTATGGTGTCTGGGTGGGGTTTTGGAAGGGGTTGGAGGGGGGACATTGCTTAGCCCGGGTGAATGTTCTAAGCAAGGGAGAAAACATTTCTTGTTTACAAATGAGCAGCTTGACTTACACAAAACACTATAAGAAAGGAGTGAATTGCAGCCTCATGCTTCACAAGTATCTCTGGTGGGACAGATTGCTAGGATTTTATCCTCCTCAGAGGAGCATGGTGGTTTTAATGTTACTGCTACCTAAAGGTAGCTGGTTACAGTAGTGCTGCTGCAACAGACTACTGCGTAGGTATGTCCCGGGAGGACAGTTTACTGATGTCTACTTAAAATGCAAAGGAGATGTGCAGAGCTGTTCAGTGTCTCTGCTGTAGGGGTCAGCAGTTTTTCAGTTTGGTGCCAGATCTAAACGAACAGATCGACAGCAACCTGTACATACTCTTCCTGTAGCCAACTGCATGGCGGTGAGGTGGTGGTATATGAGCATGGGTTATATATAGTATACACAGCTGGTAAAGTGTTACAACTAGTCGTGTCTTCCTCCCAGTAAGGCAGCTACAGCTCGACGAGCTCTGCTGGGGAGCCCATGTCCGTGCTGTTAAACCAGAAACCTACCTTAGGCGTGTCCAAATGGTGGGAGTCGGCTGGGTGCAGTCAGGACAAAGTACTGCAGCCAGCCCTCATGGGCAGCTCCAGATTGAAACTGGACAGGAACAAATACAACCGCATTAATAAAACTGTATCTGCAAGAACAGAGTTAACAGTATACTGTACTGACAGTGATGTGTCTGGAGAAGCTTAGTGGGCTAGTGCTATAATTTGTTATCGTGTCCGTGTGCCTCCTCCCCCCCCCCCCCCCCCCGTTAACTTGAGTTTGGTAAGTTTAGAGGAAGAGTGGTGTCTTGTTGGTATATTTTGAATTTGTGTGATGGGGAAGATGCTTCAGTGAGAACTATTAATTCTTACATGAATAAGGGGATACACCCTATTTTTGGTGATATCTTCTTAATGTAAGGACACCTCCCTTCCCCATTTTTTCCCTTCCTAGGAGCCAATACGTAGTTTTAAAGCATTCTTGTTTCCTTACTGTCTTACAGAACTGAATGACCTATGCGGGTAGTACTCCTTCAGTTACTGTGACATTCATCTGGGTGCATACATGCCCGATGTGCTTGATTTTTGAATAGTCAGGGTAGTACATATCCGCAGCTCCTGCCGCATTGAGCAGAGGGGGAGGAATTTGATCGGAGTTCAGATTTGTTATGCTAATGTGCTTTAGGTTTGGGTGAAGATAGCTTTGCTATGACTGCATGCAAGCTAAAAATTCATCCTTTGAAATCTAAACTTGTTGTTTCCAGATAGTATTGTTACCCCCAGTATTCAATACCAGGTCACTCAGTCTCTAGAAAGATGTACCAGAACGTGCTTTGCTCTGGAGTTTGGGTGGTAGGTAATGGACCGGCAGTATCTGGTGGTGCCTTGTGCTTTGGCCATGGGTGGCACAGGTGTTTCATGGCCTATTCTGCTTTCAGGACTTGTCTTTTTGGAGGGGGTGTGTGCTTAAAGTCATTAAAACAAGGAGAGAAATCCTGGGAACAAGGATGATCTACTAAACTTGATTCAATTTAAGTGCCACTTGGGCTGCATGGAGCTGTTGCTGGAAATTGTTATAAAACTGCTAGAGAATTCTAGAAACAGCTGGGAAAATCCTGGCACTTCCTAGAAATTACTGGCTCTGGGAGCAGGGGAGGAAATCCTGGAAACTCTTGAGAATTCGAAAAAACTTCTAAACCCTACCAGAAGTCCAGAGAAATTTAGCAGTTACTGAAGACCTTTAAAGCCGCTAGAAACTAAAAGTTTCTAGGGATTCCTGCTGGGAAATTCTGGCAGTTGCCAGAAATCTCTAGAAAATGCTAGCAATTCTGTGGGAATCCAGTAAATTCGGTGACTTTGCTAGTAATTTCTACAATTTATGAGTATTTACTAGGAATAGGAAAGCAGTTACGTGCTGTCTTTTTGAATAAAGTGGCAAACAGTTGTACACGGGTAAAACCTGCTCATCTTCACTAAACCGTCAAGTGTAGAGTTTTAGCATCTTACTCTGAGTGTCCTGTATGTGATTGTCTTACACACAGACTTGTTTTATTTTCTGCAGTCCTATTTTGTTACGGATTATGATCCAACGATTGAAGACTCCTACACCAAGCAATGTGTGATAGACGAGAGAGCTGCACGCTTGGACAGTAAGTAGCCTAACTAAAGCATGGTGCTAATAGCCTGTAGCTGTTGGTGCCTGTGTTTACAACTGTGTGCATAAAATGTAATGCAGGTAAACTGTGCAGCATGTGGCTTTTATGTAAGCGTGTGGCTGATAAAAGCTACCTAACTTTGTTTTAGTGATGAGATACCCAGGATTTGAAGTGCTTATGCCTTACGTAAAGTGAATATGGATATGAAGTGCTTATGCCTTTAAAGTAAATTGGACTTTTTTTTTTTTAAGAATTATTCCTGAAGCCTACAAAACTTAGAACTTATGTAACTCCTGGCAGTTACCTGGGTGACATGGTGGAATAAAAACCACATCACTTGGCTGTTGTGTGCTGCCTCTCCCAAGTGCAATATAAATGCTTTGCATTAGGAGTTCCAGTTCTCCCTTGTCAGTGATTTCTTTAAGGACAAATCAGCAACCCTCCCAACCCCCATCTCTGTCTCTTTAAGCACTTTTCAGCTAGTCATGAATTAGCAAAGATCCACCCAACTTTGTTGTTCATTTTGGTTGGTAGGTCTTGAATTGTTCAGTCAGTCCAAGAACTTGTTGGGAATCTTAGCAAAAAATCCAATAATACATGTGAAAAGTGATTTTTTGCTTAGTTAAGATGTATAGGAGAGGCTCGCAATATATCCTATTAGGAACGATTTTTTTTTTCTCGGACTATACTCTAAGAACATGAACTGTAGTAATCAATATTTTGCTTATGTTCAGTTCTGGATACAGCAGGACAAGAAGAATTTGGAGCCATGCGTGAACAGTACATGAGGACAGGGGAGGGTTTTCTGCTTGTTTTCTCAGTCACTGATAGAGGAAGGTAAGCTTGATGTCAAGTTATTAAAACAAACAAGATGTAATTAATCCTAAATTACTGCTTACCCTTTACTGAAATAATCTCAAACAGCAACACCAAGTATGCATTCACTTTCAGATTCTGTGGCATGACGCTCTTTCAGCACTGATGAAAACCCATTTTAAACCATTCGCTTGAAAGTATCTGTTTCTTGCAATAGATGACTTGAAAGCATACACACAAAAAAATGAAAATTCTATTGAAGAACTTCATTGCAGTCAGAACACTAGCTTCCTGGAAGTGACAGAAATTAGTTAAACTAAGTGCAACTTGCTACGATGTCTGATCAGTTCTTAGAAATATCCCCTGCAACTTGCTACGATGTCTGATCAGTTCTTAGAAATATCCCCTTGTTGTGTGCTTGTCAACATCAAGTGGCTGGCTCTGGATTTCTGAACAGGTATAGCCAGTTCAGGGTATGTCTCTGCACTCTTCTGCAGGCAGTGCACACTCTGCTTACTCCCATGAATTGACTGGAACCTACAATAACTAATTGACTGCAGAGTTGTGAAGAAACATACCTTTTTAGAAGCTGATGGAGCCTGGTTGGGTAGCTCCTGATCATTGTAAGAGTAGGAAACTGCAATGTATATACAGACAATCACTTAATATTTTGGCTGTGATCTTTCTCCACTGACCGTGTCAGATATGTAGTAATAAAGGAGAAGTGCTCAGGGATCCATCCTTCCACTTGTTTCGAGTTGCAACACAAGAGCAATAAAATGACCAACAACTTCAAAAAGTTGTCTATGATTTTTTTTTTCTCCCATACAGATTCAGTCTAGGCTCTATAATGAGAATTAAGATAAATATTCTATGGAGCATGAGTGTGTTTCCATTGGATCTGTATCTTACATTTAAAGATGCTGCTAAATATATAAATTCATCTTGATGTACTGTCCAGAAGAGACTCTTACACTTCTGTCAGAGATCTGGGTCTGTGATCTTAAGACACGCTGAGAACTTGTGTTAACATAAATAATTTTGCTACAGATGACTGTAGATTTTAAGTTGTCATGTGAACTCCTTGGTTTGTCTAAAAATCTTAAGTTTTTGTTTGCCGTTCTGGCTAAGGATCTGCCTTGATTTTATGCAGCTCTTGCCACATATCGCTCTCCTCTCTGAAATCCTTAAAGACTTCTGAAGAGAAGAGTTTTCATTTTTGTTCTGATACCATTTGATTCAAGACTTACCTTGCCTGTCAATGAAGCATCTGCTAGTGGTGTCTGAACTGGTTGTGTGGTGGAAAGTAATTCTGAAGCAAGAAGAAATCTAGATGACTTAGTTGGTAACTTTCAACTCTCTTCCTCCAGTTGCTCCAGACTTCTGAGCAGAGTATTAAAACATATGTAAATGGAGGTCCAGCTGTGCTTAGTGGCACACCTTCCTTCTAATTCACCTCTCTTCTCATGATTGCTTTACGTGGATGGAGGTGGATTGGCATTGTCATGTCTGACACTGTAATTTTTTTAATGCAGCTTTCTTACTGATGATCATCTTGCTTTTAAATTTTGGTTTGCAAATTTTAGTGTAAATGGTTTCAGACTATGTGCCTGGAATTAAATATAATGCTTGGGAAGTCTGTGCTCCAAAGAATATGTGATTGTCTGCAAGTATCTGTGCTGCAGTTCCTTATGTAGTGATGTAGCTTTAAATGTAGCTTTTAACAGCATTTACTTGAAAGCAGTGATTTCCTCCCCGCCCCCCCCCCCCCTCCTGTTTAGGCCAGAATTTGCTTGTTTAATATACTGTCCTTGGTGAAGCTTTCTGCTTTGCTCACCTTCCCTTAAGTATTGCTGGAATATTCCTTGCTGCTTGAACAGTATTAGTACCTGGTATAACTTAGCTGGTAATTGGAAAGCTTTCTCATCATTTGGCCCTGCCCTTCTTCTGTTCTTCAAGAAATAAAATTTTCCAGCTTCAGTAGCTTCCCCCCAGAATTCCTAGGAGTAGCTGTGGAGACTGCCATCTGAAATACTGAACACCAGGGTCTCTAGACTGTAGTTTGACTATTGTACCACAGTTGAACTCCAAAGTCAATATTTGTAGAATAGACTGTGGTTGCTTGATTCTCTGCAACACATTGGCAGCCGAGTCCTTCTAGATCAAGACACAGTAAGCATTTTGCTTATCCTGCAGCCCCACCTAAGTCCAGTGCATAGCACACTGCTAACTTGTGGATTTTTTTAGTTTGAGTGTTGAATGATTCTTTAACTGGTCATGCTGTGACAGTGGGATCTGGAGTGCCTGCAGCTGTCTGTGCTTGTGTGGCATAGCAGGGCAAGTCCAAATAGGTGACTCATCATTTCTGAACTTCTGCAGAACCTGAGAATTATGAATTAGTACACTGAGGCTTTACTTTTTTTCTTTTACAGTTTTGAAGAAATCTATAAGTTTCAGCGACAAATCCTTAGAGTGAAAGATCGCGATGAGTTTCCTATGATTCTAGTCGGTAATAAAGCAGATCTGGACCACCAAAGACAGGTAATTAATTTGCTGTTAGTTACCACTCACTCTCTTATAGAAGCTTTACAATTTTTCTCCCAAAAATAGAGTGGGAACCAGAAAGAAAGGGGAAAAAAAAAATCATACTAACTAATTCTAATGCAAGAAACACAACTAAACTCAGTTCCTGTACTTGAAGAATCTTAGAAGCATGATGGCATTCCACATAAAGCACATCTTCTGTCTGACTCAGTGGGGTTATGTTGAGACCAAATCTATTCACGTACAGAGTTGAGAGCTTTCTGTCATGACTTGATTACTCAGGCATGAACGTGTCTAATTCCTCTGTTTGGTTACTCACCATAGTGCTCTGTGCCAAGCAGAATGTGTTCCAGCACTAGCTCTAACGATCCTGAGGCTTCGGTGCTGTTGCTTTTACCGTTCACTGCTTATGCGTAAATGAGTAGCCGTTCGCTGTTTTCTGTTTGGCCACTCACCTTCTGCATGACTGACTGAAAGTTTTAAAAGTTGGAAGTACAGCAACACAATTGCTGTCGTATTTATGTACCTTAAAATTAAAGCTTTGAAACCAGTAGATGTCAACCTCAGCTCTAGTTCTAAGAAAGCTTAAAAGATTTAGTTCAGAATGATTTAAAGAAGGAGCTTTAAATTTGTTTTCCCTATTTACTCTTGATTTTTCATGGATCAAGCTGATTTGGGCTGAAATTAAAATAATCTTACTACATCAGCAGGAAAGGAGCAGGCATCAAACTTGTATTCTTCAGCAACTTATTTCAGGAATTTAGTATTTTCTCCTGAGATTGTAAGGTGAGCAAACACATGATTGATTTTTTTTTTTTTTTACTCTGAGAGTAAACTAAATATTACTAAAAATGCTGTGATTTTAAGAGTTTCACGAGGAAAACACAGCATTAAACAGTAAGATATTCACACATTTGTGTACCAGGATGTGACTTAATTTCTGTCCACAAATGCTTACCTAGGTTTTGTTCTTTGCTAAATAAAATCTTTTCTCTGTCAAAAAACAGTGCCTGGAACAAGAAAAAATTATGCTCAAAACAAATAACATTAAGGAATTTGGTGGATTAGTATGTTGTTGTTGAATGAGGTTTTTCTTGAATACCACATAATGTCCTCAGTTAAAAAAAAGTTCCTGTTGAGCATGCTCCCTTGATTGTCACAGCCCCTTTACCTTAGAACCTATGTAGAAGGACTGTGACAAAATTAAAACCTATGCTGGAAGATGTGTTTAGAAGATGTTTTCACAGAAGCGGGTCATAAACTCATCAGTAGTAACTTCATGTACTCACATATGCACAGAGCTATCGGCCTGTCCCTGAGACAGAGTGAAACTTTCACTCTTCAGTTACCATGTGCCCCCATCAAAATTCCCAAATTTAACCTTGCAGGTCCTGGAACTTAAAGTGCTTTATCTCATGTGCAAATGTCGGCATGGAAACCATGTCAGTGAAACTGAACTGTTCTGCAAACTGTAATTGCTGAAGGACAGACATCCAAATGCTTTGGGAGGGGAAGTAATATCATCGCTGTCAGGCCCAGCTCTCGGAGGATACCTGCAAATGTCGTTGGTAATCCTGTAGATCCATTTCTAGAAAGTTAGGAACTTTGTTCTCTTTCCTCTGCCCTCCTAATGTCAGTACACTGCATCTGTTTCTCCCTTAAAGGAAGAGAGAGGTGCCTGTCACCTGTTCTCCTGCTCATCCCTCCGTGCCCGATTCCTAGCTGCTTTTTCAGATGATGACGGGCTGCCACGCATTCAAGCTCAAAGCAGCCGTTTTCAAATGCCTAACTTTACGGTTTTGCTGCTTATATCTGAACACAAAAAAAGCTATGTCCACAAAAGCTCCTTTATAGGAGCTTTTTATGGCTATATTAATTGCCTTAATTGATTAGGTGCTGATGAACATAACTTTTGGTGCTCTCCTTCTCACAATTTACATGCAAATTGGTGGATTTGTGACTTCCATTGTAAGCTGGGGCTTAAACAGCTGTAGCTGAAAAAGCACTTCCAGGTTTGCTGAAACAGCTACTTACGTGTTCTTAACTCTTCCCTGGCCCTTCCTCATCACACGGTATGTTTCAGTTGGCCTTAAGTCAGTCTGAAGGAGTGGTTTGGGGATGCTGAGCTGACATCATCAGTCTCCAGAAGGGAGAGGCTGCCCTCCCTCTTGACTTCACGTTCCCACTCTTTCCTTTGCTGGCCTGAGCTCTCACTTGAAGCACTTTGTGAGTTGAATCATCTCTGTAGACAGGGAGGAAAACAGATGAGCTGGAATGGCTTTCTGGGACCTGTGTGAGTCAAATCAGCTTGCAGAAAGATTTGAGTGCCAGTGCTGGAACCATGGGAGGGGTGGGACTGCGGCTCAGAGCAGAGCAGGGAGGAGTTGGGGTGGGGGGAAGAAAGTGAGACCTCGCCTTTTGGCAGCAGCAAGCAGTTAGATGTTATCAGCTGCATGTTAAACGCAGCCAGTCTCTGCTGTGTTGTTGGTGGGGTGGTTTCTGCTCCATCATGTGAACTCTTGATGCAGGCATCCAGTCAGTGAGTTGGACCAGCTTGCTGATCTGGCTGAAAACTAGTACTGCCACCATGACTCCCCAAGTATGGAGAAACTTCATCCTGACAAGCAACGTCATCCTGCTCTGGCTACAGGTCTGCTGCACAGGCAGCTGCGATGGGACGTCTGGGGGCAAAGGCGAGAGTAGTCCCTCACCTTGGTTAGGAGCGCTGGGGTGAGTGGGAAGTGTGGGGTGTCCCCAGGCTGTAACTTGTGGGCAAACGTGTGAGAAGTGCTAGTTCCCTGCATTTTCACATTTTCAGTCTGCTGGTGTGCCAAGCCTCGCTTTGGTTACACTGAAAGCCTGGTCAGCCAGGCTAGAGTGTCACACTGCAGTCCTTTTACTTATCTGGCAGCTCTACAAGAAGTCATCTTACTCTCTTTAACTTGTTTAATCACAAATGTATATTTTTAGCTTCAGAATTTAAGTAGCATTTTTAGAAATTCAGGAAGCTGGGTATGAGTCTTTAGAGTAAAACTATTTGTACTAAGCATCTGCCTTCTTTTTATGAAAGACAGGAGGCAAACCAGTGAAATAATAAGAGAATATATGCTACCTCTGAGAGTGTAAAACTGTGTTAAAAGTAATTTAGTGTGTGTGTTGATCAGCAAACAATACTCGATAGAATTAACACACAAATCTTTCTGGTGCCCAAAACAGTTAAACGTGTACAAAAGGTTTGGATATCTCAAGGGTCTGTCCACACATTTATGCAAGTAACTGTTTTGTAGTTGAACACAGTACTGAGTACTATCACTGTGGTACCATAAATTTGGAAGCAAATGATGCGTAACTAATAATCCTTGTATGGTGGCAACTGTTTCTCAGGAAATACATGAACTGGGTTGTACAGCAGAAGTGCACAGATTATAGTATGATCTTGATGAAGTGTTGGGGTATACCAAAGGTGTAGTCTAAAGTAGTGGTGGCTGTAATATACTATAGGTCAACTCACAGGTGTATTTGGAAGAAGAAAGGTGAAAGAGGAAGTTTGAAATAGCTATTTGCTATGGTTATAACTGTATAGATAAGTGGAGTTAAGCAGCCTTGTAATTTTGTCTCCTTTGTGGTATGGGAGGCAAAGTCCTCAATATCCACAGGTTAGGTTGACAAAGAAAAATGAGTTATTAGAGAATGAGCAAGCATTAATATTTAGAATGTCCTTGTATGATAAGGAATAAAGTTACCAGTGCTTCCAGATTCCCCAATCCGTCATAGATTGGTGACTGAAACCAAAATTGAAGCACCACCTCTCATTGCTCTTTCCTTAAAGGAAATGCTGTGTAGCAGTTTTTCTCTTAAAAAGGTTAGTTTCGTACAACTCAGACAACGCTAAATATTTCTGCAATAAGACAATTCGGTAGAGCCCCAGACACTTTAGTAATAACCACTACTGACGGAGGAGTAGACTTGTCAGTGCAGGATATGTATGACTTTTTGTAGATAACTGCTAGCTTAAATTGGGTCAAGTCTGATCATTCCCCAGATGGCAGGGTTTCAAGGAAAATCCAAGTTGCAGCAGGAAAGTGCTTGGGTTTCATTAAACGCTAGTTTTTGCTTTTTGCATCATGACTGAACTAACACAATGACCTAGTGCTAAGATCATCTGTGCTGCTAGATACCTTTAAAGCAAAGAGAGGTCCATGTGATGTCAGTTTATGCATGGACAGATAATGAGCAAAGCTGATGATCCCAGGCAAGCAGCCTCGTGCTTTGACCTCTATCAGCATCAGCCTAGATGCTGGTGAGCAAGCAGTTAATAAGTTGGATTTGCAGACTCCCTGCTTCACAGGTAGCTTGGCCTGAGGTGGCTTATTCCAGGGTGTGGGTGGGTACAGGGACTTGGGTGGTAGCCTACCTGAATTCATTAACGTTTTGCTTTGGCCTTTCTCATAACTATTGTGAACTTGTATGAAAGTGGGACAGAAATTTCTTGAGGTGGTAGATTTTATGGCCATATACAGTGATGCCTCTTTTTCTCAGAAATGGATCGTACCTTCAGGTCTTCCCACGGCTTGCCTGATTTTGAGCTTTACAGATAACTAGCAATCAGGCATCTGATGCAGTACTTCAGTACAGCAAGTCAGTGTGTTTGAATGTGTGGCAGTGCTTCATAACCACAGTTTGTGCGCACCAAAGCGACATTTACATGAGAATGTGGACAAAATAGAATTAGTGGGTAGTGAAATACCCCCACAGGAAAGCGTTATGGCAGCCCACTGTAAGCATGAACAAGCAGCACTTGTGGGTGGGTTGGTGAGGCAGAACATCAGGATGAGAGATGCGCTCTTCAGGAGTGATGCGGCTCTCGGCAGGAATGGGCAATGTTTCTGTGCGGGGAGCACTGTGGGGTGAGGACAAGGAGGTAGAAATGGATTCCTTTCAAGCTTGAGGAAATGTTTAACTGTGACCTGCTGACCCGAGTACAGTGTGGCCCTTAGTTTTGCATTAAGTGTCCAGGCAAAATGCAGAGGCAGTGTTAGGTTAGGCAGCCTTGTAGAGTTGCTTTAGGTGGAGGCAAGAATAGAAACTTTAGAAATTAATATATTTCTGACAGTTCTCAGCTACAACAGTGAAGAGAGGGGGCCGTGTCGGATATGTTCACAGGATTCTTGCACAGATACTCAAATGGAAACTGTTTCAGTAAGAAGACTGATAACTTAGAAAGTTGGAGAATAAGCTTTTCCGTGTTTGACTTGCTCACATCTTCTATAGTAGTGTTTAATTTGAGAAACTTTTACCTAATGTCTGAACAGCGTGAATGAATGATACCCAAAAACAAACAGTAACATATCCTATAAGGATAAGCATCATGATTCCCATTCATATTCAGCCTTAAACTTGCCAAAGCTAAGAGATTTTTTTTCACTGCAAAACGCCCCCCCCCACATGTACACACACAGTTAGTACCAGAAAATCTGTGGTTCTCTCTACTTCGTCAAAATAAAATAAGTGTTCTTTGAAGAAAAAGGATTTAGTCTTTATTTTGCTGGTGGTGTTTAATAAGTTCTCTTATGACACTTACTGGAAAGCCTGTCATGACACAGGGTTGTCGTACTTGAGAAGGGAGAATAAAAAGATGCAAATTAATAAATTAATTAAATTTTTGTTTTCAAGTATTTCTATGTTTGTACTTACTACATTTCCCTCAGCTTTGAAAATGGAACCGGTATGTTCTGGCCTCGAATTTACAGCTTGGGCACTGCAAATGCTTCTGTAGTGTGCCCAAAACAAAATACTGTTTTTAAACTAAGTTTGTTGTTTGATGTCACTAAAATTGACCATGAGCTACTTGACAGTATACTTGTAAGATTGACAAAAAGATTATTCTGGTATTAAGCAGTTAGATATTCTAGTAAATACGATAAGGACTTTAATGTTGCACCAATAATATTTTAAATGCAAACTGCTGTGGAAGTGTAGCTTGGCTGTATTACAGTGCTAGTTTGACTTGCACCTCTAATGTGCTTTAGATACAATAATGAAGTGGTAACCACGTATATTTAAAGACTAGTTTCGGTTTCTCCTCAGGACTGTTCGTTCCTTCCCAATTACTCATCTTTATTAGACTTTAGCCTCTCACTTTTTAGGGCTACAGTGGACTATGCAGGATGAAGAAGAGCAAAGGGGATTAGTTTTGCAAAAACTGCTGTATCCATACTTCAACTTACTTTTGTCCAGTGAGTGAGGCAGAGATGCATAGAAGGTTTTTGAAGCCCTGATGAAAACTTTGGGGGATTCTGCAATGTCATTCATGTGCCAGAAAACAGCTACAAATGTTTCTCAAAGTGCAGCTGTTGTAAGCCTTGGAATAAGGATATATCAACACCTGAGGCTACAGAGGAAGGTGGAAGTGGATTTGTTTTAGCTACTGGAGCAAAAATCTCGAATATCATTCAGTTTTCAGACAGCACTGGAGGTTTGAAGGATGCCAGTCATTCTTGCTTTGTGCTCTGCAGTTAAGAATGCATCTCCGGTAGTTGATCTTGGGGTTGCGTTGGTTTTGAGGGTATTTTTTGGCTTCAGCTGATGGTAATAACACTGAAATAAATGTAGAGTTTCCATGAGCATTTGAGATCAGCAGATGCATCCTGAGTTACTCCAGCTAATGGCACAAGGTGCTGGGGGCTCCTTGTAGAGCTTCCTGAGCGTTTAGTGGGAGCAGCCCTCAATTCAGCAGTAATAGATGAATGTACTACCAGTGGGGGGGCTAAGGACAGAGGAATCAAAACATGTTGAGATGCCATGCATGAAGGCTCTCAAACTGTGCATGTAGATGTTGGGAAGGTATTTTGCAAGCTAAAAAGTACTTCTATACCTTGCACTGTGGTGAATGCTGCCAATGATGCTTTTCTATTTCCATTTCTGTGTAGCTTCTTAATCTAAGTGAATATCTGAGTGCCTTTTCAAAACTAAATTAATAATAAACTCTTTTTTTTTTTTCCTCCCGTTCTCATCATATCAGTCCTCTGTGCTGGTTTAACATTTTTCTGTGAAAGCACTGTAGGCTTTGACATTTCTTCCACTAGCCATTGGCTTGGCAAGATCTGTTGTACTTCCTTTTATCACTGAAAGCTGCCCTTTCCTCCCTGGCCCTGTGGGTGACCTTCCTGTTGAAGCCTTGCACTGCTCAGGGTGGCCTTCTGTTGTCTGACCTCATTGCTTTCTACTCATCCAAAAATATGCAGTGATCTCCTTTGGTTTTGCCCTGTGCCCAACTTATTCCTCCCTCCTATAATGGTTCACTAGCTTCCTGCCTTCTGCTTCATCACTTCAAATTTTATACCAACTCTTTATGACGCTCGTTATTTCCTCTTCATCTCCCTTTCCTCTTTTGTCCCAAGGAGTCAAGAAGTAGACAGGGTTTCTTTAATATCTCTGGATAGCCTGAAAGCTTCATGGATTTTTAGATCTCTTGTAATTTAAGACATGTTTAAAATGGGTTGTATTAATATTTTGCTGTGTCATAAATAGATTTTTTTAATGACTTTGTAAAGATTCAGGAGCTAAACAAGTTCTTGTTTTAAAAGTAGTAATCTGATTATTTTTTTTTCCTCTAGATTTAGCTGGGACAGGGGGAAGGTGAATTTAGCAATAGTATTCACAGTTCTGTTAGTAATCCAGCAGATGTTGACTGAAGCACTCACTTTGAGGAGGAGTGGGGGACTCTTGTCTGCCTGTGAAGGAAAGCTTGGTCTTGTTAGGCAGAACTGAAGTCGAGGCAGCTGCAGTGAGGGAAATTCCTTGGAGGGGCAGTCTTCGTCTGTTGCAGAAATTTTGTTTTAAAAAGTCTTCACTTGCATTTGAAAAGATGTATTACGTGGATTTGCTTCCCAGTTGTTGTATGTGGACAGCGTGGAAACTATCCTGTGGCCAAATAAGCATTGCTGTTTGACGGGAAATAGATCCCTAACGTGTATATGCAGTGTCTACGCATACGAACGTGCCTGCAGGAGCCTTAAACTTTAATGATCGATGTCTGTTACAGGTGACACAAGAGGAAGGTCAGCAGCTAGCACGGCAACTTAAAGTAACATACATGGAAGCCTCAGCAAAAATCAGATTGAATGTAGACCAAGCTTTTCATGAACTTGTCAGAGTTATAAGGTATGAGAACTTGAGAGCAGATAATTGATGTCCCTACGTTAATGGATAGCTACAGCAAATGTATTGAAATGTAGCAGGAAATTGCTGAGAAAATTCTGCCTGCTGTTACCTGTAAACTTTGGCTGATGCTCTCCATTACAAAATGTTCCTGTGTATTAGGAAGAATGTTTACATTCATGTAAACATGTATTTGAAAGATAATCTCTTCACCTTAATCTCTCAGACTATGTTGATCACCCAATAAGTAAACCTGATAAACTAAATCTGAGATCGTCCTGTAAAAAATGGTGTTTCTTAAAAAAACAAAAAGGCAAACTCAAAAAAACTGTCACTCATTTAATGACTAGTTCTGAGTGTCGAAAGTAAGTCCATGCTCTATAAAAGTGTAAAAACAGTAACTTTAAATATGGTATTTACTTTTATTTAACTGAAAATGATTCTGTGAATTTAATATGGAATATCTATTTCCAGGAAATTTCAAGAACAAGAGTGCCCTCCTTCACCAGAGCCAACACGGAAAGAAAAAGACAAGAAAGGCTGCCATTGTGTTATTTTCTGAAAATCCCAAGAACCAAGCTATCAACTGCCAGATTATTTTTTCTTTCCATCATTTTACATCACTTCTGGTATTGGTCTAGCCTTATATGTACATGTCCTAAAAGTGGTCACCAGAATAGCCTTAGTCCAAGAAGCTGGCAGAATAGTTCTTGAAGAAGACCCAGTCATCCTGGGGCAGACTTCAAAACAAAACACTAAGGCTGCTTCTTTAATACCACAGTTCCTTACTTCTCTCCCTTAAGAGCTTGCACCTTGTGGAGTTTTATTCGCAAAGGAGATGAAACAAAACCATGTAGGACAAGGTGTTGAAGTCATGCATAAGTCGTCTATTGTGAATTAATTTATTTTTACTTCTGACATTTCATTAGCTCTTACAAAGACCTATATTGAAGTATAGAGAATACTTTTTAAAAAAGGGGTGGATTGGCTTTTTTTGCCCTCAGTTAAATTAGACTTGAGTATTCAGCTAGCCTTAAGAAACCTACACTGAATTTCATTGTCAGCAAAAATGTTAATCTCTCATTTATGCTGCAGTTATATTTCAGTGGCCAAACAGTCTACTGTATTTATTTTATGAATCCGGAACGGCTACAGGATGATTACTACTACTATTAGGATATGGCCAAATACCTGAGCTCATTCTGGATTGAGGCATTTCAGCTTATTGAAATTTCACATCATTTGTTTGGAAACAAATTGTGTCTTCCTTTGTATTTCTGGGTAAGGGATTAAGGAAAACTGAAATTGTAGCTGTTTTTGTTTCCTGTGATATAAAAATGAATTTGATCTTTCCATTGTCAGAGATGATTAAATGTTTTTGCTATATACTTTTATACATTATTTTCTTATCAAACTAGTTAACAAGTATTTTTATATGTTTGTAAGCAAATATGCTTTCACAGCATAACTTGTGTATATGTAAAGATGAGTATTTAATTCTCACAGTTCACTTTTAACTGACAAAATGTTGGATTTGCCAAACTGTGGTAAACTTCTCCTTACTCTTCTGGTTATACCCAAGAATGGCCAATTACGTGCCTGCCCAACACACCCATAGAGCAAAATCTAGTGTTGTGTTTTAATGAATTTCAGTATCCCTTACTAAAGACTGACCATTATGTGAATTATTAAACTGTAAGACTTTTAACTGATTGTTTAGTTAAACTGTGGATGGTTGTTTAATTGAGTTCTGTGGATTGTGTTTAAACAATTCAAGAGTATGTTCCCTGATATTGAAATACTGAGTGGTATTGCACAGTTGTCACCTTACTGAATGTGTCCAACAGTTCTTTGAAACTTGATTATTAAGCAAACCCTTGTATAACTTCAGGTGCTAGAATTAAAGATGATCTAACCATTATCGGGGGGTAAGCACATTGCCTCTTTCTGACTCTCTTCGGAAACCTGAATTTTTGGGGGTGGGGGGAAGAATTGGGTGACGGGACCTGGTTAGGTGATAGGTATGCATGTCTGCATGACCTTTTCAAGCTTGGCAGTAAAGAAAAGCCATTTCAATTTAAATCATGATAGATGATAAAAGCTGATGTTTGTTTTGACTTGAAGTATGTAGTCGGTGGTCCAGTCAAGAGTTCTTGTGTTTTCAGGCTATGCTCATTGTCCTGTGCTCTGCCATAAATCTGTAAATGTCTGCTGAGAAAACAGTGCTTAAACAGCGTCCAGTCACCTCTACAGCCACCAAGCATTAACCAGGAGTAACTAGGAGTAACACCAGTGCCATGTGTAGCAGAGGAATTTAAATTTTTCTTTATTTAGATTAGGTTGTGTAATGCTGTTTTGAGAGCGGGTAGCAAATAGTAGTAAATAATGTTACTGGTTGATGAAAGGCTACTTATTCGTAAATAATCTGTAGGAGATTAAAGAAGAAGTTACAGTGGAAGTGCATTTGGGAGATGGATTACATTTTTCAAGTCAAATGTAAGAAATTACAGCCTGTAGCACACGCCACGTGTTTTCTTAAGTACGTAGAGCTCTCTGGAGTTAAATCACTAAATATGTGACATTGGAATGAGTTAAGATGACAAACTACAGCAGGTGTGTTGAGACTGAATTTGAGGTGCAAATATCTGAGTTTCATCAGTTTTTTTTTCCTTTTTTTAATCTTTCATTCATTACAGGTTGGTTTTAAAGTAGGCTGTTACATAGATAGAGCTTTTAATATGTAACTCTGGAATTCATAGGGAAGGAGGAGAGCACCACACCCTTGCTTTTCCTCATAGGGAAAGCAGAATAGCTTTGAGGTGGCTGATGCTAAGCAACCTAGTCCTCTCTGCTAAGCCGCATATAAACAAGTTAAATGGAAGGTGGGACCACCAGCTGCTGCTATGGAAGTCTGCTGTAAGCTTATTACCTAAGGCAGTATGTTCCGGGGCACATGTTTTATAAGGCTTCTGCTGGAGAGAATGGGCAGGGAGATCTTCATGTAATGTTACTTCTGAGACTGGTTTGTATATGGCACTGTAAGGAGCTGTTAAATGTAGGCATTTTGATCCTACTCTTTACACTTGAAGTAAGTATTTAGAAAAGTAATATGGTTTTCTGGCCAGTAATGGTGATCTAGGTGGTCATGAGTTCAAAGCAGCTTAAGGTATTTCAGCGATTTGTTTTTCTCATTGTACCTAAAGGTACTGGTGAAAAATGGCACTTCTGTCCTTGGTGTGGAGCTTGCGAAGTGCAACAGGGACCTTGTCAGTCTTCTCAAAAGTAGTAGCCCTGATCTATATGCCTTGAATTATTTGTGAATTTACGGCACTGCCACCTTGCTGTAGGGTAGCAGTTTAGTTGACAATGTGAGAGAGAGTTTCTTATGACTTTACCTGGCAGAAGAAATGCTGGAAGATTTGTTGCTTATGTTGGTGGTTACTTCAGTTCAAGGCCACATCCATAAATGATTTAAATTCACAGTTCAGGAACTTGGGGTGCTTAAAACGTATCCACAAATGACCTCCTGTTCCTCGTAGAGCAAAGAGGAGGATCTGGGTCTTTGTTTTAAAGCATAAAATTACTTTCCTCTTTCTGAAATCTCACACTACTGAGCCTGCCGCTCCACTGGGTGTGGAGAATTGACCTGCTCATGGGCAAAAGCCTTTTTATGCAATTGGTGAAGCTTTATGGGTGGTCCAGAATCGGGGAAGAACTACTTCCGTGGAAGTATGCTGTAGTTCCTTATGCCTGCTCTGGGTGATGTATTTGCTTTCTCTGACCTAGCAACTCCTCTGCGTCAGTACTCAATGCAAACTAACATATACAGCCTTTTTGCTGTACTTGCCTCATTCTGTTGGAAAGCCAATTTAAAATTCAAGGCTTGGAGCAGGCTCTGGGTTTTAAGTGGGGGTAAGCAGGAGTATGTTCAAGGTGTTAATCCCTGTGTTGCATGGCATGTGTTGTAAGGCCAGAATACTTGTGACCGTTCCTCATATTCAGATATTCTCAGAGCTCTGATTGTGGGAACGTTTGGTTGAAGGCAATTGGGTTTTGTTCTTAAAACTCTGTGGCTGTCTTGGTCTTTTCTAGGCTTTTGCTCAGGCTGTATGAGGAACAGTAGGAAATAGGAAAAATCGCTGAGGAGTGATAATGAAGGGAAGAAGGAGGAAAACAGCCTTGGTACTACGCTGGAGCCTGAGTGCAACCAATAGATTGGATGCAGAAATGAGGATGGGTACGACTGTCTTAGTAGCCTTTAGCTGGGAAGATAAGAGCTTTAAACGAGAAGCAGCAGATGTGGAAGAGGCAATGGATTAAACTACAAGGAGACCATGATACCCAGAAACAGCACGGTGAATGTGTGCTATGCTTGCTTTCTGTAGGCATGCTACTAGACTTTAAGACCACAGTTACTTTTGGAGAGTTTGAGAGATTTTTGTGAATTAAATATAAAGGGGATATGATGTCCCCCACAAAAGCTACATTGGATTAATGCATGTAATATAATTAGTAATGTTCCTGAGCCAGCCAGCAAGTAGTATGTAGAACTAAATGCATCATCTTGCTGCTGGAAAGGAATCTGTTCAGCTACATTTAAAACCGGATCCTGTGAGCTGTAGTGAGATACAGGGAGTACTTGGTACTCATTAATTTCTAGTAAATTTCTAATAAATTACTACATTTTTAAAATATGCTGCTGACGTGAAGGTATTGTAGAGAGGGAGAAGTTACCATAGCAAAGTGTGGGCACCAAAAATGCATATAGAGGCAATGATGAAACCTTAGTCCTAGGCATGAATTAACACATGCTGGAGATAGTTTTAGTTTCGTTGAACTTGACCACTGAAGAGCGATAGTATGGTACAAATACTCCCCTGAATGCATCTCGCGTTTCCTATGACAAATGTAAAAAATGAACTTACTCTGATATGAGTAGCTTCCATGCTTTACAAAGTATTACGTAAAGTAGTGGTTTGAGACCTATCCGGGATCGTATGTCCAGTCCACCATGCAAACGCAACACGAGTTTGTCCTCGCTGTAAAAAGCTGTAATCCGCATAGGTAAGACCAGCACTCGTAAAGAAGAAGGATCTGCTGGGAGTAAGCGGTGGATTGTCGCTTTGTTGTGATTACTTCCCTATAAACCAGCAGGCTCGTGGAGGGGATCCACCTCTAAGTGAGGGATGGAAGGTGGGATAAAAAAGCGATGGTAAGAGCCACATGGAGCAAAGTGAAGGCGTAAGGAGGGGGAAGTCCCAGAGAGCTGCCGGCTACGGGCATGGAATGTTCGACCTAAGCTGTGGCAGCTCCTGGGCGCTCACCCGCTGCGTTCCTGCGGCTGGTCCTCAAGGGTGGAGTGTCCAAAAGGGAGCTAACCCCCCTGCGGCTCGGGGGGTGCTGCCGCCGGCTCACTCTGGCCCTGGAGAAGGGTCTGCGAGAAATCCTGCTGTGAGTGTGAAATGGCGGGGAACGGTTTTACTGGGAACCACACGATGTCACTGTCGGTAGGCAGCCGTCTGCACTTCGAGGGCTTTGCAGCGAGGCTTTTACCCAGACCCTTGTACAGAGTTAAAGTTCCTGTTTTTGCAAGCGGGGTTGGGGTGAACGACAAGAACCATAGCGGAGCCGTTGAGCTGTAATTAACCGGGGCCATGTGTCCGTGCAATTTCAGTGTATTTTGTTCTGTGAAATCAATAGCTAGGGAAAAAACAGTGATTTATGAACAGTGGTTCTGAAGAAATTTGTGTGAAAAGCAGGACGGGTGCTTGCAATCTAAAACATTAAATGCACGTTAATTAAAATATAGTACAAATACAGGAGACAAGTAGTATTTGCCTATCGTTAGTAACATGTACAATTTACAGTCAGAAAGTTATGTATAAACACTTCATGCTCAGTTAAATAATACATTAAATGAGGATTACTGTTAGCATGAGAAAAATGTAGTCCCTCTCATCTCTGCACCAGTCCTGGCGATTCCCTGAGGAGCAGGGAAGTCTCTTCAATGCGGTGCAGACCTTTGAAAGTGAAAGGAAGTTCTAATGCTTTTCTCCTTCCTCCTGCAACTCTGAGGCAACACCTGCTGTGACTTCCAAGCAGTAAAAGCTCATGTGTGCTCTAGTTTTTCTGCAAAGTGTAGAATATCCCCCTCCTTCATTGCCTCTCGGAAGAATGTCCTCTTGCTGAACTGCTGGCGCTCTGCCTCGCCGTAAAAGCCATTCTGTCCTATCTCTTTCCTCGTGAAGCTGAGCCATTCTGTGTCTCAAGCTGGTTTTTATTACTTACAAAATAATCAAGTGCCTTAATGCAAGTATGAAGTACTGCGCTGGCAATATGAACTGATACCTCTTCTACTTACCATGGTTGTCCCTCTCAGTCGAAAGGCTGACTTTCGGTTATTCCAAGGGCAGCCTTTTCAAGGTGTTAGAAAGTATTACATGCTTGCTGTAACTTTTTATATTCCTCCCTAATCCCACTTTTTCAAGTCTCCATTCATCCAGTTGTGTTTCTGGGAAATGGGAGGGGGGAATACCTTGTGAATTCTGAATGTTTTGGTACTTCTTTTTTTTGTCTTGTGGATGTGCAGGTTGCACGCTGATGTTGCTCACCTCTCTACTCCAGGTGCCTTTCTGAACTAGTTGTCTTAACTTCTTGATTGTTTCTTTTTTTTTTTGGTAATTAAAAGGAAGTGAGACTGATCCTGGTTATCTTTCTCTTGAACAGCCAACTTGTAATGAGGATTTGAATGATCTCAATAGCCAGCTGAATGGTACCGTCAACATCTGCCAGAGTCTAATACCACATTTGTCAGTTTTGTAAGGTGTCTGGGCAGACATCTGTTGCTGCCAAGCCCTAAACTCTGGTCTTCATCGTTGCTGCCAGGAGCTGCTCTGTGATCATTTCCTCCCAGTAGTATTAGTTCTACTTTGAGCCCTCTTTGGAGGGCTCTGGATGTGCAAATAGAGGATGCTTGTAGCACCAGAGCAATCCCCTAGCAACTACTGTTTGACTACTTCATATTACTAGGACTGACTCTGCCTTATTCCTCCAGACTATTTACTAACTGATAGGTTGCAGATGATTCTTTGGTTTTGCCTTTCAAGGGTTACATATGACTTGCTGAACAAGGAAGACAGAGAGTGTTGCTGAATGGGGTGAGTGATTTAGTGATGGTAGGCATGGATATGGGTGAGGTACCCAATGCCTTCGTTGCCTCAGTCTTGACCACCAGGGTTTTCCAAGCCCATATGGTTAGTCAAAAGATATGACAAGAAGAAGAGCCAGCAGCAGCGGATGAGGATTGAGGCAGAGGTTACTTTAGAGAACTCAACCCATACAAATTCATGGGCTCCGTCCAAGGTGGTGAGAGAACCAGCTATGTCCTTGCAAGGCTGCCTAGTCATCTTTGATGACCATCTTTAATGGAGATGAGGGCAACTCCTGGTGGCTGGAGGAAAGGAAGTGTTGTATCCATCTTCCAGCAAGGCCTGGAGAGCAATGTAGGGAACTGCAGGGAGTCAGCCTTGCTTCTGTCCCTGGGAAAGTCACACAAGTCCTCCAGGGAACACATTTCTGGGCACATGATAGAGAAGTGGTTGGGAACAGTTCACATGAATGTACCAGTTTACCAGGGTCAGTCACACCTGACCAGCGTGATGGCCTTCTATGATAAAATGACTGGATTTGTGGACGAAGGGAGGACCAGTCGTGTGTTTACCTCAACTCAGCAAGGCCTTCACTGTTTTCTCCCACTATTTTTCTATCAAAGTTAGGACCTGATGGTATGGATGGATGGGCAACCAGATGGATAAACACCTGCATGGTGGGTTGGGCTCAGAGGGTAATGGGCTGGCCTCCAGGTAGAGTACAGTGACAAGAAGATTCTGCAGAAGTTTAGCCTGGCAGCTGACACGTTAAACATCTTGCCAGTAACCTGAAGGAGACAACTGAGTGCACTCTTACCGTGTTTGGAGGTGACACCATGTTGGGGGACCAGTCAATATACTTGGTGGTGGAGCTCCCACCCAAAGGGACCCCGACAGGCTGGAGGAAAGGGTCAACAGGAGCCGCATGGAATTTAACAGGGACAAATGCAAAGCCCTGCACCTGGGAAGGAAGATTCCCCTGCAATGATACAGGCTGGGGACTATCTGGCCAAACAGGACCTGGGTTCTTGGTGGACAGCACGCTGGACACGAGCCAGCAGCATGCCCTGGCAGCAAAGGCTTTTAAAATGATCAGAGGGCTGGAACACCTCTGCTGTGAGGACAAGCTGAGAGAGTTGAGGTGGTTCAGCCTGGAGGAGAGAAGGCTCTGGGAAGACCTTACTGCAGCCTTTCAGTTACTTAAAGGGGGCTTATAGGAAAGATGAGGACAGACTTTTTAGCAGGGCCTGATGTGATAGGACAAGGGGTAACAGTTTTAAACTAAAAGAAGGCAGATTTAGGCTAGATAAAAGGAAGAAATCTTTCACCATGAGGGTGGTGAGACAGTGGCACAGGTTGCCCAGAGAGGTGGTAGATGCCCCATCCCTGGAAACATTGAAGGTCAGGTTGGATGGGGCTCTGAGCCACCTGCTCTAGTTGAAGATGTCCCTGCTCACTGCGGGGGGGTTGGACTAGATGACCTTGAAAGGTCCCTTCCAACCCAAACTATTCTATGATTCTCTGTGTCTGCCTGGATTTCACTGTAAAATCTCAAATTAACTTCCTGATGTTTTTATGTACTTCAGGTTCTGCAGTCCTAAAGTAATTCCAGTTTCCTGTGACATTTAAATAACTTATTTGTAAGCTTTGAAAATTCATTTTTAAAAGGGTAAGTTAGATAATTTCCTACTTTCTTTTCAGATTCAGACCTAAAAAACCTGAGGAGGGGCCCTGCTTTAATGCTCCTGGTGTGGAGTTGCCTCTCTAGCAAGATGTCCGGTTACTTGAACGCTGCCGCGTTAGAAGCCGGTCAGTGGCAGCCTCACTGCGGCATTGCTTTAGGGACGGGGCTGCCTGGCTACCTGACTTACCGCTGCCTGCAGCGGCTGCAGGACTCGGCAGGAGCGTCGGCGGTCGCGTTTGAGGGCAGAACCAAAGGAGGCATTAACGCTTTTCTTCTGGCCGCCGGAGCCGGCAAGAACCGTGGAGGAATGGCGAGGGGAGCGACAGGTATAGTGCAGGACGGGGGTTTAATTAACGCAGCTTTGGGCTGTGAGACCGGGTTCTGTGCCAGGGCTGATCGCTCCCGCAGAAGCCCGAGGCAGAAGCTCCTCGCAGGGTGGGAGCCGGCGTCTTCCCCTTGTAGAAACCGTCCTCCCGTCGCGACCTGGCTATTGCCGTGGGACGCCCTCGGCTCCTTCGCCTCCCCCCGGGAGCTCCCTCCAGGCGGCGGCGAGGACGTTACCTGTGTTCATCTTTCCGGAAGGAATCGGGGCTCCGCGCTTCAACCCGGCTGCAGCGACGCTGTCGGGCTGTTCTGAGGCCTCGGTTTTCACTCCTGCTCCTTGCAGCTGATGTGGGCTGTGGGCACAGTCACCGTCTTATCCAGGTTTCTTAAAAAGAGATATATTTTAAAAAGCTACCCTGCTTTTGTTGAACCTGCATATCTGTTGGTAAAGATGGGAACTTTTTTCATAGATACTGGGATGCTGATCCAGAGGAATGAATGCAGTTGGAAAATCCTCCAACAGATGGGGACTGGGATTGAGCTAATTTTGTTTCTCTCTCTCCCTATCTTTTCTTTCTTTCAATAAAGAGCAAATGTAACATCAACCACTCCTTTCAGTCCTCTCAACTCATCCCTGAGTTTTTTCACAGCTGAAGCGTCAGCTACGTCTGCTGGACCTGAGCAGTATTTCGGGGCCGTGCATCACTCGCCCGGCTTCTTGCTGTCCTGCTGCAGTTACGTGTCTTTTCGCTCTGCCTCTCCTCGCCCCTCTCTTACGCCATTGTTCGCTCTCTCCTCCCTGCTTTTTTCCTAGTTTTTATGTCTCTGTCATCAGCTGGTCCATGTGAACGATAAATCCACAAGAGCACAGTGCTGCCTTCCCAAATCGCGTGCCCAGGTACAACCTAGCACCGTCAGGGCCTCTTAAGTCATAGACACAAAACTCTTTGAAATGCAAAGCCTGTATGCAGCAAGCACCAAGCTGGATTGATGCACCATGTCAAATTTTTCCACACTTTTCCCAGAAGAGCAGAGCGCGAGCTGGCTCCCGAGGGGCTTTGGGGCTAATGCAAGCTGCTGCCGCCCGCGGCAAACATCGGGGAGCCGCTGGTGCCTCGAAGGAGGGGGACGCGGTTGAATGTAGCATCGGCACCCAGTGCTGCTTGGTACTTTCTTTAACCCAGGGGAAGTTCTGAATGGTCAAAACAATTTTTATATTTCATTTTTTTATGCCTCTTGATTAACAGAGCAATACTTTGCTGAAGGCTGCTGTAACCACCCATCCACACAATCTCAAGTTTGATGTACAACAATTTCTGTGCATGTGGGAAATTAGCAAATATTAGAGGTGAGTAGGGGATGGAAAGAGCTAAGGAGGTACTAAGAGATTGCCTTAGCGATTAGGACTGTAGAAATGGGTGAAACGAACATGCAGCCCTTCAGTGATACGCTCCGTGAGAAGGCAGAGTCTGTGAAAAAAGTACAGACTGGCACCCATACGACTATGGACTTTCTCTGGTTTAGAAATTACGGCATTTTCTATAGAGTAAATATAGCATACCTGTAGTATATATAGTAAATATAGTATTTTCTAATCACTCAAAAGGAAGAAAGAACTCAAGCTGTTATGAGTGCAGCGCTGGTTCCTTTTATTTGTAAAGGGAGGGACTTCGAACCAAGCATGGGTTGCACGGCCGCCGAGAGGGATACGGGCTTCTAAACACTTCCATGCAAGATATTATCAGAGGGTCGGCATCGCCCCGTGCACGTGTAGGATGTTGCGGGGTGTTGCGGTGCGCAGGGTGCTGGGGCGGGACTCGGGAGGGTGCGGGCAGTGGGTGCATATCTGCCGTGGTTTCGTGGTTGCTGCTGGGAAAGTTGTGCTGCTTCAGTTGCCTGTCTGTAGGCTGTACGTGGCGATGCTGGCTTCTTTGCAAAACGCTTGGAGACTGACGGGTAGAGTTGTTTATTGTATCGGGAGCAAAGTAAAATTATAATGACTCTTGGAGGGAATTTTTAGAAGCTGCGTTTTCCTTTGAAAGGAAGATGAAATGCAGAAATATGCCAGATGCTCTTAAGGATGTAAATAGCCTCTATTCAGACAAAATTGTTAAGCCCAACTTTCATGAGCTTTACTTTGGCAGGGTCATATGAGGGCATGTGGAAAAACAAACAGCAGCATTCCTCCTTCCCTAGCTCCCCAGTATAAAATACTATTTTATACAAGGCACTGGCTTATTAGTCGCTGGCACAGATGTTAGGTGGCCTGGAGTCTCTGCTGCTCGTCCTGTTGGTACGGATTTCTCCACATTACAGCTAGCTGCAATCCAGCAGCACAGATGCTTTTATGCTGTTTTCTTCTGCTGTGGTAGGACATAATGTACCTTGCAGCCTCTCTTTGCCCTTTTTTGTAAAATTACGTAGTGCTTTTTTGGAGGCGTCTCTAGCTTCTTTTAAAGCAGCAAAGCCCCGCATGAGGAGGCGGGTGCTGCTCCCGCACCCGTGCGTAGCGTCTCACGTTGCCGCTGGCCTTTAGCTGCAGGAACAGCAAGCAGTGCCGGCAAATGGCTGAGGCTCTCGATTCCTAAATCTGTCCAGAGTGGGTGCGAGTAGCTTTGAGGCTCTGCTGACTTGCTTTATGGACCCCCAGCCCCAGTGGGCGGTTGTGTACGGGCTTAGGTACAAACCCAAGTCTCTTTCTAAGCGAGGTCTGGGTATTTATTCTGCAGGGGGGTGCAGCGATGTTTGCCCAGGTGTCAGAGGGTTTATAACTGGTTTTTCTTGAGGTTTTCCTGTTGCTGTCCTATAAATCTGTCTGGTTATCAAAGGAGAAAATGCATGTTTTGTTCAAGTCAGCCTGAGTTCCTCTGGAGCTGACAGGCACACTGGGTTGCAATAGTCTCCCGCTGGTATCTCATAAACATCACCCTGGCGCTCTGCCCCGGCCGCGTGCCGCAGGCAGCGGGTGTCTCGGAGCATGCTGCGGTGGCTTTCTGGAAAAACCTAGTTCATGACAGTGCTTAGGCAGCCGAGTCTCCTCCGCCTGTGGCTTGGAGTGCTCTGCCCTCACTCCTCATCTCCTCCTCACCTGGAGATCGTCTGCGCACGGGGTTGAGAACGGGCGGCCCCTCAGGAGGAGGAGGGGAGGAATTTTTTTGTCAAAACCAGGGGGACGGGGGCTGTCAGTGCCCCTTCGCTCTGGGCGCAGGTCCCCGTCTCAGGGCACTGTCCGCAGACCCAGCAGCATCATCCCCTGCAGGCAGCAGCCCCGAGGGCTTGGAAAAATCCCCTCTTGCGTAAGCGCTAATTAGCGCTGCCGAAGGACTCCTAATCTCATTGAGGAATTTCTGGTGGCCGTGGCTAGAACACGACCTGTGCAGCGCTGACAGGCGCAGCTTTGAGCTCCATCCGGGAGGAAGGGAGGTGCTGGCGATCCGTTCGCCGAGCACGCCCGCGCTGGTGGTGGCTTTCTGGAGTGGGAAAGCGAACGCCGTAGTGGGCTCCGGCCGGTGCCTTTCTGGCTGGCTGGATGCAGGGACCTGCCTGTCCCTTTCCAGAGCTCACCTCCAGACCCAGGCTGGGCTGTAATGAAGGGACAGATCATGAGGCCACAGACACCTGATGATGGGACAGATGGTTGTGAACATGGTGTTTTGCTGGAAAAACTGTCTGGGGATGTCCAAAACGTACACTTAAGCCTCAGAGTATTTCTGGAATACCTAATCTAGAGTTATCCTATGTTGTTTTTTTGACTTACCACTGCTAAACCTATTAGGCACCATTCAGTGACTCAGCAGGTACTTTGTCACTTGTTTGCAGCAAGTTATGTGCCAGCACAAAAATGCAGGAACAGCCTGTTTGCTTCAGTGCTGCTGCCGGTTTAATTTCTGCGGTATTTCATCAGCTCAAGCCAATATTCCAGATCACGTTTATTTGGGTAGTAAAGTCGATTGCCATATACTAAACACCTGAAAAAAATGTATGGTTTCATGCTTTCTCAGTGCTTGGTTCCAACCTTTCTCCTAGCTGTCACGGGGGTGGTCACTCTGTGGGGCAGCTTTCCAACGCTTGTAACAAAGAACTGAAATTTTATGACTGCTCCAGTATTAACATGCTGTAATCCAGAAGCCAAGCTCCCCTGCTGCCCCCAGATTAAACATGCCTGCTTTGAGATGTCCCCGTATTTGCAGTGGTCAGAGGGAGAATCTTGAAACAGGGAGCAGAGGTGACTCGTTTCAGATGAGTAGATGTGCCCATGCACAAACACGGGGTGACCCACGCCTTGCGGCACTGGTAGCAGAGCAAATGGCAAGAAAAACATTTCTGTTTCTGACTGAATTCCAGCATGGATCCAATTCGTGTCTCTTTACCTTGCGCAAGCTTATGAGTGCCCTGGCTTCGCCATCAAAGCTGTCTTGAAAATTTCAAGTCTGAAGTAATATTGTCAGCAATGCAGGTTGTGGGGTCGGATGGCAGAAGCAGAGCCGGGAGAAGAGAGCCACAGCCCAGCAGGAGCTGTAGACACTCACAATTAATCACAGGCAAAGGCTTCACTGTTTGTGAAGTTTATTGGTGTTTGTTTTGAATTAGTGACACAGGAGTTGAGAAACTCCTGAGAGGAAGAGTCGGGAGGTTTCTGTGTTCAGGGAGCTTGCCATCCACACGCCGGAGGCAGGGAGACACTCCTGTCCTAGCCGAACTGCCACCCACCCTATCTTTCTGAGGAGTCTCAAACTGTTGTTCAGCTGCCACAGAGCCGTGGAGAAGCTCTGCGTGTTTCCACTCTCGAGTGCCTCTTGTCTGAGGATGTGTGGAGGGCTCTCCCGAAGCTGGCCCAGGCAAGGCCTCAAAGCACCGGTCTTCCCAAACGATACTCCGTTTATATACGGAGCTTGGATGTGGGTTTTGGTCTTTGGTGTTACCCATGCGGAGAGGCTGTACTTGCTGTGAGGTTGGGCAGGGTCAACCCAAAATCTTCGCAACCCACCTGCCTTAGCATGCCAGGACAGTTTTCATTTCTGTCAAGACTATGAGGAAGCAAAGCCACTGGGACAAGACAACTCTGGGTGCACAGCTGCGTTTCCCCCATCTCAGCATGAGCTGCTGCACTTGACGTTCTCCTGCTCAACGCTCTGGTCCAGGATGAGTGAGAAGGAGCCTGAGGTGCCAGCGAGCTATGCTTTGAGTGAGGCACATGGAGAGGAGAGTCCATGATCTGGCAGCTAACCTGTGCTCCTTGCTCTTATTGATGCGCCTTGAAGTGTTTGTTTCTGACGGAAGCTTCCCTGGGACGCAGGGGCTCCTCAGGGTGACTTTCAGCTGCTCTGGTGTTGAAAACATTTGTCCTGAGTAATCCAACAGCCAAGTAAATGGTCAGGCTTCGGTTTGCCCATTTACAATTTTCTTAGCATGAGCACAGCAGTGAGGAGATGCAGGTAGGTGGAGGAGATGGGCTGTGACTAACTCTGCCTTCCAGACTGTTTGCTTCATCCAGGTCACTCAATGCAGGTTATAAATGAGATAAGTGGGAACGTGCTGTCTATACGTTAACATCAACAACAGCATCTGGAACAGGAGTCAGGATGATAAAATCATGGGATATACGCAGTTATAAGGAACAAGGCTTGGCCAACTTAATTGCCATTTTGAGGAAACCTGGGTGATGTCTTCCCCGTTGGAAAGAAGTGTGGCCAAATATCACCCAAATTCAGAGAAGGTTTGATTTAGATTAAAACCAGTACATGAAAAAAGCTCTTAGGCAGGTTCTGCCTATCCTGACATGAAGGGGTTAAGGGTTTGGCCCATTCACCCTCCCAAAATAAAGACAAAATGAAAAGATGATGGCAGGTATTCATGAGAAAGAGGATTTAACTGTAACTAAAGGAACTGAATGGGGAAAGACGAAGTGGATATCAGATGTCCATGAATACCTTTGAGCTAGAACTAGAAAGGTCTCTGGCTGTCTGTAGAGTGGAGCTCTAGGAGCTCTTCACTACCAGCCTCTGCAGCTTCAGCCTGAGACCACTCATGCTGGTGAGATGAGGGACTGGGACTAATTAATCCAAGTCTTCATTTTATGTATGTTTGGGGTTTTTAGCCACTTCTACTGGGAGACCTTACCCTTAGGAGCTGGGAGTGCGCCATACAGCTTAAGAGCAGGGCTGGGCGCTTGGCTGGCCTTGCAGCGAGGGAAGGGGCCAGGAGATGCTAACGTGGGCCGAAGAGCTGAGGCTGACTGGGAACTGTTTGAAAGCGGTCCCCCCATCTGCCATGCATGTACGTAGACATCCCGGGTCACCCCGGGGGCTGACTGTACTGACCTGGCACTGCTGCTGGTAGCACCTCTCTTGGACAAGGTACAGCCAGGTCCTCTCAGCAGCCCCCAGCGGGCCGTTGGGAAACTGTAACTCCTTAAATCAAGAGTGAAGCACAGGGCAGAGCACGGTGCCCTGGGGCAGTGAGCAGGGTGCAGTGTCCTGAGCACAGCTGTGCACAGCGAGGTCTGGGCAGCTCTGAATCGGCTTCTGGAGAGATGAACCTCTGCCTGCCTGCACCTGACCCTGCAGACGTTCTCCTCGTCCTGGGACCATCCACCAAGCATCGTCAGTAAGGCTTGCTTTTGAGATCTGTTGCCCAAACCAAACTCTTTGGTAAGAACTATGAAGGGTGTCCTGTCCAGAGGGACATGATCCAGCTGTCTCTGTGTGCCTGTCATTGCACAGCCATGCATCTCGGCAACCAAACCTCACCCATGTGTGGCACTGGGAAGCTGACAGCAAGCAAATATTTTAAGAGGAGATGCAAGAAACCACTGCACAGTTTGAAGGCAGACCTGAAATAAAGCAGCTTGAAAATGCAGAGCTGATGTGCAAGTTCTGCTGAACATTTTTTTTTTCTGAAAGGAAAACCAGAAGTGAATTTGAAGGAAGATTATTATTATTATTATTATTCCTTTTTTTGTGTGTGTGTAGAGTGGTTCAGTTTGAACTACTGTTGCACAGTGCCCTTGTATTGAGGTTATCAGAACTGATCAGAAAATATTCAGTGAACAAGGTCTGACTCCCCCCAGTGCGCAGCCTTGGGCACCTGGGAGCAGAGCAGACCCCGTGCCACCTGCAGCTGATGGAGGTGAGAAATGCCTCTGTGAGAGACCCACGGTCCTCGGCACAGGCCCCGACACTGGACATTGCTGGTGCCCACGGGGGAAATGTGGGTGGGAGCCACGAAGCGTGGCTTGGCTCTCGGTCCTATGCCCAAGACCTGTGCTCAGGAAGAGCCACGTCAAGGCTGGATGGATGTCGCGCTGACGCCCCTGCTCTGGGGCAAACTGGGGCTGTGCGCTGCACAAAACCAGTTACTGAAATGGGGTATGCAAAGTGTTTTTGCTGTATGTTGAGTGATGCCTAGAGAGCCCTGTGCACTGACTGTGGGATGCAGGGGCTGCAGCGGACAGGACGGCCAGCAGAGCCGTGTCCCCGGCAGGGAGGTGACCCTGCGGAGCTGCCTGACCGTAGCCGACTGCCAGCGCTTCCCCCGCACTCAGGAGATGTGATCATTGTCTGCCTGAAAGACCACGTTGACGAGACCCAGGGACCCACGGCGGGGTGGGAGGTGGCTGATGTCAGAGTGATGGACCCGTATCTGTGGCAACCAGAATGACTAGATAGATAAATAAATAAATAAAGCGGGCGTGCTGGAGCGGGAGGCATGCAAGCCGCTCCTCCTGAGCGCGGCTTCGCTGAATATCTCTTAAGCAGCTTAGCACCCTTGCTCCAATTTATTACCTGAGCGCCTTTGTGTCTGCCGGGTGGCTGAGAGCATCCTGCTGCCGGTGCCTCCCACTCCCGCCCGCCCTCCCTCCCTCCCTGGTGCGGGCAGTGGTTTGCTCCGCGCATCCAGAGCTCGATGCGAAGCTGCCGCTCGGCGGTGAATTTTGGCCCCGCCGTGCAAGGCCGGAGGCGTCTGCCCGCATCCCCACGGTGGGCCCGTCTTCAGGCAGGTGTTTGATTTCCAAGCCCGGCAGCCGGTGCCTGCAGGAGGCAAGCGATGCTGGAAGCGCCATAGCTGAGCCGGAGATGGATGGTGTCAGCAGCAACAGGACCATGTCTTACAGTAGATGGAGTTACAACAGGTATTGTCTATCTTGTTTTGGTTTGGGTTTTTTGTTTGTTTTTTTTTTTTCTTTTTTCCTTCCTGCTATCGCAAAACTGGCAAGCTTACATAAACTGAGAGGGAGAGCCCTCTTCAGGAAAGCATAAACCTTTACTGATGCTGCTTTTACAGCCTGAAAGATGCTTGAGGCACCCCGATTTCTCAGCGACCGGAGCAGTGGCGTTCGCCGTTGTTTAGCAGGTGTTTGCCTGGAAGTGGGGTGGTCGTTTGAGCCCGCTGTGGCAGGACCGGGGGCCGCTGGCAGCCCCGGGCGGTGCAGCACACAGCCTTCCCGGGCTCCCGCCTCCGAGTGGGGCAACGGAGCTGCGGCGATTGCCTGAGCAGTCGCCCTGACTTCCGAAAGCTGATCTCCAGTGACTACCGCTCAACGCCAGCACCTGGGTGTTTTCTGCAAACCTGAACTAAAGCTTGGGAAAGAAAGGGACCAGGGCGCCAGGATGGGGCCAAAGAGCAGCATTTTCAAGCAAAAGCTGTGAGGAATGCTGTGTACAGCCCGGGTACCACAGAGCCGAGGGGGCTGAGTTAGGTGTCTCACTGAGACAAATAATCACACCATGTTTCATATCAAGATGCAACTATGTATGTGCGTTGCTCCGGGGAACGGAAAACTATTGTAGCGTTAGTTTTGCTTTTACATGATTCATGGCTGTGACTGACACATTCTTTGATCCTGGTTAAAAGGAAAAAAAAGGTACAAACTTCATACTTTTTTTCCTTTTTTTTTAAACTTTTTGTTGTGTGGAGCTAGATGCTAAGCAGTATTGGCATCTCACTGAATCACTACCGCAAGCCACCACAATATTCTGAAGAAATAACCTTTGGAAGTGGTTTTCAGTGCTTAAACACATATTCAGTGTCGCCCACGCTCTCCGTGTGTGTGGGTTTATATGGTTTATACGTGCATCTAGAGAGTTTCACTCATTTGCAGTATATTCATACTGCCTCAGCAGAAAATATATACAGATGCATACAGTGGTGGCAATGGGAATGGTGCCGCCTTTAAAAAAAAAGAGTGTATGTTTATGTATAAGCAAAGCTGAGTTACACAACAAGCTGTGTTTTTATGCAAACCTTCTCCCACACAGAGGATGCTTTCCGTCTGATGCCATGTCATCATCGTCTTGGCACTGAGACCCTGTAGTGCTCAGGTCTGTCCCATGCAGTCCAAGTTTGCAGCAGTTTTGATACCCTAAAGTATCAAAACTATTTGTACTAGGGTACTAAGTATTACCCTAGAGTAAAAAATCCAGAGATTTTCGCAAAAACTCCTCTTGGATGCTTTCTCCCAGTGCTATTGCCTTTTGAATTAACCTTATGTATTGCTTGCAATCTATTTCTCCAGTTTTCAGTCTTCCTTACTGCGACAGAGAAGTCTCTGTTTATTACTGTTTATTAGCCTCACACCACTTAGGGAGGTGTGCTGCACTTGTCTGTCTGCCCCACTTGGCTTTTGTACTGCATCTGGGGGGAGAAATGCAGTATTTCAGTGCCCAGGCTGTTTTTTTGGTGGCCAGTTTCCAGATTTTGAGATTTTTCCTAATAAATCCAAGCTCCGTGAACCAATGCCTGTGTGCCATGTATATTTTTCAGTGCCGGGAGGCTGAGTGAATCGCTGCTTTTATTCACAGTATTACCTTTCTGAAAAATGGTGCAGAGTTGTTCTCGCACACCGAGCCTGTCCTCCCACACCCCTCTTGTGCCCAGGCCCATGACAGGAGAAGGAGCTAACTCTTTTGCACCCAAAACCCCAGTTGCTGTCATTTGTAGCTGGAGCACATTCACTGCCCCATCTTTGGTCTCACTGAGCAATGACAGAAAAAAAGAGACAGAAAAAAGGTTTTGGGGAACTTTCTGCCAGGGAGGGAAGGAAACAGGAGGTGCTCATTTTGAGCATCTTTGAGCATTTACTGTGCGTGCCGGAGCCTGGGGACATGGGCTCTCCCCTCCGAGCTCTGCTCCAGCGGGGCCATGGGATGCCTTTCTGATCTGCGGGCTCCTGCGAAGCCCCTGTGGGCTGAGACATTCCCATGACTACTTAGGTGACTGTTGGGGCTTGGGTGGGAAATTGCAAGATTTCATGGAAGTTGCACTCCGGTGTAGTGGGTTGTAGGAGTTTTGCTGGTGAATTTAAATAACAGAATTTGCTTCTTCCTCAAGGGACATTTGTAACCTTGGGCAGGAAACACTGCTGCTCCGAAAACAGGTTAATGATGCTTACTTCATTTACAGAAGTCCTGTGAAACCAAGTGATAATGCTTGGGTTATTCCTCCTCACCAGGGGCCACAAAATGTCACAGCTGCTCTTGGGGTAGCTGCTCTGTGGCAGAATGTCTCAGGCCAGGGCTCCTCCAACATCGGCTGGCAGCAAAGAGAGCATAGCTGATATTTTTTTATTGAGTAAAAACATAATATTTACAATTCTTAGCTCTGTTACTCATTACTGTGTGACCTGCAGAAGTTACTGTGCTTTTTTGCTCGTCCCCCCAGCCCCTTTCCCTGAAGGCAGAGGGGTTTAGGCACATACCTGTCTGCACGGACATGTGGGGCAGCACTGTGAACAGCCAAGTGCCGTGCAAAAGCCAACAATAACTCCTCTGGATGCACGCCCAGGTGTGTCCTCTTGGTGTTGGCCTCCATGAATCAGCACTGCAGTTATAGAGGGACTAGGGCTGATGGAACAGGTGCTGCCACCCATAAATACAATTGCATCTATTAATTTTAAAGATGCTCATCGTCAATTAAATCACATGAACCAATTTAAATTGGTTCAAGATTCCGTAAGATGCATGATGATAGAAACCCATGGAAAAGGGGAGAGCTGCTATGTCCCTTCTAAATGGCCACACATGTGTCTTGCAGATGAAAGCACCTGTGTGCAGCACATGGACATTTTTCTAGTGGGCATTTATCTGTCACTTGTTGTGTATCTCAGAATTTGGCCCTGTGATTGTGGTGTTTCCTTAGGCTTGCTGCACAGGATTTCTCTATAGGAAAAGCGTTGCTCATTCCTGAAGGTAGTTTGTGCAATGAAGAGAAAGTCCAAACACTGACTGCAAAACCTGTGATCAGGGAGACCCATGCAATGAGAAGAGACCATTTAACAAAGTTCACCTCAGCTACTCTCCTAACCAAAGGAAAGGTTTTTTTCCCCAAACTAGACAAGTTTGTATGTGAAAAGGCTCTTAATGATCGCATGTGTCATTTCCACATCTGACTCGTTGCCCTTCCTAAAAGGCCAGCCTTATCTTGGGCGCGTCTTTGCCTTCCTCCCATTTTGGTGCTGTGATAATTTCCTCATCACTCTGAATGTTGCCAGATGAAAGCAGGGGACAGGCAGCAATTTAAACAGAAACTGGGGATGTTTTGAAGGTCCTAGAAACACTCAGGACTTCTGAAGTCAGCCAGCTAATTCCTCAAGTAAGATAATGTCATTCTTCACCCTCTGCCCTTGCAGATATGCTCTTTTCTGGATAGTTACTACTCATTTCTATTTGGTGTCTCTTCCTCCGAAGCAACACACTGCCCGCTCACCATGCTTATGGTCTCCGGGTGTGCAAGAATGCGTCTGCCAGAGCAGAGACAAACCTGCCCTTTTTCATGATCTCTATTTCCAGCACCATTGCAGGTTTCGGCAGCTGGACTGTCACCCATCAGCACTCCTGCTGCCTCCCCCCAGCTTTGTCTGGGGTTCATGCAGCACCTCACTCTCAGAGATGCTTCAGGGGGACTGACAGAGCAGGTCCCCATCGAGCTCTTTGGGAAGCGTCCACCCATCCTAGTTCACTGATTTCAAGTGTCATCCATGCAGGTGTAAGAGCCACCATGTAGTACATTCTTCAGGTTAACTTGCAATGAATTCTTTTTAGGTTTAATGAATCCCTGTAGGAGTTCATGGTCTGTATGCAGAGAGTTGTACTTTCAGGGGGCTCTGCTCTGTGCCATGGCAGTTGTTGGTAGTACCCAGCACCGATTAGGTAGAACTTGAACGCTGTGTGAAGTTGACTTCCTCTAAGCAACTTGAAGCTCAGCAGTTATTGAAAACATCCAGTGCCAGGAGTGAAATGAGCAACAGAAGATGGAGTATTCAGAAGTCTCCTTGTGTTGGAGCTCTCTGGAAATAGAGGTGGCACGTGGAGGTTTACAGAGCACTTCCCATCATGCCCTGGTGGAAATGGAAGCTCAGTAAGATGTGTCATTAATGTGATAGGAAGGTGAAAATGGAGAACAGGTTTTGGCTGGTACAAGACTGAAGAGCCATTCTTGTGAGCTGGACCAGATGACTCCTTCATAGCACTTCTAGCAGTTGGACATTCCACCAGATGGACAAAAAATTAACTCTCAATGCCACACAAATTTGACCACTGAAGTTCAAAATAGTGCTCATGAAGGCTTGAGGGAGCTCTGATACTGTGGACATAGTCAAATCCAAGCTCTGGGAAGACACAATTTAGGAAAGTGTGCAGTATTCAGTCAGTCCATAGACACAGGAGACCAGTTTGAAATCAAATATACAGGCAAATATATAGGCAAATATTGCAGACTGGGAATCTGTGGTATGTGTTTGGAGAAACCATGCTAGGCAGTGGTGGACTGCAAAATTTTGCAAGGTTTTTCAGGTGTCCGTGGACTGTGTATAGCTCCTATGAGGCGGCCCACAACTGAATGGCTGGTCCAGAATAGTTTTCTGCAGGAGCAGTAGAAAGTTTTGCAGCAGAAGGAATGGGTAACCTGCAGGCAAACTGAATACCTATGCATGAACAAAGATGTTAGTGTTGCTTTTTTCTTAAAAAAATGACACCCCTCCCCCCCGCCCCCGACAAACCACAACAAAATGCCAGCTGCGGAGGCAGTAAAAGTCACAGTCGCTTCCCTGTTTCCTCACATTTCTTCCTGAGACCAATACGTTCACAGTCCTCCCCTATCCTCTTTGCTTCATTTCCATACTTATTTTCTATTTTTTTCCCAGAGGGCTTTAGTGCAGCTATGCCAGGCTTGTGAATTAACCACATTATGATTCATGTAGGTTTTATCGGCTAGCATTTGGAAGTATATTTTGGGGAACTTTCTCACAGGATGTTTCAACTGTGGAGACAGCTGAAAAGTCTTTTCTATTGGTCTGTCTCTTTGGTCTATTCTGGATATCAGTGTTGTTCGTGGATGCCTTTTGAAGCTGCTATTTCTGTTTTGCCTTTTCTATCCTGTGTTGAAAAGCTATGACTGTGTGTTTGGGTCATGGTGTCAGAGGGTTTCAATCTTAGATCTCATTTTTGAAGGCTTTTAAACTCTTCTACCTTGATCTTTTTGGGGACATGCTGTCATCAGTAAGTAAATAGAGGTTGTCCTCCAAACTTCATCCAAAAGGGATTTCCTAGGGAAACTGTAATTTCTTCTTCCCTCTCTTCTTTGAAGTAGCAGCTGTGAAATACAGAAGCATGTAGACTTGTTACTTCTCTGGGCTTGCGGTTGTGTGTGCACTTTGACTACACTGAAGAGCATCTCCTCTTTCTGTTCACAGCAGAGCTGTCTGAAGCCCTGTGTGGTGATCTGCCGTCAGGAAATGGAGGGCATGTGATGCCCTGAACCCCTGTTGGTAGTGATTACTGTGTCTGCTCTTAAGGGGAGGTAGCACATTCAGGTAGCAGGTTAAGGAGGGAGTCCCTTAGCCACCCCCCCTTCTTTCCTCTGCCATCTTGTGTCCTTAGGTGTTTCCTGGAGTAGATACCTTTATAGCTGTAGCCATTGGACAAATCACTTGAGTGGACAAGAAGTGGAAATTGTCCTACAGGACAAAAGGAGGGGATAGAATCAGCCAACCCTGAAACGAAGCCAGAATAAAACATTCACGTGATGGATAAACTTATGAAGATTTATGTATCAACGTTGCACATTTAGTTTGCTGGAAACCTGTTCTTTACTTTTCTTTCATAATAAAGTATCATAATATCAATTACATAGGAGAACCTAGAGTTTGGGAACAATGTTTCCTTCCTCAAGTCAAAACAGTAGGAATGATCTGTGGGGTGCGTTCATGTGCATCCTCCTGTCCTCAGGATGAACATTACGTGTTGGTTGGCTGCACATCCTCAAGGTGTGTGAATTCTCCAGAGGCTGTGTGGTGGCTTGTGATAGCCTGCGAGAGAGGAAACTTCTGCTCCTACTTCACTGAGGAAAAAGTTTAAAACTTCTTAAACAGAAGTACCTGAGAAAATATTTTAAACATACTTGGCTCATGTACAGCATTGCGATACTAATGAACATAAGAATTGTGTTTGGAGCAGTAAATATCACTGCCAGCAGCTCAGCGATGAGAGTGAAGGGTAAGTTTTTAAAGGGAAAACCAATATTACGGCTGATCTTCCATTTATCCATAGTATGTAACTTAGTTAAGAGTTTACAGTGAAAAAGAGGCAGTCACTTGTAAGAGTTAACTCAGCTTGGAAGGTGCCACTTGTATGCTCTGTCATTTCATTCTCTGCTTTTATATAAAAGAAGCGCACAAGTTGGGCCATAGCAATTGATGGAGCTCACTGGTGTGTAAAACTTGATACCCCATCTGAAGTTTTCAGTGGGCTCCCTTGCAGGGATGGTAGCGCAAGACTTTGTGCTCTCCATTGAGAATTGGACTGTGATCCTTGAAATCCTTATCAACAATGTGGATAGACAATTAGAATGTGATGCCCTAGAATAGCCAATTCCCCTGATTAGTGGCTGCCTCCTCACCTGCATGTACTTTAGACTTCCTTCACATCTCACTGAAATTTATCTCTGGGTATCTCTAGTTTTGGCCAAGTACCGATGATATTACTTCTCTCAAATACGAGTGATAGGAAGTGGAGAACTTCAGTGGTTAAAGGTATAACACAATATAGACCTGCTTCTGTGTATGGCATCTGCTCTGAGATAGATGGCTATTGAAGTGAAATGTGGAATAAATGCTGTTGCCATCTACTGTTACCCCCTACGTATTTAGCTATAATTCTAGTGTCAAGACAGAAATGTATTCTTGTCTGTCTCCCTTTTTTTTTTGGCAGCCTAGCAGGAATTCTTAAGTTTAAACTACTTTTAAAAGGCATGCTATTAAAAATGCAATTTTTTCTCTGTGAAGAGGTGGGGTGAGCAATATAGTCTCTATATATAAAGAGTGAAGGGCAATATAGCAAACCATCTCAACATTGTGTTGATAGTCATCTTTCTTCATAGTCAGAGAGCTCATTAACAAATCTCCATTAACAAATTCTTTTAGAAGAAGATGGAGAGAAAAACAGAAACAAAATATACATATCTTGGGTCGGTACATTTGTAGACCTCTATAAAAGTTCCAAGGCCTCTGTAAAGCTTTATGCTTAAAACCTGCATTCAGGGTTTCTCTTGAACCATAAAGACAACTCAAACATTTCTTCAGAGTGGAAGGGGCAATAGGAAACCAGCAAAAATGGCCAGGAAGGGACCAGGCATCACACAGGAAGCGTGAGATACGTATGCTGCTCTGGTATCTGTTATTAGCACTTTTCTCTTTCCTTCTTCTTTGGTCCTATCACATGCTCTGTGTGAGTGCCTTTTGTTACCGTGTCTAAAACACACGCTAAGCGCCTCGCCTTTGGTGCTGGGGCACAAAATTGACAGTCTCTTCTGTGCCTGTACATGTGCACCGTACAAGGAAGATCGAACATCGCAGCTCTGAGCGATCAGAGGCTCTTTAGCTCTCACTGCAGCTTTCAGAATTAGATTGTATCTTGAAGGAAAATCAACCACGTCTCATGATCTGCGTTATCATAAAAAGAAACACTTTTCTTTCTCCAATATATAATTTGCGTAAATGTCACTACTAGTGGAAGTCTGATAAATAATGTTCACTGCTGAAAACCAACAGAGAGGGTTTCCCCCCGCTTCAGAAATGAATCAGGACAGAAGAGCAATGCGGGCCATTGACATGGCACACGGCGGGTGCTACATGTGCAGCTGGCTGGCGAGTGGCAGTGCATGCAGCCATGGCAGGTTGATGGGGTCTGGGGAAGCTTGTTCATCACTGATTTTAGGGGAAACTAGTTTCCAGTTTTTGCAAGAAGAGAAAAAGTTAATATTCAGTTCATTCTTCTCTTTGCAAAGGCTAAAGCTGATCTTTATTTTGCAGGCAGGGTCCATCTGTCCACTTCAAATGCCATAACCACTGGGCTAAAACCATAGCCTCACATGGTCATGGTCATCAAGTTAACAAGCACCTCTTTGTTTCAGTATATCCATACCCATCACTTTCTAGAGAAGGTTG